>NW_027256882.1:103354015-103954015 GCF_029215685.1 Pituophis catenifer annectens
CTTTCGAACCTCAGGGACCACTAAATTCATAATTTTAAATTCCACGGACCACTAATATGATCTGCCTAATGACCGGCTGGGTGGGTGTGGCTAGGTGGTCATGTGACTGGGTGGGCGTGGCCAACTTGATGTCACTCACTTCGAGGGATGCCTCACCAGCCTCTACTTGCCCCTCCCCTCCCAGCCACTCCTTGCCTTCCCGCTCGGGCTCCTTAGGGCCCCCAACAGGAAGCAGTTGTTGGAGCTAAGCAGCCACCATGAGAAAGAGTTGGCAAAACAGCTGGCTCAATTCAAATTGGATCTGACCGAGAAGGAGGCTCAGCAGAAACACCTCACTGAGGACTAGGAGCATAGGCTTTCCAAGCAGAGGGAAGACCTGCGGGAATGCAAGGCCAGGTATGGGTGCCTGGAAGCTCAGCAGACTTAGATGGTCAGCCAATTCCAGGCCATGATACAATCCCACTGGAACAAGGCCCTTTGGCTCTTCGCCACCAGCAGTGCTTCCCTCCAGCCTTCGCCCAAAGCCTCACACCAGGAGGCTGAAGCAGACCCCAGATCAAAATTACTCTCCCCTCCAACTCGCACAAAAAGACCCTGAAGGGGGAGATTGCAGCAACACAAATGTTCATTGCATGTATCCGGCCCCTGATTTAGTGCAATATAAAGAAAGGCAAATCATTTTTCTGCGGACCACCAACATTTTCTCGTGGACCACCAGTGGTCCACGGACCACCTATTGGTGATCACTACTCTAGGGACTATTTTAATCTGAGGCTCAGGACACATTTTCAAGTTTTAAAGGGAGAGGATGATTCACTTGATGTTTGAAGGTCTATTTTTGCATATATTCAGCACTAAATCAGAATGAGGAAATCTGTTCTTTGAAATATGTGGTATTATAATCACATGTATTCTGATAAATAAGCAGGGATAACTGCCTTTCTA
Source organism: Pituophis catenifer annectens (assembly GCF_029215685.1). Classification (NCBI taxonomy): domain Eukaryota; kingdom Metazoa; phylum Chordata; class Lepidosauria; order Squamata; family Colubridae; genus Pituophis; species Pituophis catenifer. The sequence continues at coordinate 103,354,961 of NW_027256882.1, forward strand.
TTTTTCCTGAATACATTCTGTGGGTATTTTGGATTTCTGGACATTTCAGTGGGAAGAGGAACTGCTAAACATTTTTTTAATACTATCTAGATATTCATCTTCAGCTAAAAATTATGCTAAGAGCCAGTTTTCTCCCATTTTATTTTCTTTGCCTTTATGATCTCTGTGTATTACAGAGATAATACACATATGAATCATATACCATATAGAAGCCATGTTAGAGCTTTCCCAGCTGCAGAGGGTTTTTTTTTTTTTGGTGGAGAACCTCACCTTCTAGTATATATCCTCGTTGTTAAAAGTTCAAGCTTGTCTAGTCCTCTTCCAATTGCCACTCTGGCAGTGACATTTGAGTACTTCTCCATAGCTCTTTTAACACAGGAGAAAGTGTTCTTTTCATTCCTGGATTCTATAATTCTGCCTTTTTGAAGGAAATTTGTGGAGGAAATTGAAATGAGAGTTATCTTCTGCCTCTTTTAACTCTATTTGGCCAGAGACAGAAGGTGGTTAAAGTATATTTTAGAAAAAGCATGAAGTGTGGCAGCAAATTGACATCTAACAAAAGGATATTGTTATCTGCCTTTGGGAAGGGTTTGTTAGGGGATAGTTGTCTACACTGTTAAAAATTTACAAAGCAAGCTGCAAAGTAATAATGCATTGCATTTTCATATACTTCTGCAACAGTGGTGAAATCTAAAATTTGTTACTACCGGATCTGTGGGCGTGGCTTGGTGGGGGGATAATGTGACTGAGTGGGCGTGGCCATTTTAAAAAACTTTTAAAACCATTTTTCTACAGCGAAGAGGTTGTAAAAAAATGCTTTCAAAAGGCTCTGACAATCCCAGCTGAGTTGCCTGATCGTCAGAGACTTTTTTTCTTTTAAATGCCTCTGCCGATCAGGTAACTCAGGTTGGAGGGTCAGGCATCGTCTTGGATCGTCAGCTTGGATCGTCAGCTTGGATCATCAAATTCAGCTTGACGATCAGGCAACTCAGCTTGGATCGTCAGAGGCAAATGCCTCTGATGATCCAAGATGAGTTGCCTGATCATCAGAGGCTTTTTTCTTTTAAATGCCTCTGACGATCCAAGCTGAGTTGCCTGATTGGCAGAGGCTTTTTTCTTTTAAATGCCTCTGACGATCCAAGCTGAGTTGCCTGATCATCAAAGGCTTTTTTCTTTTAAATGCCTCTGACGATCCAAGCTGAGTTGCCTGATTGGCAGAGGCTTTCTTAAAAAGCCTCTGCCGATCAGGCAACTCAGCTTGGATCATCAGAGACATTTAAAAGAAAAAAAGCCTCTGATGATCGCGCGGCTCAGCTGGGCATGGGGGGGTGTAGGGATTTTTGCTACCGGTTCTCTGAACCACCCACCTCCATCGCTACTGGATCAGGCGATCCGGTCCGAACCGGGAGCATTTCACCCCTGTTCTGCAGGAAAAGGCTATGTTTAATGCCTGCTACAGACTCATGCATAGAAGGCATAACAACATTCTGTGATTTTGGACCAAATGGAAGAGGTCTATTTCCAAATTTCAAATAAATCACACTATATGATAGTTAGTTTGCTGATATCTGTAAATAAGGCTGATGTAATGGCCTTTAAGCAATTTCAGTGCACAGGCAGGCTGTTAACTGTCTGGATACAAACAAATGAAGTGTACTTCCATAGACTACTTGTGCAGAAAAACAGCATAGTACTGCAATTTTATCTCCATAATGGGCTGATTGTGGGACAATGCTAACCCTAAGTGATTTGGTAGCTTCTGATATTGCCTTTTTATAGTTGTTGTTATCAGCAAAACTTTCATCATGGCTTACAAACCAACCACCGCACCTAGTCACAGTGCTGTAATTTTCCTCTTTTTTCTCCACTAAAACTGCATCCTGAACAAGGCAGATCTTGATTCTTCAAAGCAATTGGGACTGGCAGTTGTTCCCAAATCAACATACAAAAGAAGGCAATTACAAGAGTTGGAACAAGCAGCGAACTATGGGTATTTACTGAGCAGCCTATGTTTCTCAACACAACACAATGGGCACAAGAGGATTGTCAATGTATTTAGGTACAAAAGAAGAATACACCAGATACTGAACATGTTTTGATTCACTCTTCCATTGATAGAAGAAGGTGAAGCAAATGAAAACACATTGCTGGTTAAAGAAAAACAAAAATAAATCTCTGCCACTTCATCAAATCAAAGACATCTTCAGAGAATTATAAGCTTTTTAATATATTTCTTGAAAAAGGAAAAATAGTTGCATGGGTCTTTAAAATGTAGGGGTTAGATGTTTTGGAAAGCACTTGGCAAAACGTCTTTAAGATATTTTAGCAGAGATGGAATAAAATATGTATTCTCAAAAGTGGGGTTTTTTCCCCTGTTACTTCTGATTGAATAGTAGTGTAAAAGCTCAATAATCAAATGGAGCTCAAGAACCACAAAACTACTTAATAATTTGGTTTCTGAGATTACAAAGATTTGTGTCTGACAGATAATGCGAATCACCTAGGCAACCAATTCTGACAATTCTTTCTAAATGGTTCTTGCCCTCATTCACATTAGTTAGATTATCAACATTAGATAATATTAGATAATTATATCTCTTATGATCGGAGCCTTGATGAGGCAAAGGGGCTTGTTGCAGGTAAATGAAATAATGGGCTATGCCATCAGACATGTATATGCCCAGAAGGGTTTCCCATGGTGAATAGGCCATGATGGATACCCCAGAACTAACACCAATCACACCTGCCAACCCGCAATGGACCAGCATAGCAGATTATGATCTATTCCTTCCACCTGCCAATATAATCTCAAAAATGGCCCTCATTCCCCGAAGGCCCTAGGGCAACTACCCATGGCAGTGGGAAGACTTGCCTGAAGGCAGAGGGTGCTCAGAATCACTGGGTTAAATCAGGCTGCCTTTGGACTTTGCACATAGGATAAGTCAACATTCGAACAATGAAAATGGATGCTCGACTAGAAGAAATTCTAATTGAATTAAATAAATATGCATTGGGATATCATTGGATTATGTGAAACATGACAAAAGGTGAAAAATTAGTTGAACTTGATAGGACTGGACATTTATTCTACACTAGAGGTGCCAAAGATGGACGGTGTGGCGAAGTTGGTTTTCTCATCAAACAAAAGCTTTGTAGTGAAATTTGATCAGACAGAGTAGCCCAATGCATCATTCAGTTGAACAAACAATACAAGTTTCAAATCATCCAAATTTACGTGCCCACAATAAGCTATAGTGATGATGAGGTTGAAGCAGGAGTGAAATCCAGCAGGTCCCGACAGGTTCTGGACAACCGGTAGCGGAAATTTTGAGTAGTTCGGAGAACCAGCAAATACCACCTCTGGCTGGCCCCAGGAGTGGGGAGGGAATGGGGATTTTGTAATATCTTTCCCCTGGAGTGGGGTGGGAATGGAGATTTTGCAGTATCCTTCCCCTGCCATGCCCACCAAGCCACGCCCACAGAACCGGTAGTAAAAAAAATTGGATTTCACCACTAGATTGAAGAGGTTTACAATTATGTGGCCTGCATTCAAGGCAACAAAAAATGCCAGTACAAAATACTAACGGGTGACTTTAATGCAAGAAAAGGAGGAACAATACCTGAAGGAAAAGGATTGGCCTGATCGAAGTAGTGAATGAGATAATAGAGGTGACAGACTAGTAGATTTTGCTGAAGGACAGGTACTTTACATCAATAACTCATTGTACAAGAAAAAGCTAGCAGGAAAAGGACATGGAAGAGTCCATCTGGGCACACAAGCGAAATTGACTACATCATGTCAAGCAATAAAACCATATTCTGCCAATTGTATTGTCATCAATCATTTTAACGTTGGAAGTGACCATTGAATGGTACAAGCTAAAGTGAAGATAAACTGTCAGAAAGAACATATGAAAATGATAAAGACATCACAAAAAACAGAAATAAAGAGTGATAAACTGTTAGAGCAGAACAGCGATTTTGAGCTTAATCTGTCAAATCGCTTTGCTCTATTGCAAGACTTGGAAGAGATGAACATTACTGACCAAAATGAACAAATAGTCAAAAACATACTTGAATCTGCTACATCTATAGCACCGCTGGAAAATCATTTGGTACAGTCAAAAATCTCTGATAAAACTATTGATTTAATGAAAAAATGATGGACAATGAAGAATACTTGAAGTTTCACTAATAAACTGGAGTATGTTGAACTTTGTAAGACAAAAAGAAAACATATCCAAGAAGAAACGTGTCAGTTTAACGTGAAGGTTGTGAAAAAGGCAATTGAAGAAACAAAGGGATTAATAGAGCAAAATGCAAGCTTTTAAATACAAGAAAGAAGGTGTTTACATTAAAACATGAAGATGGCTCTGTGTGTGAACAAGACAGGAAATGTTAGAAATAATTGGAAAATTCAATTCAGAGCTATACAAAAACACTCAAAAGTAACAAACACCCACAAAAGAGGAAATGAGAGATATTCAATCAATGAAAAACAACAAAATTCAGCAAATGACTGCTACAATTGAACTGCTGAAAGCTGGCAGTCACAGTTTACACAAGATACTAACAAAACTATACTAGAGGTGCCTCAGAGGAAAAAAAAACAAATGCATGGAAAAATGCTGAAGTGATTCTTATACACAAGAAAGGGGCCCAAGATGATTTAAAGAACTAATGTCCAAAAAGCCTACTTTCAATCATCTATAAGGTTTTCACCAAGAAAATAGCAAAAAGAATATTGAGAACATTAAATGATGCACAGCCAAAGGAGCAGGCAGGGTTCAGAACAATGGTGGGTTGCCCCTGGTTCAGACTGGTTCTATAGAAACGGCGCATGGCCTCATTGCGAACTGGTAGTAAAGGTAAGTAGAACCCACCCCTGGTTCAGAAGTGGCTACAGCACAATGGATCACATCCAGGTTGTTCAGCAAGTCATTGAAAGGTCAACAAATACACCATGCCTCTGTGCATGGCTTTAATTGACTACAAAAAGGCATTTGACTCAGTATTCCAGCAAACAGTAATTAATGTATTGCTCAACCAATGCATAGATACTTACATAAATTTCCTACAATCAATATATGAAAAAACAAATCAATATTTTGTTGTAAATGTAAAAAAGACACTTTTTTACCTTTCCAACAATTTGGAGAGTTGTTAGAAGACATTTTAGCAAGCCGTACTGGTATAAAGTGCCATCTTTAGAACATTTTTAACTGGTTTTCTGGTTGAATGCTGTTGATAGAGTCAATTTAATGTTTATCTCCCATAATTTTTCCCATTTCTCCAATTCTATATTGTAGACAAAATTTTTAGCCGATCTAATCATGGTATCCTTAACTACAGTATATCTTCTTCCATTTTATATCTTAGTAGATATTGGTATATATTACTAATTAATTTTATTTCTGTTCCATGTATGATTTTATCCAATTGTTGCGGTTCCTTTCGCATCTCATATATCTTTTTATCTCTTGCAAATTTAGATTGGACTTGTCCACCAGTCAATCATCCTACCAACATTTTCTGAGTATGAAGAAGGCAGCATGACTTGATCAGGAGAGTGTCTTTTCTCACCAGAAATCTCCAGTGCATACTCCTACTCTTCAAGATCTTACTGGAGATAATTGACTACAGCAATCAATGCTTTTATGTCCAATAATTTCTGAAGCCTAACTGAAAACATTCAAGAAAATCTGTTGCATCTAAGATTTTCTATAGCTGATTTTCTCTTACCTTCTTACCAAACACTCTGAAGAAGGGTGATTAGAATGAGGTGAAAGTTATCAAAAGGAGTGAAGGGCCTCTTCAGGAAAAGGAACACTACCACTTTCTTTAAGGCATGTGGCTCTTTGCTCTCCATCAGGCAAGCACTGACTTTCTCCCACAGCCAGCTACTCATGCTCCCCTAGATATCCAAATAAGTCAAAGCTCGATCTAGCTGTCAAGTAGCAGAATTCAGACTACAGAGGATTCCTCAGCTCCTTTAAATCAAATGAATCCTCAATATGGCCTGAGACTCTCCATAATGGATTTTGTCCGACTGGAATCCAAATCAGAGCAGCTATAAGTGACTTTGTCTTCCAGTAAACCTCCAAAATGTTTAGGGATATTTCAGCTCAATACCAGTAAAAAGCATATAACATCACTCCCATGATTAATGTTACAATAATTCATGGTATAATGAAGGAAAATCTATAATTTCCAGGATCAGGTCAGACAGTATTTCACAATTAATCCAGTCCTCTGACTTCAAAGCCCTGGCCTTCTATGATTTTCACTATTAGTGTTGAAAAGCGTACATGATAGTTTGGCCCAGTTGGGCTACTTGATTTTGTGACAGTGAAATCCTGAGCAATATAATCACATAAACTATTTTCTTCTATTTTTTTTAGATTTTTATCTTTTATCTCTGAAAAATGTATAACCATTTCAGAGAGGGATTTAGAGTGTTATTGGGTGGCCTCTTCCTCTCAGGCATTTAGCCAACTTAAAGATTTAGAGCAGTTTTTCTGAAGCTTGACCACTTTAAGATGTGTGAATTTCAACTCCCAGAATTCCCCAGCCATCTTAAAGTGGCTAAGGTTGAGAAACACTGGTTTAGAGGGATCCTAAAAACAAAGGGAAATTTATTTGATCCTTTTAAGATTTCTTAAAATTTAGAGTAGAAAATGGCAATGGGGTTGCTGCTCCCAGCTATAGGCTTATTTCCTCTATAAGCTTTTCTAATCTTTCTGAGGCATACAATTATGCTTATTCAAGCTTTTGACCCAGATCTGGATTATAACATACAATCATGAATATAAAATCAAAGGTGGAGATTTGAAGATCAATGCCAATTGAGTACTGTAGATACTATTGTATTCCAAGTTGTGTGTTACAAGCTCTTAATTTTCAACATATTTTAAAATCCTTATTCTTCTGCTTCTTACTGCAAAAAAATGACATCTTTACTTTTCAGTAAAGCTGTCTTAAGTCTTCCTGATTCCTGAAGTAAAAAAATAGAAATCCCGGTAGTTTAATGACAAGGTACCTGAAAAATAAAACTTTGAAATAAATATTCAGATGATACTCTCCAATTTTTAAATATGCACCTTTTGATTTACTCTTGATATCACATTTTTGAAATGCCTTTCACTCAGTGAAAAGTATGCATGATTCATAGTTCATTAGGTTTTCAAGCTAGATGCTATGGAAAAGAAAAAAGTCTATCAGGCTGCTATAAATTCTGTTCACAGTGACAAAATTAGCACCTTCAGTATTTTCATTTAGACATTATTTAATTTCTTAGCATGGCTCATGAGGATGCATATATGGATAATACAATTAAACAGAAGTATCACTAATATTCAGCTAATGCTAAAGAGAGCGCTTTCAATAATACCCATTTCTTTTTCTATCAAGACTGTGTCTCATTAAATCATGAGTAGGTAATTTGGATAATATTGATCTCACTCAGAGAGCTAGATATGAGGACTAGGGAACAGGAATTGCTGTTCTTTCTAAAAATTATATTTCTCTACATTTCCTTTATGTAGGGTTGCCAGGGGTGGGGTGGGGGAACGGGACAGCAAAAATGTAGTGTTTATACTTTAAGCAGATAAAGGAGATCCATGCTGTTAGACACTGCAGATTGTGACTATACTGAACTGAATATTATTTATTATTACTGAAAATGGGTGAACACCATGTTCACCAGTCTTAAAGTGGTAGCTTTATGCACAAATGCTCTCTCACTGTTCTTACTGTTATTAATAAATGCCAAAATATATTAATGAACTTGACCTGGGATTATCAAATGCTGATCTAAGGATAATAAATGATTGCTGGTTAAATGTTTCCAGTGTTTTTTGACCTCCAAGTTTGTATTGTTGACTTTTTGAAATAAATTATAGCTTCTCGATAAGAAGGTTTGACCTTGGGTATGGACACGCATTATTCAGCACTTAACTTATCCAAGGCAATCAGGTGAATCTATGCATCATTGGTTTATACTTTCATTAAACAACCTCTGTAATTAAAAACAAACAAAACAAGATATTAAAATCCAACTTCCATGTGTCAGAGGACTTGGAGTAAAGGCCAGCTAGCAAACTCATGCCCTGAAGAACAGTTCGAGTGTGAAGATCAAAATCCAGTGACATTCATGTTCAAGTATCTCTGGCATAACTTTATGATCTCCCAGCAGAAATAGTCTAGAATGTATATTGATCATGCTGAACTGAAATATGTAATAATGATGAATTTTGGAGTTAATTTAATGGAATTATGTCAGTCCCCAAAATCTCCTGGGCATTGTGTGCAAATAGAGTATAATAGTATCTATTGCTGGTAGTGGACAACAGGCAAGAATACTTTAAGTTACGTAATAAACTTTGAGACACCAGTGTCTAGAGGCCCATTTAAGTGATCACTTATATATATTATTAAATAATTGAGAGCTAAATAACTAAAGCAAGTGACATTCTGATTCCTCTGACAGAGCACTTCAACAGTGTCTGATAAATTTGACAAAATATAGAAAAGATACATAAGATTTCAATTCCACCTAAATGCATATTCATTTGAAGTCATGCCTTTGATTATGAAACCATACTTTCTCATGTTATACTTGTGTTGGACTGTTTGTCTAGCTGTAAGTGGTTTCCCAGATTATTCTTTCCATCATGCTATGGTGCTAAAGGACCTGAATATCTATTTTTATCTATGCTGCAAGCAATTATAAATGGGTATTTAGGAAAATAAAATAGGAGTAGCTTTCTGCTCTACTATTCTACTCTGCTCTGCTCTGCTCTGCTCTACTCATTAACTCAGATATAAGATAAAGAGTCAAAGAAGAGTCAAGAACACAGTTTAAAATACTAGTGGTTATGTTTAGAGTCCCCCTCCACTACTATTTCTCTGTTGCTATTTCTTTCAACAAGCCAATTAGGTTCTAATATTTCTATGACCAGGGCCTTCCTTCTCTACCTTGCCTCAGAGTCAAAATTAGACTCTAGAATCAGCTCCATATCCTCTTCATTTCTGTCAAAGTTTAATGGACTTTATTTGTTAGCTGGCTTAAGTAGGGTCTGATTATCCACCCTTTCTAACTCCTCAATATTTGGTTTATTTTAACAATTGATGTAAACACACTTGGGCATTGCTTTAAGTAAGCATGGTTGTATGTAATTTATCTTAATGTTACCATCTGGTTTATCTGTTAAGTTGTGATCTAATTTTGCTGGATTGATTTTGCAATTACTGTGTTTTTCTGAATTGTACAACATCTTGGTCAAGCATATCATCATCATAATTGTTATTGCTGGTCTAAACACTCAGAATAAAATGCATAGGATATCTGTCCATCTTTATTGTACTTTCATGGTCTTCTAGGGGAAGTTGGACTTCTTGTGTCCAAAATCAATTAAAATCAAAACACAATGCTATGAATCAATAAACCAATGCAATAAATCAATAACCAATTGGTCATGTCTTGGTATTGGCCTGGTGGAATTTAAAGAATTTATGTAAGATTTGAACTAGGCTTTTTTTTTTTAAATAAAATCAGTGAGAAAGTGAGATCTTATGATACATGCATTTTTTAAATAATAAAGTTTGGCATTAATTGGTATTTAATAGGACTCATTCTGTCTTCACACACATATAGACTGAAGAATACAATGCAGAAGAAACCATTAGCCATCAGCTATATACTGTTTCCCAGGTAGCTTTGAGAGTTTAAATAATTTTTCCAACTTCTGCAAGTCTTTGACAACATGATTGTTTTCCCAGGCCTTGGGTTATGTTGGTTGTTGAGTCTATGGCTGATCTTTTTATCATGTAGTGTACATTTTATCTGGGTACATATATTCTTCTCCTTTTAAAGTTTTCCTTTTGTTTAGCCATTGTGAATCAATTGGGAATGGGGTGGCTTTCTAAATATAATAAAATAAAATAAATTTTAATTGCGCATCAGAAATATCAATGGATCATATTATTATGTTATGTTTTAATTATATTGCTTGTAGTAAGATCCAATTTTTAAAAATTCTTCTACTGGTGATGCTGCATGGTTGAGCAATGAATGTTTGAAGCCGTATGTATTCTCAATTAAAAATTAAATATCTCCAGTACTTTGCATGGAAGGAAGGAAGGAAGGAAGGAAGGAAGGAAGGGAAAGAAGAAAGAAAGAAAGAAAGAAAGAAAGAAAGAAAGAAAGAAAGAAAGAAAAAAAGAAAAAAAGAAAGAAAGAAAGATCATTGTAAGGAATTGGATCATCTTCTGCAGTACCATTATCATTTCCACTCACCTTGGTCAGTAATCTGCAAGGCAGATGTTTGTGACAGATGATAAGAGACCTTACTGTGAAGGGACACTAACTTTATACAATTTTATGCTCTACTATAAGTCTGTGACACTAGCTCTATACAATTTTATGTTACTACTACAAATACGTTATACAGAAATGGGATGGAATTTGGTCCCTGCTTGTTTTTAGTATTGTAGCTTTACTGCTTGTAAAAAAAAAATATTCAAAATATGTCTTTATTCTTTCCTATTGTTTATGACTGCTTCAATTCCTGATAGACACTAAAAAAACTGGTTAATTTGGTTCCATTTTCCATCAGTAGAGAAAGCTATTTATAATTACCATTCAGCTAAAGGTTACTTGAACATGTGTAGTTGCTAAAATGCTCTGCATAATAATTAGTTAATTTTTAATGCTTAAATAACATTTTATACAAGAACTATAGTCTTAATAGTCTTGAAAACATTTAGGAGAGGTGTTCATCAAGTGGTAAAACATAAGTTTTAAATAATTTACTAACTCAACATGGTGTGCTAATCTACAGCTATTTTTGGGTGCAGTACAATGATTTTTTGAAGCAATGTTCCCCACAAATTGAGAAAGTTAAGATAATGTGAGAGGAACAGAGGTGGGAGCAATGTGGAGAAGCAACAACCATGGCTGCTACATAATGGCATGTATGTCTTGACACCATGACAGAAATTAGTTTTCAGAAAGAAGTTGGAAGGAAGGAAGGAAGGAAGGAAGGAAGGAAGGAAGGAAGGAAGGAAGGAAGGAAGGAAGGCAGGCAGGCAGGCAGGCTTTGGCGTGGTTTTGTATGGCCCTCAGTTGACTTTCAAAATCCCAGGAAGAGAAAAAGAAAGACACCAAAAGAAAAGAAGGACTAGCAGGACAAATTGAATAAAGAGAAGGAAAAGAAATATCAGGAAGAGAAGAAGGAGAAAGCCAAGACGATATCTACACTTACCACTTAAGTTGTGTGAGAGAAATACCTGGAGAAGAAAAACCTAGCACTCCTCTCCTTTCTCTGCCATTAAGTCAGGACGCAGATTAAAAATCTCCAAAACTTTATTAAGAGTCTGCAGAGTCTTTGTCAGACATGCAAGATTATGTTCAGTAATATTCCCAGATAAAGGACCCCATAAATATACAAGCAAGCTTATATTGTTAGTTTCACACAAGGCCTTTCAAATGATACAATTGCACTGTGTAATGCATACTTGGCCATTTACACAATTCTCAGTAAATGGGAAAGCCCTAAAACCTTTGCACATATGTCTAATAGTGGCATATCTATTTCACAACATTGCAACTGATTGCTTATCTGTTGTGTGCTGTTTGCATCCTATTAATGAAGTCTGTTTGGTAAAGGTTAAACCTTTTCTTTAGAATTAAGCTGCTTATAAATCCCTCAAACTCTCATGGGTTCATCCATCTTTTATATTGTGTCCATGTCAACTTGACTCTAAGCCAGTTAAGAAAATTTTAATCTTCCTCTTGATGAATCTTACTAGACACAGATTTTTTTTTTTTTTTGTGTGTGTGTGTGTATGCTATATCAACCAAGGATTTACAAAGCCCCCACTTTGCTGGGCACATGTTGTATTTTATGGTGTTACTTGGATAATTCCTAAGTTTTTAGCTAAGAACTCCAATCAAAGTAGGGATTTTGATTTGTACTGTGTTGTTCTTTGATAAATAAAACCATATAATAACAATACAGTCTGCATTGTTTCAACTGCCCATTTTTCTAATTGTCCATTTAATTCATCTTCCAAGTCAGCTTCTGCAAGGACTTTTGTTTACAGTATGAATCATAATTGATCCAAGAATTGTACAGTTCATACCATTGCCACATGGAAGGGAAATGCCAGATGTTCAAAGTGGCTTTAGAAAAGATGGAAGAAGAAAGTTTATTGCAGATGCATGTTGGATAACTGAGAAAGCCAAAGCATATCAGCAAGAAGTTTATGATGTACTTCATTGAATACAGAAAGACCTTCAATTCTGTTGATCACATCAAACTATGGGATTTTTCTTAGGAAAATGGGAATTTCTCATTGTTTTCATGCAGAATCTATAAATAAGTCAGGAAGCTACAGTCCAAACACAACATGGTGAAACAAACTGGCTGAGGCTCTGCAAAGGAATGAGATAAGGCTGTATACTCTCTCTCCATTTATTAATTATAGCCCACAGTATATGCTGAATATATATTGAGGGAGGTTAGATTGATAGAATATCAGCATGGCTTTAAAACTGGAAGCAAAACATCAATAATCATGCTATGCCAATGCCAGCTACTCTGATAGCTGAAACTAAAAAACGAGCTGCAAATTTTGATAATGAGAATCAAGGAACATAGTGAAAAAATAGACTAAAATTAAATATGAAGAAGGTTATATGACAAAAAGTACAGCAACTGACCTTACAATTGTTAATTAAGAGACTGAAATAGTGGATAGCTTATGACATTTAGGATTGACCACCAACAGTAAAGAAGCCAACAGTCCAGAAATACACATCGGATGAGCTTTTGGAAGAATAGCAATTGTAAAAAATATTCAGCTGTTGCGATGTGTCTACACCTACAAAGTTTTATATGGTAATTGTTTTTCCTTGTGACATTCTATGGAAGTGAAAGTTGAACTTTCAAGAAGCAGAATAGAAAAAAATATTCACATTTTTGAACTTTTCTGAGAATACTGTGGACAACCAAGAAAAAAAAAAACAAATGAAATCTGGAGTGAATCGACCCAGATTTTTCATTCAAGGCAGAAAAAAACCAGACTCAAATTTTGGATGGATGATGCAAAGGCCCAGGTCTCTTAAGAAGCTTGAGAAGCAGTAATGTGGATGGACACCATTAGAGTGGATTTTTATGTAAAGGTCTACTGGTGAATCTGTTCTATGTTTTTTAGAGTCATTTGAATGACTTGCAGTTGTGCATTTTCTGCCTGCTGTAAGTTCAAAGATTTCTTATAGGATTCCCTTTCACCTTAAGCTATTCCCCTTTCCTTGCTTTTTAATGCATACTATATGAAGGTGCAACTGCCTTCCTCACCTGCTTTTGAAAACCAATATATATGTATAATATATATATATAAACTAATATATGTCTATGCTTTTTAGAGCCTGTTTTAGCAGCAAAGATCAATGAAAAAAGGAAAGATTACTGAACATTACAATGGACAGTTATTGTATCAACAGTGAAAGGAATGGGGAAACAACTGCTTACATGAGCAATAAAAAGCTTTCATGTCTAGAAAGATATAAAAAGAATTTGCAACATATTATAATTAGTCCATTGTATATAACCCCTATATAAAAACTTGAAAGAAAACACAATTTAAAGATTTATTGAAAACCTTCTCTTTCTAATATCTTTGAAGAACCATTTGACTTAGAATTATGAGACATCAAAACTCCCGTGAGACATTAACTTTTAAGTCTTTCATACTCTTTGAAACAGAGTAGAATTGATCAGTACAACAGTTTTGTCCTAGAGATGACTATCACTGCTGTGCTAGAATAATGATGGGATACTAAGTTTCTTTGTGTGAATAAACCATAGGAGCTTTCCTATCATGCTGTTTTTCCTATAGTTTCCTGTAAGTTCCTCCAGGAGTTGGGTAGCCCTGAGAATGAGGAGGACCAGTCCCAGACATTTTATTGTATGAGGTGAAGTACACTTTTCTTCTCCATCGTCTTACTTTAATAGAAACTGCATCTTTGCTATAACTGAGGCATACCTTTCTATCTCTTTCAGCAGAGGGGAAAGATTATGGAAATGTGGTAGCAATGATCCTCATTATGACCTTGGAGCTATCTGTTCTACCTGACCATCTCCTCCTCCTCCTCCTCCCAATGGCAGTTTTCCTTGGTGGCTGGGCTTGTGTGGTCCAATGATGTTGAGTGATATGCTGACAAAACCCTATCATAAGGATCACACAAGCTGACAACATTGTGTTCATTTTCATCTTCATCATCACCATCCTTGCTTTGGAAGCTTTCTTTGGTGGCTGAGCTTGTATGGTGTTGAATGTATGTGAACCAAAAGGATTTTTACAGATATCCCAGAATATGTGCATTCCATAATCCATTGCAGTCCTGAATGTTAAAAAATATATCAATTTTCATATTGGATCAGTTATTGTTTGGGTCAACAAGGGTCACATTTGAAACTGTGAGTCCTGGGCATCAGATGTCTAATGAATTACCCAGCTTGGTTGCCTTTGCCAGGTTGGGAGATATGGAGGAAGAGACAGCCACAATTTATGTGAGCTGTTGAGTCTTAAATTACATTTATCTTCTTGTGGAGTAATCTCTAATGCTAATTACAGGCATACTTTGCTGAGGGCTCAGATGATGATTAGCATTTTTTGGCAATAAAGTATTTTTTAATTAAGGTATGTACTTTTTTTGGACATAATGCTATTGCACACTTAATAGACTACAGTATAATGTAAACATTACTTTTATATGCACTGGGAAACAAAAAAAAAAAAACCCGGTGATTCATGTAATATTGTGCTACTATTATTGCAATATTCGCTTTATTGCAGTAGTCTGGAACCAAACCCTCAGTATCTCCAAGGTATGCCCATATTTATGAAACTTTATCTTGGGTTGCTCAGGGAGAGAACAGAGTAATAGAAATAGAAAGCCTCACAAATCGCAAGCTGAAACCCCCTCAAATAAACTCTAAAAGTAGAGAAAACACACATGGATAATAGCGTATTTCTGTTACAGCCACACAGAATAAGAATTCAGTCTAGAACAACAAAGCCCCAGTGGTGGTATTCAGCTGGTTATATCCGGTAGTGGCGGCTGCGGGAGGCTCCGCCCACCCGCCCAAAGATCATCAGTCCCGTTTTTTTTAATTAAATTTTATTAACATAAACAAGCGTAAAACACAAATACATGTAAACACTTATATATTAACAAAAAGTCAATCGACTAACTTCTAGAAAACCTTCGCATCGGTGATTAATGTCCATTTAACCAATTTTCCTTAATCATACTATTTACAAATTTACTTGCTTATACCTTAATACATTCATTGAAGTTCAGCAGTATCTTTCTACAATCATATTAACCATTTATTTATACAATCCTACGGCTCATCTCATGTATCTATTTCTACAATTCTTGAGTTATGTTCTCCTAATGTCCTATGTTATTGGCCTATCCTTTCTAACCATGTGTACCATTTTTGCCAAACTAAATAAAAGTCAGTGTTCTCTTTATCTTGGAGCTCTTTTGTGAGCCTATCCATCTCTGCACATTCATTTATTTTTGTTATTATTTTTTCTTCTGTTGGTATTATCTCGGATTTCCAATTCTGAGCGTACACTATACGTGCCGCTGTCAATATGTGGATGGTAAGATACTTTATCTCCTTGGTACACTGTGGTGTAGTCATTCCAAATAGAAAGAATTCTGGTTTCATTTCTACACTTTGCCTCGTTGTTTCTTCAATTATTCTCTTAATCTCTTGCCAGTAGCGTTGTGCCTTCCTGCAAGACCACCAGAGATGGTAATATGTCCCCATTTGTGTCTTGCACTTCCAACACATTGGTGTTGCGTTTGGAAACATTTTAGCCAAACGTGCCGGTGGAAGGTGCCATCTATAAAATATCTTGTATAAATTTTCTTTGTATGGAATCGACAGCGTCATCTTATAATTTTCTGCCCATAGCTTGTCCCATCTGTCCAACTCTATATTGTGACCTATATTTCTTGCCCATCTTACCATGTTTTCTTTCACTGTTTCCTCCTCTAATTTATACCTTATTAAATATCCATAAATTTTAGATATTATTTTCTCATCTGTGCCTTTTAAAATTTTATCTAGTTCACTTGGTTGGCTTTGAAAATCATAATGTCTCCGGTCTGCTGTATATTTTGACTCAATTTGAA
Source organism: Pituophis catenifer annectens (assembly GCF_029215685.1). Taxonomy (NCBI): domain Eukaryota; kingdom Metazoa; phylum Chordata; class Lepidosauria; order Squamata; family Colubridae; genus Pituophis; species Pituophis catenifer. The sequence continues at coordinate 103,371,180 of NW_027256882.1, forward strand.
GGTATGGCCACCAATCAATCATAATGCCTCATCTTTCCAGTTCTTGTCTCGTAAGTAGGTCTCCCTCACTACTCAACAATTCTTGATATTTCCGCATCTTTCCTATTTCTATAGTGTTTGGATAAATTAGCGCCTCCATAGGCGACAACCATTGTGGGATTTTACTATAGTGTTGCCTTCTGATACCTTGCCACGTTTTATATAGTGCACCTCTTATTACATGTTTCTGGAAGTACGGATGTTGCTTGTCTGTGCCTTCCCACAGAAAGGCATGCCAACCTCGACTCAGTTCAAATCCCTCTAAGTATAGCGTTCTCCTATTTGATAGATCTATCCATTCTCTGATCCAATTCAACGCCGCTGCCTTGTAATATAGCTCCCAGTCTGGTAGACCTAGGCCTCCCTTCTCCTTTGTGTCCTGTAAGCATCTTATTTTAATTCTAGCTTTCTTTCCTTGCCAGATGTATTTCATTATTGTCTTGTTGAGATCCTGAAAGAAATCTTTTCCCGGACCAATTGGTATCACTTGGAAGAGATATAGGAGTCTTGGTAATATGTTCATCTTTACAGACGCTATTCTGCCAAGAAATGATAGTTGTACCTTATTCCATCTTTCCAAGTCTTTTCTAATTTGCTTCATCAATTTAGTGTAATTGTCCTCTCTAATAGTTGTTGCTTTTGTAGTAAGCCAGATTCCCAAATATTTTACTTTCTTCACAATTTGCATTCCTAATTCTTCTTCTAATTTTTCCTCTTGTGTCGTTGTCATATTTTTGGTCAAGACTTTGGTTTTTTGTTTATTGATCTTAAGCCCCGCCACTTTGCCATACTCCTCTATCTTCTCTAATAATTTGACTCCCGCTACTTCCGGCTGTTCCACTATGAAGACCACATCATCCGCGAAAGCCTGTAATTTATACTCCTCATTCCTTATCTTCAGTCCTTTTATATCTTCTTCCTTTCTTACTTCCTTTAGAAGGACTTCCAGTGAGATTATAAACAGTAGAGGCGATATCGGGCATCCTTGTCTTACCCCCTTTTGGATGCTTATTTTTTCAGTCATATCTCCATTAATTATAATTCTCACTGTCTGAGAAGAATATATTTTCTTAATCATTTTCAGGAATTTGTCGCCGAAATTCATAATCTGCAGTTGTGCTATAAGGAATTTCCAATTCAAATTGTCGAACGCCTTTTGTGCGTCGAGAAAGATTAGCGCTACCTGATTATTGATGTTTTGCTCATAGTATTCCAGAACGTTTATTATTGTCCTCATGTTGTTTTTTATTTGTCTCCTTGGGACAAAACCATTTTGGTTGGGGTGTATATAATTATGTATAATTGTTTTCAGCCTCTGTGCTATAATTGTCGTGAATAGTTTATAATCTACATTTAACAGCGAGATGGGTCTATAATTTTGGACTTTAGTCGGATCCGTATCTTCTTTGGGGATGAGTGAGATAATTGTTTCGGCCCAAGATTTAGGTGTTTCTGCTTCCAGCAGTGCCTCATTGAGAACTTGCAGTAGTAGTTCGTCTATTGCAGACTGGCAGTTTTTATAAAATTCCGTTGGAATTCCATCCGGACCTGGGACTTTGTTGTTCCTCTGTTTCTTTCGGGCTTCCATCAACTCCATCATTGTTATTGGTTTATTCAGTATTTCTCTGTGGGATTCCTCTAATTTCTGGATATTTGCTTTTTGTAGGTATTCCATAATATCTTGGTCTTGAGTCTCTTCTTGTGTGTAGAGGTTTTGATAGAATTCCCTTACTATACGTTTTTTATCTAAATTCATACTATATAGTTGTCCTGTTTCATCCTGCAATTGGTATATTATTCTTTTTCCCCTCTCTTTCTTCAGTCTGTATGCCAGCCAGCGACCTGTTTTGTTTGCATATTCAAAGTATTTCTGCTTGGCCATTTTCATTTTCTGTGCGATTTCTGCTTGTGTAATTAAGTTCAGCTCATGTTTAGTACGATTCAATTTTTCCCTTGTTGTTTTGTCGTCAGGCTGTTTCTGTAGTTGTGACTCATATATGTTGAGTTCTTCCATTAATTTTTTCCTCTTTTGTTGTTTATCTTTATTTTTTTTTTTTGCTGTGTATGCTATTGTGAGGCCTCTTATATAGGCCTTAGTAGTGTCCCACAGATTCTGTACTGAAGTCTGCTCCTTTGTGTTTATTTGATAAAATATTCTAAGTTCGTTCTCCATCATCTGCACATAATCTCTATCTTTTATTATTCCGGTGTCCATCATCCACCTCTTCTGCTTTCGCTATCCTCTCCATGTTATTTTTATAGGATTATGGTTGGCCCATGTATTCGGTATAATTTTGATGTCTTGTAGATCCTTCCTGAGGTCTGGCGTCATCCAGGCCATGTCAATCCGAGACCATGACTGGTGTGGATTTGAGTAGAAGGTATATTGTTTGGTTTGTTTGTTGGCCTCTCTCCATCCATCATGTAATTGCAATTCTTCAGTCATATCCTTGAATGTATCCAGTAAGATTCTTTTTCAAGTCTTACTTTGTTTATTACTTCGATAGTCATCTTGTATATTCACGATTGCATTGAAGTCTCCAACAACACAGATATTTTCGTACTCCAAATCTTTAATTGTATCATGTAGTTTCTTGTAAAATTCTCTCTGGTTTCCATTAGGTGCATAGATAGAAGCTAGCAATATTTTCTTTGTTTCTGTTTGTATTTCAGTTATTAAAATACGTCCCTCTGAATCTGTATATATCTGTTTAGCTTTTAAATGGTTTTTGACATAAATTGCCACTCCTCTCTTCTTATTATCTCCTAGGGATGTGAATAATTTTCCTAATTTTTGATTCTCCAACAATATTTGTTGCTGTCTTTTAATGTGTACTTCTTGTAAAGTTATCACAACTAAGTCCAATTTTTGCAATTTCGTAAATATATATTTCCTTTTCCTTGGGGAGTTGAGTCCGTTTATATTAATTGATATAATTTTTCTTTCTCCTTCCATCTCTATCGAGTTTATCTATTTGTGATTTTCAACTTTGTTGTGTTTCTGGTAACTCTTTGAGTCTTTTCTGTCGCTCCCTCTCTCTCCATTCTTTCTCTCTCCAATCTTTTTGCCTCTTCCTGATCTTTTTCTTCCTTCTCCATCCGCCGTGTCCCGGGTTCCACTTCTCTCCTTGTCTCCTGTTCCTCTTCCATTGTAAAGTGCTGGTCAAAGAATTCTTGAGCCTTTTCCAGATTATCAATCTTGTACTTTCTTTCATCCCAGGAGATAAGTAGGCCTTCCGGTAGTAGCCAGTGGAATTTTATTTTAAATTTATTTAGCTGGGTGGTCAGGAAATTATAATTTCTTCTTTGATCTCTCGTTCTTCTTGGTATTTGTTTGAGAGTTATGATTTCTCTTCCCTTGTGCATGATTGTCTCTTCCCTCATCTTCTTGTAGATCTCTTCCTTAATAGATTTTTTCGTGAATCTTATGTGAATTTCTTTGGGTAATTTGTTTCTTCTTGCGTAGTTCGTGTACACCCTATATATTTCATCCATTCCATTTCGCAGTTCATCCTTATCCACCTGGGTTGCCTTTGCCAGTATCTCAATCATTATTTCACTTAGATCCTCATCCTTCTGCTCTTCTACATTTTGAAACCGTAAGTAGAATGATGCCTTTTCCATTTCCAGATAGGTTAACGCGTCCTCAGTTTCCTTATTAAATGCCCCATTCTATTGGTCGCATATTCTACTCTTTCTTCCACCTTTTGGATCCTCTGCTCGTTTTCTGTTATGTTTTGCTGAATTTGTTCTATCTTCTCATCCATATTTTTGATGTTATCTTTAATTTCACTCACATCTGACCTCAATTCTTCATGATTTTTCTTGGTCTCTTCATGATTATGTGCCATGGTTTCCTGCATTCTATTCATGCCTTCCTGGATCATTGCTAATGCGGAGTGGATGTTCTGTAGGGCAGGGCTCAACTTCTCCTTTTCTGTGGTTTCAATTACTTTCTGTTGAGCTGGTGAGGTCATAAGTATCATTTGGCTCGATGGTGTTTTCTTATTTATTTTAGCTGTTGTCGTTATACTTGTGGTCGCCATTATTATCTCTTTTTTTATTCTTTCCCAGATTTTCATATACTGGTCAATATTTCTAGGTCTGTTTTAAAATTTCACCCAAATTTATTTTTCGCTTTTTTCCAGGCTCCTTTGTACTTATAAATCAATCAGCATGGGAAGCTAAGTGGGAGGGTCGACGGAAAAATGTAGCGTTCTAGCAATCCATCAGCTAATTCTCCCTGGTATTAAGTATTTGAGTAAGTAGTATATTAGTAAGTAGGGAGTAAGTGCTATATGATTTCTCTCAGAAGGTAAAGGGATGTGGTTAATATAAATGTATCTAATATACTATGGACTAAATCTTTAATACTAACTATATATAGATCAAATTAATATATCACTTAATCTATTAATATACACTTCTTATAAATAAGGTCATACTATGCAATCATATGTCAAACGTAGATTGATCAGTCCCGTTTTTGATGCTCTGCGCATGTGCAGAAGGTCCTGCGCAGGCACAGAGGTGTCATGCGTGCACTCACATTTGGGAACCGGTAGCGAAGGTAAATCAATACCACCCCTGCAAAGCCCCATACCACAAGGAAACTAACCCTAACCCTAACCTTTCCACCTATATGGCTTAGGGTTTCTTACTAGCAAATCAGGCAAATGATTAGAGATATTGCAAAAGATTATACAAGTCTTGGGAGAACAACATGAGGCTTTTAACAGGTTTTCCATGAAATGGTCATCAGATCTATTACAACTGAAATAATTTCTATCTACTTTAAATGATATCCCTTACCAAATTATTTTCAAATTAAATTAGACTACAGAAACATGCAGTACTTGATGATAATACACACATGGAAAATCAAGTATGGAAAAGTAAGAATTGGAAGAGGACTTCTGTTCCCAAAGAGGCATCTAAATTATAACAGTCCTTTTAAATTTTGGGGAACAGCTGATCAAAGAAACAATTCTCGTTAGAATTCTTTCAGATGATATTTTAAAGGTAGAACCTTGTATTACAATGATGTGACAGCAAAAGCAATGTTAACTTTTGCCCCTATGGAACAAAATAGCTAAATTGTCCTGGTTAAGATAAGAGTTGATTAAAATAGGCATAGTTACCATCTATAATTTCAATTCTCAAAAAAAAAAAAGAAAAGAAAAGAAAAGAAAAGAAAAGAAAAGAAAAGGAGGAGTCAATTCCTGAGATTGTGGCAAATATAACACATAGGAGAGTGGTATAAAACATAAGAGCCTTGGTAGTACAGTGGTCTAAAGCACCCTGTTATTAAGACCAGCTGCCTGCAATTACTGCAGGTTCGAATCTCGCCAAGGCTCAAGGTTGACTCAGCCTTCCATCCTTTCTAAGGTAGGTAAATTGAGGACCCAGTTGTGGGGGCAATAAGCTGACTTTGTATAAATATACAAAAGTATGAAGGCTATTGCTTAACACATTGTAAGCCACCCTGAGTCTCCGGAGAAGGGCGGCATGTAAATCAAATTAAAAAAAAAAAAAAGGAGAGTAAAGGCAAGCTAGCTCTGCAACCTTGAACAATGCAGCAGCCCTTTGCTGGGTGATCCAGGAAGGAACTGCAAAGCAACTGGAAGACGACAAAAATGCAATCATGGTCTCCCTCTGTGGATCAGGATCAGTGGTGGGTTTCAACCAGTGTTACAACCGGTTCACTTCGTGCACACGCTTTGCACACGCCTTGCGCTCATGTGCTTGCTTCACTGACACATGCGCCAAAATGCGCCGTGCAAATGCATTGCATTTCAGAACAGCTGAGGCATGGCAATCCGCTCTGCAATGCCTATCAGCTGGGCTAAAAACGAATGAATATAGGTAGATATAGCGCAGGGGTGGGTGGGACAGCCCAAAATTAACAAGAAGAATGAGACTGTCTTAAAACAAACAAAAGCAAGGCTTTTGGCTGAGATACATAAACTAAGCACTGCAAATCATTTAAAATCAATCTGTAGTAGGAAAAAGCCAACTTTTTAAAATATATTGATTGTATCATTACTTACAATCATGTCATTAATAAGCAGAAGTAGAGACATGTGGTAAATCCAAATGAGAAATTAGCTTAGAATTGAATGTGACAGAACTTTGGGTAGATGTGAACAATTTTAATAAAATGAAAAAACCCTGAAAGCTGAAAAATTGAAGCTGAATTTATAAAATATACAACTTTCAATCCAAAATCAGATCTGATATTCAAGAAACAACTGAAATAATTGAGGAATGAAGCATTGTCAGGAAAAAACCAATTAGTATGATGGTCATCTAAGTCCATAGAAACAAAATTGAGAACTTAGAACAAATCTGGATCAGTTCTACAAGCTCTAAGCATCATCAAAGTAAAAGTAAAAGTAAAAGAAAAAACATGCAGAAATTTTATGTTCCAGAGAGAACTGGCCGATTGGCCATCAAACAGAGGGTACTGTGGATTTACACTACAAAAATAAATTAAAAGGAGAAAAATACAGTAATAGTAAAATAAAATCAGGTGAACTTCAGTCTGAAGAATTACCTGCATTTGGATGAAAAAATGAGCCAAATGAAAACTGAATGACAACTGGAAGATTCTTCTTATAATGAAAGAAAATAGAATGGAATGGAATGGAATGGAATGGAATGGAATAGAATAGAATAGAATAGAATAGAATAGAATAGAATAGAATAGAATAGAATAGAATAGAATAGAATAGAATAGAATATTCTTTATTGGCCAAGTGTGATTGGACACACAAGAAATTTGTCTCTGGTGCATAAACTCTCAGTATACAAACAAGCAGGATTATAAAGTGATAAATCATAAATCATAAGATACAACCATAAATTATAAAATAATTTAAAATAAATTATTAAATAATAACCAACCAAAAATAAAACCAATAAGTGATAGTCATAAGATACCAATAGGAGGAAGTAATAGGAAAGTTGAGAAAGATATTAGTAATACAGTCCTACTACATGATTAGCTATCTTTAGGCATAAGACAGTGCTGTGGGAATTATGTGTTTAGCAGAGTGATGGCTTGGGGAGGAAAACTGTCTTTGTGTCTAGTTGTTTTGGCATGCGATGCCCTATAGCAGCGTCCTGAGGGGAGGAGTTTATGTCCAAGTTGTGAGGAGTCTGTAGATATTTTTTCAGCCCTCTTTCTGGCTCGTGCAGTATACATGTCCTCAATGGAAGGAAGGCCGGTTGCAATTGTTTTTTTTTTTTTTCTGTAGTCTTAACTATCTGTTGAAGTCTGTACTTCAAGGAGCCATATCTCAAAACTTAAGATCAATACTTAGTTTGTTCAAAATTCTTACTTGAATAATACATTTGTCTGAAGAAAAATTCTTCAGTTGAGCAAAAGGGTAATGTCAGAAATGTATGAGGAGTTAAAGATCAGTACTTATTGATGAAGCAATCATTATAAAATCAAAGTAAAATTGAGTGAATTTAAGTATGGCTTGGATTGAGTACAAGAATGTATTTGATTCTCTTCCACTAATAGGATTATGAAAAGTATAGAAATGTTTGGGGTCAATCAAAATATCCAAGGTTTTGTAGAAATGACCATGAAAACATGACAGACAAATGCTTAAGGAGGATGGGTTACATGAAGTAGAAATAAAAAAGGGGGTATTTCAGAGTGATTCCTTATCACCTTTATTATTCAGTTTTATAATGATCTAGATGACAAGGATGCTAAGTAAGGGAACACATGGGTAACAATTTTCAAAGCAATTGTCATACTCTTTTTACATGGATAACCTAAAATTATATGCCAAATCAAAAGTTGAACAGGAATGATTATGAATTACTGTTCAGATATTTAGTGGTGATACTGTAATGCAATTTGTTCTGTGGGTGCTTTCAGAAAAAAATTGAAATGGGTTTAAAGCAGTTTATGATTATATATCCTTGCAATAATATATATACATATATATATACACACAGAGAGATATAATATATATAAGAGATATCTATGCAGAACGTTTGAGACATTATAAACTTCTAGATCATGATTTCAGAAGATGTGGAGACTGACATTATAGTGGGGTGATTTCTATATAGGGTAAAGTCATCTAATTGAGACTAGATAAGCATGGTGTCACTAGAACAACGTAATTCAATTAAAACAAGTCACAGTGCCTCATCATCTTTTTCCCCCTTTACAATTCAAAATGTTTCCTTTATTGGCTTTAGTGTGTATATTGTGTTATATATGTGTTTTCCTATATATTTGCCTGTGTATTTCAAGTAGGAAAAATTAAAGTGCTAACTTGGCCTCCTTTCTTCCTTTCTAACAGGATTAATATATTGTGGCCAAACATCTGCTACTTTTCTGCAGTGGGCAGTAATAAGGAAATGATATTGTTGTATGGTTGACTGACGAGTCATACAAGATTATTTCAGAAAATGCCAAATGCAGCACTGTGTAAGGAGGTTCTAAAATGGCCTTGCTAAGAAGATTAGATGTGTCATGCTACAGATTAAGTTTTGGCCATACTGAAGGTTGAATACATTTTATAATGATACAAGCAGGAGAGAAACTGTCCATCAGTTCACAAAGTCATTTTTTGTGTGTGTGCTCTGGTAATACTAAAGCAGTTGTTATATTTTCCTACATATTTGCCTGTGTGTATTTCATGTATATAGCTTGAGTTATGTCTTCAATAAAAAGAAATCTGAGCTCTCTGGCAGCATGGGACAAGGAGACCTATGAAACACTTGTGACTCATCTAACTGATCTAGTGCCATCAAGTGGAAGTCTCACCTGAACTAACATGTTTGCCATCAGCCAAACAGTGCAGGCTGGTGACCCCCAGGGGGAGGGCCTTCTCTGTGGGGGCACCTACCCTCTGGAATCAATTGCCTCCAGAGATAAGGAGAATCCAAGACCTCGGTGCCTTCCGCCGTGCCCTTAAAACCTTCCTTTTCCAGCAAGCCGGGCTGGCCTAATTTTTTAAGTGTTTTTAAGTGTTTTGTTTATTGTTTTTAATTAATGGGGCCAAATTTATATATGTATATTTTAACTGTATTTTAATATTTGTACTTGATGTTTTTACTTGGCTGTTCACCGCCCTGAGTCCTCAGGGAGAAGGGCGGTATACAAATTCAAAATAAAATAAAAAAAATAAAAATAAACATATAATTTTAATGATTGTTTTAAGGTACAAACATGATAATGTTTGAAAATAAAGGAAAAATTCAGGGTAGTACTACATGCTGACATGATACTTTCTTTTCTGGATACTACACGTGCATCAATACTGATTTAGCTCATATATTCAAAAAAAAAAATCTATTGCTAAGTATCAGGAAGCATAGTCCTATGAATATATAGGTAAAATTAGAAGATTTGTCACAGGATCAGTACATAGTTGGACCAATTTATTGTGCTTCAACCTATTAATTTCTCCTAGCTAATTCACCAGGTGATATTCTCAGCATTTTAAAATTGGCTTAGATTAAATAATTCACCTTGAGTGGAGATCAGCTTTTCCAATTCTTTGAATGGCCCTTGTCACACAAAACCCCATTATAAGAATATTTCATCCACAATGATGAGATGACAGCTCTTGAATGTTTTTGCAGCTGAACTATTATGGAAACTGGAATCCATCAGGAACCACAATTTATTAACAGTCAAAGTAGAGCATCTGAAATTTTAGTGCATGCTTTTAAATGGCAAATAATCCGTTTATGGTGATAGTCTTTTCATGTATGTATGTTTGTTTCCTTCCAAGTTTTAAATCTACAGGTCAACCTTTTTGAGTCAAAATTCCTTATTACAACCCACCCAGAAGTTATTGATGTGACAGACTTCACTTCTGATAATCTTGCAGAACACCCCTGCAGGTTATTTGGAATTTTTTTATTTAAAATTCACTCAATTTTGTTCATTCACTCTGGGCCAAACTAAACAATATTTTTCTAAACCCGGCAGTCCAAGGTACTGAATGTTTTGGATTTCATGCTTGTAGGCCAGGGACGGAGGGAATCAGGGGTCGGTTCTAAATTTTTAAACTACCGGTTATGTGGGCGTGGCTTATTTTGTGGGGATGGCTTATTTTGTGGGCGTGGTTTGATGGTCATATGACAATTATTTAGGATTTAGAAGAGGTACTGGTCTACCAGGCTGTACCGATCTACCCATTTATTTTTGCAGGCACTGGTCTACCCATTTATTTTTGCAGGCACTGATCTACTCATGTATTTTTGCAGGCACCGGTCTACTCATTTGTTTTCTTTTAACACTGATCAGCTGTAGGGTGGCCCTTTGAAGCCTCGTGGCAAGAGTTTAAACAGTTTTTTTCTCTCTAGCCATCAGCTGGGACTCAGGAGGCAGCAATAGATTGGGGGTGGGGCCAAATAAAATATAAGAATAACATGGGGGGGTGGGGGGGCAGGAGGGCCAGAACTCGTTCGGTGACATCATATCGTCACCGCTACCGGCTCAGCAGAACCGGACCGAACCGGGAGGAACCCACCACTGGAGGGAATGCTCTGTTGGGCAGAGGACACAAGTGTTTTTCCTTCAGAAAAGGAATTCATGATAAGTCTTCTGCCTCTCCAATTCAGCAGCATGTAGTCCATTCAACATCTTTGGCTTTTTTTTAAACTTTGAGATTAATGGATTCCAATTAAAACATCAATAATTAATATAATATAATTAAATAGGAGGCAATGGAATAGACCTATGTGCATATCCAACTGGTCCCTTCCAGTCTTTCTACACTCTTTCTTCTGTCTTTTGCTCCTTTCATTTTTTTTCTTTTTCCATTTCTGTATAGGCATGAATGGCTTGCAGTGCGCATGTATTTATTAGTCATATTTCTATGCCGCCCACTCTTTGAGGACTCTGGGCGGCTTACACCAAAGACAGTATACTAAATAGCATATTGCCCCCTAACAATCTGGGTCCTCATTTTACCCACCTCGGAAGGATGGAAGGCTGAGTCAACCTTGAGCCGGTGAGATTTGATCCACTGATCTGCTGAACTAGCAGTCAGCTGAAGTAGCTGCAGTACTGCACTCTAACCACTGTGCCACCTCGGCTCTTATAATAACGGTGAAACTGTGAGGTACGTAATCTGTGAGGTTTTTTGTCCTGTCTGTGAGATGGATGGTTATCTAAATATGAGGAATGAATACATGAATAAAATCATAACACCATTTCTCACAATTCTTAATATAGCTGCTAACCTGAGTTTTCATGGGGAACACTTAACATTATGAGAAGGATAGCTTTCTTTACAGTACTTCAAACAAGATCTGTGGCAATTCTACTTCTAATGAAGCAGAAAGAGACCAGACTTTATTGATTAATTTATCAAATGTGCATGTTGCCAATTTCATTACAACTCCTGGCGGCTGCCCAATTATAATTTGCTTTTAAAAACAAAACGGAACGAAGAATCATCAGATATCTGGATGTGTGAAAGTACTTTATCTGTTTTAAATTTAAGAGCTTGGCTACACTTCTTTTTTTGGAAATGTCTGATGTGCATTTATGTAAATATTCAGACTGACAACACATGACCTAGATATTCTGATCAGCTCTCTTAACAGATGATTTCACTATAGGACTGAATCATATAAGGTCAACTTGGAATGTGCATTCATATAGATATGGTCATATTATAGCTGGGAATAACAAAATGAAAAAAAATAATGAGGAGAAGGGTGGACTGATGAATTCCAAAGAAATGTTAAGGAACAACATACAGCAATGACACTGTTAAAGAGAAGAAGGAAGAGTTGGAGAGATTAAGGAACTGAGTGGGGTTAAAAAGCAAGAATATGACCCAGCTTGTAAATGATCAGTGTCACTGGTGGGTTGTCCCCGGTTCACACCGGTTCTATAGAACCAGTAGTAAAACCGGTGGGAGGCTCTGCCCACCAACCCCGATGTCATCAGAATGCTTCTGCGCATGCACATGGCTCCATTGCGAACCAGTAGTAAAGATAAGTAGAACCCACCCCTGATCAGCGTGTTCATATTTAAAACAGGATTCCTCTTTACTTCTTTTATTTCTTTTTACTTCACTTCACTTCATTTTACTACCTTTTACTTCTGTGATTCCTACTTTCCATGGTAGAAAAAGAATATCAAATATCTTCTTGGCTAACTCTACTACATCTTTATGCCGAAGTGTTAAAAGTTTATAAAACATTTTATCGTTTTTTTGTAGAAGGTACAAACTTGAGAATGCTAAATTCTCCTTTATGATGAGATATTGAAAAAGACATTGTTCATAGTTCTGACTCCACAAATTTAAGAGTTCTGAAAGCCTCATCAGTTCCTAAGGCTTCTAGATATTAATAAATATAATAAATACAGACCATAAATGGATTCCTTTTTTTTAAAAAAAAACCCTATTATTCCTTCTTGTCCTTGATTTCCTTTCTGCCTGACCTGCCAGAAGTTGAAGCTTATAATGTGGTTCAGCAATTAGCTTTGACTACTCTCCTGGGAAAGACAGGAAGTTGTAAACATTTGGTTTATTGCTCCTAATGGAGGTAAATGCAGCTTATTCTCAACAGATTCCTTGAGGTTTCATATGTCCTGATATTTGCATTAGTTTTCTTAATCCTAACTTGGTCCCTCTTCCTGTACCACCTAACACAACCTTTTCCCCAGTGAGCACAGTCCATAATGCATGTTTGGTGAAGAGTATGTAACCAACTAATAGTCTTACTCACATTATTTCCATTTAAGCAGCCTTGCTGGCAAGCAGCTCTTTTTAATCTCAGCCCTAAATGAGGATAAGGCTGGGGCAGTGAATCCCAGCATTTTTTGTCAACCTCATAAATCAGTTGAACCCCCCAAATATCTGTCCATAAGATATCCATCAGATGTAGGGATTTATTGCCATTCCTTCTTAATTTGTCAAAGCTGCAGCGTGCAGAACGTAGGCCCATAGTTTGAAGATTCTGCAAAGTGTTAACATTGCATTATAGAAAAACATTCTCATTACATTAAAGAAACATTTGATCTTGCTAAACTTGAAAAGGATTTCTAATACTGAATGCTGCTTACTTTTTGGAGAAAAAAGAAGAAGGAAGTACTGGCTGTACTGTACTTTTCAGTATGGAGGATTATAATAAATCTAACACTCAATTTGTATCACAGCTATAGAATTAAGTTTTAAAATATTTCATGTTAATTTAAAAGCTGTAATGCAGATTAGACTGCCAGTTTGCCGTCTAAATGTTACCCTTGAATTTGAAAGCCTTAGTAACTTGGCATCAAGGTAAAGTCGTTTAAAATCTTTTCCGCATTGCAGATCCAAATCCAATGGCAGTGAAACTTCAGCACATTATTACTTACTTTTCACAGGAGGTAGGTAGATACAGGCAGTCCTTGACTTATGACCGGTTGCTTAGCGATTGTTCAAAGTTACAATGGACTCTGCCTCTCCAAAGCTACTTATGAACTATTTTTAAGGCTTTGATGGCTGCACTCCCCCTGCAGTCATATGATCACATTTTAGATGCTTGGCAACTGCCTTATTTTTTCAGTTGTTTGCAGGATCCTGCAGTCACGTGACCATGATTTTTGACATTTTTTGCCAGTTTCTGGGATTTACTGTACTTCCAGTTTTTGTCAACAAGTACCCATTAGATAAAATGGTTTTGCTTAACCACCACTGTGTTCAATTAACAACTTCAGCAAAAATACTGAAAAATTGGATCTGGTCACGTGATGCCTTAACTTAAAAGCACAACAATATATAACCACCATTCTGGACTCAGTTATGATCATAACTCTCTAAGGAGAGTTATACAATTACTCTGTGTCTTCTCATTGTCTATCGCTCAGCCTATTGTTTGCTGATTTCAGTTTCAGCCTTTTTTACCAGGTCCACACACATGGAAAGCATGCTTCTTTTAGCCTCCTCCTAATAGAAGTTAGGAGTTAGATTTATCTTATCCCCATAAAGTATTTTGTCAGATTAGTGTGTATCATATAGGCAATGAATAACATTTCAAAAATACTGTATTCTATAGTGTGTTGTTTGACTTTGTTAGTAGGCGATGGTGTTTAAAGATATTCTGTGTTTAAGTCTCTATGATATGTTCTGCCCCAACTCCAGATTCCCGAGGATATTGACACACACCAACAGTCCTTATCAAATTTATTAAGTAGCAAGAATAAACCAAAGTCTGGCAAAGGTTGGCAACCAGCCCAGAAAACAAGATACGATAAGACTTTTTCCAAAAATGCTCTGATGATAATTACAAGTTGTTTCCAGCAAGAAACTTATTAACGGTGTGTGACTTAAATAGGCTAAGGGAATGGCCAATTATTCTCAAGCCTTACTCTTGAGGAGACCTTCTCCTCCTGAGTAGCCACTACTGCCTTTTGGCAGCCCTGTGTGCTCAACCATTGAGAAGAGGCTCCTCCACTTCACTCTCTCCACTTGAAGGAGCCTCTGGAGTTTCTGAAGGCCCTGGCTGAGTCTCTGCTTTTGGCACCACACTCTTCAGCCTCCTCGCTGTCTGACGCGAGCGCCGGCTGTGCTGGCTGCTGGCGCAACACCACACTAGCCTCCTTGTCGTCGAGATCAGCCATGATCTGCGCAGGCTGCTGGCGGGCTACAACATGATATGATGTCATATACTCTTTCTTCATGTTGGTATATAAAAAAGAAAATATCAGCCATATTTGAAGTATCATCCTGATTGGAAAGTGTCCTGACTGAAGCAGCACAACCAGACCTAAAACACTCTGCTAACATTCCCAGAAAATAAATCTCATTTAAAAAAAATTCCTTATAAAACCTGTTTCACCAAACACTGCTTAGATTAGATTCCTATTCTGAGGGATGTTCATATGCACACATAGACCCCTTCAACCTCTAACTGTGAGACATAGTGCCCATGGAGGGGGACCCGGAGTGATAGACTACAGGGTGAAGTGTCAGTTTCCCAGGAAGGAAAACTGATACTTGTGCTGTTCCACAAAGGGGAGGGAGACAAAAGGCAGCCCAGCCTAGAGCTCAGATAAGACCCAGAGTAAGAGAGTAAGAATAGCCACTCATTAGACTCTCCAAGGGTATTTCTGTTAGGGTAGGAGTAGTAAAGCTTTAGTCTGGCGAGATTCTGTCTGCCACATCTAAGCAAATGAAATAACCAAACTCTGGTTGAATTGTTCCATTTTATTCTTGGGCTAAGCCTGACACTAACCTTCTGAAAGTCCATTACGGCACAACCAGTTGCAGAGATGATGCAGGATGGCTGCTGTTCAGCCATTGTTGGGGTGTGTGTGTCAAACCAGACAATATAATAGTCATGGCACCACAATCCAAGCCCTACCCCCTTTATACGTGTATTGATACTGTTGCAATATTTTTCAGGATCGGACTCAATAAATTTAGTAAGAGTTAAAGGTTTAAATATATTTCCTTTTATTTACAATAGGCATTCTATATTCACTGAATATTCATAGGTAGAAGCAAGTAAATGGGGGCAAACAGCTCCTTATATATACAATGGGTGGAGCTAGATGTGGGAGTGGTGAATCATGAATACATTAAGAAGTGAAGAATAAGTTAACCCCTGATACCCCGTTCATATATTATTTACACATTATAGAATAAGGCATTTACATCTGACAAATCCCCCTCTAAATGCCGATTCGTTACACAACACCAATTACATTCAGATTCAGGGCAGTACAAAACATACAATTTAGAAGTTAAGTATTTATGCTGCTTGGCAGGTAAAGGCTTTGTCAATATGTCAGCTAATTGTTCTGAAGTTTCACAATGCACAGCTTTAATAAATCCATCCTGAGATAATTTTCTCACATGTTTAAATTTTATATCTATGTGTCTGGACCTTTGTCCAATGGCGTCAGATCTGGATATTTCAATAGCTGCTTTATTATCTTCATGCATAATAAAAGGTAAAGCAGGTTTTTTCCAAACATCTGAAATCAAATCATTAAACCATACAAGGTTATTTGCAGCTTTAGATAAACAAACATATTCTGCTTCTGTCGTTGAAGTGGCCACTAATTCTTGTTTACCAGTGTACCAGTAAACTGGACAGTCATTTAAGAGGAATATATAACCAGATGTACTTTTTCTACATGATGTGTCTCCAGCCCAGTCTGCATCTGCATAACATGTAAGCTTTGGTTCTTTATTATCGTTAGGTTCCAACATTAAACAAAAGTCTAGTGTACTTTTCAGATATCTTAATATTCTTTTAACAGCTTCCCAGTGGTACATTGTTGGCTTGCTGACATGTCTGGATAATAAATTGAGGGGTAAAGCGATATCTGGTCTTGTCCAATTAGATATATAAAGAAGTGAACCTATGACTGATCTATAAAATGTGTTATCTTTGAATTCAGGGGATGATTCATCAGTATTTCTTAGAAAGTCAGTTTGCATAGGAGTATCACAAGGTTTGGCATTACTTAGATTGCATTTATTTAAAAGCTCTATGATCTTATCTCTCTGAGTAAGTTTGAATCCTCTTTTTGTTTTATTAATTTGAACACCAAGATATTTGTTTACTTTGCCTAAAGATTTCAATGAGAAATGTTCATTTAGCTTAGTTACAAAGGTTTCTCTTCTCTCTTTATGTTTTCCTATGTATAAAATGTCATCCACATAGATCAATACAAATTCCATGTAATCATCACCCTTTTTAACGAAAAAACAGTTATCAGCAGTGGTGGCATTGAAGTCCATGGTTTTAAGTACTTTTACTAAGCAATCATACCATTGTTTACCAGATTGTTTTAACCCGTATAAACTCTTGTTTAACAACCAAGTCTCATTTCTGTTTGTGTATTGACTGTGGGGTGCTCTTACATATATTTCCTTATCTAGTTTTGCGTGTAGGTACGCTGTCTGTATGTCATATTGGAATACATCGAGATTAAGTGCTGATGCTACCACTAGAGCTGTTTTGACACTCTCGGTTCTTACTGTGGGGGAATACGTGTCAGTGTAATCCTCCGGATATTTCTGTGCATAACCTTGTGCAACTAGTCTAGCTTTGTATAGGGTATTGCCTCCCTCTAAGTTCTTAATTTTATATATCCACCTGGTACCAATAATTGTTTTATCCTTTGGTGCGATTGCAGGTGTAAATACATTTAGTCCTTGTAAGCTTTCCATTTCTTTTTCCATTGCTAATTCCCATTTTTCTTTTTCTTCACGAGGGAGTTTTAACACTTCCTCATATGTATTAGGTGTCTTTGGCTCATCATCCATATGCATTATATAGTCTTTATATTTATTTGGCATCTGATTTCTGGTGTTTCTAATTGTTTTTTCAGGTTTACTATTGTTATCATGTAAATATCTTGCTTCCTTTTTAGTTAGTGTGTCTGTCTTTATTTTGTGTTGGCTATTTGTCCATGTTTTGGTTTTGTTTTTATATTTGTTGATGTTTTGCTTTTCTATGGTCCCTTTCTCTTGAGATTTTGTATCTTTGTTGTCACTTGGAAATATTTCATTAAGATGTATTTTAGACCAGTTGGCCTGTTCATGGAATACAGCTGTTCTGGAGACTATAAATTTGTTATTACTATCAATGAATCTGTACCCTTTAGTACCTGTCTCATATCCCATAAATCTGAGTCTTCTGGACACGTTTTCTCCCTTTCTTCTCAGTTGCTTAGGTATGTGTACGTCTGCAGTGACCCCAAATATGTGCATGTGTGCCAATTTTGGTTTTCTATTATACATTACTTCATATGGTGTTTTATTTACAATGCTGGACCAGGTTCTATTCTGTGTGTAATTGGAATAATGTAAGGCTTCTGACCAGAATTGTTTGCTTAAGCCAGCATCTTCCAATGTGCATCTAATCATGGTTTGTAATGTTGAGTTCTTCCTCTCTACAATCCCGTTCTGGAACGCAGAAAATGGACTAGACGTGTAATGTAGCATTCCTCTGTCCTTTAACCATTGGGAGAATTCTTTAGACATGAATTCACATCCCCTATCTGTCATAATTTGTTTTATTCTGATATTGTGTTGTGTTTCTATGCGTTTATAAAATTCTTTAAATTTTTGGAAGGTTTCGTCTTTGTGTTTTAATGTATAGACAAATCCATAATGGCTATAATCGTCTACTATGGTTAAGAAGTAACGTTTTCTATAAGTGATTGATGGAGTTAGTGGACCAACTAAGTCCATGTGTACTAAATCAAAAATTTGGTTGGTTGATCTGGTGGATTTTCTTGGTCTGGGGCTAGTCTTTAGTTTTGTAGATTTACATACTGAGCATTCCAAATAGTTTTCACAATTTTTTATTTTGACACCTTCTGCGTGTTCAGTCATTTTTTGTACTACAGGAAAACTGGCATGTCCTAACTTCCTATGTAAGATGTGAGCACACTCATCATGAATTGGCTTACCTATTTTTGGTTTTTTTTTATTGTGTACATCTTTGTGATCATGAGATATTTTACATTCATCATTGTCACTGTTGCTAATGTTTTCATCATCTACTTCAATACAATCTTCCATATTTGAATCAATGTTGTGTAACCATTTTTCCTTTGTTATCAGATAAGGTAGGCCTCCTTTAATTATTACAGTGCCTATATCTATTTTATTTTTCTCTAAAGTCGCCTTTCCTTTAGAAAAAACTATGTTAATATCAGAATCTCTACTTAGTTTTATGGCACTTAGTATGTTATGAGGTATTTCAGGTATTAGCAATACCCCCTCTATTTTTCCTAGACCTGGCAGTATTACATTCCCTCTGCCTAATACTTGAACCTTTTCTTGGTTAGCTACCTTTATTACAAATTTATCTTCTACAAATGAAGACAATATATCTTTGTTATTAGTGGTGTGATTAGTTGCTCCAGAATCAATAAGCCAATTACTATTTTCATTCTGCTGTGTGTTAGTGTTGTCTTGTTTATTTAATCCATTCAATGAACCAGATTTTCTATCCTTTGAATTATCTCTGCCCCCTCTATTGTCTTTGTAATTTGGTGGGCTTCTGTATCTATGTCTATCCATGGAAGACTGTCTATAATTGTATTTGTTTCTATATTCTGACCTATGTCTTTCTTTTGAAATTTTGGGGCAATCCCTTCTATTGTGTTCCCTGGATCCACAGTTATGACATTTAAATGTTTCATTATATTTTTCTTGGAAAGCTACTTTCCTATATGTTTTGTGTTCTATGTGATTGTTAGAACGATTCCTTCTTGAATTGTCTTCTGCTATTAATTTATTGGATAGACTTTCTATGGATAAGTATCCTAGATTGATTGTGTCTAAATGTGACATATAATTGTCCCATGATGGATCAAGTGAGTTGATAATAACACTTTTCATTGTTTGATCTGAAATCACCTCCCCCCTTAAATGCAGCTCAGCTCTTATTTTGTTTAAAGATATTAAATGCTCACTTATGGAAACCCCTGGTTTTATCCTAGATGAAAAGAAATCTTTAGACATCCTTGTGGTGGTAGCTACACTGTCACTGTAAAACAAATTGAACATGCATTGAATAATTTCTGACACAGTCATATTTTGCTTAATGCTATGATACATTGCAGGAGACACGCTAGATATTAATAAGAAAAATGCTCTATGGTGTAAGCAGTCTATTTTTAGAGTCCAAGGTCTTTTTGGGGGACTAGTGATAAAAAACAGTAAGTTTTCCTTCATAAAGACAACCTGGAGCTGCTGATACCATTCTTGCAAATTAATGCCATCTACCCTTAGCTTTGGGAAGTCACTGGGTAAATTTCCGACATTATTAGGTCCATTACTTACAAACTGAGGTAGTCCGTGGTCTCGCAAATGCAGAAAGTTACAAAACGGCGTGGGGATGCTCGCAACGAGCCTGCACGGTCTCCTCGCCAGTTCATGTCTTCCCGGACCATCTGCGTAGTCTTGCGCATGCGCGTTGTTCATTTCTTCCACGGAGTCGTCGTGAGAGGTTCTCCTCGTTGCGGCTCGCTCGTTCTGCTCCTCCTCAGACGAATTGGTCTCTGGCTCGATTTTGGGAGTCTTGACGATGGGGGCTGCTCTTCTTCTTCCTTTGACGGCGTTGGTGCTTGCTTCGGTCTGTGGCGTGGGGCGGTATCGGCAGGGCTCTCTGGGTTCGGGCGTCGTCGCTCTCGTAGTCAGAATGGGAGCGGGCAGGTCTTGAGGCATTGGCTTGCCCGCTCGCTTCTTCGTTAGTTTTTTTGTTATTTTTAGTTTTGGTCCAAAGGCAGCAAAAAGCGTTTTCATTGCTGATTTTATTTGATTGTTTGTTGAATCCTCTTCACTTTCCGATTCTGATTCTTCAGAGGTGTTAGAGTCTTCTTTTTCATTTTCGTTGTCTGATGTTTTTCGCGCCAGAAATTTTGAATTGAGCTTTCTGATTGGCTCTGCTTCGCTCACCCTGGAGGTCTGTTGAAACCAAGATGGCTGCCATTCAAAATTTCGCGCGGGATCACCGGTTTTCTTCTTCACAACAATATTTTCTGTAGTCATATCACTCACTATTTTGGTGTCTTTTGATTTTTCATTAGTGATGTGCTTCTCTCTCGCTGCTCCGCTGTTCTTCAGCATATCTTGGAGGTTCGCGATGAGGCTTTCTTTTTTTTTTTTTTTTTTTTTTTTTTTAAATTTTTATTAATAATAAAAAGAAAAAACAAAACCAACATAAATACATAAAATGACATACAAAACTAACAAACATCGATTCAGTCCAATGACTGACTCTTAGAAGTTACTATAACGGTGGAGTATTTTCCATTTTTCAATTTATATTAATGTCTATAATCAACTGTTTACATGGTTATATATATATATATATAATTGATTCCTTATTTACTTCTATACATTTCCATTGATTAATCATAAACTATCTTTGTATTCCTATTTTTGCCTCCAGCCAGCCGTACCACTTTTGCCATACTAAATAATAATCAGTATCATCTTTCTCTTGTATTTCTTTTGTAAGCTTATCTAATTCTGCGCATTCTGTAATTTTAGCTATTATTTTGTCTTCTGTAGGTAACTGTTCAGATTTCCAATGTTGGGCAAAGAGTATACGTGCTGCTGTGAGGATATGAATGATTAGATATTTAATTTCTTTGGTATAATTTGCTGTGATGATTCCCAATAAAAAGGTTTCCGGTCTCATTTCAAGTTTTTGTTTCGTAATTTCTTCAATCATTGTTTTGATTTGTTGCCAGTATTGTTTTGCCCTTCGGCATAGCCACCAGAGATGGTAGTATGTCCCTTTCTGTGATTTACATTTCCAACACATCGAAGATGTATTTGGGAACATCTTGGCTAGACGCGCCGGTGGGAGATGCCATCGGTAGAACATTTTATAAAGGTTTTCTTTGTAGGGTATGGACAGTGTCATCTTATAGTTTATCTTCCACAAATTCTCCCACTTATCCAATTCAATAGTATATCCTATGTTTTTGGCCCATGTTATCATGCTTTCTTTGACAACCTCCTCTTCCAATTTGTATTGTAGTAGGTACTTATAAATTTTGGTAATCATTTTCTCATCTGCACTTTGTAATATTTTATCCAATTCATTTGGTTCATTTTGGAATCCGAATTGTGTCCGATCAGTTTTGTATCTTGATTCTATTTGCATGTATGGCCACCAATCAATGTCTATACCCTGATTCTGTAATTCTTGTCTTGTTTGTAATTCTCCTTCACTGTTCAATAGTTCTTTATAAGTCCTCATTTTCGCTATGTCCATGGCATTAGGATATATTTGTGCTTCCATTGTCGATAGCCATCGTGGGATCTTGGTGTAGTGTTTCCTAACCTCTTGCCATGATTTGTACAATGCTTCTCTAATGATATGTTGCTGAAAATACCCATGGTGCTTATCCTTTCCCTCCCAGAGAAAGGCATGCCATCCGCGTTGTAAATCAAAGCCTTCTAATGATAACATTCTTTTATTCTTAAGATCTATCCAGTCCCTTATCCAGTTTAGCGACGCTGCTTTATAATATAGCTCCCAGTCCGGTAGGCCTAAACCTCCTTTTTCCCGGGTATCTTGCATACATTTTATTTTAATTCTGGCCCTTTTCCCATTCCAAATAAATTTTGTTGTTATTTTAGTAAGGTCCTTAAAGAAATTCTTTCCTGGCCAGATTGGGGCTACTTGGAAAAGGTAGAGTAGTCTAGGGAGTATGTTCATTTTTATGGATGCAATTTTCCCTAGGAATGACAGTTGTAGTTTATTCCACGTTTCCAGGTCTTTTCTAATTTGTTTCATTAATTTATTGTAATTGTCTTCTCTGATTGTTATTGCTTTGGCAGTAAGCCAGATTCCTAAATATTTTATTCTCTTTACAATTTGTATTCCTAATTTGTCTTCTAATTGTATCTCTTGTACCTTTGTCAAGTTCTTTGTTAACACTTTAGTTTTTTGTTTGTTGATTTTGAGCCCTGCAACTCTTCCATATTCCTCTATCCTCGCTAAAAGTTTGGCTCCTGTTGTTTCCGGTTGCTCCATTATAAACACCACGTCATCAGCAAAGGCCTGCAATTTGTACTCCTCTTTCCGTATTCTCAAACCTTTTATTTCGGGGTCTTTCCTGACTTCATTTAATAATATTTCCAAAGAGATTATGAACAATAGTGGGGATAAGGGGCAGCCTTGTCTCACTCCTTTTTGTATATCTAAGTTTTCAGTCATATCTCCATTAATCATAACTTTGGCCGTTTGGAGGGAATATATTCTTCTAATCATTTGATGAGGCTTTCATCATTCTTCTGGCTTTTCAATAGTTTTAATATTTCTGACCTGAGTTCGTTATTCTCTATTTCGATTTCCTCCTCATCATCATTTTCATCTATTATTTCTTCGTCTTCAGTGGTGTATTCTTCAGATTCTCTCGAAATCGCATTTGTGGATTCGTTGATTATTTCTTGTTCTGTTTCTATTTCTTTGTTGTATGCCCTGGTGTTGGGCCTATCTTTCTTAGACATTTTTAATTTTTATTGAGTCAATTAACCATCCTCTGCTACCAGCTTGTTGCAATATTTTTCAGGATCGGACTCAATAAATTTAGTAAGAGTTAAAGGTTTAAATATATTTCCTTTTATTTACAATAGGCATTCTATATTCACTGAATATTCATAGGTAGAAGCAAGTAAATGGGGGCAAACAGCTCCTTATATATACAATGGGTGGAGCTAGATGTGGGAGTGGTGAATCATGAATACATTAAGAAGTGAAGAATAAGTTAACCCCTGATACCCCGTTCATATATTATTTACACATTATAGAATAAGTCATTTACATCTGACAGATACTTTTACACAGATAAGTGGGGGAGGAGGGAACCTTGATCTTGCTGCTATGCCTGTCATGCTGTCTATTTTGTGACCCCTGAGGATGTTACTGCTGCTGTGAAGGTTTAGTTAAGTAATTTTACATTCTGGGCTTAGTGATTTTCCTGCAGCGAGAAACAATTTTCTCAGGATAGTTTTGATATTTTACATATAAACACCTGATGTCTGGTCTGCTTTCTGCTGCTCTCCTAATCTGGGTGATCATTAGGCTGCTGGAATGTTGCCCTTTTCTCTGTGGCAACCAAATGATGGCAGGCCTCCTGGATAATCTGATAATCTGTCCTGTTTTAAATAATTATCCACAAGGTGAAATCTCTTCTCGGATTATAATGCCAACTGATGGATGCATATAATCACATTTTAATGGATGAATGGATTGATTGCTGTTTGGGGGGATTTTAATCACTGCCCTGCTATTTTATTTGCTATTTGTTATTGTTCTCCAAACTTATGTTTATTTCATCGTTGTTTTCAACCATGTTAAAGTATGTGTGAAAGCTGCAAAATCATAAGCCCTTAAAACAAAGCTACCCCTTTCCCTAGTATGTGTAGTTTTAGTTATGGGGTCCAGTGGAGATAGGAAACATAGAATTTTTGTTAGGAACAATGGAGTGAGAGAATGTTGCAGCTCAAGACTGCTAGGGGAAGAATACACTTTTTCATAGTAAATTTCTAGAAGGATGGTAGACAGAAGCTTAATATGGGCTAGGCTAGTAAAAGGGAGAAAGGAGAAGAAGGAAAGATGAAGGCTAGTGTACCATGTTGCGCTAGGCAGTTTTAAGGCTCTGAAGCTTTTACTATCTCTAGGAGAGTCTAGTCAATAGTCCTGAATGAAGGGAACAGTTGGAACAGAGGGAACAGATCATCTGACTTTAGACAGTTCCAGATGTAGATCTATAAGGACTCTTTGGTGCCAGTTGGAGGAGTTGCCACCTAAACCTAATTCATGCCTCCATTTAACTGTAAGAACATCACAGTATTAGAGAACTGTTATGATACATAGCCAGTGCAGCTATAAAGAAAACTATTTAGTGACATCATCCTTTTATCACCCACAGCTACTGTCAGCAAAACGTCAGTCCATTGAAGTAAACATATATTTATTTCACTGATACTAACATAAATTCTCCTTAGTTTTTCCATTATTGTCAAATAAGCTACAGAATCTGAACTGTTATTCCCATGCAAAAAATGTGACTATAACCCTATAAAGTCTATAAATACCACGGACCTGGGAAATTACTCTGATGTTTCTTAAGGATTTAATTTGAAACAGTATTATTTGTGAAACTTGGATCAAGAGTAAGTAATGCAGTATGAGATAAATTCAGGTTGACACTAAACATTCGATGAAGTGAGCTGCAATTTAGGAAAGCTTATGTACTTTAATAAAATTCATTATTTTGAAAAGGTGCTACCGGAATCCTGATTTCTGAAATATCATTGGTCATGCAAAGTTAAGTTATGAAGAGCTTCATATAAAAGGATTTGTTGGGAATATCACAGAAAATGATGTTTCATTTTCTTTGTCAGCTGCTAGATTGGTTATGCACAAATATATTTATTTTTCCCAAATATGAAAAGTTTCTTTCTGGGATTAAATTAAATTCCAACATGAGTTTGAAAACATGCCATTAATTGCTTTAAATCAATCACTTGATCCAAACTTGGTAAAAATATTACATTAATTATAATTAATCATTCAATCTTTGCCTGCCTCCAGAGTAACCAAGTGTGTGTGGGAGAACAAGCTGAAATTATATTTGGATGATTCACAGTTGATTCTAAGAGATGGGCTTCAGTATTCTGGTGTGAGGCTTTTCTGAATGGAACTATATCTTCCTTTAAGGAGCATGTTTATGGCCTAGGTTGTCTTGCAGGATCTAACTTTGATATTTAACAAACTAAGTAGCATCTGTGATAGGGAGCTTTATCAGATTTGGCTCATAAATCAGGCCGTCTTTATTTGGAGGAGAGAGAGTTGGCATTGGGTGTGCAATGCATCAGTGGTGAAATCCAATTTTTTTTACTACCGGTTCTGTGGGCGTGGCTTGGTGGGCATGGCAGGGGAAAGATACTACAAAATCCCCATTCCCACCTCACTTTGGGGCCAGCCAGAGGTGGTATTTGCCGGTTCTCCGAACTCCTCAAAATTTCCGCTACCTGTTCTCTGAACTCAAAATTTCCGCTACCGGTTTTCCAGAACCTGTCAGAACCTGCTGGATTTCACTCCTACAATCCATGCTTGATAATTTCAAGGTTGGATTATTATAACTCATTCTTGGTGGAGTGTTCCTGAATGACAGCCGTGAATTGTAGTTTCCCCAGAAGATATTATCTTCTGCTGTTGTTTGCTTTCTGAATCCTATTCAAAATTTACTCGGTACACAAATCCTTACATGGTTAAGGTCAAGTAATTACCAGACTGGCTGTTCTGATGCAAACCAGCGCAAATACAACAGGATATCTCTGCAGATCCTATCACAAACACTTCTAGCATTGGATCCAGCCCTAAGATTAAGACAGGAGGCTTGGGTAATAGCTTTATAATATTGTAAATAGGTATTTATAAATCAAATAACCTGCATTATTTGATCTGGCTGCTTTCCAGCGGTTAATGCATTTATGTTTAAATTGAACTGGGAGTGGGCAGTCTTTGAAACAGTGGAGATCCTCAATTAGAGGATCATTAACTAGTAGCCCTTGAAGCAGAGGATGATACCCGCTTTGAAAAGTATAATATTTCCCTTCTAACTGACAGTAGATGAGCTCTAAATAGCTAGACAACACCACTAATGCTTGTCTAGGGCCTTTCCCCTGATCCCTGCCCAAGTATTTAGTTCTTGGCAGCCTAATGACTACCAGCTTAATCTCTATGTTTTTCTGCAGCCAGAAGAGAATCATTCTCTGGAATAGATTGGTCAGTGGGATACTACAAATGCCTCGTGTATGTCTGGAATTGAGTAAGTCATGTCTGGAACTGAGTAAGCCCATACCTTTATTTGCTTGTTTATTATTCTGTTTCTGTCCTGCCTTTCTCCTCAGAGCTCAAGATGGGTCCACCGGCAGTTTCCCCAAACATGACCGTTAGAACAAAAATTCTATGAGGCAGCTTAGTCAGAGAGTTGTTGCTGTCTTGTCAAAATCACCCAGAGGGTTTTGATTGAGCAAGGACTTGAACCTGAGATTCTTCAAGATTATTCAACACCATTATGCCTCTTAACCACTACACTGTAATTTCTTCTAAACAGCTTGACATCTCCACACGTCCTCTAATTATTCTCATTATTATTCTAGGATCTCTTAAATGTCAAAAATTTAACAAAAAATTTCTGCAAATTGAAAATTATGTCCCAGCAGTCTCCATGATACATTGTCAAGGGATGCCCTTTCTCTCCTATGCATGGCGTGTTAGGTGACTAAAATGCACTGGGAACATAGTTGGCAGGAGTAAATACCATACTTGGCAGAAATACCTGCAGGCAAGGAATAATTTCTTAGCTTATTAAACGAAGCATCAAGTCCAGTTTGTTATCTGTCTCTGATTAAAGAAAAGTTGCTAGGGTAATCTGATGACTTTCCCAACCTGTTTGCTTTCTGCATTTAGAACCTAATAAGAGAAACACTTTTCTGTACCCAAGAATTTCAAGTTCTTGACAGTTTTCAAGATACAGAAAATACTATCTAGAAATCAATAGGAAAGATCCCCAGTATTTGTTCTGTCTGACAATTGGAACAGGTATAGTGGTTCTGTACTTATTTATATTCTCCCAAAGTACCCAATACTGACAACTAATGATGAGTGTTATCAGAGATTTTCAGGAACTGGTCAATTGAAGAGGACAGTGGCAACAATCAATAGTTTTCTATCACCATCGCAGCACTATTCATAGAGCTTGTATAAAGAGGCTGTCAGCATTTCCATTTACACATTTCTTTGTAGTTTTTTCAAAGGCTGGAGATAGATGATAGTTTTTAACAGAGTTGAAGGTAATATGAGAGAGAAAGAATTATTGCATGTTGTACAAACTCTTTTCTCTGTTCAGCATCTTCCCCCAAACAATTTTTAAAGGTTTCTTACCTCTACAATGCTTGCAAAATCTATGATCAGTATCATTATAATTTCATGCCATTATCAGGGCATAAATGTGACTATCCTGACTAGCAGTATCTACTGTTGTACTGCAAATGTAGAACAATATGCGCCAACTCAGAAAGCTCAAACTGCCCAAGGAGCTACTGATCCAGTTCTACAGAGGAATTATTGAGTCTGTCATCTGCACCTCTATAACTGTCTGGTTTGGTTCTGCAACCCAACAAAACAGACACAGACTTCAGAGGTTAATTAGAACTGCAGAAAAAAACAATTACTACCAACCTGCCTTCCATTGAGGACCTGTATACTGCACATGTCAAAAAGAGGGCTGTGAAAATATTTACAGACTCCTCACATCCTGGACATAAACTGTTTCAACTCCTACCCTCAAAATGACGCTATAGAGCACTGCACACCAGAACAACTAGACACAAGAACAATTTTTTCCTGAACGCCATCATTCTGCTAAACAAATAATTCCTCAACACTGTCAAACTAGTTACTAAGTCTGCATTACTATTAATCTTCTCATCGTTCCTATCACCCATCTCCTCCCACTTATGACTCTATTCTATTCTATTCTATTCTATTCTATTCTATTCTATTCTATTCTATTCTATTCTATTCTATTCTATTCTATTCTATTCTATTCTATTCTATACAATGTAATGGTGTGAACCAGACAGATTGGCGATTGAATGAAGACATTATGTCCAATGGACCAAAGTTTTAGACCATCCCTTTAGCACTGTAAATGTGCTACCAGGCTCTTGCTTAAAAGTATAGGTATTTTGAATCAGATCCAAACCCATCTGAGCTAGCAAATCAATCTGCAAAACAAGAAAGCCTTTCAATGTGAGACTAGATTTGTGCGGTTTGAAATATTGTGATTTCTTAAGAGATAGAGAATGACTCTTAGATTCATTTTGCATGGATGTTGCTGTGAAATAACTGCATGTTTCAGACATTAGAAAAAAAAATGGTCCAAACAAATTTAGTCTTTATGATGGGGAGGAAGCTGACCTGGTTTTTGGTGACATGTAAAAAAACACTTTGTGTTGAAGTAGGTTATGGATCTTGGGCATGATTTATATTTACATTCTTTTTATGTGATTAAACTCATGTATTGCTTGGGAGTTTTTTTATCCTATTTTAGCACCCTGGAATCAGAGGTGGGATTTGGATGTTCAAATAACTTGATATACTTAATAAATATAAGAAACTAAAATATCAATAATCTTGATGCAATGCAGGGAGACTCAGCTAACCTGTTTGTTGAAAATTCTTCTGAATGGTCAAAATGCTTAACTTTAACAGAATTTTCCAAGATTCTTGAAGCAATTACAAATGTTAGATTTCTTAGCTACATAAAGATTAAGGGATGCAAAGATTATGACTGAAAACTAAAATAGCTCTGCATTATTGTCTTATTGGACTTTTTATCCCAAAACCTGTGCTTTCTTCTGTATTGTATCGTATTGGAGTATGCAGATTTTTAATTTGTGGATGTTTTGAGTTACAAAGATTTAGTGTAATCTAGAAGCAAAGGATGAAGAAAAAAAACTGTAGTCAGAAATATTAGTTTGATTTATATCCTATCTTTTCTCCTTGCATTAGAGCAGGATACCTTGTACTCTGTTCTCCCATTTTTGTTCTTGTAACAACACCTCCCTGTGGCAGGTTGGGCTGAATATGATTGCGCCAAACCCACTCTATATGTAACTGAAAGTAGACTTTACTGTGGGTCTCAACACTTTAGCCACAGAATCACTTTTGCTCTTTATATAGGGGACAATATCTATCCAGGCATTCTGGGAGGAAAAACAGAAAAAATATTGATGTCCCAACCTTTCTGTATGTATTCATAGCCACAAATATATTGTGTAACTATGGTTACGCTAGTCTTTAATTCAGAGTGGAGAATGTAGGCTGCTAATTTACAATTCCATTGCTGATCGCTAGCTAGGTATGATGGGAATTAGAATTCAATAACATCTGTAGGCCACACATTTCCCATCACATCCTTAATGTGAGGTGGAATACCAAGGAAAGGAGGGAAATTGAAACAGCCTTAAGACTAAGGCTTAATCCACAACATAATAACCACTTTCAAAATCTCATTATTCTAAAACACTGATACTGAAGTTGAAAATGCCATAGGACATATTGTTAACACCCAGAAACCAAGTGCAGGCCTTGCTCTGAAACACCTGGCACCCCCTGAGGTAAGGCAGTGAAAAATGTGATGCTTGTGATTGGATTTTGTATTTACCATTAAATACAGTGCTTCTGCTTCTTGGTTGTTGCTTCTCCCTCCCCCCCCCACCTCAAAAGTGACAATAGTAAGACTCACCAGCTGAAATAGGATTGTATTTTTTTTCCTCCAAGGAAGGTTTTCTGTAGCTTTGCTGTCTCACAGGACATCCATCAAAAACTTCATGGTGGCACAATTTGTCATTGCTTAATGTTAGAAGTTATGGAGTTGTCTGCCCATTTCTGTTTTTCTTCCCTTTTCCAATTATTGTGATTTATTTTAACATAATTTTGTAATTTAAAGAAGCCAAAAGTGAACGAAAACTTTTCCTATTATACAAATGTTACAGTTTCCTCTCATATGTTATGCTTAGTTATTTGGCATATTTTTAGTATTTTTAAAAATAGATAGACACATATAGCTATGCCCTTTTCTCCAGCATATGCTCTTTTGCACCTATGATCCTTTTTTTTTAGGACTTTATTACAATATGCTGAGATGTATGATTGACCAAAGATAAACTGTGTTTTGCATATTGTTTTACAAATTTGGAAAATTCTTATTAAAATGCATATGCATAAAATGTTTTACATAGCTTCTTTTAAATATCTACTGAACTTTATTTGCTGGTATCTTCCAATCAGGACTGTGTGTGAATAGATCTTAAATTCATGTTAGCATATTCCATTGTGAGCATTCTATACTTTCTCTAAAGAGCAGAACACGTTTTGGGCATTCTGGTGGATTTTACACAATTACACAGCAATTTTTATCTCACATGCTAAAGTCAAGCTAATTGAAATAGCATTGTGGCAAAGGACAAAATTAAAAACGGAAGAATGTTCCCTCTTCCGTAGATGCCATTGCACTGACATTTTCCATACTCATCACTGCTTTTAAAGAAACATAGGTGGCGTCTTTTCCATCCATGTGGTGGATCTCAATGCTGCTCCAGAAATTATGCATCCTATAACCATTAGCATCATGACCATATGTTTCCTTCAAAGTGTTTTTGAAGTATAGCCACCACAAGGAGATCTACATGGAGAGTTTCTGGAAGTTGGGTGAGATATGTATTTAATAGATTATTATTATCCACAACAGAATCAATAGCACAACTGTTAGTTGCTACTACGTGATATAATTTCAATCTGAAATGATATAATTATGAAAAAAGTGGTTGAGCATTTTGAGAAGAACAAGGCTTTGGATGAATGATAGAAGAAAGGAATATACAAGTGATTTTGGTATGCAAACAAAATAAGATTTTTTTTCGTCAATTTTAAGTATAAAATGTTTTGAGGAGGTGGAAGATTGCAAAATATTTTTGGATGTCAGAATCTTGTCTTTGTTAATGTCTCAATCTTTCATGTTAAGATGTTATACTGTAGTACAAATATTTCATTAAATATCCATAATATTACTCATAATCATAATCATAGAAATGCTTTCTAATAAAACAATGCACAGATAACTGCTGGATGCCTTAGAATGTGAAATGTGAAAACATGCATCCAACTTAAAGGCAGTGAAATAAAATGTAGGAAATATATTGCTATTTAAGTTCGTATGTAATTAATCTGATATTTGTATGAATCAATGCCTGAATATTATTTTCTGCGGAATTAGTCTAGAAAAAAAGGATATGAGTCAGATCACAAGCTGCTCTTACTTCTTTCCAAGTACTTTAAATAAAACTGGCTGAAAATGTGCAATATTAGTTGATTATAATTAATTTTGTCATTCTTCAATTAGTGAGTTTAAATAGCTAGATTAACACATCATATATAGTAATAAGATTTGACAATCCATGTGTGATTTAGATCTACTGGGCAGAATTACATAAGAAAATAAATAATTTAACATTTATTGGGAACTGAAAATTTTGATACCTTCACCTGGCTTAAGTGAAAGAGGTGTTGCAGTAGAAGTAGCATTTAAAAACCACTTGGCAGTGATCTAGAGCATGGGTGTCAAACTCGCGGCATCATATTGCCATCATGTGATGTTTTGTGACGTTTTTCCCTTCGCAGAGCTGGGGTGGGTGTAACGCATCAGGCCCGTGGGCCACCACTTTGACACCCCTGGTCTAGAGAAATCTCTGTGTGTTCCTTCTGTTCCTTCTCTGAAGAATGTGATGTGAAGAGTTACCTTTGCTTGAATCGTAAAAGCAAATGGAGCCCACAGATATGCAAACACATATCTGAATATTACTCCAGAGAAGTGATGGGATCACCTGAGTTATCTCTCTCAGTCTCTCTCTCTCTTCCTCCCTCCTCATTTCTCTAAGATGCTTGTATGTACATAAGAATTTGCAACTCTGTAGTTCTAAATTTACTTTTTTCTGCCAGTTTTGTAAGAAAAAGACATGCATTTACTACTGCCTGGAAAGAAGGTATTTTATTAAATATTAATCAGAATAGAGCTGGAAGGGACCTTGGAGGTCTTCTAATCCAACCCAGTGGTGGGGCTCAAATAATTTAACAACCAGTTCTCCGCCCTAATGATTGGCTGGGTGGGCATGGCTAGGGGGCATGGCTGGGGGCATGACAGCACTCAGCTTTCTGCAGCACTCTTCCAGTCAAAATGGGGTGTGGGGATTAATTACAAAATCTGGGCTTTCTTTTGTGACATCCAGATCCAGTGAGCAAGGGGTGTGAACTGCACAGAAAATACACTTTTGTTTGGTTATGAAGTAATATCTCCAAAAGTCAGATGTACACTAAATGTAGACTGACTTTTAGCTACACATCTTTCCAGCAAACAGCAAATTTTGAAGCTCCAGGTAAAGAGGATTCATTTTAGGACAGTAACCACAGTTTGCATGGTGGAGGTTACTAAAGGAATGCTGGGAAACTCTGTATTTTAAAGTACATTTGAGGGAGGGATGCAGAACTGCCCTTCTCTGCCTGAGGCTGTAGAGACCCAGCACCAATCAAAACACTTTTTGTGAAGCAATTGATCAATACTGACAGGGTAAGCCGGTGCAAACCGGCTGAACCCGACCACTGGTCCAACCCCTACTCAAGCAGGAGACCCTATGCCACTTCAGATAGGTGAATGTCCAGTCTCTTCTTAAAAACCTCCAGTGATGAAGCATCCACAACTTCTGAAGGCAAGTTATTCCACTGGTTAATTGTCTTCACTGTTAGGAAGTTTCTCCTTTATTTTAGGTTGCTTCTCCCCTTGATTAGTTTCTATCTATTATTTCTTGTCTTGCCTTCTTGTACTTTGGAAAATAAATTGTCCCCTCTTCTTTGTGGAAGGCCCTCAAATATTCCAGGCAGTATTCCAGGTGTGGTCTTACTATATTTTCAGGCGGCTGACAATTCACCTATTTTTATATAGGTGAATATAAGAATCAACTTTAAGACGATTGGAAAATTCCAATGTTCATATCTCTAGAAGTCTAAAGATTCTTTTTTGAAGTTACCTGGAGCTTCAGGTCTTCGGAGTTCTGATCCAAAAAGGACTCAACACACATCAGAATTTCTCTACTGGCAAGAAATAGGAGATCATTACTTCTCAGTCCAGCATAAATGATTGCAGAATTAGTTGATTCCAGTATTTGCTAGAGTTTCAAACTTGATTCTGAGTTATTATTATAATGTTTGTTTGGTTATCTATACTTCTGTGCCCTGCCTCATTCCAATTTGTACATGCATACAAATTGTACATGTGGTAGCTCAGTGGCTAAGATACTGAATTTGTCGATCGAAAGGTCGGCAGTTCAGTGGTTCGAATCCCTAGTGCCACATAACAGGGTGAGCTCCCGTTACTTGTCTCAGCTTCTGCCAGCCTAGCAGTTTGAAAACATGTAAAAATGCAAGTAGAAAAATAGGGACTACCTTTGGTAGGAAGGTAACAGCGTTCCATGCGCATTTGGCGTTTAGTCATGTCAGCCACATGACCACGGAGATATCTTCAGACAGTGCTGGCTCTTCGGCTTTGAAACAGAAATGAGCACCGCTCCCTAGAGTTGGGAATGATTAGCACATATGTGCGAGGGGAATCTTTACCTTTACCTTTAACACTTCCTTTAATTTGCAAAGTAGCTCTCATATTGCAAAGTATATTTGACTTAAAAAACTGCTGCTGAACTCTTAGTCTGGTATTGGAATGAAGTGTTGAAATAATACTTTTAAAAACAGCTTGGTTTCATAAGGAAGATACATTTAGAAAAGACATATTTTGCTGATACTTCCATTAGGGCCATGGGAAATATAAGTGAGAAGAAACTTTATTTGAATGTTATTGTAGGAAAATGATACCCCAAATGGTCGATACCTACTTTTCTATTGTGCTATTTTTTTCCTTCATTTCATACATCAGAGGTATTGGTGCAGCACAGTTTTCTAAAACTGTTTATCCAGATAAATATCATGCTGAGGTCTTAAAGGCCATATTACCATTACTAAAGTAAGAAGAGAATAATTTCTTAGACTAGGTTCATGATAACCTTGCTATCCACAGAAGTAAGTAGCTGACTGTTTTTGTGATCTAACGACATTTGACAGAAACTCTTATACAAAACTACAAGGAAATTGTAGGACACAAAATATTTAAGCAATGTTATTATTCCTTGTTTTGCCCCTTTTGGGGAAAATGCCATTTTTAAATTAAGCTTCCAAAATGTTAACAACTAACAGCCTCCCCTTAGGAAAAGAGGACTGTTAGTAGGTCTTGCGTTAAGGCTGAATTTAATCCTTTCTAATGGCAGTAGAAAAATAATCCTTAAGGCATTATAGTAGGGTAGGAGATGATTCAGGTGCACAGTCCTATGAAGAATCATGATTAGGGAAAATGTTTCTAGCAGAGAGAATTAACTTTGTACAATATAAAAAGAGGTAATTAGCTTGGCACAAAATCTATAAGTTCTTCACATTTTATTTGATGCCAATCTTTTCCATCAGCATAGTCAGCTCATCAGCATTTTTCCAAAATCAAGATTGGATACAGAATTTTTATCCTGTTAACCGGATTGTCCTGACAGCTCAGAATGCTTCTGTTAGGGTGGGAGGTAACATCTGTTGCATCTTCCTTTCTTTTAAATCTCCACCTCCACCAATTCTTTCAGTTGACAAGACACCTCAATCCTTAATGCGGGTATTCTACAGTAGATGTGAGGAAATGCAGGGAAAGAAGATAATTTGCCAAATCCATCCCCCCACCAAAAAAAACACCTCAGCTGGTTATGAGTATTAGACAGAATAGATTATAGTCAGAAGACAGTTATTCTGTAAAAGGCAATCAAATAAATAAATAAATAAATGGTAGGTTATGGGGAAATTAAACAGTATCAGTAATAGAGTTGGAAGAGACCTTGAAGGCAGGGGTGAAATGTAAAATTTGTTACTACCGGTTCTGTGGGCATGGCTTGGTGGTGGTGGGGGTAATCTGACTGGGTGGGTGTGGCCAACTTTTTTTTTTTAACTTTTCTGCAAATGCAAAAAAATGCTTTGAAAAGGTTCCGCCAATCAGGCAACACAGCTAGAATCGTCAGAGCCTTTTCAAAGCATTTTTTTAACCACCTCTTCCGCTGAAGAGGTTGCAGAAAAAAATGCTTTAAAAGTCTCTCTGATGATCCCAGCTGAGTTGCCTGATGGTCAGAGAGATTTTTAAAGCATTTTTTTCTGCAACCTCTTCAGCGGAAGAGGTGGTTAAAAAATGCTTTGAAAAGACTCTGATGATCCCAGCTGTGTTGCCTGATCGCAGAGCCTTTTCAAAGCATTTTTTAAACCACCTCTTCCTCTGAAGAGGTTGCAGAAAAAAATGCTTTGAAAAGCCTCTGACAATCCCAGCTGAGCCGCGCGATCATCAGAGGCTTTTTTTTTACTTTTAAAAGCATTTTTTCGGCGGAAGAAGTTGTAGAAAAAATGGTTTTAAAAGTAAAAAAAAAAAAATGATCGTGCGACTCAGCTGGGCATGGGGCGGGGGTGCAGGGATTTTTGCTACCGGTTCTCTGAACCACCTGCTGCCATCACTACCGGATCAGGCGATCCGGTCCGAACGGGGAGCATTTCACCCCTGCTTGAAGGTCATCTAGTCCAATCCCCTGCTCTCGCAGGAGACCTATACTGTTTCTGATAGATGACTGCCCAGTCTTTTCTTAAAAGCCTCCAGAGATGGAGCACCCACAATTTCTGAAGGCAATTTGTTCCACTGGTTAATTGTTCTCACAGTTAGGAATTTTCTCCTTAGTTCTAGATTGCTTCTCTCCTTGGTTAGTTTCCATCTATTATTTCTTGTCCTGCCTATAGGTGTTTTGGTAAATATATTGCCC
This sequence comes from Pituophis catenifer annectens, assembly GCF_029215685.1. NCBI lineage: Eukaryota > Metazoa > Chordata > Lepidosauria > Squamata > Colubridae > Pituophis > Pituophis catenifer. The sequence goes on from NW_027256882.1 coordinate 103,407,197, forward strand.
CCCTCTTCCTTGTGGCAGCCCTTCAAGTATTGGGATACTGCTATCATATCACCCCGGTCCTTCTTTTCACTAGACGTTTATTTTTTTACATTACTTTTAATAACAATATATTTTCCTCCTTTTGTAGGGATGGAAAAAGATAGACACTGTTGTGTGGATGGACCCTAATGCTAGAACTGAGGAGTTTTAATTTATTTAGCATGATTGTATGCTGTTAAAACCAATGACAAGAAAATGGCTGACTCGCCATTCGAAAGGGTATTATGTAATGATTTTTTATGTGTTACTTCCTTAATACATTTCTGAATGTAACATTAACCAGAACATCTTAAAGCAAGCAACTCCATCTCGTGGGCTTGTTCTATTGTGGGACATCTTGTAATCATAGTGCTTTTTTATGAGAATGATGTCTAGTCCATCTTTATTCAATATTCTCTGTTTCTGTCTGTGGTAAAATCATTTTAGAATCTGATACATTGTTATTATTGGAAGGAGCTTAAATTATTGATCAATGTCCCAAAGGTGCTTTTTTCAAGAGGCAATTGCAGCTGGTCAGTTGCATTCTTTTAGTGGGTCATTAAAGTCACCTGGAGGTTTATCTGTATCATCAGGGTCACCTGAGTAGTGCAAATCGGTGTGAAGCCTTCTTGGAACTGTGAAATTTGGACTGACCAGCTATCTGCAAGGAGTATATATCCTTCCATTACCCGCCATCCAGTCAGAGCTGAAGAAGCTTCTTGGATGAGAAGCAAAATGTTTTCAAAGAAAAGCCAGAAAGTCCAGTTGCCTCTTGAAAAAAGCACCTTTGGATAACCATGACCTGGATGACTGAGAATCTCCATAGACATATTGATCAGTGTATTTCTGCAATTAATTTGGGGTTCCAGACATTCTTTCATTGACCCTCTTTCCCCCTTTCTGTTCATTATTTTCAGAGTATAGCATCGGATCTGAGCTATGAAAATATAAAATCTCCACTGAATCATGATCAGCTCTTGGTTACTTTATGGACACATTATGCAGGTTCAGAGAAGGTCATCCAGGTCATGCCAGCTGCTGGGACTTGAGATATAAACATGATTGCAAATGCAAATCTTGTAAAAGTTGCCCCATTTTTTTTTGCTCCATACCAAAGGCTATCAAGATACACATGTTTTGGATTTGCACTGACCTTTATCTGTTTGCTTCTGCATCAACAAAACTATGATAACTTGACTTTGTTGTTATTATTAAAATAAAGTTGCTTGCAGAATTCCTGCATCAGATTTCTTCCATTATCACAGAGCTAAAATCTAGTCTTGGTACTAATGAGATTAGGACAACTAAAATTAGAGCAACTTGATTTATCAGGATTAAATGATATCTCTTTGATTTATGGATTCTAGTTTAAGTAAGGATGTTTGTTTTATTTATTTATTTTATTTTTATTTTTTTAATTTGATTTATATGCCGCCCTTCTCCGAAGACTCAGGGCGGCTTACAATGTTAAAAGAATGTGACTTATTTGACACTTTTCAATGTACATTCCAAGTTACAGCTTTCAGATGATAAACTTACAGAGCATAAAATTCATTTTTGAGTAGAGGACAAAATAAAGAAGTTGAACAAGGGCACTCCATAAATTCAGCAACCTGATACCACAGAGGCCAATTGGATGCCAGGATATGTAGGGGAAAAACATCCCTCTATTGCCGCTGTTCCCTAACAAATGGATTTTTATGGCTCTGTTTATGAAACTGTAGGTTTTAAATAGTTATTGTATCTAATTGCCAATTGTAAATGTTGGCATTGATGCATTACTGCTATATTTGGGCCACATGCAACTTCCAATTAGTCTGAGAATATACTGCCAACATTCAGGGGCAACATAGCCAAGGTTTTGGCAGATGTAATCCTCTTTATCAGGAGGGCTTGGAGGATACGGTTAAAAAACTTAAGATGGTAGTAGTTGTGACAGTGCAATTGAAGCTTCATCTGGTTTTTTAAAATATATGTTACATGTAAAAAACAGACAGAGATTTAGTCACACTGTGGACAATCATATCTCCATCAGAATCAATGGGATATATAGGAGCATAAGGTATCTAGAAAGTGGCCTGTTCTTATTACCCTCTTAAGAGGTCTACCAGGAGCTCACCAAAACTTCTATTTTTCAGAATAATTGCAGATCATTTTTTAATTGTTTGGAATGGAGGTTTTGAGGATAGAAAGGGGGACAAGAGAATTTTGTGAGGCAGACTCCCCCATTTCTGTCTTTAACGCACAACCAGGCCTATTACTCTGAAAAAAACCTGACAGTTTTGATGCTTTGGGATGGTTGAGAAATTCTAGGTGTGGGAACAGAAATGGTTTGCCTCCAGAAATAACATCCTCCTCTTAAAAGCCTGAGAAAGAAAGACCTGGAAAACATTGACCAACCTCATCCTGATGATGTCACCTCTTCATTGGGTTCCTACTATGGTCTTCTGGAGGAGCAGGAGGCTGAATCAGATGTTGACCACCTCAATTTTATTGAGTCTACTTGATAATCCAAGTAGAGGCACCCACAATTTCCTTTTCATTAGTCAACATATATGATAGCGAATTTTGTATATTAATTCTGCTCCATTCAGTGCAACTACTTTCTTTTATATTTCTTGAATTTATAACCAATATAATTGGATGAACAAAAACCTCATCTACTAACACACAGAGAAAAATATATTTCAACTTCACACTGAAGCATATAACACTTCACCATGTCCTCCTTTAGTAGGTTTTCAAAATAGTCACAACTGGCAGAACCTTGTTGACCTTGACCTATCTTAGAAAAATAGTGGATTTTGGATGGTACTTGGATGGGAGAGCACTTGAAATCTCAGATCTCTAGGATAGACATCCCTCCAAAAGCAAGAGCCAATCACTTTCACTTATTATTGTCAAGAAAACTATCTAGACCAGGGGTGTCAAACTCACGTCATCATGGTAGGCCACGTGACGTATAGGGACTTTCCCCCCCTTCGCTAAACCGGGTGTGGGCATGGCCAGTGCGTGACACATCTGGTCTGTGGGCTGGAAATTTGACAGCCTTGATCTCGACCGATCTATTTGATCAGCAGGAGTAATGCACAACTTGAGGGAGCCTATCTTTTTCAAAAACAGCACTAATCACCAAAGAAAGCTGAAGTAAATCAATAAATCAGAAACCAATTCATTTCTACTGTGAAAACTGCACATTTGTTATTATGGGATGACAATTATTCTGCACTCACACTGTCAAGTCAGCTTGAAGGATTCAACTGCTAGGTTTACTTAACCATAATGTTTTTTAAAGAACAGGGTGGCTCCCATACCAGTCGCTTAACATCTGGGACTCCAGCTGTGAGGGTTTCACCTTGTTTCCTACTCTCCTGTACTGGTATTACTGAATCTGGATTGTCTTTGTGACAGGATGATAGCAATCAAGCCTGTTTACAGTTTATTTGTTCTGATGATCAAGACATAGACAAAAAGGCTAGAAAAATAGTTTGTCTTCATTTTGTTAAATACAATTTAAAAATAAAGGAATTGAGTCCAAATTCCTTAGAGCTAGCATTTCCCTTTTGAAGGGGAAGTCATCTTCCCTAACATTCAATGTTGCCTTTATGTGTCCTTGCATTGTGTTGCTGCCTAGTTGCTAATTATATTTTAGCCACTCGGTTAGCAGAATGTAGCCTGACCTGTTCTTGAATCTGTTCTACTTGAATCAAACATGTCATGTTCAATAACTGAAATGTTAAGGCACTGAAATGTGACAGAGAGACCAAGGCAATAAAATTTGTTAGTGGAACCATTGTGATTATAATCTGATCATTCACTATTAAAGACTTATTACTTTTCTATTAAAGACTGATTTTTTTTTAACAAGTGCAATCAGACAGATACAAGCTTTATACTTGAATTCTTGATAGATGCACTATAACATCACAATAATCCTACTCAGCATTGGCATCTGGAAAAGGAAAATAGTTATAAAGAATTTTTGTTTTAAAAAAGGATAATTGGAAAGAAATGTAAGATCAAAAATAAAATAAAATTATAACCTTAATAGAATTATATAATTACATGTAATTGAATGCTAGCTTGTTGTTTGAGTGCCTAGAGGAACAGCAGATATAAATCTAAGAAATCAATAAAATAAATTTACAAGCCTAACTTCAGCATTGCAGAGGAAAAAATATTTCCCCTCTCAAATCAATTCATAGAGTGTAGTGTAGTGTGATGTAGGGGTGAATGGGTTGAAATAAGACTAGGAGACCCAGGGTCATGTTCTCCCTCAGTCACAAAAGATCATTAAGTGGTTTTGGATAGTCCCAAAATCTTTTCCAGCCCAAACTACCTCACAAGATGGTTGTGGGGCAGGGGTGTCAAACTCACGTCATCACGGTGGTGCCACATAATGTATTGGGACTTTCCCCCCCTTTGCTAAACTGGGCATAGGTGTGGCCAGCGAGTGACGCATCCGTCCCGTGGGCCGGGAGTTTGACAGCCCTGTTGTAGGGTAAAAGGAGTGGAGGGAATTAGTTCTTACACATGTGACACATTTATCACTGAATGTTATATAAGGCCAGAGGCTTTGAGGAATGCAAATCAGGGTGAACTTAAGGAACATTAACCTCAATAGTCAGGGGCATTTCATGCATGCAAATACTTAGCACTAGAATTCCCTGCTAGGACCAGGATCATAATGGATTTGTCTTTATCTTAGGTATTTTGAAAAATTGGTTTGGGTCACTCAGTATTCAATTGTCCATATAACGGAAATGAGTAGAGCCATATGAGGATCAACTTTTCTGACATTTGGCTGAATGTGTAGAGAGCTGGCTCAAGAAGCCTCATTCTGTACTCTCTCCAATATTCATGCATTCCCAAAAGATCCTTTGATTACCTGAACTTGGTTACTTTCTATACAATTCAGGAATAAATCAGGAACTTGGATCATATGGAATACAAATATGATCTCTCTTTCAAACCTCCAGCTGAAAATATGGAGGTTAGGGAGAAAAATTATGGGACCAGTATACTTGATCTCAGTCTCATTCTAGGTTGGCCATGAATTCATATGTTAACTTGAATACCTAAAACTCATCCATGTGACCATTTTTTATGGATCCCATCATTCTGTGGTTTTTTGGAAAAGTTAAAGGTGATGAAAAAGATGAAGAGATGTCTGGCGCACTGCTGGAAGTCAACTGAACATGGTTAGAGGTAAATGAAAGCCTGCCTATTAAAGCCTACCTTTTGACAGTAAGGGGGAAAGACGTGTCAGTAGTTGTTTGTCCTTACTGTGTCTATTGGTAGCCCTGTTTAGAGTAACTACAGCCTGTTTGGGTGCATCTATAGAACTTAGTGGAAGATTTTGCAGAACACCTGTCAGACAAAACTCCTATTCATTTCCAGTTATATGCCAGCCTTTGAATGGCTCCTGTGGAGGTACGCAGGGTGTAGCCCAGCCATATTAACTGGGAGGAATTGGCAATTGTTGGACCTCCGAAACAGATTGGGGTCTTCATGACCATGAACCCAGGTAACTGCCTATTAGACCCATTCTCCTCCTGGCTGGTGAAGTGTCCTGGGTGGCAATGTGTAGTTGTGTTTTTGCAATGGTAAACCATATTGGACAATTTTCATCCAGTATAGAACTTTTCCTTTTTAATGAAGGTTATTGAGAAGAGGGTCACACAGCAGCTTCAGAATGTTCTTTTTCAAGGTTGCAAGCACACACACACACAGAGTACTCAGAAGTTGAAGCAGATAACACTAGACAGGAATGTAATTCAAATGCCTAGCAGAGAGTGCTTGCCTGAAAAATGTCAATATAGTCCAAGGAGCAATAGCGTACTACAAATATGTTCCAAGTGTCACAGAAAGCCAGATCAGATATTCAGCTAGTCCAAGAGTCAAAGGAACAAGAATTGCAAACAAAGACTTCAGACAATTGTTTCCAACAAAGACTGCCAGAAAAACAAATACCTGAATCTGTCTGCCTACAGCTGGCTATAATCACTCATGTCTCATGCTTTACTTGGTGAGGAGCCTCATTGTGAAATGTTGCTCTGCTCACCTTTATATAAATCTAGCCCTGAAACTTGGGGTGGGGGTGTTATGCGTCATCATCTGATTGCTCCAGCTGAACAGGAGATGCTTGTTCAGCCTCAATTGAATCCTGGCTTACTGAGTCTGGACACTGACAACCCTAAAGCACTGGCTCAGCTGAAACAACATCTTCAGATTCAAGGTCAGAGTAACATACTGAATTATGGTTCATAACACAGAGGATCCTGAATGAAATGGATTATCTGTTTGCCCTTCAAGTAAAATTTCAGTTAGGTATGGGACAGTATTGCTTGCATTCTAGATGACTTCTGGCTGAAGTGGGATGGGAGTGGTGCATCCATTCTTGCTCTATTTGTCCTCAAATTTGCCTTCAATACCATCATATCCTTCTAGACAAGGGGTGGGATTGGGCAGAACTATATTATGCTGGTTCTCTTTCCTTCACAGGCAGTTCCAGTCAATGTTGAAATATTCCTCTAAGTTCAGATTGGCTTCATCCTTGTTGGCCTTCCAGATCCTAGAAAATGGATATAGAGCCTGTAAAGTGGCAGTATTACTAAGAAAACTGAGTGTATTTTCCCACCAGTTATGTTTAATGATTTTTGTTATATATTTTGTTGCATTGCTTTTTGTGTTTCTTTAACTTTGTTTGACATTCAAAATCATGTATGTGAGATGGGAGATTAATAAATTTAATGAATGAATGAATCATTGGGATAGTGTGCCAAATAAAACATCTTTTTACAATGCAACTGTTATTTTAATAGCAATAGCAATAGCACTTTGACTTATAGTATATACAGTACCTCCTCAAAGCACTTTACAGCACTCTCTGGGCAGTTTACTGTCAATATATTGCTACCAACAATCTGGTTTCTCATTTTACTGATCTCAGAAAGATGAAAGGCTGAGTCAATCTTGAGTCCATAAGGATCAAACTCCAGGGTTAGCCTGCAATACTGCATTCTAACCACTGCACCGCCAGGGCTCTTTTAAGTAGTTGACTTACACAACTGTATGTGCAAATCAGAACTAACACTCCATTGTACATCTGTGTCATCTAGAGCTTCCTCTGTTTCTTCTCCAGAACCAGGAATTATGAAAAAAGAAAAAAAAATCATTGGTCAGACAGCCCACTGAAACAGGTTTGCCTCATTGTAGAAACCTAATTGACTGAGCTTTTGTTTGAGTGAGAACTAGTCACCCTTGTGGAAACAGGGGAACCCTTTTTTATTATTATGAATGGACTTAAAGAGCCAGTTATTAGTGCTACTGGAGGAGACAGGGCCAAGATTTCCAGATTTTTCTTTGCTTTTATTTTTGGCATTGTCCTTCTCAAACCTTGTGCAATTAAGTCTGCTAAAGTTCCATTGAAAAAGGAACCACGAAGAATGGTTGCAGGAATTGGGTGTGTCTAGTCTAGTGAAAAGAAGGAGTAGGGGAGATACAACAGCACTGTTCCAGTATTTGAGAGGCTGACACAAAGCTGAGGGGGGCAAACTATTTACCAAAGCATACTCAATTCCTGCAAGACAACAATCAATGGATGGAAACTAATCAAGGAGACAAGCAACCTAGAATTAAAAAGAAATTTCCTAACAGTGAGAACAATAATCCAGTGGAATGCCTTGCCTTCCGAAGTTGTGAGGCTTTCAAGAAGAGACTGGACAGTCACTTGTTGGAAATGGTATAGACTCTCCTGTTTGAGAAGGGAGTTAGACTAGATGACCTCTAAGGTCCCTTCCAACTCTGTTATTCTATGTTCTATAAATTCATCTAATAAAGAGGACCAGCAGGCACAGCTCTCCTGCTTTAGGGAGATAGTATATTAGTAGTACTTACCCCTTTTCTCATCATATTGCTGTCCTAAAGCCACATAGTAATTAATGCAACATGGTCTTCTTCATGGTTGGAATGTCTATATATAATTAAATTTGCCCAATGCCGCTGGGTGAGAATTTCATTTGGTTCATTTCTGGAGAAGAACTCATTAAAATTTGCAATTTGTTTCATAGAAGGGATGTAAACACCATACTATGTGTTGTATCAGTTATAGTTATATATTATATAAAGAAACACAATCTCTCTGAGACATTCTTATGAATATTAATTGATATGGGTAATTGCTATCATTGTTTTAAAATCTTGCTATTATATTTTCTAACCTTTTCTTCTTACATGGACATCTTGAGAATTTCTTCATATGACTTCTGCTTGTTTTGATATAGCAAATGCTTTTTGGCAAATCTGCCCACCTGGATAATAATAAGAAAAATCATATTTTTCTTGCCAGCCCAGACAGCTATTAATTTAACAAGTGGACTCTGAGGACTCATCTGTAAAAAAAAAAACACAGTAATTAATTTCATGGATGCAAATGCTGTGCTTTGTGGGCAGACTTTATTATTATTTTACAGATTTTATTACAGTCCACAAGCTGAAGAAAGGAGGAAAACAGATTAGGGGGGAAAAAGACACTTATAGAGGTGAGAGGAAAGTTAAAGGGTAATATAAACAGGAAACAGCATGAGAAGCAACCTGCTTGAATAAAGGGCAAACAAGTGAAAATCTGATATAAAAGTCAGACCTCCTACAGAAGCTCCCAGGTTCACGTAGGACAGCTAGAAAAAACGCTTTCTGTATTCTTCAATTACTTCTATCAGAAGCAACAAAATCAGCTTCAGAACAGATTCATGCTACTTCAGGGATTAGTGACTAAAAATAAGAATGGTATGGAAGTATCCCAAATTTATCTTCACCTACTTTTCCTTTTCTATTATGAGAAAGGTATCCAGGAAATGGCCAACGCCTGCTGGAGTTTTGCTGCTACTATGGTTTTTGCGTTAGCAATACATATTTAAAACAAAGCCTCAACACAGAGTCTCTTGGAGACATCCAAGATCGAAGCATTGGCACCAGCTCGACTTGATTCTTACCAGGCGCTCCAACATCCCCAATATTACAATCATAAGCAGCTATCAGGGTGCTGATTGTGATACAGACCACTCCTTGGTGTGCAGCAGAATAAAACTGCAAACAAAGAGATTGCATCACTCAAAGAAGGAAGGAAGATCACAAATTGACATCAATAAGACCCGCAATCAGGGCAAAGTGGAGGAATTTGCACAAGCACTCAAGGAAACTCTCCCAGGCCCGGCTGAAGTAAATGCATCTGAATGATGGGAATATTTCAAGAATGCTGTTTATAACATCGCCTTGTCAGTATTTGGTAAAGAGAACAGAAAAACAGCAGATTGGTTTGAAGCCCATTCGGAGGAGTCGATGCCAGCCATCGAGGAAAAAAGGAGAGCTCTAATTGCATATAAAGCCTGTTCCAGTGAGCGCAACCTACAGGTTCTGTGAGCTGCTCGTAGCAAAGTCCAACAGACCGCCAGGAGATGTGCTAACGATTATTGGCTGCAGCTTTGCTCTCAGATCCAGATAGCAGCTGACACAGGCAACATCAAGGGGATGTATGATGGCATCAAGCAGGCCTTAGGTCCAACACAGAAGAAATCTGCCCCTCTGAAGTCTGCTACAAGTGAGGTTATCCAGGACCGAGCACAGCAGATGCTGCACCCAGTAGTGCTGGGTGCAGCACTACTCTGAGTTATATTCCAGAGAAAATGTGGTAATTGAAGAAGCATTAAATAACATTGAATGCCTGCCTGTCTTTGAGGAGCTTGACAGTGAACCAACTTTAGAAGAACTAAATGCAGCCCTGGATTCCTTTGCCTCTGGCAAGGCACCCGGGAAAGATAACATCCCTGCCGAAGTTCTGAAGTGCTGCAAAGAAAACTGAACTGCATGAAATCTTGTGTCTTTGTTGGAGGGAAGGTGGAGTACCACAGGACATGAAGGATGCAAATATCATCACACTGTACAAGAACAAAGAACACTGTACAAGAACAAAGGTGATAGGGGTGACTGTAACAACTACCGTGGCATCTGTTGGAGGGAAGCTGCTTGCCCGTGTCGTACTGAAGAGGCTCCAGGTGCTTGCAGAGAGAGTCTATCCAGAATCACAGTGTGGATTTCGAGCCAACAGGTCCACTACTGACATGGTATTTTCCCTTAGACAGTTGCAGGAGAAATGCAGGGAACAAAGACAGCCACTTTTTGTAGCCTTCATAGATCTTGCGAAGGCTTTTGACTTGATTAGCAGGGACAGCCTTTATAAAATTCTCCCCAAGATTGGATGTCCACCTCAGCTCCTCAACATCAGCAGGTCCTTTCATGAGAAAATGAAGGGCACTGTAGTTTTTGATGGCTTAACTTCAGATTCCTTTGATATTTGAAGTGGAGTGAAGCAGGGCTGTGTCCTCACTCCAACTTTATTCGGGATCTTTTTTGCTGTCATGCTGAAACATGCTTTTGGAACTGCAACAGGGGGTATTTACCTCCAGACCAGATCAGATGGAAAACTCTTTAATTTCTCTAGATTGAGAGCAAAGTCTAAAGTCCAGCTGAAATGCTTATGGGATTTCCTTTTCTGCCATCACTACTCACTCTGCTGAAGACCTTCAACAACTATGGACAGTTTTAGCAAGGCCTGCCAAGACTTTGTACTAACAATCAGCCTGAAAAAAACACAAGTCATGGGTCAGGATGTAGATTCACTCCTTGTATTACAATCTCTGCACAAGAACTGGAAGTTGTCCATGACTTTGTGTATCTTGGCTCAACTATCTCTGACACTCTCTCTTTAGATACTGAGCTGAATAAACGTATTAGTAAAGTGGCCACCATATTTTCCAGACTTACAAAGAGAGTATGGCTTAATAAGAAGCTGACGGAACATACAAAGATCCAGGTCTATAGAGCCTGCGTCCTGAGCACACTCTTGTACTGCAGTGAGTCTTGGACCCTCTACGCATGGCAGGAGAGAGGTTTTTTCATATACTTTTCATATGCACTGTCTCCAATGTATTCTTGGCATTACCTGGCAGGACAAAGTTGCAAATAGCGCAGTCTTGGATTGTGCTGGAATTTGTGCATGTATACACTATTGAAACAGCGATGTCTACGCTGGCTGGGGCATGTCGTGAGAATGGCTGATGGTCGGATTCCGAAAGATCTCCTGTATGGAGAATTAATGCAGGGAAAGCACCTCAGAGGGAGACCACAGCTGCGACATAAGGATATCTGCAAGAGGGACCTAAAGGCTCTGGGAATGGACATTAACAACTGGGAAACTTTGACTTCCAATCGTTCAGCTTGGAGGCTAAAGACCCAGCATGACCTTCTCTAATTCGAAGAGACACTTGTTTGGCAGCCTGAGGCAAAGAGGCAGTCCTGGAACCAGCAAAATCTGGGGGCTGGACAGGGGACAGAATGTATTTGCCCTCAGTGTGGAAGGGATTGCCACTCTCAAATTGGCTTTTTAGTCACACTAGATGCTGTTTTAGGACCTCTTTCCAGAGCACGATACCATAGTCTTTTGAGACTGAAAGATGCCAATGATCCAGGAAAATAGGGAGACAGTTTGGTGCAATTATTAAGGCACAATTAACAATCAAGGTGCAGAAGACTATGACTTCTAGTCCTGAAATTAGCTAGATAGTTATGGGATGGTTATTCTATTTTGGTCCTAGGAAAGAGGTGATGAATTATGGGATTCTTTTTCATAGATTAGCCATTAGTTTATCTTTTGCATGAAATCTTTAACACATCAAACAAACAAACCAAAAACTATTGTGCTGACAATAAATGGAAGAAGACATCCTGCCAGATGTCACTTCTTCCTTCCCAGCTCAGCGTCTTTGCACAGAAGAACCGGGGAGATATTGAGAAATTATGCTCTTATTTGCAATCAGTACAAAAAGTGCTGAAGTGACTGTATTGCGATCATTCATTCTATTAACGAGATGGCAATTTCACCAAGTCAGAAGTTATAAAATGGAATGAGATAGAAGAGATTTCTCTCTCTCTTTTATTCTGCCTTTGCATAAATCTATTCCTTCTCCCAGTAAGTAGCCTTGCCTTGTGGGATGGTCTTTTGTTTTTTTGCCTACCATTATTCCTGTTGTTTCAATAACCGAGAAGCATGCTCTTCTAATTGCAGAATTCACAGCAGGTAAGCTGCAGTTTCATCCATGCTGAACGTTGCAGATCATAAATGTGTATCCCCCTGTTTCTTCCCTAGAAAAGCTGGCATTTGCTGAATTTGTAATTAGTTGTCAATGATATCTAGAACACAATAGTCTTTATTAAACTCCAAAGCCCTTTGGGGTCATATTACTGTCTCTCCAATACATTTCTGGTTGTGCCTTCCAGCTGGAAAATACCAGCTAGATAAGTTCTAATAATACAGGGGACTTTGAACTGGACCTAAAACACTGAGCTTTTTTGATATAAAAACTTTTATGTAGGAAATTATTTGTTTTCTCAGGATTATATGGTTGTTTAATATAACAATGAATGCTGAAGGGTGTAGAAGACACAAATCTTTTCTACAAAGAAACATAGAAAAAAGCTCATGAAAGTTAGCACATCTCTCAGCAAAATAATAAAACTGTCAGTTACAACAGCCATATATGTATATTTGAGAAAGAGAAACACAAAGAGAGAAGGGGTATTTTGTCTTTCACTTAAGTATGAATGCAGAATTCTAAATGTCTGTAGTGCTTGAATTTTTTCTTGGAGAACATGAGTCCAATTTCTTATAATAGCTATCATTCCCCTGCTTCCCCATCTTGAATAATGAATAATCCAATTTCTTTGTGCCTTATAAAATTCTCTCTCTCTCCTCCCCCCTCTCCCTTCCTCCTTTCCCCCCTGTGTGTGTATGTCTGTGTGTGTGTCTGTGTGTTTATGTATATCACTATCACTATTTTTATCATCTATTGAAATTTTGGATTTCGAAAACACAGATCATTTTATTATGCCATGGCAAAGAAGCATGCTTGTATTTGAAGTTTAAAAACTGTAACTGAATCCAAGTTTGTTGCCAGTGTGAGGCTTGGATGTTTATAATATGTCTGAAATTAGAATTTCATCTAATTTTAATGTTTTCATCTGATTTAAATGTTGTAAGTCATAATGTGACTTTGATGAGAATGTTCTGATATTAGAGCATTTTGTTGAATTTAAAATCCTTCTGGTGACAGATCAAGTGGTACTTAATGATTTTAAAAATGCCTTAATGATTTTAAAAATAAAAGATTAGTTGTCATACTAAAACAGAAATCAAAATGTTGTTGTTAAGAAACAATATATTCAACAAGTACTCTGCATAGAGGAAAGTTGCCCATTTTAGAATCTCTCTGGAAGTAAGTCCAGCCCATTAAAGCAAAAAGCTAACCTTCTTGGGTGAAAACTGATGCATGTTCTCATTCGTGGCTAAGTTTTGATATAATGAAATTACAAGCTATCACATTATTATTTTTAATGCTTTTGAATTACTTTTAACTCCTGTAACTGCTTAGAAAAATCCTTCAGGTTTTCTTGACAGCACTTTTGGAAGTGATTTGCCACTGTTTTCTTCATAGGGTTGAGACAGGGGGACTGGCTGAGAATTGCTAATTTGACTTTGTGCCTAAGGCAGGTCTAGAATTCCCAATCTCTAACCTGGTGCCTTAGCCACTGCATCTTTTTCTCTCTTTTTTTTTTAAATAACCTGATCATCCTATGCATATTTCAACTGGAACCATTTGGAAGGATGAATGTCATCAGACAAAAACAAAAACAAAACAAAGCACAATCACATGCAAAAGCCAAAGTCAACATTTTCTATTGGGTGGTCTGCAGAGGTGGGCTGCTGGGGGTTCACAGGGATTCAGGAGAACCTCTAGTTAAGATTCTGTGCAGTTCGGAGAACCCCCAAATCCCACTCCTGGCTGGCCCCGCCTCCCCTGCCTCCCTCCCAGGAGTCCCCATGTGGCCCATTTTGGAAGCAGTAAGTGTAGGGTGCATGCGGAGGCTCGGGGAGGGTGAAAAACGGGCCTACCGGAAGTTTGGGAAGGCTGGAAACAGGGCCATTTCCAGCCTCCAAAGCCTCTGGAACCTGTAGAGGGCAAAAACACCCCTCCCCCCGGTGGTGCAGGAGGATGATTAGGCCAAGCCCACCATGGCCACACCCACCCAGAAACTGGGCAGAGAACCCCTTGCTAAAATTTTTGAAGCCCATCCCTGGTGGTGTGTTAGGGGTACAGCTCAGGCAGGTATGCAATTACAAAGCAAAGAAGAAAAAAGGCTTAGAATCACTTGGTATGTAGGCTTTGTAAGAATAAATATAAAAAGAAGCCAAAGCATGGCTTTGGGATAGTGTGGTCTAGGTTTGTCAAAAGATGCTGTTGGACTGAGAGGCAATCACACATGTGGGTCAGAGGAAGCAGGGACTGAAAGAGTCGGGAACCAGATGATCCATGGCCAGAGGGAGGAAGAAGTTGGGAAGAACTCAGGACAACTGTTGGTAATGGAGTTATCTACAAGGATGGCAAAAAGGAGAGCACAGCTCTGGAACATAGACAGCGACAAATCAAAACCCCCAGGTGCTTCAAGCATTGGAAACTGGGTTTCCAATGGGACTTAACCAGACTGGGTTAAGAAGAAGAAATCATAAACTCCTGTATAGTAATCATTTAGTTAATGTTCTGTTAGTTTATCTTCTAGTGTAGTGTAGTGTACAGTCTCTCTCCCTCCCTCCCTCCTCCATCTCTCCCTCTCCCCCCTCTCCCTCTCCATCCTCTCCCCCTCCTTCCAACACACCAAAACACTTGAGTCAAATGTGTCTGCTACTTTCTTCCTCTGATTTTTTTTTTAAATATTTTTCTGGCATCCAACTGTCTCCCTCCTACTGCTCTGACTAAATGAATGCCTGTTGAATATTTTTACTTTAAGAGTCACTTGTCTCTTGTCATTGTTAAAACTTGGACAAAGCTAATGGATTTTGTTCTACAGTGGTACATTGGTACTCAACTGCTTTGAAACTCATTGCATTTGGTACTCAGTGCATTTGAGGCAAACATTTTGTCCCTGTACTCATCATTTGTTTGGTATTTGACGCACAAGCTAGAACTTGTAGATATTGGCTGCCTTGTGATTCTCTACATTATTCCTTAAGGGAAATGTGTTTGTTTGGTACTCATCATTTTTAGTACTCATTGTGCCTCCTGGAACCAATTAACAATGAGTATTGAGGTACTGCTGTATTTGTTGCCCTTTAACCCTAAGGTAGTATCCACAATTAAAATCAATCCATAGCTTTCAGTACAGAAAGTTTGAATGATATTTTTAAAGTCACACAGCGGATAATATGTTATACTATATCATGTAGCTGAACAATGAAATCCAAAGGACTTCTATGAAGTGCATTTGCCTTAAATGTGGTTCTTTTACCAGGAAAAAGAAATTAATGACAGGGGAACTTTATTTTGGAAGATCTTTTCTAAATCAGAGACATTAAAAGTCTTCTCCATTCTCCAAAGATAACATGAATTATTGAATTAGCTTTTTTCTGGTATTAGAAGAGAATTGCTATTGATAGGAAAAGAAAGAAGGGTCTTGTGGCACTTAAAAGAGTCAGAACAGAATTAAAGCTGAAGGTCTGAAGGACTAGAGCCATCAGAAGTGAATTACTCTTTAATCTGTACAACTCCTTTTCTCTCAGCTTCTGCACCTCTTGACATCATTATTAATTCCAATGTAGGGTTTGTTTTGTTCTTAATTTTCACTTGTATTACTGATTAGCAAATGGAATTGCATCCATTTGGGCATTTAGATTCCATTTCTGGCTACGAATAATCGTCCCCAAATATCTGAAGGGCATCGAATTGGGGAAGGCTGGAATAAATGAAAACATAAAAGTCCTTTAGCACAAGTTCAAAGTAGTACAGCCTCAAAGAAGTTACTGAAAACTACCGAGGGCAGAAACTGGTTGGAAAATCAGTTAGCAGATACCCAAGTTGGCAAAACACCTGTTTCTTGTCTTCTCTGTTATTTTCAAAGCCTATTTCTCTGGCACTTTGTAGCAATACATGAAAAGTTTTAACTTAAAATGATGCTGTAGCCTTAAGCAAGCGTGTGTGTTTTATGATATAAATGGAGACATCAGTCTTAAATGGCAGAAGTGACTCTCTGCTGCTATAAAACTCTCACTACAGCATAATGGAATGTATATAGTGCATTTAGTTAATATTGATACATATGTTTTATCATGTGCCCAAACCCTAATGTTGCAACATTAGTAACTGCTACCGATGTTACAGAAACATAGCAAGGCCCTTTCAGGCTTCAGTTTGCTGCTGCTTACTAGGATAATAATTCTTACAGCAGTGATTGCAAAACAAGACATTTAAAGCATGGAACAGCTTTTTAAGGTGCATCCCCCCCCCAGCAACTTCTGAAGACATCCATTGCTGAACCAAAATTACAGTAATAAGGACAGGCTTCATGTCACTCCATGGCTGATGCGATGAAGACAGTAAATATCACTAATGGGGAAAGGAGCAAGCTCACCAAACATCCCCATTTTTCCCCCTGCTTGCCTATGACAATCCTTATTGTCTGAGCCAGAAAACATATATGAAAGCTCACATTTCTACAGACCTCCAGTTGAATTATCTTTTCACTTGGGATTAGCCAGTTAATGCAGGTAATGCAGCCACTTCTAAGGAGTTGGTTAGTCATTTGTTGGCTGATACACTTGCTGTAATCTTCTGAGTTTATTTATTCAATTTCTATAGCTGACTATCTCAGCCAGTTTCTCTAACAAGCTCAATTTGGGGTCCAGTCATTCACATTGTCTGTCTTTCATGCTTGGATCCCAAGAGAAGAAGAGATGTGATCAATGAATGAAGATCTAGAGTTCTACCCCAGCCAGACCTATACAGCAAAACCTTTTCAGAAGCCTCCAAGGTGACAAGACAGCCTGGAGTATGCTAGAAATTTACTGTTGGCAAAAGCTATGATTTGAGGCACATAGGTAGTCCTTGACTTATGACAGTTCGTTTAGTGACTGTTTGAAGTTACAATGGCATTGAAAAAAAAGCAACAAGACCATTTTCCACACTTGCGACCATTTTTGCATCCCCATGGTCACGTGCTTTACATTTGGATAAACATGCTGCTTTATATTTATGACGGTTGCAGTGTCCCAGGGTCATGTGATCCCCTTTTGCAACCTTCTGACAAGCAAAATCAATGGGGAAGCCAGATTCACTTAACAACCAGGTTACTAACTGTGACAAGTTGAAAAGTTGTAAACGGGGGCAAAATTTACTTAACAAATTTCTCACTTAGCAGCATATATTTTGGGCTCAGTTGTGATTGTAAGTCGAAGACTACCTGTACAGCCTGCTTTCTGCCATAGATTTCTGTTTTCCCTTTTAAGAAATTGCAACCAAGATCAGAATGATTTGATGGGACATCATAATCAGGTATTTAGTACCATGAGAGTGCTCTGTGCTTTTCCGAGCCTTTTTCAATTTGGAAGCAAAAGTAAATTTACTATTCAGGGGTCAAGTGCACCATGAGTTTAAGGAGTGCCCATTTAACAATAATCAATAGCTATATTGAATTCCTAGCCACAAAGCTTTTATTGCCATTTTGTTCCTGTTACTTTAAAAGGGGCATACTACAATAAGTGGCAAATTCCAAGGTCTGTCAAGAACAAAATTAGCAAATAGAGCAGAAGGACCAAATCAAAAGCAGACAATGTCATTGGCACCATATAATTTTATATACACTTTACAATGTTACGTACACTGAGAGGATATGCACCAAGACAAATTCCTTGTGTGTCCAATCACATTTGGCCAATAAAAAATTCTATTCTATTCTATTCTATTCTATTCTATTCTATTCTATTCTATTCTATTCTATTCTATTCTATTCTATTCTATTCTATTCTATTCTATATCCACAGTTGCTATTTATTACCATATTTTAGGTGGGGGAATTCTTTGGTATTTTTATCTAAAGGGATCTATCATTACATAATTAAACAAATTATTTTGTATGAAATGTTACTTAAAGTATTAAGGTTCTAGATGTGAACCACATTTAGACACATAGGCCTTCGAATGAGTATTTCATTACTGCGTATGCCTGAAGTGCTCAGCTTTTAAAATTCAACAAATGTTTAAAATTACAGTATTGACTCATTCTCCCTTCAATGACATGATTTTATAGGGCTCTCCGAAAGCTTTCCTTGCCTACAAAGCTATGTTTTCCAAATAGCAGAGGGGAAATTGTTTTTCCAGCAGTGTTGATGTGGGAGGAATTGTAGATCTGTAGACTGTTGTGCATACATTTCAGCTAAATACACTCTATATAAAATGTGTATCAAATGCATTGTACCAGCAGAGTGGATGATTACAAGATC
This sequence comes from Pituophis catenifer annectens, assembly GCF_029215685.1. Classification (NCBI taxonomy): domain Eukaryota; kingdom Metazoa; phylum Chordata; class Lepidosauria; order Squamata; family Colubridae; genus Pituophis; species Pituophis catenifer. The sequence goes on from NW_027256882.1 coordinate 103,425,597, forward strand.
AGTAGTTGTCAAATTCTCATATTACAAGTTTAATTTGGTTCCAGAATTTATAGGAATCTGAACCTCAGCTTTTGTCTCTTGATTGGTTTTACACACACACACATACACACACACTCATACAGAAACACAAACACCACACACACACACATACACATACACAGACATGCAGACAAACACCACACACGCAAACAGACATAGACACACACACACACAAAGACACAAGAAATAGACGTATTCAGTCTGTTTATAAAACGTTAAGAGGAGGATCCATTCAGCAATTTTATACATTCATCTGGCTTAAAAATAAACCTGAAAAAGAGCCAGGTTATGTTTAATAAATTCACCAAAGAAAGATTTTTTAAAAAATATCTGGAGAAGAACTAGATGTAGTAGACCACTACATGGAAGGTGATACAATAAAGGAAATTGAATGGCATGTTAAATGTGATTGGCAGGCATTTGGCAAGCTAAGTATAATTTTCAAGAACAACCTCCCTCTATGCCTGAAGAGAAAAGTTTTCAATTAGTGTGTGTTACCTGCTCTAATATATGCTGGTGAAACACGGACACTAACCTCATCAATACAAAAACTATGGAAAGATACATGCTTGGTATTACAAGACAAGATAAAAAGACTTGCACATGGATTAGAAAACAAATGAAAGTATACAATATCATCAAGAGAGTAAAAGAATTGAAATGGAAATGGTCATATAGCAAAAAGAACTGATGGCAGGTGCACCAAGGCACTCATAGAATGGATCCCACTTGATAAAAAGCATCCATGAAAGAGACCTAAAACAAGATGGATCGACATCAGCAAGTATTGCAGGCCCAATTGGCAAAAGAAAGCTCAGGACCTTATAGGTTGGTAATATGCGGAAGAAGCCTTCATCCTGGAGTGGATAGACAATGGCTAAAATGATGATGATGATGATGATGATGATGATGATGATGATGATGATGACGACACATCATCTACTGCACAGACTTTCTTTCTGAAACTTTTGGAGATATTGTTCTGAAGTTTGTCATCATCCACTGTTTGATTTCTGACCGGTTACTGGTCTTACCTTTAAGAAGTCCAGCAAGCTGGAATTCCCAATTTGCAAATATTTTTCTTTATTTCACCTTTCCTATGTTTGACAAAGTGCTGGAAGACCTTTTTATTTTCTAGTCTTTTGCAAGGTTTATTTTCTGTGTACTCCTTACATCCCCTTTTTCCTTTCACTTTTAAAATTGGATTTAATGTGTTTTATTGTATTATGTAAAACCGCTAGACTGCCAAAGCCATTTTATTATATTACACGTATGCTGCTATGCACTTATAGGTCAAGGTGGTTGGGTGATGCATAAATTCTTGTAATCTTTGGCTGAGTAAGTGTTTCGCCTTTCTGAAAAATATTAAGGAAACAACACTAAATTGAAAGCTTAGCTGTAGCACTTAGACTTATATACCACTGCACAGTGCTTTACAGTCCTCTCTAAGCAGTTTACAGAGTCAGCATATTGTCCTCAATAATTTGGATCCTCGTTTTTTTAAAAATTTGATTTATATGCCGCCCTTCTCTGGAGACTCAGGATGGCTTACAATGCGTTAAGCAATAGCCTTCATACTTTTGTATATATTTATACAAAGTCAGTTTATTGCCCCTGTTAGGGTGTGTGTAAAAAGTATTTGTTGCTTGTGCAACGAGCAGAGCAGAAACACACAGGGAAGGAGATAAACGTGCGGCTCGTGTGAGAAAAATACTTTATAGATAACAAACAGTCTCGGTGTAAGTAAAACAGTCCAAGGTCATAAACAGTAATATCAGTCCAGTAAGTATCTTCCCTTACCAAAGCAAACAGACTTTAGTAACTCTTGGTATATAGTACCATATAACAGACGCAGTAAGCAACAGGATACAATCAGGTATCAATCCGGAAGAAGCAGGAAGAACGAACGCTTCTCTGTGCTGCTTATTTATGCACTGTAGCCTAATTACAGGGTTCAGCAAACCCTGATTACGTGGCTCAGTTGTTTCTTAAAGAAACAGATATATTGCCTGACCAACAAGTTAGGAGTAAGCTGCAAGCTGAACCTAACAGCCCCAACAATCTGGGTCCTCATTTTACCTACCTTTGAAAGGATGGAAGACTGAGTCAACCTTGAGCCTATTGAGACTCGAATTGGCCAACTGCTGGCAGTCGGCAGTCAGCAGAATTAGCCTGCAATACTGCATTCTAATCACTGCACCACCACAGGTCATAGGAGTCAGAAAAGGATGAATCACTGAGAGATGTTGAAATACCATTTTTAATATATACACAATGTCATATGAATTATATTTTGGGTTGGTGATAGAACCAATCACAGTCTGTGGCAGTGAATTCCACAAATTAATTTGCATTCTTTTGAAGAAATGCCTGTTTTCATCTGACTTGGGATGGTTGCATTTGTCAGTGATGAAAGGCCATTAACATGACTTACCACTGTATCTGGGTTCATAGCTTTTATTAAACTACAATTTCATTTTTTTCGTATTGACTTAACATGTTTTGTTAATTCTACCATTATGGATTGAAAACCATAATTTATGCATTAGCATTTGCTTTATCAGGACAATTGTGGTTGTTTGACAAATAATAATAATAATAATAATAATAATAATAATAATAATAATAATAATAATAATAATAATAATAATAATAGATTTACCATAATGTGTGACTCTATGCTTCATTGCATTGGCTGTTGTTTACTGCATCTGATACAGCATGAATGGTGTTGTCCTGTTCATAGACCCCTATTTAAACTAGTAATGCCATTTGTGAATAGAAGGGATTGAGAAATAATTTGGTCATTTCCCCCCTTATTTCACTTAAACTATAAAAATTAATTAACTTTGAATCTGTCCACCCTTGGGCTAAATTGACAAGGGCTTTTTGTATTCTAAAGTAGGAAGAGCAGAAGCCACTATTGTAACCAAAGGAATTATGTTGTACAGGTGAGTCTATATTATTGCTGCTTTGGTATACAATATTTCCACCTTTCATACCTTTAGTATTGCAAATCCTTATGTCTGCAGTTTCCCTTCTCATATTTAATCTAAAGGGACTTTAGACTATAGTTCACACAATTTCTTATCTGCTCCTCCTTTCCAACATGCAGATATTGGGATCTGTGAAGAGTGCACTCAACATAAATGGGGGTGACATCACTATTCACTAGCTTATTTTTGCTTCCTTCCAACCCAACCTTCCCTGCATATTTCCAGTTAAATCAACAGAATAGGAATCAGGCAAATAAAATATTTGTGCATATGTGGAATCAATCATTCTTGAAGGGGAAAATTTACATATGCTTGTATAGAATGTAATTATCCATGGTATTTAGAAGTGTCCAAATAGAGGTAGGAAAAAAAATGCAATGCATTACAAATTGGGTGAGGCTTCAATCACCTAGCCTTAGCCGCTATTATTATTTCTCTGACTTTGCTTTCTCGCAACCCTCCAGGAGATCCCTTAGGGCTTTCTTATTATGATCAGAAATCCTGCTTTTCCAGAGCTCAGTCAATACAGGAAAGAAGTGATTGTAGAATTAAAGTCTTGTATATTTTGAAATATTCTGGAAGTTGTCTGGGGCAAAATAGAAAACCTCACAGAATTACATTTGGCTCATCTACATATAAACTAGCGCATTAGCAGGATTAGGATAAGGTCAGTTCTGATTATCTTACTTCCCTAAATGCATGCACCCTGGATATATCATGGGAGAAGATCATTTATCTCCAATTTATGTGCCATGATAGAGACTGTACACTTCCATCACTTGTATGTATCTGTCAGTGGGGTAATAAATACAATTAACAATAATAACTTTTCTTATTAAAGTTTCACAATTTTTTTTTCTTTTTTCTGTCAAGGCTATGAATTTTAGTTATTGCATCTACTGCTTTCCTTTTTATATTTTGAAGAAGCATGGTGGCACATTTTCTGTGACCAAGGTGTTGGTTATCACCTTTAAAGCGCTCCATGGCATAGGGCCTAGCTATCTCCGAGACCGCCTGCTGCCACCGACGACCTCCCATCGACCCGTGCGCTCCCACAGAGAGGGCCTCCTCGGGGTGCCATCAGCCAAACAATGCAGGCTGGTGACCCCCAGGGGGAGGGCCTTCTCTGTGGGGGCTCCCACCCTCTGGAATCAGTTGCCCCCAGAGATAAGGAGAATCCATGACCTCAGTGCCTTCCGCCGTGCCCTTAAAACCTTCCTTTTCCAACAAGCCGGGCTGGCCTAATTCTTTTTAAGTGTTTTTAATTGTTTTGTTTATTGTTTTAATTAATGGGGCCAAATTTATATATATATTTTTAACTGTATTTTAATATTTGTATTTGATGTTTTTATTTGGCTGTTCACCGCCCTGAGTCCTCAGGGAGAAGGGCGGTATACAAATTCAAAAATAAAATAAAATAAAATAAAATAAATAAAACTGATGCTGCTGTCTGCAACTAATAAAGGGCATCTTTTTCTGCAAGAGCATTTTCTTTATTCTTTGTTAAAAGTATCCATACGTGGGCAAGAATCCAACCACTTGATAAACAGTATTATTATATTCCAACCCATACAGATCAAAACACAAGGCTGCTGGCAAAGGTTTCTGTTTGTCTCTCATTAACCTTTCTCACTTTGAAGAAAAATGAAAACAAAGAGCCAAAATTCAGCTCATGATTAAACATGGAAGCAAAGAAACTCTAGAAGGATATTTTTAAAAATGTACTGGAAAGAATGGAACAGGTGCAATTAGAGGTGATATTCAGCAGGTTCTGACCAGTTCTGGAGAAACTTTGAGTAGTTCGGAGACTGTAGTTCGGACACCTCTGACTGGCCCCGCCCCCATCTATTCTCTGCCTCCCGAATCCTAGCTGATCCGGACGAAATGGAGATTTTTACAGTATCCTTCCCCTACCACGCCCACCAAACCACACCCACGCCCACCAAGCCACACCCACAGAACCCACAGTAAATTTTTTTGAATCCCACCAATGGTGCAAATTAACATCTTCATTCTTCTACTGATTCTGGTCACAAAAATCTGATCACGCAACACAATTAAATAGAACAACTTTAATAACACGGGCCTTTCTGTCTTTTTTTCACTCCTATAGTATGTTGTTACCTACTCATCAGAAGATCTTTGGAAGCTTTATTAAGGCTATATTCTAGAGATTTTCTTATTTTGCAAGATTTGGAACCAAACTTCTTAATCACTATTAAGGAATTTGTAATTCAGTTCCTATTAAGTTGCTTGAAAAAGCAAATAAAAGCAATGTATAGTTACAGAGCAATACTGAATAAGGTATGGGAGTGACAGGTATTTTTGAAAACAATTTTTAAATAAAAACATTTAATAATATCTTTGCTCTCAGCTGGCTTTTTGCTTTTTCTTAATCTTTCCCCCACTTATGTTTATAAACAAATAAAAGTGAATAACTAGTTGGCGCTGTGGGATCTTTTAGGGTTATTTACTTATGGCCTATCCAAATTAACATAATTCATGAATCTTTTTTTAAAAAAACAAACAAAATTTTCCCGTTGATGGATTTTTGATACATGTCCTTGTTTTAAAATATAGGAATAAAATGGAAATTAGCTTAATACCGCTGGTGATTTTCCTATTCTTTAATGCAAAAGATGTGAGATAAGGAAAGTTTGTTTAAATAGACTGTTTTCAAATAGAAATCAGAGTTAGGGCTGAATTCAGAAGAGACTCCATTTAAATAGAAGAAATTAATCCTGTTTCTGTTGCCTGACTTTCTAGCTGTTTTCTGCTCTTTGCAAAATACAATTATCTTTTTTCAATTTCATTCTTGAGATGTTTCAAAAATTGCTCATATATAGTTCTGGTTGTCTTTTAGATCTTCCTTTAAAGGCTCAAAGTTGAGGGTGGAGGGTTCTGTCGTTGTTTTCTGATATATATTTCTCCATCGCTCTTCTTCCCACTGCTTTTCCATCTGAAAAACCCTCACAGAGGATATATGGGATTTAATGAGGGCTGGGAGGAAGAGTGCCGACAGTGAAGTGACAGTGAAAGACAAGGTATGCACATATCATCCTTGTCCACCATGTAACTAGTCAGTACATGAACCTTGGATGACATCAATGTGAATTTGACTGAAATGTTCTTCTCCTCTGGAAATAAAGCAAACAAAGGCTGTTACTTTCCCATCAGACTGAATCAGAACTATTTTAAAAATGTAGAAGTTGTACTTGAGACATCATTAGAAGACAGAAGTTTCTCCAAAATTTAAAAAGGTAATTAAACTTTGGCTGTACTCCATATGACTTCATTAATAGCTTCTCATAATTTTCTTGGCAAGAATATAGAAAGGGTTTGCTTTTCTCATTGCTTTCATCTGGAATGTGTTGTTTTTTTTTTTCAATTCTCCTTACAGGTTGAGATTTTCCAGTAGTTTCAATTCCAAATGCTACCTGAGACAACCCTACTTTTATTTTATTTTTTATTACAAGTTGGCTAGATTTTGCCATTTTACTCCATCAAAGGTTAATGTTACTATTTAGGAGACGCATGTGTTGAATATAGGAATGGGGAACTTTTAATTTCCTCAGGGTAGTGCCCTGTGTTCTTTCACAAGTATAAATGCAGGAACACAAGTTCTGTTTCTGTAAAGGAATGCAGAAATGGCCTTGAAGAAGTTATTCAACAGGCATGAGGTAAACTCCAGATCAATCTTGAAAGGGAGGAGGGAATGAGGAAGAAACTTAACATTGTTTCACCTTTATTCTCTTTGGTAGATCTCTCTCTCTCTCTCTCTCTCTCAGAAAATTCTGTTAAATGTTCATGTCAACACTGATTCAAAGGCTCTAACAAACAAACAAACAAGATGCACAAACATGCAAGCATACCCACATCTGCTGATAAAAGGAATGCCTTCTGTGCTGACACCAAATGCTGTTCACAGCTGCACATATAATTTCTCTCCTTCCAGAATTATAAAGATTAATTAAGATATCCTTGTTGGAATAGCTGTAGCCCTGATCACGTTTTTGTCTCTTGTACTGGCTGGGTCTTTTTAGCAAATGTAATTTTTATTGTATTTTTACAGTACGACGATTTGAGTATGTAATTCACTGAACTTTAAAGATTTACTGTTGGATCGTTATTGAATGGTTCGGTTTTAATGAATTTTGCACAATACTAAAAAGTTTTTTATTATGTTCCAAACAAATCTACACAGAAAGCTAATGTCAGCATAATACAGTAGCTAACAAAAAGTGTTGAAACCAGGTTTCTGTGGGCAATATGTAATAGGATCTGGTGGAGCCACTTCCCTTTGCTTTGAAATCAGAAAGGAGGGAAATGATTAATTTGAAAAAAAAAACACACAAATCTGTCTCCTGTCCTTTTATTCAATATTTGTATTAAGAATTATATTTAAAAAGATAAAATGAAAACAAGAACTTAATATAAAAATACAATTAAAAAAAGAGAAAAACAATTAAAAGGTGTAGAAAAAAATCCCTTAAAAGAAAGTAGCACAAAAAGGGAACTATCCTCTTATCACTCGCAAGTATATTCAACATTAACAATTTATCACTGCCTCTTAAAATTCAATCAAATATATCTTCATTATATATCTTACCTCTTTTTCTCTTATCTCATCTCTAAATCTTCATTTCTCCTTATTAATCTGGGAAAGTCCAGTAAAAATTAATAGAAATGGCATAAGTATATAATTTCCCTTTTCATTTAATTTAAGCCCCTCTCATTCCTCTCTTTAATAATTAAACTCTAATCCCAATTTGCAATTAAACATTGCAAATAATTAAAAAAAACGATTAAACACTACCAGAAATAGTTACCCCTTGTTTACATATCAAAAATGTATATATTGCAAACTAATCCATTACACTCGGGGAAACATTTTCTAACCTCAACCCATTATTCAGTCAAGATAACCATTAAGCATCATCAGAGATAGAAACTCATTTAACCATAATCAAATAAACCAATTTTAAAAAATTTATTCCCTTCTTCCTTCCAGCCACCCTTAGTTTACATACATTTGTGAGAATAAGAAATGTTCCAAGGGTTGACTTGACGTGCTTTGTCAGGAAGAAGACAGACATCCCTTGATAATAAGCCCAATTGGGCTTTTGAGCGCATGGCAATACGGCCAAGCGCTTATTTCAGGGTTCAAAAAAATATAAGACAGGGTCTTATTTTTGGGAAAACACGGGGTAGTATAAATTTAATTGTTCTTAAATACATTTCAATTAAAATTTTGTTTAAGAGAAAAAAGTACTTTTTTATTGGTAGATTAAAACAGAAAATAATTCCATTTTAGTGGGATAAATTGGAAGATATGATTTTTTTTAACTTTTAAACAGCAGGGCTTTCAACTGAATTCTGTCCAAAAGGAGAGAGAACTTCTAGGAAAAAAAATTAAACAATTGATGGAGATGTCAGTTGAGACTACCCAAAAACCTGAACAGGTGTAACAGGATACTGAAAGAATAATACTGAACTAGTTTATTTATTTATTTATTTATTTATTTATTTATTTATTTATTTATTTATTTATTTATTTACTTACTTACTTACTTACTTACTTACTTACTTACTTACTTACTTACTTACTTACTTATTTTATTAGATTTATATACCGCCCTACTCCCGCAGGACTCAGGGCGGTGAACAGCCAGATAAAACACATAAATTACAAAATTTAAAAACAGTATAAAATCTGATTAAATAATTTGGCCCGTGACAATTTAAACAACCCTAATGTTTTTAAGACAAATTTAAAATTCATCATTTGAATTAAAAAGGAAAAGAAAAAGTTAGGCCAGGCCGGCCTGTTGAAATAGGTAAGTCTTGAGAGTGCAGGGAAAGGTGCGTAGATCCGGGATCCTCCATATCTCCGGAGGGAGCACGTTCCAGATAACAGGTGCTCCCACAGAGAAGGCTCTCCCCCTAGGGCCGCCAGTTGACACTGTTTGGCCGACGGCACCCGGAGGAGCCCCTCTCTATGAGAGCGTACTGTCCGGTGGGAGGCTATTGGTGGTAGCAGGCGGTCCCGTAAATAATCAGGTCGTAAGCCATGGAGCGCTCTAAAGGTGGTGACCAAAACCTTGAAGCGCACCCGGAAGACCACCGGGAGCCAGTGCAGCTCACACAGGAGAGGTGTTACATGGGAACGCCACGTCGCTCCCATAACCACCCGCGCGGCCGCACTCTGCACCAGTTGAAGCCTCTGGATGCTCCTCAAGGGGAGCCCCATGTAAAGAGCATTACAGTAGTCCAGGCGGGAAGTGACGAGGGCATGAGTGACCGTGTGTAAGGAGTCCCGATCTAGAAAGGGACGCAACTGGCAGATCAGGCGAACCTGATGAAAAGTCCTCCCAGTCACAGCCGTCAAATGCTCTTCTAAAGACAGCCGTGAATCCAGGAGGACGCCCAAGTTGCAAGCCTTCTCCCTCAGTTGAATCAAGTATTGACTTATCATGACATCCAGGAACCAAGAAAGACCCGTGGAGTTACTTCTGAGTAGTTTCCTTTATTGTTCCTCACTTACAGGCAGAAATCTTGCCCAACTAAAGCAACTATTTGTATTGCTATAGATATACTCTGGGAATTGCTAGGGAAGAATCTTTTTAATTTTCTTCTTCTCAATTAAACTTTCCATGCTTTGCTGCCTCTTTGTTCTCTGGAATTCAACTCTTCCCTCCAGGAATCCAAACCACATTCCAACACATGACTTTTCTAAATTTTCGGCTTGATTATGGATTACAAATGCTTAACATGGAATGTCAATGGAGCACACACTCTTTAAAAGAGAGAGAGAAAATCATTATTTGGCAAAACTTAATTCAAGACACAAGTTTTAAATAAGATTATTGAAGTCCTGTTCATGTCCACCAAATATACCAATATTTTTATCCATCGTGTAATATCTTACTTTATTAGAGTGATAAAATTAAAAAAAAAACTTTGTATATATTAAACATCATATCATACTAAGAATAATTATCCCTAGGTATTTTATGTAAACATAGCAATAAATAAATCTTTGGGTTTTTTTTTCTTATTTCCATAAGTCCCTTATTACCAATTGGCATGGTGTTCCATTTATTCCATTTTATTGTGTATCCGGGGTATTCTTTATATTGCTGTGCCATTTCTACAAACCAAGGTAAAGATTGGTGATTATCATTAAACAGATCCAAATACAATCTGCATATAACAATAAGCAGCAATTTATATTCACTTTCTGATCTACAAACAGCTTGAATATCATCAAATTGTCTTATTAAACAGACAAAAGTTTCCAACATAAAATTAAATATTAAAGGAGAGTATAGGCATCCTTAATGTATTTCACTTCTCATCTTGATTGTGGGAAGATTATCCTGTTGGTAATTACCTGAGCAGAAGGATAATGATGACGATTTATCCTACCTTATTTTAAAAATATTTTTAATATGACCTTCAAAGTATGGGTTTTTTTTTCAAAAGGTCCCTTATATTTATATATAGAAGCCAAGCTGTCTATTCTATCTATCTATCTATCTATCTATCTATCTATCTATCTATCTATCTATCTATCTATCATCTATGTATCTCTATTAATATGTCTTATTGTGTGGTATCCCACCTGGCCCCAAAGCCTTTCTGTATGTCAATCTTTCACTAATTTCAAACATTCCAGTAATGTTACATGTATGGCTCAATCCCTTGAGTGGACATCCAATATCTGTGGAAGATTTAGTCCATTTTAAATAACATTCACCTGTTAATAAGATAATTCACTGTATAAAATGTAAATTTGTATAGAACTCCATGATTGGAGAACTAATTTCATTTCAGTAACTGTGAAATATCCTCTGAGTTGTTAAGCTCTAGCTGTGATTCTCAAAAGTACTTTTTTCAGGAGGCAACTGGAATTTCTTGTTTTTTCTTTGAAGACATTTCACTCCTCAAGAAGCTTCTTCAGCTCTGACAGGATAGCGGGGAATGGAAGGATTTAAATTTCTTGTAGACAGCTGGTCATTTGCATCCTTTTAGATGGTCATTGAAGCACTTGGAAGTTTATTTGTGTCCTCAGGGTCACCTGAGTAGTGCTCTGGGTTCCTGTAGTCTGCAATTTTTTTCTGTGGAAATCCATTCCTACTCCCACACCATTCAAAGGGCATTCATCCCAAATTGTATAGCTAAAAGTCTATGTGAAGTGAAATGTCTTCAAAGAAAAAACACAAAAGCCCAGTTACTTTCCGAAAAAGCACCTTTGGGACAACCATGATCTCGATAACTGAGAATTTCTACAGACTACTAGCTGTGATGATGTATGGCGATATCATGACACACATTTTACCCTTTCATACTTGTGTCACAACATGCACACAAGTACATTTTGAGGAGAATTTTCATCATGACATTACCAGTATAATTTAGCTGGCCATCTTGTAGCAAATTATTCTGGGTGGCTTCCAGAATAAAAACATAAAAAACCTAACAAATAACTATCTTTAAAAAAATAAAAATAGAAATCCCAATCAAGATATAGTTAAAAGATGGAGAGGGAGGGAACAGGATGCGTAAGGGAGGCTGCCTCTTAGTGCATGTTTTATCATTTGCCTTCCCTCTCAAATGAATATCCATTTGTCCAAATAACTTCTTATCATAAGGGTTATATCACTATGTTTCAATTACTTCAAAGGCAAACACAATAATTTATCAGGTTTATCCTCCCAAAACAACTGCTTTATACAATTTAATATTCTTTTCAAATCATATAAGTGATCAAGTTTCAATATGATAGTTTTAAAAGCATAATCGCTTCAAAGAGTAGTTTTTGGCATATACATTCAAAGCTTCTTTTGTCTCCTTTTGTAACTTTCCCTGTCGTTCTTCCAAGAAGCATAGGCTACTACCCTACCACATATAAAAAGCTTTAGAGTCATTATTTACCTGCTGAAGAATATCTATAAATGTTCTGCAAATGTCAAGGGGAGTAAAAAGGCTACATGTGAACCAGTGGTGGGTTCCAACCGGTTCTCTTCGTGTGATTGCCTGCTGCGCCTATCAGCTGGGCTAAAAACCAAGGAATAAAGGTAGGAATAAAGCAGGGGTGGGTGGGAGGGCCAAGCTCCCAGACAAAGAGATCCAGTTCCGTGACATCACATCGTCATCACTACCGGCTTGGCCAAACCGGGCCGAACCGGGATCAACCCACCACTGATGTAAATACATACAAATGCACACATTGATACTTATAAGTAAACAAAATGAATCCTCAGAAGAAAATTTCTTCCACTGTGACTTTTGATAGTGTTTCCCCAAGTGCCATTTAATGAAAACAAGAATCAATCCATACCAAAAATTAGTTGCAGTTGCTATTTCTTTCTCAAGTATGTATTCTGTGTACCACTTTTTCTGCATCAAGAGGTCCTATTCACAGTAATTCGCCCCCTACTCACCTACTGTATTACTGTATTACTATAGTGCATTCTGTAGTGTACATGGGTCTACCCTTTATAAGCATTTGGAAAGTGCTATTTGTTCAGAACGCAGTGGTGAAGGCAGTTTATTTTTATTTTTTATTTTATTTCAAATTTATATACCGCACCTTCTCCCAAGGGACTCAGGGCGGTGTACAGCCAGATAAAAACATACAATACAAACATTAAGAACAATTAAAACAATATATATTAATTTGGCCCCAGTTTAAAATGACAAACCAATTAAAAATTAAAAAATATGTTAAGCCAGCCCGGCTTGATGAAAAAAGAAAGTTTTAAGGGCACGGTGGAAGGCACCGAGGTCTTGGATTCTCCTTATCTCAGGGGGCAGCTGGTTCCATAGGGTAGGTGCCCCCACAGAGAAGGCCCTCCCCCTGGGGGTCACTAGCCTACATTGTTTGGCTGATGGCACCCCGAGGAGGCCCTCTCTGTGGGAGCGCACGGGTCGATGGGAGGTTGTCGGTAGCAGCAGGCGGTCTTGAAGATAACTAGGTCCTATGCCATGGAGCGCTTTAAAGGTGGTAACCAACACCTTGAAGCACACCCGAGAGCCAGTGCAGCTCACGCAGGAGCGGTGTTATGTGGGAGCGCCATGCAGCTCCCGTAATTACCTGCGCGGCCGCATTCTGGACCAGTTGGAGCCTCCAGGTGCTCTTCAAGGGGAGCCCTATGTAGAGAGGTGTCTCTACATGGGGAGAGCCATGTAGAGTTATGGGTGTCTCATGATGCATTCAGAGCACTGCAGCTCAACCACCATTGTTACTTGAACTCAGTGGTGAAATCCAATTTCTTTTATTACTGCTTCTGTGGGCGTGGCTTGGTGGGCATAGTGTGGCTTGGTGGGTGTGGCTTGGGTGTGGCTTGGGGGGCATGGCAGGGGAAGGATACTACAAAATACAAGGATACTGTACATTTCAACCCCAGGCCACCCCAATGATGCCCTTGACATGATGTCCCGCTGCCTGGAGGCCATGCGGATCTGGATGGGGAGGAACAGGCTCAGACTCAACCCCTCCAAGACTGAGTGGCTGTGGCTTCTGATGGCCCGATATAGCCAGCTGACACCATCGCTGGCTATTGGGGATGAGATCTTACCCCCCTCAAAGAGGGCTCGCAACTTGGGCATCCTCCTGGACTCACGGCTGTCCTTGGAGGATCATATGACAGCCGTGGCCAGGGGGGCTTTTTATCAGGTTTGCCTGATCTCCCAGTTGCGCCCCTTTCTGGATCGGGATGCCCTGCGCACAGTCACTCACGTCCTCGTCACTTCCTGGCTGGACTATTGTAATGTTCTCTACATGGGGCTCCCCTTGAGGAGCACCCGAAGGCTCCAGCTGGCCCAGAATGCAGCCACATGAGTAATAATGGGGGCAACTCGTCGCTCCCATGTAACACCCATCTTGTGCGAGCTGCACTGGCTCCCGGTGGTCTTCCGGGTGCGCTTCAAGGTGTTGGTTACCACCTTTAAAGTGCTCCATGGCTTAGGACCTGGTTACCTACAGGACCACATTCTGCCACCGATTGCCTCCCATCGACCAATATGCTCCCACAGAGAGGGCCTCCTCAGGGTGCCGTCAGCCAAACAGTGTAGGCTGGCGACCCCCAGGGGGAGAGCCTTCTCTGTGGGGGCCCCGGCCCTATGAAATGAACTGCCCCCGGACATACGAAGGATCCCCGACCTCCGTGCCTTCCATCGCGCTCTGAAGACCCTATTATTTCAGCAAGCTGGTCTGACAGGATAAAGGTTTTTTAAATTGGGTTTTGATAGAGGTTTTAAAATGATTTTAGTTGGATGTTTTAAATTTGGCCAAATGATTGAATTATTTTAATAAGCTTTTAATTTTTGTTGTACATTGTTTTTACCATGGCTGTTCACCGCCCTGAGTCCCTCGGGAGAAGGGCAGTATATAAATATAATAAACTAAACTAAACTAAACTAACTAAACTAAAATCTCCATTCCCACCCACTCCAAGGAAAGGATATTGCAAAATCCCCATTCCCTCCCCACTTCTGGGGGAAGGATATTGCAAAATCTCCATTCCCACCTCACTCTGGGGCCAGCCAGAGGTGGTATTTGCCGGTTCTCCAAATTGCTCAAAATTTCCGCTGCCAGTTCTCCGAACTGCTCAAAATTTCCGCTACCGGTTCTCCAGAACCTGTCAGAACCTGCTGGATTTCACCCCTGCTTGAACTGCTGTAAACAATTCAAAGTGCTAATTATCCCTGATAAAACCATACATGATAGAGCTATTGTATTTGTAGGACTGTCTGTTTCCAGCTGTTTCAGTTTGCCCTGCCAGACCCAGCAAGGATGGTGTACTCTGGATTCCTTCTATTAAGCAATATCCACCTTGTAATACTCAGGATCCATGCCTTCTCTATGTCAGCACCTGCCCTCTGGGGCAGCATCCCAGCAGGGATCTGGGTGAGTCCAACCCTTTCGGTTTTTCAAAATGCATTAAAGTTGAGTTGAGTTGTTCCCTCAGGCATTTGAGCCAGGATGTTAAGTTCAGCCCTTGTGGCTGAATTGTTTGGTTTCTTTACTGATTATGAATATGGAATGGGTGTTTTTTTTTTGGACTGCAGGCATGTATTATACTGACAGTTTTCAATTGTTTAGTTGAACAAATTGTGCTGAGCTATTTTGGTTTTCATCTCCTTCAACTCAAAATGTAGTCCATTTATCGAAAGGTTAAGCACCTGAAGCATTTCATAGGGCTATTCACTTTATGTGTGGCACAGAATGGTTCTGCATTTGTTATTATGTGTTAATATATTTTTTTTAAAAAAGAGTTATCTTGCTTAAATATGTTTCATTCATTCAGCATCAGAAGAAAGGGAAGAAGGAAAGGCAACTGCTATTTTTTTTTTCTGAAGGGCTTTATATAATTTCCGCATCTGCCAAATTAATGGTAGATCTGCACTTTCTGATTGGGCCATCACCAGTATAGATGATTCACCCCTTCCTGGGTGCAGGAATAGATGAGCTTATTGTCTTCCCATTCCGAGCCCATTCATTGCAAATGCATAGAACACCTGTGTTTTCCAGTTTTGATTAAAAATGATTGTTTTCCGATCTGAGCCCTCCAATCCTAAACAGATTGTCTCCAGCACTTTGTTCCATTCCAATAGAAGCCCCAGCTCTGATTGGCTGCAGTATTTGACATGACCTTCTTCCCCTCCAGGGGGTTCTAAGCTGCTATGTTCTTGTGTGATCAGCAAGTGTTACTTTTTTATAACCTTGTCATTGACTCAACAATGATGTCTTAAATCAATAAACCATCCTCAATCTTTTAAGTATATACACTAACCAACCTTTACATCTCCCTGGGGGTGCCATTTTGGTTTCTACCTAGGCTGGTTAAAGAAAAAATTTCCACAAAACTGCCAACGGTATTGCAAAAACCTCCCTTCCCTTTTTTTTTTAAGCAAGCAATTTTTTAAGGTGCAATGTAGGGACCTCGCTACTTCATTTTTGTAAAGCTGAACTATTAATTCTTCATTGGTCCAGAGTTCATTATTACCACAATATAGCAATGATGGTACCATAAAGGAACTTTTTTTTTAATGGACCTGCATTAGTGACAGAAAAAGTACGTGGGAAAGAGATATGAAAGCATCCATCTTGGCGGGGGTGGGGGGGGAGTACAGGTAGGCTAGTGAGGAGAGACCCTCCTGAAGAAGCAAATATTTGCTCCTGAAGAAAAAAAAGGCAATTATTCATAGACCCAGTCAGCACAAGTGAGACTTGCTCTCCCTCATTGACGGGAAAAACAGGAAACAAGGAAACAACTAGTTTTTTCAGCAGCTCTAGTCTGAATTGTGTAGCAACCAAGCCTTTTACCCACTCACTGGAATTTAGATTGAAATTTCTGAAATTGATTTGAGAAACAAGTGAGGATAGCATGAAAGGCAAGCAGTTTAGGCTGCACTGCTGAATTGCCCTAGACCAGGGGTGTCAAACTCAATTTCATTGAGGGCTGCAACAGGGTGGCATTTGACTTTGGGGATCAGGGGTGGGTGGTGGCTGGGATGGGCACGGCCAGGGTGGGCATGGTCATCTCCACATCATTCATGTTGGGGCACCTCTGGTGGCCAAGTTCTAAGGCAAGACTTACCTCAGACCATCCCTCTCTTTGTAATCCCCTTCCTTCCTTCCTTCCTTCCTTCCTTCCTTCCTTCCTTCCTTCCTTCCTTCCTTCCTTCTTTCCTTCCTTTTCTTCTTTTTCCTTTTTCTTCATCATTGCCGTTGTCGGCCATTGCACCTGAAAATGAAGCCGGGGAGGGCTGCACACAGCCGTCCCGAGCTCCGTTTTCACTGGCAGAGGCACTGCGGGCTGTTTTCAGGGTGGCCCCATGGGTCAGATCTAAGCACCCTGCAGGCCTGATCTGGCCCATGGGTCTTGAGTTTGAAAGCCCTGCCCTACACAATGATTTGAATTGTCTTTCTTTATCTAATTCAGTGTTTCTCAACCTCAGCAACTTTAAAATGTATGGACCTCAACTCCCAGAATTCCCCAGCTACTTGCTGAGGTTGAGAAACACTGATCCAATTGAACTTTTTAATAATTTAGTGTAACTTGGAATCTCCATAAATTTTCATGCGTCAGAGATGAAGTCATATGCAAAACACACATCAATATTTTGTTTAAAAATGTATGTTTAATAATTGCTAATTATTTTGGTGTTTCATAGTTATTCAACAAGATACGTGCAGTCTGATAGGATGTAATGAGAGAAGGACTTCTTTTCCCTATTAACAGACCTTAAAAGAGTAGCACTGTAGTAGCAATGCTAACCTATAATAAGTTTAGCCACCTTCAAGCATCTGTTCCAGGAATTCCAGTGTATTCTTTCTGCAATAATTTCCTTAAATTCAAAGCCAACATGTTAGTCAGTTTAAACAGAGTCCTGAAGAAATAAATTGATCAATCTATGGGATTGAATGGAGCAGCTAAACACTGCCTGCCATGATAAGCAGAGAACAAAAAGTCAAGAAGGAAGGGCTGAACCGTTGGCAGAAAGAAAAGCTGGCTAGGCTTGGACTTTCAGGGAAGAATGAGATGATGGTTGGTGAGCCATAAAGAATTAGACAGCTTTGGCTACTGAAGGCTTGTCTGTTCCATAATGAGCTGGAAGAAGATTGTTTCTTGCACAATGGGAGGAAGACCACTGAAGAAATCTGTAGAATCAAAACACCGTGGGATCCTATCCAGAGAAGGAAAGTCATCTGCCATGGTATCTACATTCAAGGACATAACATTCTGCCAGATTGAGAAATTGCCAACTAAGTGTAATTCATGTTCCTTGATTAGCTTTTAAGAGGTAATGGGATGTAGAAATAACACACACACACACACACAGACTTAAACCATGGCAAAGACATCGTTAGCAACAACAGTATATGTGCAAGGAATCACTGCTGAATCCCTGTTCTTTTATGGCTGATGCAGATAAGGATGCATATGAAGGAAGAAATGTTTGTTTCACTGTCATAACTGAATAATTAGCCTTATATAGCTCCCAATGAAACTAAGAAGTTTGGTTATCTCTGATGTTACAAATAAAACAGAGACCAAAAGAACCACAGGTAGGTATTTATATAGCAGTGTCTGATCATTTTCTGAGAATCATGGGGTTAAGACATACTCTCCCTGGCATTTTACTGATAATGACTATGACAAACTTCAAGGGTCTTACAATTTAAAATAGATACAGAGAATGGGACAAGAGATACAGAAGATGGGACAAATAGAAGAGTGAACAGGGAAAAAAAGGAATAATACATTTATCTGATCATGTACTGTTCATTCATTTTACAGTACATTTTAGCCCATTTTTCACTGAAAGCAATCCCAATGATAGAACTACAATAACATGTAGGGAGTTGGAGATGGTCCCTGAAAGCTTAACTTTTTTTTAAAGAAAGTTTTTTTTAAAATTTTTTTACACAAACAAATATACAATGTATTTTTTCTGAACAGAGTATTGGCTGGTTCACAAATTTAAGCAGTTTTTAGTAATTTCAACTAAATTTACAATTTATATATTCCCTTTTTGCCATAATATTTATTTTCTATTTTTTTTTAAAAAAAAAACCAATATTACCCTTCATTCTAACCTTAGCCAAATTCAGTTTTTCCCTTCATCTCTATGTTAACCCCCTCAAGTTTAAAATCTCACATAATATAGTTCCTAGTATTTCCTTGTATTCCCTTAATAAAATATTTTCCATTGTCAGCTATTTCATTATCCAACATCTTAATACAAATCAATTAATTATGTGGTGTTACAATCATTCATTTCTTACAAGAATAATTCTGAAAACTGAACTTTGTGGAAGGGTTTGAATCAGAGAAGTGGCCATCCTGAGATATTTTGGGAGGCAGTTCTAAGCACAAAATAAAAGTGAGGGAAAAAAATGACTGAAGTCAAACCAGGGAGCAGAGGAAGATAGACTCTCTCAGTAAACAAAGATCACTGGAAGAGATTGGCTAAGATAGAAGTAGAATGATTTATAGTGTTTTCATCCAATTTCAATTATGTCAAAAGAACAGTAAGTTTCATATGGCTTCAATGGTAGTTGGAAAAGGTTATAAAAAGATGGTACGTCACTAGCAGGGAAATGTCTAATGCCTAAAGAGCTTTAAGGGTAAGAGTAACAGCAAAACCCCATCAATATCTGGTAACTAAAAAGAGCTCTTCTTATTAGTAGATTAATGGGACTACAGGTTGGATGTAGTCCCCCTGCTTTCATCAATGGGCAGTGCCTTGTATCTTGAACAAGGACATAGTCATATTATAATCATATAGTCATAGAACAAGGACATAGTCATATATAGTCATACTATAATCTTTCCAATAAAAGAGAAAGACCAAAAAGGGAATCCTTATTCAAACTAACTGCTTCAAACTAAACTTGTTTAAATTTATTGCTTGAGCTCACCAAAATCAGTTGAAAACTTTGGGGAAGAAAGTGGTTTTCATGTTTGAGAGGGTTGGAAATGGGCCCATACTCAATCAAACAATTGTTTAGCAATGTCCCTTAAATTAAAGATAAAGGATCCAATTTTGGGGGAACTGAAAGTAATAGAAAAGCATGGAGGGTACAAAGCAGATGGTCTAGCAAGATGTGAAATTGTCAACCTATCTGTTTGCTATTTCACTTCAGAGGAGGTGAATTTTGCCACATGCATTTTGAAGAGCTAAGACATGCAGTCACTGCTGTTTAGAAGCAAGGAAACCCTTCACAAGTTGACTTGAGAGGGTTTCCCAACTTGGAGCTTCTTCCAAGTAAAACATTCCTTAAAGCTTCACCCACTCCTACAATGCATGAATTGTGCTATTTGTTGGCATTTCCTGCTATAATGTGCATATGATCCTGGGCACTATGTAAACAAACTTGTTAGGTCAGGTGTACAGGTCCTGCTGCTCTTACTGTGATCCTACCTCTTCTATCCAATGCAAATGAGAATCCCTCTCTGAGGAGACGGACAGTTCAAAACTGTGAAAAATAAATGAAAAAATTTCATGAAATGCCATAGATCTTTCATGTTTTCTGATCACCCTACAGTTTTTATTTTAAAAGCCTCAAAGATTTTACATTTTAGAACTAAGCCCAGTTATAAAATTAACCCAAGATTATAACATAGTGCAAATTTCAATTCTTTTAACCACATATTTTCCCATTTTTCCGTTTGTATGTTATAACCAGATTTTAGCTCACTTTATCATACATTCTTTCAGTTGTTTTTTAAAATGGAATAAAAGTTCATATATTTTAGCAACTCAATGTTTAGCATTTATACACAATTCTATTTTAAGATCACTCCTACAGTGTTCAATACAAAATTATTTTGTCTACTTTAAATCTTTATGATAACTGTAAATAATCAATTATATCCCTCTGCCACCAATTGTTCTCTTGATTTTATTTGGTATTCACCTTGATAAATGCTAAAATTTCACAATAAATTAACTATTTGTGTTTGCCTATTGTTTCTCATCTATAAAACACTTCTTGTTTGAAAGTCACAAATGAGTTTTCAGACACAACCTGAGTTTATGTCTGCTCCATATGCTCACTATGTCTAATATAATGATTTTTTTACTTTCAGATGCTTTCACCTTTCTAATGCTAAAAGTCTTCTATTTGTCAGGAGCACCCACTCTTTCATACAAATCAAACAGAAAACTTCAAAATACAGTTTCAAATTGGGTAAACCCAATCCCCCTCCTTTTGTATCTTGTAACATCTTTAACTCATGTTTTTTCCTTCTGCCACACAAATTTTTCAGGCTCTTCCAAAATAATACCAACTCATCTGCAAAAGCCTTTAACTTAGAGATTCTTTTTAAAGGCTTATTCTCACATTTTCCTCATCTTGTTTATATCTTTACTATATTTTTGAGAATGAAAATAAATGAAAGAGAAGATTGGGGGTATCCTTGTCTTGTTCCGTTTTGTATCTCACAAGGCTTTGCTAAATGTCCATTTGGCTTTTTGTGTTGTATAAATTGATCTTACCCATTTTATAAAGTTTTCCGCAAAGTTCATATCTTCCAAAATTTTGAACAAGAAAGACCAGTTTAAATTGTCAAAGGCCTTCTCTGCTTCTAAGAAAATCAATGTGGCTTGTTTTTCAATATGTTGGTTCAAATATTACAAAATGTCAATCACATTTATAAAATTGTCCTTTAATTGTCCTTTAAGTTAAAAATCCACATTTATCTTCATGAATAATTTCTTCAAAATTATTTTTAGCCTATCAGCAAAAATCACTGTAAATAACTTGTATTCATTACTCAATAATGGTATCGGCTAATAGTTTCTTGTTAAAGTCAAATCTTGTCCCTCTTTAAGTATTAATGCTATGTTGGTTTCCTTCCAACTTTCTGGCAACTTTTCCCTGTAAAATAGAATCCATTGTATTTTGTAAAGGTTATAAAAGTTCATTTATTTATAATGAGAACCACTTAATCCATTGGGTCCAGGCACTTTTCTTGGCTTAATTCTCTTCATGGCTTCCCAAACTTTATAGCTTTATAGATTCCCAAACTTTCCTTATTGTTATAGATCCATTCATAATTTACTTCTGTTCCTCTGTAATATTTGGCAAATTTTGTTTCTATATTTATTCATCTGTTTTCACTTTCTTTTCTTAATTTATATGTCAACCATATTCCTGGATTGTTTGCAAACCCAAAGTTTGTTTGGTTAGTTCATTTTTAATTTTCTTTTCTTTTATTGTTAATGTAAATAACTAGTTGATGCTCTCAACTCTAGTTAACTCTCAACTCTCAACTCAACTATCACCTCTCTCTCTCCATTCTTAAATCAGAATTATTTTCAAAAAAATATTTTTATTTCTTTTTACAACCCTCCACTATTGCTTCCTTTTCTAGCAACATTTTATTTAGTCTACATGTAAAAGAAGTGTATTTCCTTTTAAAATCAAAATTGTAGGATTATGATCCAAAAGTCTTTGGTAGTGTCACTGCTTTATAAACTTTAATAACCAAATTTTTTGAAATTCAAATCATATCCATTCTTGAGAAGGATCTATGTCTTGAATTGTTCCTTTTCTGTCTCCATATATTAACCAGCCATAAATTGTAATTTACCTTGAGTAATCTTAATATTTTTAGAAATTTTATCCAGTTGTGAGGTGATCACTCCATTGCAACCTCTATCAAATACAAAATTGTAAAAGAAGAACCCATTATTTTATTATAAATTCTTTTTAGAACTGTACTTTATTTAATTTGGGGCATAAATCCCTATTATCAGAGTCTTAGTCCAAACAAATTAACTTCTATCCCACCAAATCTACCATGCTCATCAGTTAGTACACATTCTGGTTATAGTTGTGATCTTATATACAAACGAATTCCACTTTAGTTCCTGATGAAATAAATCCTTCACTCAAATTTTTATGCCTTTTTTAGCCTGCATGTACTCTAAGTAAATTATATCTTGTTTTATTTTTTAAAAATAATTATTTTTTTCTTGAAAAACAACTGTGTATGCTAAAAAAACATGGGTTGAAAATGGGATAGATAAACTTAGCCTAGATCCAAATTTACCTCTTACCCTGTTACTGGACCTGTAGCAACCATTCTAGAGCCATTGTGGCATAGTGGTTAGAGTGCAGTACTGCAGGCTACTTCTGCTGACTGCCAGCTGCATGCAATTTGGCAGTTCAAATCTCACCAGGCTCAAGGTTGACTCAGCCTTCCATCCTTCTGAGGTGGGTAAATGAGGACTCAAATTGTTGGGGTCAATATGCTGACTCTGTACACTGCTTAGAGAGGGCTGTAAAGCACTGTAAAGTGATATGCATATCTAAGTGCTATTGCTATTCTTGAAAGCAAAAAATGGATGAGCTAGCCCTCCATGTTTTACCCTCTTGTTCTCAAAGCAGCCTCTTCATAAAACTCAATTAAAATTAAAAATAAAAGGTTTCTTAAAATTCTAAGCATAGTAACAGGATGAGAAAAACACTCAACAAATACGATAGAAGAGTCAGGTTTGGGACAAAGACAATCTGGAACAAACTTCTGCTGTTTCTAATAATGATACGTCTCCCAAAGTATGAACTGGGGAAATAAAATAAATTGTCAGCATGGAGACATTTTCATTAGTCAGAGTAGATGTTTTATAGACCACAGAATTAAAGAAGATTTAAAGAATATTAGACTTTAACAACAGACATTTTACCTTGCCTGAAACCAACCACACACTTAAATCACAAAATAAGCCTGGAAAACATCAGCATCCTGGTATGATGTAACAGATATTTCTCCAGAGTTATTAAATCAATAACAAAGATTTATAAACATCCATATAAATTAAGCAGGGAGAAAAAATATCAACATCATCTTACAGAATCCTGAGCAATGGGTGTTCCACTCCAATCAATAGAAAAATTATGTAATGAGTTGACATCTGTTGCCATGTAGCATTTCAGATCTGCTCTCAGGAGGCATTCTTAGCCAAAGGTCAGCCCAAATTCACTGTCTCAACCAGCATTATCCAGAATTCATTTTGCCAACAATTAATTTCAAGGCTGCCATGAAAACTCATACTCTGATATCATAGGATTATTGAAGTGTTCAGTGCTTTCTTTTTTCTTTTTGCTAGTACAGTTGATGAAATATAGGAATATTATAGCATTTGGGCAAACTTGTGGTTCCTGGAAAGATGCAACATTCAATGATTGCTTAGACTTGAAATTTAATACCTTTCTATGTTTTATTACTTAAAGTTGCCAGTTCATGTTTGCAGTAGACAGTTGATCAAAAGAACAAACTTCATAGAGATGGTGAGATTCTCAATTCTTTCTCCCTTATAACTGAGAACTGATTTTCAGTTTCTTTCAAGTCCTCAATGCATTTTTCCAAGTCACAAAATAAATTCATCTTTCCCTTTCCAAACCCTTAACTCCCCAGTCTGCCCCAAATATTCTTTCCCTTTCCCTTACTCACTTCTTAAACCATAAGGATATGTGCAAAAATTTAAAAGAGAGAGTTACCATCTTCCTCTCCTTCTTTTTGACATGCTAATTTCTATGTTGACAGAGAAGAATTGGACACGTATTGCCTTTATAATTATGTACTGAACTGATGACATGAATAGTTTTCCTTTTCCTGACAGTTGCTACTTGGCATTGTTTCAGTTTGGGTTTGTATATGATTTATCTGTATGTCTATGTGTATATGTATATGTATATGTATATGTATATGTATATGTATATGTATATGTATATGTATATTCAACAAGCAAATATCACCTTGGTGCCTGTTTAAAGATTTTTCCATTTGTGGCATAATATAAATGGAATGTGACTATTGGACTAGACTGGGCTGCTTGGCTGTGAATATCCTCTCGGTATGTGCTTCCAATCTGCATTTAGCCATGAACCTCACTGAATTACTTTGGGACATTTATTAGTCAAAATTAACTCACTGAGATACATGTGAATGTAAGTTGCAGGACAGGCGGTTAATCATGTATGCAGTTCCTGGGAGGTGAAGCAAAACATAAATTACTTGGATAGGTTAATAAGTCCTCTGATGGTGATGATAATGATGATGATTAGCGTATGGCATTAGCCAGAAGACCACAATGCTATTGCAGAGTAGTAATTTGGCTGTCAATTTACCAACTCTGTTGTGGGACATACTCACATGCTTCCCAAGGTGCATCACAGGAGGGTGAGCTGGCTTTGCATCAGAAAGAAAGACAAGTGACTCTTCCTGCATCATCATCCAAGGCCCTCTCCCTTCTCCAGAGTTGCCTCGCAAATGGGCATTACAACTGGGAAGGTACAGAACTGGCAGGAATCTGACTGCATTCACGGAGCACTACCCCACTGAAGTGATACCTATTTATCAACTTGCATATAACATGCTTTCAAACTGTTAAGTGGAAAGAAACTGAGGTGAGTGATGGGAGCTCACCTTGCCACACAGTGCTAGGACTTGAATTGTTGGAGCATAGATGATCTCCAGTGTTATTAAACCACTGAGCCACCTCTCCTCTTAATCCCCTGTCTATGAGGAAATAACTGGTGGACATCTGTTTTGATAATCAAAATATTACTTTTTATTACTTTGCATTTGTTGAGATATTGAAGCTATTCCATATGTGGAACTTGAAATGGATTTCTTAATTTTCAAAGAAGTTGCCTTTGTCATTTCATACCTATTCCTGTCCACCTTACTGTCTAAATGTGTATAGATCAGGTTTCATACAAATGACATGGGTAACTACATAAATTCAATCAATGTTACTCAAGATATTTTCAATGTTGTGATAGGACAATTGGAAAAATGTCTACAATAAAAATGTGAATGTCAGAGTCATTAGAGATCTTCTTAGGGGATTGCCCATAGCTAACTTCTTTACCCACTGATTTAAGCCTCCATCTGGAGAAGTGGAGATTTGTAGAGCAGTTTGGTTAATAAACAAAATTCTCCATCTTCAGATCTGTGCAATATCATATGCTGGAAAGTTTGTATAGGTCTGGAAAGAGATTTTTGATAAGATTTACATACTTCCCCACTTTTTTTTCCATAAGCATTTGCATAGTTATTTTGCATTTTGAAATGGAAAAAAACAGGTCTTCCCACAACTCCTAGGTACGATGCAACTTAAGTGATTGCTAAAGAAACAAATGACTGGCAGCCATTTTGAAATGATTCTACTGAAGGAGACAATTGGTTTTGGCCAGAAGAGAGAGAGGGCTGGAAAACTGCTGTAGATAGTAGTTTTGAATGTTTCTGAAATGTTCAACTGTTTATGCCAATATTCAAAGCTATATAATGATAAGTGAACTCTGATGTTACAAAATGTCGTAAACCTCTTCCTTCTCCAGGAAGTTGTTCCTGGAATTGTTCCAAAAGAATCCAAATCAAAATAACCCTGATAATGTCTCAATACTTAGAGACAGTAAAATGCTTCATGTAAAATAGAAAGACCAATGACTATTCTTGAAGGACAAATTTGATACTGATTAGATAGGCTAGGTTTATAGAATAAAAGATTGTTTGGCAGCATGTCCTGTTTCTCTCTGTTGTTCTTTAGACTTGTATGCTTTAAATTATTATTGCAGCATAATGCTGTGCTTTGAACATTCAGATATCAGAATGATGACTTGCACAATACATTTTCAAAGTACTTCTTGAAAAACTATATTGATTTAGTCAAGAAAACATTTCATGGTCATTTGATGGCTGTTGCTGTTCTATTTACAGTATTTAACTGAACCAATCATTGTTATACAACCCAGATATATTTTATGGCTTAAGATTTACAGATAATTTTTTTCACAAGGGGTCTTTAGAGCACTGTGTAAGATTTCACTGTTGTCTGAGCTATAAGTTTATAGCATACATTCTCCTTTGCTTTTGGTACTCTATTGGGTTCAGGACAGTGGTGAAATCCGAATTTTTTTACTACCAGTTCTGTGGGCGTGGCTTGGTGAATGTGGTGTGGCTTGGTGGGCATGGCAGGGGAAGGATACTGCAAAATCCCCATTCCCTCCCCACTCCTGGGGGAAGGATATTGCAAAAACTCCATTCCCACCCCACTCTGGGGCCAGTCAGAGGTAGTATTTGCCAGTTCTTCAAACTGCTCAAAATTTCCACTACTGGTTCTTCAGAACCTGTCAGAAACTACTGGATTTCACTCCGGTTCAGGAGGATAGGTCTCATTTTCTTCTGTTTAAAGAAATCATATTTCTAATTGGGAGCAGCAGTTTATCAGAACCTAGTATTAATTTGATAGACCCAAAGATTACAAGGAATTTATATATTTGGTAAATGGGTATATTAATATATGTATGAAATTGTATAGAAAGGTAGAGTGCAAGAAGTTTATTATGAACATAAGATGATAGAGTAGATATGACTTTAAATCATATGATACTTTTTAATATAATAGTCTTAGATATTTATTACTCTGTGGGTTTCTTATAGAGATAAACTCGGGCTTGGTGTTTGTACTGTTTCCTTGAAAGTATTAAAGGAATTTAAAGGAAAAAATAATGCATGCAAAGATCAAGGTGACATAAATACAATAAATTTAATTCACTCTCTTGAACTACTTAACTATTTTTCTTCCTAGCATCAGTTTCTGTTCTACAAGACACCTAACCTGACCTTGGCAGATCTTGAGAAAGTATGACAAAGTGGCCTTGGTTAGTACATGTATGAGAGCTCACAAGGAAATTGCAAAATTGAAGGCTAGAATGAAAAGTTTAAAACAACCAAGAAAAAGACAGTAATAAGTCATTTCTATATTCTTGCCATGAGAATATGTCCACAAAGTCACCAGGACTAGATAACCAAAACTAGATAGAACACTATTGTTCCATTAAAAGTCAACAAACAGTGACTCAGCCTTGAAAGAGCTCTGGTGGTTCAGCCGACTAAAGCACTGTTATTAACATCCACTTACGTCTGCTGCCTGCAATTACTGCAAGTTCGAATCTCACCAGGCTCAAGGTTGACTCAGCCTTCCATCCTTTCTAAGGTAGGTAAAATGAGGACCCAGATTATGGGGGCAATAAGCTGACTTTGTATAAATATACAAAAGTATGAAGGCTATTGCTTAACGCATTGTAAGCCTCCCTGAGTCTCCGGAGAAGGGCGGCATATAAATCAAATTAAAAAAAAAAGTGATCAAATGATGTTAGGTGAAAATAAAGTAGGTTTGAAGGGAAAATGCATTAAAAAAGTACATGTTATTGATTAGAGATGCAGAGGATTGAACTATTTAACAATAACTTCAGCTGTTATAAAATGTTGAGTTTGCAAAGACATAATTTTGTCACTTTACCCAAAAAATAACAATAATAAAAGTATTTTTTCTGACCGCCGCACCCCATCGCAGGGAGGTGGAGCCGACCAGGTGGTTCCGCCCCAGGCGCCTGATGGATCCTGATAGGTTCCAGATGGAGCTTGGGCCATTTCCTGAAACTCTAGCTCACGACTCGGCTGATGACCTGGTGGCCGCCTGGGATAGTGCGGCTGCCGGGGCTTTGGACCGGGTCGTGCCTTTGCGGCCTCTGACCCGGCGCCGAACTCACTTAGCTCCTTAGTTCTCCGAGGAGCTGAGAGAGATGAAGCACCGGAAAAGACGCCTAGAGAGCGGTTGGAGGGCCAGCCGTTCCGAATCCGACTTGACATTGGTAAGGTCTCACATTAAGACCTACCTAGTGGCGATAAAAGCGGCGAAATCTAGCTATTTTGCCGCTCTTATCGCGTCATCAGATAACCGCCCAGCCGTCCTGTTCAGGGTGACCCGCTCCCTTCTCCATCTGGGAGCGCGGGAGGACCGAGCTGAGGATTTTGTACAGTATCTGGATGATAAAATAACTCAGATTCGGGAAGACTTGGCCACTGACTGGGTTAGTTCAGACGAGATGACTGAGGCAGGCCTTGAGAATGTTATCTGGGAGGAGTTCGATCCTGTGGCTCCCGAGGACGTGGACAGGATCTTGGGACGGCTGAATGCCACCACATGTTTATTGGACCCGTGTCCCTCCTGGTTGGTGCTGGCTTCCCGGGAGGTTACACGAGGCTGGCTCCAGGGAATTATCAACGCTTCTTTGAGTGAGGGTGTCCTGCCGGCCGCCTTGAAAGAGGCGGTGGTGAGGCCTCTCCTCAAGAAGCCATCCCTGGATCCGGCTGTTTTGGCTAACTATCGTCCAGTCTCCAACCTTCGCTTTATTGCGAAGGTTGTTGAGAGTGTGGTGGCGCGACAGCTTCCACAGTACCTGATGAAGCTGTCTATTTGGATCCGCTCCAGTCCGGCTTCAGACCTGGGTACAGCACGGAAACAGCATTGGTCACGTTGGTGGATGATCTCTGGAGGGCTCGGGATAGGGGTTACTCCTCTATCCTGGTCCTGTTAGACCTCTCAGCGGCTTTTGATACCATCGACCATGGTATCATGTTGCGCCGGCTGGAGGGACTGGGAGTGGGGGACACCGTTTTGCAGTGGTTCTCCTCCTATCTCTCCGACCGGTCGCAATCCGTGTTGACAGGGGGGCAGCGGTCGACCCCGAGGCGCCTTGTTTGTGGGGTGCCACAAGGGTCGGTCCTCTCGCCCCTCCTGTTCAACAGTTATGTGAAGCCGCTGGGTGAGATCATCCGTGGTTTTGGGGTGGAGTTCCATCAGTACGCTGATGATACTCAGTTGTACATCTCCACCCCAGACCATCCCAACGATGCCTTGGAAGTGATGTCCCAGTGCCTGGAGGCCGTGCGGGTCTGGATGGGGAGAAACAGGCTTCGACTCAACCCTTCCAAGACCGAGTGGCTGTGGCTGCCGGCGTCCCGGTATAGCCAGCTGACGCCATCGCTGGTTATTGGGGGCGAATCATTGGCCCCCACGGAAGGGGCCCGCAACTTGGGCATCCTCCTGGACGCACGGCTGTCTTTAGAAGGGCATATGACGGCCGTGGCCAGGGGGGCTTTTTATCATGTTCGCCTGATACGCCAGTTGCGCCCCTTTCTGGATCGGGACTCCCTACGCACAGTCACTCAAGCACTCGTCACCTCTCGTCTGGACTATTGTAACGCTCTCTACATGGGGCTCCCCTTGGGGTACACCCGGAGGCTCCAACTGGTGCAGAATGCGGCCGCGCGGGGGATTATGGGAGCGACTGGGTGCTCCCATGTGACTCCTCTCCTGCGCGAGCTGCATTGGCTTCTGGTGGACTTCCGGGTGCGCTTCAAGGTGTTGGTGATCACCTTTAAAGCGCTCCATGGCTTAGGGCCAGGGTACTTACGGGACCGCCTTCTGCCACCAATAGCCTCCCACCGGCCAGTTCGCTCCCACAGAGAGGGCCTCCTCAGGGTGCCGTCGGCTAGACAATGCCGGCTGGCGACCCCCAGGAGGAGAGCCTTCTCTGTGGTGGCACCTACCCTTTGGAACAATCTACCCCCAGAGATACGAGTGATCTCCGACCTCCGGACCTTTCGTCGGGCCCTAAAAACTCATCTCTTTCAGTTAGCCGGTCTCTCTTGATTTTATGATTTTATGGTTGGTTTTAATTTTGATATGGATTTTAAATTGCCCTTTCCGTGATGTCCCACTGCCTGGAAGCGGTGCGGGTTTGGATGGGGAGGAACAGGCTTAGACTCAACCCTTCCAAGACTGAGTGGCTGTGGATGCCGGCATCCCGGGATCTGGAGGTTCCATCCTTAATGATCGGAGGTGAAATCCTTGCTCCCTCCGACAGGGTCCGCAACTTGGGTGTCCTCCTGGATTCTCGGCTGTCTTTAGATGACCATCTGACGGCCGTAACCAGGGGGGCCTTCGCACAGGTCCGTCTTGTGCGCCAGTTGCGCCCGTTCCTAGACCGGGATGCCCTCGCCACGGTCACTCACGCCCTTGTTACCTCTAGGTTGGACTACTGTAACACCCTCTACATAGGGCTGCCCTTGGGATGTGTCCGGAGGCTTCAGCTAGTCCAAAATGCAGCCGCGCGGGTAGTTACGGGGGCGTCTAGATACTCCCGTGTAACACCTCTCCTGCGTGAGCTGCACTGGCTACCGGTGGCACTCCGGATACGTTTCAAGGTGCTGGTGCTCACCTATAAAGCCCTTCATGGCTTAGGCCCGGGGTACTTGCAGGACCATCTCCAGCCGTTCTCCCATCGTCCTGTGCGCTCTCACAGAGTCGGCCTCCTCAGGGTGCCGTCGGCCAAACAATGTCGGCTGACGACCCTCAGGGGGAGGGCGTTCTCTGTGGGAGCCCCGACCCTCTGGAATGGATTGCCCACTGAGCTCAGGACAGCCCCCGACCTTCTTTCCTTCCGTCGCGAGCTGAAGACGTGGCTCTTCCGCCAATTAAACTGATCCGTTTGGGGGTACACTGGTATAATTTTAAATCGTTTTTAATTGGGTTACTGATTTTAATTTGGTATTGTATTGTGATTTGTATTGAAGTTGTCATTTTGTAAGCCGCCTTGAGTCCCTAGGGAGAAAGGCGGCATATAAATCGCAATAAATAAATAAATAAATAAATAAATAAATAAATAAATAAATAAATAAATAAATAAATAAATTGATAAATTTTAAACTATGGGCCAAATTTAATTATTTTAAATCTATTTTTTAATCGCACTTATGTATAAATGTTTTTTATCTTGGCTGTTCACCGCCCTGAGTCCGAAAGGAGAAGGGCGGTATAGAAATTCGAATAATAAATAAATAAATAAATAAATATTTCCATAGAATGCAATGTACTTTTGAACTAGCTTTGCCTTCCTAACAGTCTGGGAGGAAAAAGTCATACTAAATTGGAGAAAATCAAGCCAGTTTTAGAATGGTTCATGGAAGTTGACTTTTGGAGTACTGATACTTTTACCAATAAGCCCCAAATGTGGTTCCTCATTTGAGGCTTCTGCTGTGGGTTTCTTGCTTCTCTCCCGGTCCAAGAGAAAACCAGTAGCTGCTGATAGAAGGAGGGTGAATAAGAAGCTGAGGCATTATAATCTAGTAGCACTGACAGCTATATACAGCCTTTCATTCTAAATCAAAGATACATAATCTGAGGTTGCATGTGGTTTTTGAAAGCCTTAGTTGAGATCCATTTTAATTTGTGAAGGAAAAGGAAAGTTATTAAACACATAACTGTTGAAGAACATATTTATATTCTCATAAACATTAATCATATTATAGAAATATACTTAATGTTTGTTTACTATACATATGGAAAACGAAATAATATCCAACTTCTGTTCTAGAGTAACCTACCTAGGTTTTGCAATGTAGCCTTCAGCTCAGTGGTAAAATCCATTTTTTTTACTACCGGTTCTGTGGGTGTGGCTTGGTGGGCATGGTGTGGCTTGGTGGATGTGGCAGGGGAAGGATACTGCAAAATCTCCATTCCCACCCCACTCTGGGGCCAGCCAGAGGTGGTATTTGCCAGTTCTCCAAATTACTCAAAATTTCCACTACCGGTTCTCTGAACTGCTCAAAATTTCCATTACCGGTTCTCCAGAACCTGTCAGAACCTGCTGGATTTCACTCCTGCCTCAGCTCCTCATTCAGTTTTTCATGACAACAACAAGAAAAAGATTCTGAGCCACTTTTTTAAACAGACTCATTTGTAGTCATAGGTAAACTCAAGCCTGCTTGTACTTTCTTCAGTTACATTTTACTGATGCTCTTTGAGGTGTCCAAAATGTCATTTCATTTTGATGCACTGATTTTGACTCATAAATCATTTTGATACAGACACTTTCCTTCTGATAGTTTTGGCTTGTCAGTTTGACCTTGATTTCCATAAAGTTATTTTAGGAAGCCTGTTGCAGGGAGTATGTTTACCCTATACCATACACTTGGCTTTACCAATCTGCAATCACAACTCTTTGGGTATGTTCTCCCCACAATTTTCCAAATTTTGAGCAGCACCGAGAAAACTGGAATTTGCATCACAACATATCAGGCTGTAGTCATAATTTTGGGTGGCCAATTGTATCTATTTTGTACGGTTATACTTTAAAATGTTCTACATATGATAATTATTTCTGCCAGGGTAGAACACTACATATGAATATGCACATTTAAAAAATCTACCTATATTTTTTCTTTTCAAATGGATATTTAAGGTGTCACAAACCAAATAGTGTTAAATTTCAATCTGTAGATTAATGTGACTGATTCGGATCAAGATCATAAAAAGCAAATTCCTTGATATTTCCTGCTACTTAACTTGATTGAAAACCCTAAGTACAAAAACACCTGATACCGCAGATGTACTTGTTCCCAATACTAGTTATGGTGGTTTCTTTCCAAGAGAAGATAGATATAATTTATCACTATTGATGTAGTTGCTAGTACTAGTTGTGATGACACTTTCTTAGAGAAGATAAGTATAAATTATCACTGTTGATGTAGATGCTAGATGGTCTGTTGATGGAATTTTGTGGAAAGAAACAGACTTTCAAGTTTTCTTACAAATAAATTAATGTCTTTCTGTCTCTTTATAAAATTGGATTTTGTAACACCATAGGAATTAAAGAAGAGCATAGAATGCAAAGGATATCAATAAGAAGGAAGATTCTAAAGGGGTAATTTATAACATAGGGCTCTCTAGATATAGAATAGAGCTGCAAGGGGTCCTGGAGTCATTTCAAGCAAGACCCTATACCAGTGGTGAAATCCTCCGCTGTTTGCCACCAGCTCGCTGCCTGCGCATGCATGGTACACACCAAACACATGCTGCGCATGCTTGCACATTACATCCAAAATGCATGCACAGTGTGCATCAAACACACTGCACATGTGCGCAGTGCGCACCAAACATGCACTTTGCGCAGAAAAAAGAAGCTTAAGAAGGTAAGTAGAACAGTGGGAGGGAACAGCTGTGCCCCGCAATTTAGATTAGCTAGAAAGCAGGATTTTCTGCTTTCTAGCGAATATAAATCATGCAGCACAGCTGATCGCCGAAAATACCAGTTCGGACGAGCATTTTTTTACTACTGGTTTGCCTGAACTGATGCAAACCGGTAACATTTCACCCTTGCCCTATACCATTTCAGACAAGTGGCTGTCCAGTCTCTTCTTAAAAACGTCCAGTGACGAAGCACCCACAACTTCTGAAAGCAAGCTGTTCCACTGGTTAATTGTTCTCAAAGTTATCCTTAATTCCAGGTTGCTTCTCTTCTTGATTAGTTTCCGTCCATTGTTTCTTTTCCTGCCCTCTCCATCTTATTGGAGAATAAGATGACCCCCTCCTTCTTTGTGGCACCACCTCAAATACTGGAATACTGTTATCATGTCACCACAGTCTTTCTTTTCTCTAGACTAGCCAATATACATATAGCCAATATACAGTACATAGCTCTCCATATACATCTTTCACTATTTTTGCCATTTGCAATGCTGGTGGGAATTGGAATTCAGCTGCATCTGGAGATTTGTAGGCTGCCCATATTGTGATGAAGGATGAGTATTATTAAAAAAGTATTGCATTAGGTTACAGGAGAGTAATAGCTCATCAATGCTCAACAATTTGCAACTATTCTGCTACATTGCTGCTTCTGGGATAATTAGAAAAAGAAGTTCATAAAAACTTGAAATACTCTCTTCCCCAAAAAGGACCAATGTTTATTTACAAATCCAAAATAAAATATGTATTGATCAGATTGCAAAAACAGATGTCAATGGTTCAGTGGACTATTCAGAGCACCAACCCTATAGTAAGGGTGTTCATGGTACAAGACAAGATTTATTGTGTCCCTCTGCAATATTCAACACATGCACCAAACAAACTGTCAGATCTTGAATTCAGGATAACAATAGTCTGCTGCTTGCAACAGATCCTTTGATCCCAAATACCAAGCATACAAAGCTCTGGAGTTGCCATATGACTTATAGCAGAATAGTAAGTACACTTGAAGAAAAATCTCTAAAGGTAATTTCAGTAGACTAGCACATTAACACGGAGCAAAACTTTCTTGCAAGACATGTTAAGTTTTCTGGATGTTAATTTGTATGGAGCTATAAAAGTAATTAAGATCATTCTGATTTGTAGTCAAGAAAAGGCTAGCAGCCACTGAATATACTGTATCAGAATAATAGTATTTTCAAAATGACCATTAAATTCATTCAGGAATAGTTGCAGAATCAAATGCTGTTTCTGAATAATCTTCAAAGAAAAACCTACATTATTAAAAGTCTAGAGGTTAAGAGCAGAATGGTGGCCAGTTTATCTTTTGAAACTGAGCCCTGCTTTGAAGTATCAATATACTGGGATTCTGGACACAAGCAAGTACTTGTACAAAAATAATTGAAAAATAAGCTTTCATCACTGGACATGTCATATAGCATTGGACTTCAGATTTTAGTGGCTATGGTGTTGACAATAGATTTCCTGACATTCTGGTATCTTCCAAGGTGGGATGGTCTATAGTGCTATGCGATACTGACCACAAGTAGCAAGGTGTGACTGGGCTCTTCCTCTTTATAGTCAGGTGTCCTGATTACTAACTGTTCTTTAACAGAGGTGGTTTCTGATTGGTGCAGGTTGGTGAGGGATCATCTCTGCTCAGTTCTTTCTTTGTGCCTAATTCTGAATAGTCATTTTG
Organism: Pituophis catenifer annectens; assembly: GCF_029215685.1. Classification (NCBI taxonomy): domain Eukaryota; kingdom Metazoa; phylum Chordata; class Lepidosauria; order Squamata; family Colubridae; genus Pituophis; species Pituophis catenifer. Next base: position 103,460,730 of record NW_027256882.1, read on the forward strand.
ATGATATTGATTTCTGATAGGTGCTTTGTTCATAGTAACTTTTATTGGTCATTTCTGGGGAGGGGGGATTAATTCCTGATTGGTTCTTTGTTTGTGCTAGGTTCTGGTTGATTCATCTGAGCAGCCTAGTCCCAATTGGGCCCTTGTCCAGGTAAGTTTCTGATTTGCCCATTTGGAGGAGCTGATTCCTGGTTTGTCCAGGATCTTGGTGTGGTACAAGGCAGGTATCCACAAACAAAGGACCAGCCAAGACTACAAAAATGATCAATAAGGATTGGGCACAAAATGCCTCTGAAGATGACAGCCACAGTTGCTGAGAAAACATCAGGGAATCTGTTGTCTAGTTCATGGCCAATAAATCTTGAGCCCAGCACTACTCAAGTGAGGTTTTTTTTTTTTAATAAACATGATTGGTCATTTCAAATTTCTGGGACTGTAGAAGTATTGCTGATGACTCTGTACAGTAAAAAAAATCCTTCCTTCCTTCCTTCCTTCCTTCCTTCCTTCCTTCCTTCCTTCCTTCCTTCCTTCCTTCCTTCCTTCCTTCCACAACAATTCAGCAATCCAGATTCAAGGAGAAAAGATTGATTCAGTGCATGTAGGAGAAATGTCTACTTCTTTGTAAGCACTGTGCCTTTTTTATCTCCTGAAATTCAGTCAGAAATAGTATTAGAATCCTTAATTTGTTTGGCTGCTATAAAAACATGTAAAAATGCGGCTGTGCTTTAAAACAAGCACATTATTCTCCATGATACTTCTCATAGAGCATTATGCACTAGCAAGTGTGCACTGAAGCATGAGGTATATCCAGTCACAGTTCCATGATTATGTATATGACATACACATTGGGGGGTGGGGGGAGCCAGGTAGTTATTTTCCTGTTATATTTCTGGAAATATTTTAAAGAGCAGCTTAGGTATACAGCAAATGTAATACTACTACCTTAAACAGCTCTTCTTCCTAGGTTACACTGAAAGTGGTAGTTGTGCCTTTTGTCCTCTGGGTGTCTATGCTGCCACACAGTTTTCAACATGTGAAAAGATGAGAGAGGTGAATGAGAAGTGTTGTTTTTTTCAAGGTCAGAGATGCACCTGAAACAAAAGGGCTTACATAATTCTCCCATTCAAACCGTAATACTTTCTTGCTTTGATAAATATGGCCATTACATTCAGACTACTTCAATCAGTGATCAGATTTTTATCCATGACTTTGGCATAAATCCTCTGAACTTCCAGAGTACATACACGGATACACTATTTGTCAGAAATACTCATATATCTTTAGGCCTGGTGTATCCACCTTCTGCATACTCGTCAACAACTAAAATAGTTTCTTCTTTTTCTATTTTCAGTATAGTGTAGGTATCTCAGTTATTTGCTCCAGTTTCAAGTGACATATATGGAGATCTTCCCCATTTTTATCCTTCAGATGTCCCAAGATAAAACTAAAACTTGGGTGGTCTTGATCCAGTGCCCAAACTTTCACTAGCTCCTCCTGCTTTCCCTCTGTCGTTATCTTTGCTACACATGCCATTTTAAGCCTCCACATTCATGTGATTGGGAGCAGAAAGCAGATTGCATTTCTTAGCTGTGTCTGTTGATACATGCAGTTGGTGATTTATATGGTGGGTAGAGGAAGATAAATCTGATAAAAAATCTTTTCTAGGTATATTGATTCCTCCCAAGAGGTGGAAATTTATGTAAACAAGATTTTGCATCATCAGCAGAATGGAACTCATTTCGAACTCAACTCGTTCCACAATTAAAATACAAAAATGAAGGTGGTGCCAATGATAATTGTCTTATTACATATGAACATGATAATGAAAACCTGGGAAATGGACATCAAAGACTGTTCTGGGGGTAAGCAGACAGATATTGAAATGTCACTCTTCTCACAGGTCAGAGTTCATTACAATACAATACTACTTCAGTCATACTCAACAATTTTCAAGTTTCTAAAAATGTTCTCTTGAATGTTTGGTTAACACTAAATCTCTTTAAGGACTTTTCATTGCTCAGGACTTTTGTTGTTCTGGATTGATTCCATGTCTAGCCCTAAAATGATTAAGTTCTTTATTGCCTTTGTCTGAATTCATGTAACTACTCTGATGTTTGAATATTTGTCTTGTTCTTTTGCTTCCATCAATAGAATCTTCTTATTTTCTCATCTAGCACATGAAATGTTGAATTTTAGACCATTACCTATGATGTGATGCCCCCCCAAAAGTGGGGGAGGCAGTGAAAAATTGGAAGGGCTACAAAAATTGGAGGAAACTGTTTTGATTTCTGTTTTTTTTTCTAGTTCTGCTTTCTTGTTCTTTTACTTCACTTGATTAATCCATTTACCAATGGAACACTTTGCCATTTGTGAAGCCATCAAAGCCTGATTCTGTACCTAACAAGATTATGGTTGCTCGCTCTGCAAGCAATGCTTATTGATATCTGATGGAAATTTTTGTAGTTGGTGATTGTTATTTAACTACAACTGTTAAGTCTTTTCAAATATAGTTAATAACAGCTTTGTTATGACCTAAATGTCCCTAATAAGAATTTAACCTCTTTCTCTATCTATACTAACTGGAAGCTGACATTTAGAAAAGCTCTTTTCTTGTTGAGTTTTGGCAATATCATTCTGAAAGAAATATAATAATCTTGAGATCTTTTAACCTTGTCTTGATTTGAACTGAAAAAGATCAATGATAGTTAGTATATTTTTTTCCTGCTGAGGGCCACATTCCTTTAGGGCAGTGCTTCTTAAATTGAAGATAATTCTGGAGACAATGGACAATTTGCAATTACTTGTTTGTGAATTGAGGATCCAGTCATTGTCATTGCTTGTGGGAAGTGGGTAAAAAGATTACTTGAGAATAAGGAAAGACCACTTGGTCAGTTTAAGGACCATTGCTTCTGATAGCCATGAGGTCCCTGGCACTACTTGAAATCAGAACTATAAGCTGGAAAGACACCTAACTTTCCTTATCTTTAGCAAATGATGATGTTCTGATGTTTCCCTAGTGGTTTCTTTTTCTCAGAATTTGCCAAATGTATTTTTCTGCTTGTGTGTTTCTTATTTCTTAGTAAGAATAGTCAGCATCAGTAAGTTGCTCAATGTGCCAGAAGTTGGGCGTACAAATCAAGTCATTTTCTCTTCTGTATGTTAATATTTCCCCATGGGTGTTTTATAATCCACCTTTATTATTTTTATAAATAACTCAGGGTAGGGAACATACCTAATAATACTCCTTCCTCCTCCTATTTTCTCCACAACAACAACTCTGTAAGTGGGATGAGTCAGGTTGAGAGAGAGGATCCAGAGTTACCTAGCTGATTTATGTAAACATAATGATCTCGTAAGTCTAACACTTTGACACTCCCTATAAATGTTATCTAAGTTAACAATTACTTATAATTTATATCTATTATTGGACTATGGTATCTTCTGTCTATATATCTTTTGATGAATAAACTAATAGACTATTTTTCTATTTTGCTAATGCAAAATGAGATAAATCTGTGCATCACAGCTTTTTGCAAAGTCTTTTAATGATAGACAGACAGACAGGTAGAAACCAGTCTAGAAACTGGGAGACCATGATTTCTAGTCCCACCTTAGGCACAAAATCAGCTGGTGACCTTGGGCCAATCACCCTCTCTCAGCCTAGGAAGTAGGCAATGGCAAACCATTTCTGAAAAACCTGCCCCCACCATTTCAAAAAACCTGCAGGAACATGACCAGGCAACCATCAAGGATCAAAACTGACTTGAGGGCAGTCTGTATGTGTATATTTAAAGCAACATGAACAAACATGGGTCAGCAACTGAATCATAGGCTGTATGCTAAGAATCAGGACAACTGAATTAAACAAATCCAGATAGGCCCATGTATGTTTTGGGGCAGGGTTGAAATCTACTTACCTTCCCTACCGGTTTGGAAGTGTACACACCATGCGCGCACGCACCCTCTGCACATGCACAAACCCTTCTGCGCATGGACAGAGGGTAAAAAACAGGTTACTTCCTGGTTAAAACCAGGAAGTAACAATGACCGGGAGGGGGGTTGGTAAAGCCTTGCACTGCTGTTGCTACTGGTTCTCCAAACCACCTGCTGCCATCGCTACTGGTTTGGCTGAATTGGTAGCATTTCACCCCAGCTTTGGGGCATGCAGTTAGTAATGCTTTGAGACTATTTCTATGAAAAGTGTCAGAAACAGACTATCATGTTAGCATGGGTATTTACATTTATCCACCTGGTCAGAAAACGTGCCTCTGAAATCTGAGTTAAGATGCAAAAAACATGGACGGTGGGGAGAACAAAGGCTAAAGAAGGGTGAGGTATGGAAAACATTGGCAAAGTTGGTGAAACAAATCTTTAAATTAGTATGAAAAAAATGTATATCTTAGACAATGGGAATCTGCTTTTCCTATAAAGGAGAATGGATTTACAGACTGTTGTGTCACACTCCAACACCAAGAAACTCAATTATAATAAGTAAATACTGGAAGTCAGCAGAAAGATCCTGACAAGGAAGTTGTCCAGTGGGTATGTTGGAGCTTTAAAAGTCAGCTTTGGTCCCATCATCAGATGATATAAAGCTTGTGGCTCTGCCCTTGGGAGTCATTATTAGTTAATTTGTGAGATGGTTCTCCATCTAGCACAGGGGTGTCAAACTGGCAGCCTGCAGGCAGGATGCATCACACGCAGGCCATTGTCACCCCAACTCCACGAATGGGAAAAACATTGCAAAACGTCAAGTGATAGCAACATGACTCGATGAGTTTGACACCCATGCTCTAGCAGGCTTACCCACCATGTCCCATTTATCCAGTGTTATTCTATAAGCCATACTGAGAAGTTTTACCCTTAATGGTCATCTAAAAATATTTCCAATAATATGAACAAATAAAGATTGCTAAACTTTGCCTCTTATTTTTATAGGAGCCATGGAAATGTTCTCCAGTTTTATCAAATCCCAGATTCATTCCATGTAGGAAGAGATGATGCTGATGGCCAGAGTAACCAATACTATTTTGTTTTAGGAATAGGCAAACTTTGGGTAATTGCATGTAAATAGTTGAAGGGCTTCAAAGGTACAGTTGAAGAGGTGATGATGTAATGTGGACCATCATGTATGTGGAATGAACCAGGGTTTTCTCAGCTTCTGGTTTTGTTGCGAGAGGTTCCAGTTTTCCTAAGTATAGATTAAAACTAAAGTTTTGATTTGCTTTCCATGTCAATAACTCAGTGATAAGCTGGAAGAGGCTCTAGAGGAGGGGAGTCAAACTGGTGGCCCATGGGCAGGATGCATCAAGTTCAGGCCACGCCCACCCCAGCTCCGCAAAGGCAAAAAATATCGTGATGACATCATGTGACGCGATCGAGTTTGATGCCCGTGCTCTAGAGGCTGAAACAAAGGAGCTAGAAGACTGCAGGTTGCCTACTCCTATTCCAGATGGTCAAATCATCTGACCGATTTAAAGCAACTTCTCAGAATCACATCAGGCTCAGTGAGGAGCAAATTAGTGCAAGCCCTGAGCAAAGCTGTTTCAAACAGCGGAATCCTTTTCTTTCATTGGACCCATTAAAAGAGACACTTAAAGCTGGTTGTTATCCCTTCAAATCCATTAGTAGAACATGTAAAAGCCAACATAGTTTTTAAGTGTTGCTATTTGAGGAAGCAATGAAAGGTGATTCAAACTTGTCCTCTAGGTATCACTCTTCATTAAGTCTCCTCTTGATCTGTTTTGAGCTGATGTTGAAGTGTTGAAGAAACATTAGTGAGTGCATTGGCATAGGTTTTTTCTCTCTCTGTTCTTTATACTCATAGCACATAGGACAGTTTTAAACAGTTTGTTACAATTATGCCGGAATAAATGTATTACCAGGTTGAAGGACGCCAAGTCCTTAACCTTGTTCTCCTTGGAAAAGAGAATGAGAAGGACAGGGATGGGACTGGTTCTACAGTATACACAATTTCAATTTAAGATGCTGGTTTGATTTTTTTTTTTTTAATTTGATTTATATGCCGCCCTTCTCCGGAGACTCAGGGTGGCTTACAATGCGTTAAGCAATAGCCTTCATACTTTTGTATATTTTTTATACAAAGTCAGCTTATTGCCCCCACAAACTGGGTCCTCATTTTACCTACCTTAGAAAGGATGGAAGGCTGAGTCAACCTTGAGCCTGGTGAGATTCGAACTTACAGTAATTGCAGAGAGCTGGTGTTAATCACAATGCTTTTAGTCTGCTGAGCCACCAGGCCCTTGTTGGCATCCATTCCTATCAGTCCATTTGGCATCCAATCCTATCAGTCTCGTAAGACAAGGTTATCACATCTGAGTTAGAAAAATCCACTAGATGGCAGCAAAAGGATAGTGAAAACTCTAACCCTTTGCTCCTGTCCAATCATCATCTCCTTTTAATGACCCCTTTGCAGGGTGGAGTCTGGGCAACTGAATGGAGCTGAGTGTTTACTGGCCGGATGCCTTTCTTCTCGCCAAGTTATATTCAGCAGATATATTCTCATTGTGCCCAGAGAGAGAAATATCTGCCTCTAACTAGGATCAAACTCACAGCGTCCTGATTGTGAGGGGAGAGCTCCACCTCTAGGCCACCAGATCTGCTCCCATGCAATGGCTGTAATTTTTTCAGCCTAGCTATTGTAAACCTAATTATTACAGTTTTGTTCATAACAAGTAAGTAAAAAAGTAAGTACATTAAAATTTATCTATAGGGAATTTTTTAAAACTATTGCTAATAAATTTCTTTTCACAAGTGGCTAAAAGGGAACCAGCCATTTTAAAGAACTAGCTGATCTTTAATAAGAAATCACTGAAGATAAAGGGATTCGGTTTAGGAACCCTATAGGTTGGGACCCCATGGATAGACATAGATAACAATAGGCCAGTGATGGAAGCAGTGAGAAGGAAAAAGAGAAGATTTTGCTTAGTGCCAAACAAACAAACAAACAACAACAAAAAAAACACTCTTGTAAAGAATGGGAATAGATGGGTGACACAGAGGTCACAACAGGCATCTTGCTAGATAGCCTTTCAAATATGTTGGTGTTATGGTAAACAAAATCTAGGCATTTTTCCATAAACCTCAGCACTTCTGGCATGAACAGTGTCTGGTTATAGATTTATACACAGATATAATCATTATTCTCTAATGATTAATGAGCAGTGCTGTTACAAGCAGTGAATGACTTTATTTCTTCAATTCAGTCTCTTATGCCTGTTTGCTACTTATTGTCTAGTTATGATTCCAGGTCATATCTATGTGTAGACTCAATAGCTGGAAACATTGTGCTCCTTCATGTATTTAACATACCTTTATTAAAATGATAAACAGTTTCTAATTTATTTAGGAACGGTGCAATATCAGTATAATCCTAATGTAATTGTTCTGGTGCAGCTTTAATGCTTTCCTATTTTCAGCAGCATTCATGACACTGCTGTTGTCAAAACAATAGGTGGTGGAACAGTGGAAGGATGTATATACATGTGTTTACATATGCAAAGATCAGAATCAGACATGAAATGATTATGTCTGTGACACTTCATCAAAGCAAACATTGGACTTTGAAAAAGCAGAATAGAAAGAGTATTCATTCTTTTGAACGTGGATGGTGAGACAAGTTCTTTGAATACCACTGATAGCCAAGAAACAAACAAATGGATCATAGAACCAACTGCTTCAGATTTCCAAGTCAAGGCACGATTGGCCACTGTGAAATTATCATATTTTGGATACTATGCAAACCTTGGCTTCCTTGAGAAGACAATAATGCTGGGAAACAGAAGAGCATGAACACCGGGAAAGTGAATGAATGAATTACTTGACTGCCCTGTGACCCTTCCCTGATGAAGAGAGGCGCAGACTGTTGGGGATCAGTCTGTGTTGTCTGCATCTCAAACTGAACTGCAAATGGTTCCTGTAGTCTGCAATTTTTTCTGGAAATCCATTCATATTCCTATACCATTCAAAGGGTGTTCATCAGTGGTGGGTTTCTACCAGTTTGCCTCGATTCAGGCAAACCGGTAGTGGTGATGGTGGGAGGCTCCGTCCACCTGCCTGAATGTCATCACAGATGCTTTGCACATGTGCAGAAGCTCCACGCGACTGCTCCCGATTCCGAACCGGTAGGGAAGGTAAGTGGAACCCACTACTGGTGTTCATCCAAAGTGCATAGCTAAAAGTCTATGGAGATTCTCAGTCATCCGGGTTGTGGTTGTCAGACAACCATTACCTGGATGACTGAGAGTCTCCATAGACTAATAGCATTGGATATAACAGATGAGGCAGCAGGATATTGTTAAAAAAAAGTTTTCTTTTTTTTTTTGTAACAATTTATCTGTTCCTTAAATATAAAAAGTCAACGCTCATTTTCAAACAGTACACAAACGGGCTACAGAATCCTGCTTGAGACAAGAGCTGTTCAACTAACCCCTTGTTGTCTAAAAAGCTTATAGAATTAGTTGAGTACTGCTTTTTCAGCTGTAGCAGTAGCCTTTGCTTCATGCCTGAGAGTGACTGAAAATCACTTTTCCAATTACAAGATATGCAGTAATTAAAGAGATACATGTCTCTTTCTCCAAAGTTATTGCTTATCCTGCTCCCCCCAAAAAAAAGTGTTCATAAAAATTGTCTAAATGAAACTAAGAGGTGGAAGAAACTTTCAAGAGTTCAGTTAAATTCAAGTCAAGAGAATTTAGTTTATGCCTCAGTGGGCACAACTGGACAATCTTGAGACTGTAATCTTACACTTGGGGTGAAAACCTGCAGAAAAGAGAAGGAAAAAAAACATATCAAGGGTCAGGTGAGGAAACCAGGCTTATTTAATAGTAAATCCCCCTGGGTTTCATGGTGCTGATTCCAGGAACTGAACTGCACTTTCAGAATTGCTATTATTATGGCTCATCGAACAGACAGCAAGATGTTTAGACTTGATTTAGCATTCTATCAGGGATCTAGAATAGGCAGATATGGATGTTTGATGATGCTAAAGGCATTATCATGGGATATTATCATTGTTACTATGGTTCGTCGCACAGTCAGCCAGGTGTTTAGACTGGATTTGGCATTTTTTATCTACTACTATTTTGGTTCATTGCACAGTCAGCCAGATGTTCAGACAGGATTTCACATTTTTGTCCACTCACCTATTAAGTCCTTCCCAAGGACCTGGATAAGCAGATGGTAGATATTGGATCATGTTAAAGGTGTTGGCCCAGGATGTAAGCTATTTTCAGTAAAGCTGCCTTTTGCAATTGGCCAACAATTATTTGGCCAGTGCTGATGCTGTTGAAGTGGTGCTCCAGTTAACTCATTTTTTGTCTGCCCCTTGGGTGTTGAATTTTGGGTGTGTGTGTGTCTTGGTCTTTTTGTTTCTTTTTTTGGCTTGTTGATTGTCTCTATCAAATGGTATGTAGATGCAGTTTATGGCTATGTGCCTATCGATGGCCGATTTGTCAGTCCTCACTCTCTATCAGCATTGATGTTACCTAATAATATACTTCTTTACAATTTACTAATTCCTTTTTATTATTCTTTTCTTGGATACTAACATTTATAGTAATTGCTTTAGGACTTCTTTTTGACACATTGCTTTAGCTCTTTTTATATGCTTCCATCAAAATCACTCTGAATTTTCTCTGCCCTTTTTATATTAACCACTCTCAGCAATTATTTTCCTCTCTATACAGATTCCATCTATGTCCATTTCTTCCCCATACTAACAAATATGGTCTATTTCACATTCAGAAACTCTGATCACGCTAGTATCTTTCACTAATCCTCTCAAATTTTCATCATAAGCAAGTGCATAATGCTTTGAAAATTATATTCACTCCTTTGCCATGAGGAGACTGTGCTTAAATCTTGTATTAAAAACAAGCTTTTCTTCCAAGTAGATATTTGCTACTCATGTTGTTCTTTCATGGATTTCTGAATGACCCAACTCCTTTTTCTAAACTTTCTTGTTTCATTCCATCCATTAATCCATGTTACCTAGCAGAACAATTATATTCTTTTTGATTGCATTTATTCAGAAAGATGCAGACTGTTTTTTTTTTCAAAAGTTCCTCTCTAGTCCTTCCATTTTGAACATTCAGTGGAGTATAACACACAATTGTTACCAGTTTATGAATTCCTGCTTTCACAACCCTGCAGGTGTTCATCAACTCCACTTTGCAGTTCCATTTTCAATCAGAACTGTAACATCCTTCCTCTTTTTTTAGATCAGACAGCAGCATATTTCATTTCATTCCTATATTTATGCTCTGTAGTTTTTAGTTCTCTTTTTTCCCCAAACTCCCATATAACATGATAATCACTGGAATGGACCCACTGATGTTGCTCTCTGGTATTCCTCTTTGCTTTGATCACGTGAAGCTTTCCCATAATGCTTTTTAGTAGCACAGACACAATGTAAACTAGGTGTAACTATCCTAGGTTTATCATTGATATAGTACTGCAGTGTGTTTTTCCTTTGGTGTCTGGAAAACACTTTGTGGCCTGTTATTGACCATGTCTAACAACATGATCTTGCCAATTCATTCCTTCCATTTTGTTTAATTTTGTTTGTTCCATTTGGAAGCACCATCCTTTTAATCCAAGATGACTTCCCTTTTTCTGGGAGTAGAATCGTATTCAACCCATGCTCTAAAACCACAACAATGCATGAGCACACAATAGATGCAAACTTAAGGTAAACCGCTCCAAACTCAATTGCAGAAAATATGACTTCAGTAACAGAGCGGTCAATGCCTGGAATGCACTACCTGACTCTGTGGTTTCTTCCCCAAATCCCCAAAACTTTAACCTTAGACTGTCTACTGTCAATCTCACCCCGTTCCTACGAGATCTTTAAGGGGAATGCATAAGCACACCAACGTGCCTACCATCCCTGTCCTAATGTCCCCATTTATTCGTATCCATTTCATGTATTCGTAATCATATTTATACTTATATCTGTAATCTTATATATGCTTGACAAAATAAATAAATAAAAAATAAATAAAATAAAATAATTAAAATAAAATAAACAAAATAAAAAGTAATTGGGGATTCCAAGAGCAAAAACCTTAATTTATTTCATGTGGATTTATACATAATTAAATAAACTTAATATTTTATCTCTCTGGACATGTATTAATTATACTTTTCCTCCTGTCACATTAAACATGATGGGTGATAGCATCAGAAATCAGTAGGAGCACCAATCAAAGTGTTCCAAAGTTTCATAAGATGCCCCTTTTTCTTCAGGTATGTAACTCAAGCCTGGATCATTTTTATGCTGAACAGGTAGCCTTCTCCAACTCTTGCCCATTGATTCTCAGGCCATTTCCACAGTCATTAGCAAATTGAACGAAGGGATGTAGCTATTCTGCAAGTGCAAGGAAAGTTAACATTTTATCCTATCTTTTTTTCATCCTGTCCTTTCTAACAAGTCATTAATGTTATTAAGTGACTCCTTCAATGGACTCTTTTCATTTCTAAAAATGACCAGATCATCAGGATGGGATATATATCTAGGTTCAGTCCCCCTTTTTTTCTTATCTTTCCTGACAAACCACTCTCCTTCACAGTTTTATCTTTATAATTGATGAACTGTATATGACATAATTTACAATCTTGTCAAGCAACCTTCAAAATTGCACACCAGCTTTTTCAACACTTTTAAGTTTGGCTTGCTCAAAGACTCATTCTATTCCTATCAGCAATATTTTCACTTCTTTTGGAGCCCAACAAAATAATGTGGGATATTGCATTTGAGAGAAGAACAAAATTATATTACTGTCCTGGGAAATATATTTGGATTTCTCAGTTCATATTTTGATGTGCAGGTCTAGAATCAAGGTACTGCAACTGGTCACAGTTTTATATTCTATATTATCACACCATACTGACAGAAGGACAAAACGTTTAATCTTCAGGCTAAATGGACACAACTAAAATGAAAGGGACATAGCCTGAAGGGCAACACACATAATCCTTGAAAATTTTGTGTGTGACTACCATACTTCCACATGTATGAATTAGAAATATTATGAAGCATATAGCATATCTCATTTTGAACTAAGAGCACACAGCCTTTCATTGGAATGTTCTAAGTGGTCTTATTTAAATGAAACACAATTTAAAGTTGGTTGAGCATTCTGTGTCCTATTAGAAAAAATGCAAGTAGCTTCCCCTACCAACTTTGATTAGAGCATATTTCTTCTTTGATTGTTGCTATTCTTGGTACTGGTTCTTGCTTACCTGGGTGTTGGTTAATAGGTGTCTGATGAAGAAGAATGTACTTAGGCTATTTTCCCTTCCCTTCCCTTCCCTTCCCTTCCCTTCCCTTCCCTTCCGATAGTAATTATTTTAATGGGATCATGATTTGTTCTAATCTTTACTCTAAGTCAAGGGTATCAAACTCAAAGCCCATGGGCCAAATCCGGCCTACAGGGTGCTTAGATCTGGCCCGTGGGGCCACCCTAGAAATAGCAAAGGACTGGCCCACGGTGTCTCTGCCAGCAAAAATGGAGTTTAAGAGGACCACATGCGCAGTGGGTTGCAAGAGGCTGTCGCAGCCAATAACGGAACATGGAAGCCCATTTTTGCTGGCAGAGCACTCGGGCCACCACAGGCACCCCCAACACAAATGACACTGAGCTGGCCACATCCACCCTGGCTATGCCCCCCATCCCCCTGAGGTCAAACACAATCCCAATGAAATCAAGTTTTACACCCTTGCTTAAGGTGACCAGACGTCCCGCTTTTGGCAGGACAGTCCCGATTTTTAGCAATTTGTCCCGCGTCCCGCGGCGTTTCAAAAAAGTCCCGATTTTTCATTCTGCCTCCTGAGTCCCGCTGCCTCTTGAGCCCCAGCTGATGGCTAGAAGAAAAAAAAACTGTTTAAACTCTTGCCCGGGGCTTCAAAGGGCCACCCTACAGACAATCAGTGTAAAGAGTTCCTGAAGCAGGTTTTTTTTTCCCCTAGCTAAGCTGCAGAAACGAAACCGAAACCAGGATCTTTGGTGCAACGTGACAAAATGAGGCAGAGAGAGATTTATTTTTATTTTTATTTTTCCTCCCCAAAAAAGGTAGGTGAAAAACTGCAAACAATGGGAAATTTAGGAGGAGAGTTCAAGTTTTTAAAACACAAAAGAAAAAAAAGCTGTATTTAACTAGGGATTTGTAATAATTGAGATACTATTAATTGTATATTGTGTTGAAAGTAGAAATGGTTAAGTTGTGGTTCAGAGGAATATATGGGGGAAATTATTTGGTTTATTATTATTGGTAAATATAATTAATTGATTTGTAAGAAATTGGATTGCATGGAAATAATTGGAATATTCATGTTCATATTTATATTAAAATGTTGAATTTGTATTAAACAACTGTATTACATAATTACATAATTAAACAATGTGAGGATGGATATAAAAATAGATGACAATGGGAAGGGGTATAATATAGAATAGAAGGGAAAAATTGAATTTGATTAAGATTAGAGATGAGGATGAAGGGTAATATTGGTTGTTTTAAAAAAATAGATGAGGAATAAATATGGCAAAAAGGAAATATAGAAATTGTAAATTTAATTGAAGTGACTAAACACTGTTTAAATTTGTGAACCGGCCAAATACTCTGTTCAAAGAAAATAAATTGTATGTTTGTATGTGTGTTTCTAATTACTGCTATTTATTCATATTTGTTCTCTTTTATTCTTTAAAGTTTAACCATTCATTCTTTATCTTAATATCTTTATATTTGTTTGGGGTTGGCTTTCTTCCCTTTCATCTTTTTTATTGTACAGCAATCTTTCTCCTCAAACCTACCACCTCTCTCTTTTCTTTCCTTCTTACTTTCTCTTCCCCCCCTCTTCTTCTCCTCCCTACTTCCTATTCCTTTCTCCTTCTCCTCCTCTCTTCCTCCCCCTCTTACCTTCACTCCTACTCTAATTTCCTTTCCCTTCCTTCATCCCTCTCTATTGCTGTATCCTTTTATGCATATGGACTACTCAGAGGGCTGAAAAAGTTATTTTTGACTGGTCCTCGCACTTTTGACCAGTCCTCGAACTTACGACTGTCTTCACATTTTACGTTTTTTGCCCTATCTTATCACCATGGTGAAGAGAAGCAGTTGTGAAATGAGTGACATGGTTGTTAAGGATGCTGCATGGGCATAAATGTGAGGATGGGCATAAGTGTGAGGACCAGTCAAAAGTGCGAGGACCTGTCAGAAATGACTTTTTTCAGCCCTCTGGGTAGTCCTTTTGTGCATATGGACTACTCAGAGGGCTGAAAAAGTTATTTTTGATTGGTCCTCGCACTTTTGTCCAGTCCTCAAACTTACGACTGTCCTCACATTTTACCTTTTTTGCCCAGTCTTATCACCATGGGGAAGAGAAGCAGTTGTGAAATGAGTGACATGGTTGTTAAGAATGCTGCATGGGCATAAATGTGAGGATGGTCATAAGTGTGAGGACCAGTCGAAAGTGCGAGGACCTGTCAGAAATGACTTTTTTCAGCCCTCTGAGTAGTCCCTATACACATAGCCATGGCCACCCAGTCACATGACCAGGTAGCCACGGCCACCCAGTCACATGACCAGCTAGCCACGCCCACAAAATAAGCCACGCCCACAATGGTGTCCCTCTTTACCAATCTTAAAATCTGGTCACCTTACCCTTGCTCTAAGTCAATGATGGTATGCTCATATTTGTACAGGCTTAGGTATTATCATTAGAATTTTTCAGCTCCTTTGTTGCTCTATTTCCTGTCCTACTGCACATCTTAAACTGGCAGAATTCTACTTGTCACCCACACTGCTATGACAAGAGACTAATTTTTAATATTTTTTTTAATATTAAAAAAATCCCAGGCAGACCATCGAAACAATAGTTTCTAATACGAATTAGCTTGTATTTAAATAAACTCCATCTGAGGCACTGAACTGGCATTAAGTAAATTTATCAATAGGCTCCTTTCCAACTTGTTTAGCATCTTTAAGACAAGGAAGATATAATGACTGGTGGGTTTTTAATATTTTATTTTCCAAGTAAATAAATAAACAAGAGCTCCTTCACCAATTTTATAGTAGATTGATTGCAAATGGCAGCTAGTTGAACTCTCTACATAATATGTTCAAACAACTATGTGTTTTGCATATTGCTGGGGTTTTTTTTATTCCACATTGGAAATTTGGCACACTAACTGACATAAAAAATGACTAAACTCATAGCCTCCATTTCACTGGGATTGGAATGACTAGAATACATAACACAAACTTCAGGTTATATATTTTGGCCAATTAAATTAGCAGAGAAAGTCAAACCCATTAGATAGCTTGTTCCTAATAAAGGACATACTGCAACATTTCTCATAATACATACCTTGTATATGAATATCTCTTGACAACTAAGCTAACCCCTAAGATTCTGCTAATATTAACTTAGCTTAACATCCAGAAAACAAATTAACTTTAATCAGCTGCTGACTTGTAGTACAAACATAGCCATTCAATTAGAAATGTTTATGTGCTGCTCTGACAAAAGGTAAAATACATATAAGTTTTCTCCAGCAAAATAGAGGTAATACAGGAGGCACAAATATCCTATGATATCCTATGAAGAGGAAATATAGAGGATCCTCGCTTAACAGCCATTTCTTCAGTGACTGTTTGAATCTACAATGGCACTGGATGAGTGGTACTTATGACTGGTCCTTAAAATTCTGGCTATTTCAGCATCCCCATGATTATGATCAGTGGTGAAATGTAAAATTTGTTACTACTGGTTCTGTGGGCATGAGGGGGGTAATGTGACTGGGTGGGCATGGCCAACTTTTTTTTTAAACTTTTAAAACCATTTTTTCTACAACCTCTTTGGCCAAATAGGTTGTAAAAAATGCTTTTAAAAGCTTCTGATGATCCCAGCTGAGTTGCCTGATTGGCAGAGGCTTTTTTTTTCTTTTAAAAACATTTTTCCTACAACCTCTTTGGTTGAAGAGATTGTAAAAAAAAAGCTTTTAAAAGCCTCTGATGATCAAGCAATTCAGCTGGGATCATCAAAGGCTTTTAAAGGCTTTTTTTTTTCTACAACCTCTTTGGCCGAAGAGGTTGTAAAAAAAATGCTTTTAAAAGCCTCTGACGATCCCAGCTGAGCCACACGATCATCAGAGGCTTTAAAAAAAAAAAATTAAAAAGCATTTTTTCGGCTGAAGAGGTTGTAGAAAAAATGCTTTTAAAAATAAAATTAAAAAAAGCCTCTGATGATTGCACGGCTCAGCTGGGCATGGGGGGTGGGGCAGGGATTTTTGCTACCGGTTCTCCGAACCACCTGCTGTCATCACTACCAGATCTGGCAATCCGATCTGAACCGGGAGCATTTCACCCCTGATTATGATCTGAATGTGTGTGACTGGCTCACAGATACAATATTGTAGTGTCCTGTAGTCATATGATCACTATTTTTAATCTTCATTGCCAATGTCTGACAAGCAAAGTCAATAGGAAAGCCAGCAGGAGATCACAAATAGCAACAATCTAATGTGCTTAACAGCAGAGTGGAATTTTTTAAATGATGGCAACCAGAAATGCCAGAACTGCCATCGCTAAGTGATGCAGTCACATGATGTCACATTTTATATGTGTGTTGTTTAGCTTGATAGAATACAATTCACTATATTTTTCCAGTGCCACAGCAGAAGAGCACAGTAATCTTGCCTATCTGCCTTCAAATCCTAAAAGGACCTATAATTCTGACTCCACACTCTCTTCACAGCAAAAACAAACAAACAAACAAACAAACAAACAGATCTTTGAATATGTTCAAACTCTAGCAGGATAGAGTTTAGAGGCAAACTAGACTAAGCTGACACAGTTTTTGCAGTAAATGCATTGTGAACAGCTTCAACAGACCAGAAAACTAAAGAACAATAAACATAAAAAAGCACCTCAACCATCCCAGAGTTTTTGTATTTTTAAACACTCTAAAGGCTCTGCAATTAACAGACTACAAGACTTTACACATAGTGCGATAATATTGAACAGTTCAGCAAATCAACTCTAACTCCAAACCCTGATCTTTGTATTTTTAAATATGCTGTGAAAGATGTATCATGTATCATGTACCAACCTAAGTAGCATAGAAATGTCTTTTTGAAAAGATTACACACCGGCTTGTTGAACTCAGGCCTCCCTGCGCACTCTTATGTGCATGTTCTTGTGATGGTTGATGCTGAAATTTAAAAATGAAACAAGTATTGATATTCAAAGGCAGTCTAAAAGTTCAACATCAGCAGGGCACAATAACACCAACAAATTGAATGACAGCATCATCTCTGCAGACCAGCTTTGCATTTAGTCATGAATTTATAACATTGAGCACTAGTATTTGTGCTCAATACAAAGCACACACCTTTGTATTTTGCTGGACTGTGTTCTGCATTTTTAAAACATTGTTTTATAGAATATAAAGTAGTAAACCTGTAGACTCCCTGGCCATTTCATGGTGTGGCTCAGCAGGCCAAAATATACTAAATTTAATTCAACTTTGGAGTTCAGTAAGTACTTAAGTATCACCAATTGTTGGAGAGAGATTGACTAAGCTGGAGGAAGGAGTCAAATGGGGAATTAGTCTAAAATCATTACATAGGCACAAGAGGGCAAGGTCTGACCCCCAAATGCTGTTGAACTTATCTAGTCTTGCACAGGTGCAAACTGTCAGTGTGAGAAGACTGCTGTGAAATAGGCATTGAGCAATAAATTAGTTAATTTGAACTCTTCACATGTGGGTTTGGTTGCCCACGCCTGACACCATACCAGGAAAAACACAATCCATGCCATTGACTAGGAGCAGAAGTCCCTATCAACAGGGTCTCCTTGAATCTTCTGAGATAAAGTGTTAGAAATGATGTGAGTAGAATAAAAGTATCCAATTCATCTCAGATATCTGGCTCAGCTGAGGTAGACTAAACATACCTTAACTTTCTCTCATTGTGCACTCATGGTACACTTATCAGGGTAGCATGAAAACAATGGAATATTTGCCACCAGAATTACTTACATTTCATGCTCAGGTACAAGCAGGTGACCCCTTTTGAGACTGAATTGTATGCACTTCCCTAATGTGCACCTGCCTTGGCTGTTTTGAAACCTAATTCATTGTGTCTTTAAGTGGAGAGTTGCAATAAATTTGAGTAAATGTGTAAAACTGATACAAACTGGCAGAGGTTTGCCAGGAGCAACAACATGGGTGCTAGGAATCTGGGCGCCGAGGGTTTGTAATTAGCAGGATATAGAAAAGATGTTCTGGATGTCAAGATGAATAGAAGAAATGAGTTCTAGTTAAATCCCAGAATGAGATAAGGGGTAGATGAAGTGGAATCTGAAAGGAAAGCAAAATTGGGGACTTTTCAGTAGAGAAAGGAAGGCTGTCTGATAGAATTGAGAGGGAAAATTGAAATAAGAGTTTGGGTAAAAAGTGTGGTACTGTAGGGTGCGTAGAAAAAAATAAATAAATCAAGAAACAAGGAGCACTGGACTTAGGGATTTTACTTGATGTACATAGGATTCTCCCTCTTTTGATACCAGAAACAATAAAAGACGAAGTAAAGAAGAAGGGAAGATGACACAGCAGTGGGAAATCCAATTTTTTTTACTACTGGTTCTGTGGGTGTGTCTTGGTGGGAGTGGCTTGGTGGGCATGGCTTGGTGGGCGTGGCAGGGGAAGGATACTGCAAAATCTCCATTCCCACCTCACTCCAGGGGAAGGATACTGCAAAATCCGCATTCCCTCCCCACTCCTGGGGAAAGGATATTGCAAAATCTCCATTCCCATCCCACTCTGGGGCCAGCCAGAGGTGGTATTTGCCGGTTCTCCAAACTATTCAAAATTTCTGCTACCGATTCTCCAGAACCTGTCAGAACCTGCTGGATTTCACCCCTGTGACACAGGTTTGACCACATCTGGAAGAATGGGCGAGAAAAAGGAAAGTTAATGATTGCAGAAGTATAGAATCAGTTGTGTGATTGCAAAACACAAGGGTGTAAGTATAAACTCTATAATTCTATATAATTTTATAACCTCTGTAAACTCTATAATATAAATAAGCTTGATTTCGTATGCACATACAATGCAATGCTACCAACTAGCATTGTCTCCAATGCTACCAACTAGCACTAGAAAATATGTGGGGCTATTTTATTTGTTTAATTCATTTGGAGAGTTGTATGCTACTCGAAGTTGGTTAATGGGAATGGTCTATAAGCCCGTAAATAAAAATAAAATAAAACAGAAAGAGAGAAGTTAAGATTATGTAATGACATTTTCCCTTTAATTGAATCTTTCCAATTTCCAGCATTTGTGAAAGATTAATTTTAAGTCCCTTTCCAATGCATATTTAAGTTTTCATGGCTGAGATAGTTTACCAGTGAAAAACAGAAGCGGCTCTTTTAGATGGTGTCATAATGAACATAATAAAGCAAAGTAGGCATGGCAAAATTATGCAGAGCAAGTACTCTAAAATGAATATCACTGGAACTATCTACTCTTCATTCAGACAATGCTGTGTATTGCATGTTAATATTTTATGCAATGTTATATTGTAATTTTTAATGGAGAAAATACTTAGGCTAATTTATTATTCAATTGGAATGGATCCTTCAGACCAATGATCCAATTTGCTGCTGAAAGGAAATTTAAGCATTGTTAACAGTTAGTTGTTAACTTCCTTCAATGAGGAACCAACCACTCTCCTAGATAATAGATGACACTATAAAACTGTTCTTCATGGAAGTTTTTCCTAATGTTTAATTGGAATCTTCCTTCCTTTCTGCACATGTGTACATTGGCCACTTTAATACAGGTAGTCTCAAGTTGCAATGGCAATTGGGACTGGAATTTCCATTGCTAACCGATGCAATTACAAAGTGTGATATAATGTGACTGCTTTGCTTAGGGACAGCAATCCTGGCAGCCCCAGTTGCCATTGTAACCCCAGAACAGCATGGGTTGTTAAGTGAAGACCTCATAGACCATGATGTGAGAAAAGGCAGGATTCCCAGGCAAATAGGCTGGGAGGTAAGAACTGTGGGTGCCAACTTTATATAGGGGGTTGGGTGCTGCACGCAGGTGGTAGGGAGCATGGGCAGGGGGCCATCTGTTGGAGGTGGACCTAGGGAATGCAGACAGGTGAGTTCTGCTGCCCCAGCAGGGAGGGAAGGGGCCAGGGCTACAAGACTTCCCCTCCATGTATCACTGCTAGCCAGGTCAATTGTCCCACCAAGGACATTGCTGCAGGGCCTCCCCCCATGTGAGTGGGATGTTTGGCAGCAATTCCTGGTAGCTTCTCAGCCAAGAACTTCCTATGTAGCAAAGAGTCCAGAGGGGGAGGCGATGGTGAGAGGCAGAGGGTGCCTCACACAGTCACACAGCATGGACAACAGAACTTCTGCACTGTAAGACTTGAGGCCCCTCTATGTGGTGACTTCAGCAGAGAGGAGGCAGAGGGGGCTTTTTGATCAGGGGGTGCCGTGACAGCCAAAACTTTGAGGAACATAGAACATCAGAGTTGGAAGGGACCTAGGAGGTCTTCTAGTCCAATCCCTTGTCAAGCAGGATACAATATACCTTTCAGACAAATGACTCACCAGTCTCTTCTTAAAAGCCTACAGTGGTGAAGCCCCCCCCAACCTCTGAAGGCACAGTAGCTTTTCTACTGTTTGATTGTTCTCACTGTCAGGAAATTTCTCCTTAGGCCTATGTTGCTTCTCTCCTTGGTTAGTTTCCATCCACTGCTTCTTTGTCTTGCCTTCTTGCCTAGCCTGTGATGTGTGTGTGCTGTGAGAACCCAAATTTGAGGACCATTTACAAGTCCACTTTTTTAGCACTGTCATAACTTTGAGCAGTCACTGAACAAATGGAAATAACCTGAGGACTATCTGTAACAAACAAATTAGAATTGCTAAATTTAAAACCTCTTATTTTTTTCCACTAGCAACATTGATACTCATGCTTGCTGCTGAATACCTCTGACCTACTTCTAAATTTCTGAAATAAATACATTCCAGAAACTCAACAGAGAACAGTTCCATACTGTTCTTTGTTCTCTGTTGAGCATTGTTCAGCACTGTTTTCACAACTTCAAAGAACAGTCTAAAATCAACCCACACACACTTTAACAGGTGCTGGTCTTGAAATGATGAAATTAAATGCTCCAGTGAGAAAAAGAGCTTCCATTAGTGGAGGATCAGAGTGCCCTGAAGCTCCACCAAGTTGTAGGGTTACAAGAGAAAAAGAGGAGATTTGTTATTAATTCATGTACATGGGAGCTGAAGTAGTAGTTCCCACTCTCTGATAGCACTGTGGGAATAGATTAGTTTGGAGCTGATTTCAAATTGCTGCAACCTTTCTTTTTTTGAGGAAATGATTTTAGTAAAGGAATAAAATGATTCCAAAATGTTGAGTTAGCCTTTCTATCACAGTGTTAATGTACTAATTAAATTCAAGTTATGTGGAATTCTGGAAAAAAAACAAGCCGTCAAATACCTATGAGGAAGAAAGTCAGGGCTTCATTGCTTTGAATTGCTGCCTTATACTAGTGACAATTAGAATAATTATTGCAAGGTACATATCCTTGTGTATAAAATGAAGGATAATTAGCTTTCTTCTTCCATCTCCTTGTTTTCAAGAGGAATGTTCCCAAATGGTTAACATTGTTTTTAAGGCAAACAATTCAAAGTTCTCAATATAGACCATCAAACTGAACATTCACTAATTTGAAAGACTCAATAAATAAAGGCTTGGTTCAAAATTTCTCAATAAATAAAATGAATCAATCAAGATAAAGTTTTTGGAAGCTGATCTGTAAATGTGATTCTCTAACGAAAAGAGGCCAGTGCAACTTACTGACTAATCAATTTCATTGTAAAGGAACAATATTGAACCATTGTAGTGTGGCCTTCCTGACTGACGAGGTCACTTGGACTGTCTGATGTCACAGATGAGTTTATAATTAAAAAAGAATTCTTGGGATATTAAAACTCCTTTCTTGGGTTTATCAGTGCATGCATATATCCTGTGTGTCATGTCAGTGCATATTCTGAATATGTGTCCTGAGTGAGCATGGATACTGAACTTATTCTTAATGGCATCTAGACAACAGCATGTTTGCAATTCAGTTGATATGTTGTGGTATAATCTTGCAGAGATGAAATGGTGAATATATGCAAGAAAATAAAGCTGTAGATTTAATTTTGAATGAAAAGACTATGTGTATTTCTATGTGTGTATATGATGTGTGTGCATGTGTGTTTGTCAGAAAGTATAACTTGGTACTAAGTTGTGAGTGCATATGAAAATAGGAATACATAACTTGGTGTCAGTAACATTTTATGCTTCAGGGAATTGTGATAATGGGAAAGTCAGATAGGATTTGGGAAAACTTTGGATTTAGGAAAAATTAAGCAACATTTTGAATGACGGAGAACCAGCGGAAAAACACCCTGTTAGGTTAGCAAAAGAATGGACAAAGTAATCATGGAAGAAAAGAAATAATTTTTTAAAAAAGTTTGTTCAGTTTTATGCAATCCATAAACTTATTGATTTATTTAAAATATTTTTGTAGTCACCTATCTTATATTAAACTCTGCATGCTCCCAATCAATAATTAAAACAACATCAATTAAAAACAGTATAATGCACATTTCTAATAAACATTACATCTCCATTTTATTTCCTTTTTTGTTTATTTTATTTTACTTTCTTAAATATCTCTTACAATAAAATAAAAATGTTCAAAAAGAATAGAGTATGAAAAGGAAATAAATAAATAAACTAGGGTTAAAGTACAACAGCTACAAAAAAGGAAATTGCGAGGCTTCTATACAAGACAGTATTAGTAATTAGATTGTTTTATTATATTATTTTATATTTTAACATTTTATTTATGTATATACATAAATTTATTTATTTATTTGATTTATTTATTTATTTTTAATCCCACTTTTATTACTTTTATAACTAACTCAGGATGGTGAACTCCTTCTAATACTCCTTCCTCCTTTTCCTATTTTCCCCACAAGAAGAATCGTGTGAGGTGAGTTGGGCTGAGAGAGAGTGAGTAGCCCAAAATCACCTAGTCAGCTTTCATGGTTAAGGCAGGATTGGAACTACAGTCTCATTTTGTTTTTTTATTGTATGCTGGCCAGAATCCCTGAGTCCCTGAGGGAAAACTATAAAAAATAATAAATAACTATATAAATAAACAAATACATACTTTTCCCAACAGAATGAATGAAAAGTGGATGCAATGAAAGATAACATAGAAATTATTTGAAATAAAATGAAAACAATTATGTGAAATAGAATAATCAAACATTCAGAATTACAATAAGTGCAAGTATGAAAAGGGACACTTAGAATAATAAAAAGGCAGAGATATAAAAGCATATAAAAAGTGCTGCAGAAAATGAGAGAAAGAAAGATGTATTGTTTTGGAGAAGAAAAAGAGTAAAGTTGCAAAGAATAAAGTAAAAAAGTGCAAGCCAGAGAAAAAAAGAGCAATTATGATGGAGGTTGGAGAAAAGGGTTAAACAAGGATCTTCCAACAGAGTGAATGAAATTAAAAAGTCAGTCATGGAATGATTTGGGGTAAAACAGAAATGTGGAAATGCTGGGATTTTGAATATCTGAATAGGAAAAATACTGATATGGAAAAAAAATGGTATTGAAATAAATGTTATAAATGTTAGTATGATGACAAGAAAAAATGAGAAGATACAATTAATGCTTTGAAAATCCTCCTGATGTAGATAGTGTAAGCTTGAGAAATGTTAAAATAATGGTGTGTTTTGCTTATGGAACAGTTGTAAGATTTGCTTTGTGTAAGGACTTCATTTGTCCTGACCATTGGATGACAGTAAACAAAATTTAGGAAATGCATTTTCTTGCCAGTCAGAGAGTGGGTGAGTGGAAGATGAAGAACAGTTTTTGTTCTTCAGCAGATGATCCAAGGAAGTATGCATCCAAGAAATAAAATTTATTATATGCTTAGCAAAAACGTATAGTAAAATGAGTAAGCTTGAATTGTGGAATGCTTTGGCTGAGTCTGAAGTTGAAGGTTGGTTGCTGAATATGGAACATGAGTGCTATAGGATACAAAATAAAATATTTGAGAAAATAAATGAAATGCTCAGCAGAAGTCTGAACTAGGATATGTATTCTCTCTTTGTTGTTTAATATATCTATGGATAAATGTATAAGGAAGTTAGAGGTGAACTGAAGAAGATCTGAAAATTAACATATCAAAGACAGTGGTAGTTGTATTTGACAGAAAAATTGAGCAAAAAAATGCAAGCTATAGATAAAAGGAAAAAACAGAGCAAGTAGATGAATTTGTATACATTAGTCAAATGTTTACTAAGTATGGAAATAGGATTGAAAGAATTATGGTGTGCAAAGGGTGGCAAAAAGGTTTTGGATAGTTTATCATCTGAAGAATATGTGTTTGTTGAAAGAAGGAGAATTAATTTTGTATAAAGCCCTGTTCTGCATGTTTTAATATATTTAAATAAGAGTTGAGAAGTCAAGAGAAACATAAAAGTAAGTTGAATTCAGTCTGAGAAAGTTATTTAAGAAGCATGCAATAAAACAACACAAGAAGACCAAGATTAAATGGATGCTGAACCAATGTGGATTTTACTTCATATAAAAGTGAATGATTGGTATAAAAGAAATACATAGAGATGTTTTCCTTATAATGAAAGAATGAATGAGCATCATATCATAAAACAAATACATAAACAGATCATTAGAAATGTCTGAGAAAGTTAATTTAGCTAGTAGTTATTTCATAATAATTATAATATGGAAGATGTAATTACCCATGTTATGTTCATTTTGGGAACATATGGGAGCGTACAAAGGTACTGTATGTATGTAAAAATGGTCAAGAAGAACATATATGTAGACCTATAATCAAGGAGCAGTTGAAGACAGAGACCCAGTCTGGCACCAGGTGAAGCCCTGTTTAGTGCCAGATGATGTTATATGAATATTTTCTTCAGGTTTATCTAATCCCTGATGCTGATATTATGTTTTGTTGTACTACAAGTCTATTTTGAGATTTTTTTTGGTCTTTCCTGTTGTGTATATTTGCATTTGTGTGTGTGTTTGGGGTGAGGGAGGTATACTGAATTTTTTGTTATCTGCAATCCTTAGCTGCTCTTTATATAAGAATAGAGATTGATGAGATAAAATATGGAAAATAAATAAGCACAAGTATAATGGGAATGTATATGAACATAGAAGCTACATACTTCCAAATATGAATATCTGGAAAATTAGGACTTTTGTATTATACATTTATATATCTATTGGCTAGATCAAGCCAGGTCATTTGTGATCTTAATCCAAATAATTGGATTGTAATCCAATTAATTGGATTGTGGAATCCTTGGTGTCTCTGAGCTTGGTTGTTTTCTTGCAGATGTTTCATTACCCAACTAGCTAACATCATCAGTGCTAGAAGGGATACTCCCTGTTTATATAGTACCACTGTATACTGCACTGTATACCACTATATACTAACTGGTAAGACCACACTTGGAATATTGCACCGAGTTTTGGTCACCATGATACAAAAAAAGATGTTGGGGTGACATGATAGCAGTCTTCCAATATTTGAGGGGTTATCACAGAGAAGAGGGTCTCAGCCTAAGTACTTGAGGGCAGGACAAGATGTCCTTGCAAGATCACCTCCTACCAGCCTCCCACCGCCCAGTGCGTTCAAATAGGGCTGCCCTCCTCCAGGTGCCATCGGCCAGACAATGTTGGCTGGTGGCGCCCAGGATGAGGGCATTCTCTGTGGCCGCACCGACCCTCTGGAATGAATTACCCACTGAGCTCCGGACGGCCCCCGACCTCCACTCTTTCTGCGGTGGCCTGAAGACATGGCTTTTTCAGAAAATCTCCTGATCTGTTGGGAGTTTTTTAGTTTTAACTGTTGGGGATTTTAATTGGATTATTTTAGCATTAATTTATTGTTTTATTGTTTTATTGTTGTGAGCCGCCCTGAGTCCTTCAGGAGAAGGGCGGCATATAAATATGAATTAAATAAATAAAAAACAAAAAATAAAAGATGGAAGCTTATCAAAGAAAGATCCAACCAGTGGCAACAATTAATCAGTGGAACAGCTTGCCTCCAGAAATTGTGGGTTCTCCATCACTGGAGGTTTTAAAGAAGAGATTGGGCAGCCACCTCTCTGGTTTGACATAGAATCTTCTGCTTGAACACCTCTGAGGTCCCTTCCAACTATGTTATTCTGTTATATACAAGTAGTGTGCCCTGTCATTTGCTGGGAGTGTTGTTTTCTTTTTAGTAGTTCATTGGTTAAGATGTTGTTGAATTATATGTTCTAGGAGTTCAAGGTAGGGAATTTCCACTTTCCTTTCCATCTTTATTTTTTATGTCTTTTTAGGTTGCTAGTATTAGGAGATGCCAAATCTGTCTAGCTTGAGCTAAAAATGAGGACCCAGTTTGTGGGGGCAATAAGCTGACTTTGTATAAATATACAAAAGGATGAAGGCTATTGCTGAGCACATTGTAAGCCGCCCTGAGTCTTCGGAGAAGGGCGGCATATAAATCAAATTAAAAAAAAAAAAAAACCCAGGGATTTAGGGATGTTATTAATGATCCATCCCTCAAATTTCCTTGTAACGTGGATACTGTATTAAAACAGAAAACACTTCTTATTCCAGGGAAGGAAATCACCGTTAATCATTGAGATTGCATAGAGCTATTTTGGCATGGTTTAGTGTAGTTAAGTTGACAACATAATGGCAGAGAATGGTTTTCTTCTTCATTGGCTATAAATTGTTGAATATTCTTTTCGGGATGCTTATTACTTCAAAGAGAAATGCCATATTTAATATTCTCGTTCATTTTGTGCAGGTTTTCAAAACTGACTAAATAAAATGTATGCTGTGAAGAAGAAGAAATGCTGCCTAGTTTAAATTTAAATGCACATTTGAAATGTTTAAAAAATTCATTTTCCCACTCATTTGTTTTGAAATCAACCCATTCAATATTTTCCCCAGATTAAGAATTTTGGATTGGGAAAGCTTTGCATTTAATTTCCTGTCTTGTTCTTGAGGCTGCTGTAAAATTGCTTGTGAAACAAAAATGCTGGTCATATGCCCTAACATATGCCCATAAACATCATATTTAATATGCACATCATTCCTCACAATTGCCTGCAGGATTATGCCTATTTTAAAAAGCCTTATCGAGTCTACATAGGAAGGTATTCTGTTCATGCTATTAGGTTTTGATGGGGTTATAAAATGATAAAGATGACATCTCTTCCAAATGTTAACAGTAAAAGTAATTCCTCTGAATTGTGGGAATGGCATAATTTGTTTTTCTTAACTCTGTGAGAGGAAGGATGGATAGCAAAGAGATCTTTGGCACCTTGAAAGAAGATGTGAGAAATAACAATAGCTATAGAACAAATCCTAAGAGCTGTCGTAAGAACAAGTCCTTCATATATTCACATATATCTTGATTATTTATTGCTGTCAGTGGAATAAAGTGCATTCATTAAACATTATTTTATTTCAGGTTTGACATTACATACCATAAAAGTATGATTTAATATTTGATATGATTTTAAATGTGCATGTAACTGGTCCACAGTGTAAGTCTACCACCAAATTGTTCTTCCCAATGCCAGAATGTTGGAAGAAGGACAAGGAATATATTTTAACTATTTGCGAGAGAGAAAAATCATGACTACTCCCACAAATAGGGCATTTTATATTAGTACTGCCAATAACCACACTATCATGTTTTCAGTGGTCTATGATTAGATTTCTCATCTATCTATCCCTCTTTCACATGCTGCTGGGTGAAAATGTGATCCACTCTTCAGTTAGCAGAAAAGTGTTGCTCAGTTCCATCTCACCTCCCTCCCTTTGTTCTGAATCACTGCCCAACCAATATTGTTCTAATGTGATGTGTGGCATGAGATTGCTCTATTCCTCCAGCTTTCCTGCCCACCACTGTTTTGTACATCATCAGCTGTTGAGAAAAGTATCTTCCATCCACAGTCCTGTAGCAGAAAGGCTACCTGAAGGACTCTTTATCTATCATCTCTAAGCTCATTCCTTTGCCTTTTCAATTATAACCTAAGATGAACTATTTTTTTTTTAAAAAAAACAGAGTTTAAAAAGGGGAGGTTGTTTTTTTTTTTTGGATTTATATGCTGCCCTTCTCCGGAGACTCAGGGCAGCTTACAATGTGCTAAGCAATAGCCTTCATCCTTTTGTATATTTATACAAAGTCAGCTTATTGCCCCCACAAACTGGGTCCTCAATTTATCTACCTTAGAAAGGATGGAAGGCTGAGTCAACCTTGAACCTGGCGAGATTCGAACCTGCAGTAGTTGCAGGCAGCTGGTCTTAATAACAGGGTGCTTTAGACCCCTGTACTACCAAGGCTCTGTTGAATCACAAGCAGCATTTTTAAGATTTCTCTGCCATTCCTTTCTTTATAAAGACAACAAATGCTGACTTCTGGATTCCTCTGTGTCCAATTCTTTAGGGAAACAAAATCAAAATGACAGCAGACAAGGCTGGCTGGAGTTGGGAAGAGCTGCCTATAACAAGCTCAAATGGCCAATAAAGACCTCTGATTCCACCCATGTTCATCACTTACTCTTTTTCTGATATAACAGATGATGAAACCTAGCAGATGTTGTTCACATTGCAGCAAACATTAAATATGATTGGCTTGAGGGGTGAAACACTACTTTAACACTTGCTACAGCTCAGGGCAAATAAAACTTGTCTCAGAGACTGTAATAAGATGAAGTCAACATCATGGGAACACAGATGAAGAACAAGGTTGCCAGAGAATGTATGACAAGTCCCTTATTTTGTTATGGCACAAGTGCCTCAAAGTACCTGATAAACTGACCGTATATTGAGAAGCCTGAATAAATGGAATTTCCCAGAAGAGTGTCTCCTCTGTATTTCCATTTATAAAAGGGCAGAACTGGTGAAAATTATATTGTCTTTTGTATCTCCATCACAGGTAATTAGGAAGGTGGATTTAGCTCTCTATATATTTGATTTTCTGTCTAGATGCAGAAATACTTCATCAGTGCCCTTGATCGACTCACTAAAGAATAAACCCTTAGAACCCCACTTATAACACGGCAACTAATCCTAACTTCAACAACCTGATTCCCTAGCATTCAGGTTGTTTCTCAAGATAATTCTGTATCGGGTTTCACAAGCTTCATTTGTTTTCCAACATTTATTGAGGGCCCCTGAGTTACACATTCAATACACTGGGAAGATGTGCAGAAAGAAAAGACAAATGAAGAAGAAAGAAGAAGGATCAAGATGGTCCTCCTATAAGATACATAAGAAGGAGGCTCAAATCACTCCAACCATCCTGTCTGAGATAAGCATGTGGTCCAATATTTTATATAATGAGATAGTAACTACCTACCTACCTACCTACCTACCTACCTACCTACCTAACTAACTAACTAACTAACTAACTAACTGATCAAGCAGAGTCTATTGAGTTAATTTGGACTTCTGCACATAAGAAGCAAACATGCGTTCTCTATTTCCCATCACTTTCTCTTTCCCCAAATAAATTCTTGTTTAAATCTGTGGATTTGACTTCATCCATTTTAAAGATAATTTCTTATTTCTGTATAAAACTCCCCTATTGCAAGATTACATAGTTAGGTGTTTCAAAACTGGCCCAAGATTTGTTATATTTTCTAGACTTTGGACATGAAAATCTAAAACCTGGAGAAGAAAGACTGAAGAATTCTCAGGTGAACACATTGGGAAAAGAAGGGAGGGGGGAGTTTGGTGACACCTAATTATCTTTTACCGTAAACTCTTTGAAAAAAAGGGTCTCCCAAGAACATGTTTTGGTTTGTAAAAGTATATTGATATCATGGTTAGGATTAGGGTTCAAGTTTAGGCGAAAGTGTTGGAAGGCAGCATGCCTTGTTAAATGGATGTCACTTCTAAATGTTTCCCATTCAGAGATGTCACTGGGCCTGAAGAGATTTTTTCAGGGAGGAGGTGAATTAATGCCTGCTACTTTTGAATGGAAAACAGAATATCTATCATGTGCCATTTTAGAGGACTACTCCGTTTGGGATAATATAACATGGTAAATAACAGGCAGATAAATGGAGGCAAATTCTGGCTCAGCTCACATTTAGAAGTGTCTGTGACTGGGGAGGTCACCCTGGCAGTGAAGAGGCCAGTATAAACTTTAGACCCCCTGCCTCCTGCTCCCTGTTCTAAGGGTGAAAGCATAGATTAAAATATCATATTGTATTATTTATAAAAAGAATAAAAGTATCCTAGGCAAAGCACGCGAATGTAAAGTGCAGTTACCAACCTCTGGGTTCACATTCTAACAAGCATATGAAAATGAGAAAGGAAGGCAAAACTTTTGTGCTTGCTGAAGAGGACACACTAAAAGCAGAGAAATATTTTTAGAATGAAATCCAATCTCTGCAATCCTGCATTTCTAATACTGCTATTTCCTATTAAAAGCAACACAACAACTCATTTTTTCCTGGGAACCAATAGATGAATGCTGAATAATGACCATAATCATTATTTTAATTAATAGGAGTGATACAGCTTAAACTGACTATGGAGAAACAAGTCCATCGATTTCAATTTTGGCCAATTTTATTTTCATCCTGGTCCGACTCACTTCTGCTGCCCCCACCCCACTTGACTCATGCAGAAAGTTTAATGTGTCTCATGACCTGAAATTGTAGCAAGTGAAAAATTACACACCATATTTTGAATGTTCAAAGAATGCGGCATCATTTAAAAAAACTACCATTCATTTTTAAAAAGAGGGAGCTTTATTGCTTTTTAAAACCAATTATTCCCATGTAATTAAGACAATTTGTTTCTTTATGCTGCACATTGCTGCATACTTTTCCATATGCTGCTAAGATCTGAGCTATTGGCAACAACTCCCAACATCAAACTTTTAGCCATCTGTTTTCTCTTTTCTTTATTCTTTTCTTTTCTCATCTCTATATTTTAATGCTATTCAGTATGCACAGTTGATAACAATATTTTATTTTTGTCACAAGATGTTCTCTAAGCCTCAATTTAACACTTGGTGCAATTTCAAAATTTAGCATCTTACTATTTGCCCTAGATCATGAATTAAATTGAATTGTTATTCTCTGAAGCAAACCAATGCAAATTAAAGAAGCAAATATTAAGGCTACAAAAAAGACAATAGTAATATATGAACGGAAGACAGAATAGCCCTATTTATTTCTAAAATGGATTTCTATATCAGAATTACGTCATTTAGTTTAGGTGGTATATTTTTAGTGTGGTTATATTGGCAATATATTCAATGTATCGCCGGAGGGGGGGAAATAGAAAATAGATTGTATCTGCTAATAAATAATGAGACTGTGCAAGAACCACACCACCCTGTCAGATCGTTGGTTCTGAAAATAATCTATTTCCCTTGAGCTGATCCAGAATGGAACTCATCCTGATTTTGGAGCATGAATAAGGCTTTTTTAGAAAACAATAGACAGGTTTCAAGTTACCACAGTTTTACTATCCATTTAAATATCTATCAGTGGAATCACTCTAATCTGATCTCCTTATCTACTATCCCTTCCCTCACCTCTCTATTCCTTTTTTTATTCCCTATGAAGTTCTTTCTCTTAATCATTAGGCAGGAAAGCTTTGTTCACTTCCTTCCTCTCCTAAGACTATCTCAGCATGTGCACCAGTAGTGGGTTTCAAATCCCGTCACTATTGGTTTGCTTGTGGGCACGCACGTGCTCGTGCATGTGCAGAAGCATCCGGGTGGGTGGGCGGAACTTGCCGCTGCCACTACCAGTTTGCCCGATCTGGGACGAACCGCTAGCAACCCACCACTGGTGTGAATTGCTTCATAACAACCATGGAAACAGAACAACATGAAGGATTTTGAATGCGTGATGGGAGCAAATTGCTACCATGCCTGCCTAAGTCAATTAAAAAACAACCTGAATTAGCCCCTTGTGTACTGAGTTGAAGCTCAACCCTTACATGTATCATCCACACAACAGGATGACTTATGTAAAAGGAAGCCTTATTCCTCATGCTTGTACATTAGTGGAGATTCTGTAGTAATCTATGGATATGCATAAACTTCACCTGAAATTATGTTTTTAGTTATATGAAATACAATTCACATGATAAAAACAGTACTTTGGTGTTCACTCAAAAGTGCATGTAGCAATTGGAAGGCATAATCCACCAGTTCTTCTAAAGCAGGTGTAGGCTAAAGTTTTAGATTGGAATGCCCATAATGTCTAATCAATAATGGTTGTCAAGAATTATGAAAAACTTTTAAAGTTTTGCTTAATTCTAAATGAATCTCCTTATATGACGAGTAGAAAACCTCTAGAAGATTTTGGATAGTGATTCTCATTAGTCATTGTTAGCATGGCCACTGATCAAGGATGATAACTTCTCTAGTCTAATAACATAGAAGCGGTTACTATTTCGTTCCTCTTTATCCACAGGAAGCTTTGAAAATGACTGAAATCATTAC
This sequence comes from Pituophis catenifer annectens, assembly GCF_029215685.1. NCBI lineage: Eukaryota > Metazoa > Chordata > Lepidosauria > Squamata > Colubridae > Pituophis > Pituophis catenifer. The sequence continues at coordinate 103,493,360 of NW_027256882.1, forward strand.
TTGTTCTCTTGTGAACGCCCATCTAGCCAATTTTCACATGTTTATTATTTTAGATTTACATAGTAATGAAGAATTTTCAGAAAGTTCATCTTAGTAAACACCTGTTTACAAAAAAGAGAGTGTCTGCAGTATAATTTTATCAGTTTAACAAATGAGCATTTTACATAGTGATAAAACTTCATTGCTACTTGATAAAAGGTAAAGTGAGGTAAAAACCAGAGTTAGTACGTCTTCTTCCCTACAAATGGCCTTTCTCAAAATTATCTTCCTTTTTTTCTGGTTAAAGAACAGAATATCACAAAATTGCAATAACTGACATTCACCATGCATGTATTCATTGTAATCCTGTAATTTGCATAATAATATCCGAAGCCATCAAATCTCTTATATAATAAAATTGGGCAGCAAATCTATGAGCTAGATACTTAAAGTTGATAACTAGTATCAATATATTTGAAAATAATAAACTTCTATCTCTTAATTTAATTAGCAATTATTATTTCTTTTAACACAAATATTAACAACACACTTGTTTCAACACAGGGAGGAGTGAAATTCATTCAGCTGAAAAATTGATAACTCAGAAGGAATCAAACTTTATTTTATCATAACTATAAGCAACATGCCAGTTTGTTCAAGCCTAAGGAAGTGATGAAATTCATTATGTTGAAAAATGAATACATTATTTTTTCAATTCACACTTTTAGAACCTATAAAGAAACACAATTAAATACCAAAATGTATTATTTTTAATTTTGCAATGTAATTTATAGTTAAAAAAACATGAAAAATGCATGCATTGTGGAAGAACAAATTATCATATATCAACCATCTAAAGTATCTATCTATTACATTTGTGTGCCCAACAACTCCTGATGAAATGCAAGGTTTTCATGCTGATCAATATAGCTTTAACTGGTTTAAGGATCCTCCTGCTATGAGTTTGCTACCCTGCCAGTATTTACAAAAATGGCAGTGACAGGTCCTTCTAACTATTCCAAGGACCAGAGCAGGGGTGGGTTCTACTTATCTTTACTACCGGTTCGCAACGGGATCGCGCTCGCACACTTGCTTCACTCACTCGCGCGCGTGCACACCCGGGGTGGGTGGGGCCTCCCGCTGGTTTTACTACCAATTCTTGCGAACCAGTCCAAACCGGGGGCAAACCACCACTGGACCAGAGGAAGCTTTAGAGTAGCAGTGGGATGAGATTAAGCAACATGGCTGTTTGGTTTCACTCTTTGAAGCAAAAGGCCTATGTTACCCAGCACAGTAGCTCTGAGGGAGTGTTTGCTCGAGTCTCCAGGCAAAGATATCCTTCCAAGAATCTTATAGCCATACTTGACAGGCACACATATCTTTATTCAAACCACAATTAAATGAAACTTCTACTCACACATGACAGTCTTGTGTTCAAGAACATCTTTTAAGTCTTATTATTCTTTTACATTTCTTCAAAAACTTTTATGTTTTATTTCTATTGTTCTTCATATTAAGAACAGTGCAAATTTGGTCCCCCAAAGTATTTGTTGTTCCTTCCTAGAATTGATCCTGATTATTAACAAGAGGATGGTTCATCCTAGGTTTACCTTCATCTTTTTTAGAGCGATCTGAGATTCCTTAAGAATGACTACGAATAACAGGGCAAAATGATGTTCAGAGAAATTCATTTAACCCATCTTATCTTTAAATGTGAAGAACAACCCATAAACCTAAACTTTCATACAAGTTATTATACTGGGTGTTTAATTAAATATGCTTCTTCCTTTTCTCCCTCCCATTCTCTAGTCATCACTGAAGACTAAGCCTGCAACTTTTGAATGTTTTGACCATCAAGAATAGGAGGAAAGTGGTGCACTGAAAAAATTATCACTCATTCTTTACAATATGAAGAATCGTAACAAAGACTTTCCTTCTTCCTTAACATTTCTGATAAATTATTTATTTTTGCTTAAGTAAATACATTATACGTATATTGTCTGACTGATTACATGTCATCAACTACATAGATAGATTCCTCCCCCCCCCATGACAATCTGTCCCTAATTTGGTCCTTCAGGTCTTCCATTGGTATAACCATCACCATTGTAACTGAGTCCATCTACCTTGCTGCTGACCATTCTCTTCTTTTTCCTTTCACCTTTTCCAATACTAGAACCTTCTTCAAAGAGTTAGGTCTCCACACCATAGATCTTAGGTGGGATAATTTGAGCATGGCTTTATATATCCTGAGTTTGTCCAATGAAATAGCCTATACAGATAGGGCATAATTAAGAGTCAGTTAAGAGAACCAAAGTAATGTTGAAACAAAAAGAACAATAGGACCTGTACTTATTGGTGTTTTATATGACCATCATTTCAGTTGTGCCCAATGCTAATAGTTTCAATGAGGACATTTTCTGTGAAAAAAAAGAGAAGATAGTAACTCCACATAAAGATCAGATAGGATGCATTCAGATCATTCACCTAGCATTTTTATCCCCTTCAATAGCTGTTTGTTTGTTTGCTTGTTTGTTTAAAAAAAACAACCTAAAAGGCTCAAAGAACTCAAAATCCCTGACCTGAAGTTTATAACCAAAGTTATTGGGGCAGGTAAGAAAAAATACCATATCCCTTTAAGGAAATATATAAGGAGAGTGACATCTTAGGGTGAAAGAGTTACATATCCATTAACCCCCACCCCCTCAACATGTTTCACCAGTGTGCAGCTCCCAAGAATGGGTTTGAAAGGCATACTTGCCCTTGCAAAGGTAGGTCTGGAGAGCCACAAAAAGCAAGAAAAAACAGTTTGGGCAAAGCTTTGCAGGAGAAAAAGGGTGGATGGTGGTATTCCCCCCCCCCCCGACTCATATCTTCCAAATCTTTTTGAGTGAAATAGGGAGGGAGTTCATACATTGGTGGATCAAGTTGCCAATATAATTTTAAATTATGGTCATTTCTATCTACTTATAAGCTTTGATAGAAAACTCAAAAGGCAGTTAAACTGCCATTCTGCCTTTGTTTATTGATTGCTAGAAAATTCACAACACTGCCTGTCAAAAGCATATGCCCTGGTATGATATAGATTTTCCATTTTACTTAATTGTTTCACCACAATCACTATCAACCTGTAAAAGATTCTGTAGAACAAGAAAGGCAGATTAGTCAGTGAAGAAAAAGCATTGCTTTTGTTTGTGTATGAATCATCATGTCAAGGAAATTTTTTTAATAATGTCAATTATCTGTGGGGTATCATTTTTAGCATTTGAATAAGTTCAAGTTCGGCCTCCCTGCCATACCCTCATCCATCTAGGAGCTCTGTTTTTTTTTAAAAAAAAAACTTATAATCATAATCATAAGTTTATTTGTCAAGCATATATAAAATAACAGGTAAAAGTATAAACATAATTTGAATACATGAAAAGAGTAAGTAAAAAGGAATATTAGGACAGGGACAGTAGGCACTCTGGTGTACTTATGCACACCCCCTTACAGACCTCTTAGGAATGGGATGAGGTCAACAGTAGACAGTTTAAGGTTGAAGTTTTGGGGGTTAGGGGAAGAAACTACAGAGTCAAGTAGTGCATTCCAGGCATTGACCACTCTGTTACTGGAGTCATATTTTCTGCAATCGAGTTTGGAACGGTTTACCTTGAGTTTGTATTATTATTTGCTCGTGTATTGTTGTGGTTGAAGCTGAAGTAATCATTGACAGAAAGGACATTATGGCAGATAATTTTATGTACTATGCTTAGGTCAAACTGAAGTCGGTGTAGTTCTAAGCTGTCTAAGCCCAAAATTTGGAGTCTGGTGGCATAAGGTATTTTATTGCAGTTAGAGGAATAATATTATAGCACTGGAGACTGCAAGCAGAGAGGAAAATTGGTGAAAATTGCTCCCTCCCTTTCTGCTGTGGGAACTTCCTGACACAAATGATTTATCGTGTCTTCATAGATTCCCTACCATTGTTGTGTAATTTGGCACAGTGATGTTTGGAAGAAAGATGCTATATGTTGCTAATGGGAAAATTACTTGAGGGAAATGCTTAGGAAACTCTACTGTCATCCACAAAACTTTCTCACCCAACCTAGCCTGTTTCTCTTAAGTTATTTCTCATCTATGAGTACCATCTCATTCACAAACAGGCAAAATAAAGACTTCAATTGAGACTCTTGGTGACTTACATGGACACATTCATGCCATCAGCAGTGTTTGATCGGCAACCATATTTTTACATAATCTGTATCTCATTTTACCCTATTTAGTGCTGCTCGTTTAATGTTTAAAATCTCTTGCATTTTTACCCTAATTGCTTAAAAGGTAAAGGTAAAGGTTCCCTCGCACATATGTACCTCGCACATATGTGCTAGTCATTCCCGACTCTAGGGGGTGGTGCTCATCTTCATTTCAAAGCCGAAGAGACAGCGGTGCCCAGCGACCAGTAAGATCCCACAGAGTTGGTCTCCTCCGGGTCCCATCAGCTAAACAATGCCGGCTGGCAGGCCCGTGGGGGAGGGCCTTCTCTGTGGCTGTCCCAGCTCTCTGGAACCAGTTACCTCCTGAGATCCGGACCATCCCCACCCTATTGGCCTTCCAAAAAGCAGTGAAGACCTGGCTTTTCCGACAGGCCTGGGGCCGTTGATCTCACTCTTGCAATCTGGCGAGATCTGGCCATGAATGGTATGAATGAGTTTTAATGTTTTACTGTTTTTAATTTTTAAATGTTTTTTATTAGGATTTTAAATGTATTGTGAGCTGCCCTGAGTCTTCGGAGAGGGGCCGCATATAAATTGAATTAAATTGAAATTGAATTGAATTGAAGACGTCTCCATGGTCATGTGGCCAGCATGACTTAACACCAAAGGCGCACAGAACGCTGTTACCTTCCCACCAAAGTTGGTCCCTATTTTTTCTACTTCCATTTTGATGTGCTTTGAAACTGCTAGTTTGGCAGAAGCTGGGACAAGTAACGAGAGCTCACTCCATTAGGCGACACTAGAGATTCGAACCGCTGAACTGCCGACCTTTCAATCAACAAACTCAGCGTCTTAGCCACTGAGCCACCTAATTGCTTATAGTACCTCAAATCAAAGCTTTGAACTTGAGAATTCAGAAATTTAAAAACAGAGTGAGATAAGAAACAAAAACATTTTCTTATAAAATTGGGAGTAGGAATGTATTATGAGATGATTAAGAGTATGCTACAGCTATTGATCACTCATTCAGAATCTGTTCAAGATGTGATAGTGCTAAATGTGTGGTAGTTATGACTGGTCTTTAAAGTTGCAGCCATGTGGTCACATGATTGCAATCAAGACACTTGAGGCAACTGACTCACATGTGTGTCCCATACATCACCATCATCATCATCATCATCATCATCATCATCATCATCATCATCATCATTTTATTGTCATTGTATGTGTATACACAGTATACCCATACAACGAAATTCACTTAACACCCAAAGACCAAAGACATCATGTGATTGCCATTTGTGACCTTCTGTACTGGCTTCCATAAGCAAAGTGTAGGGTGAAACTAGAAGGGAAGGTCACAAGACACTTCTATAACTTGCTTGTGCTCCCACTCCTTTTTCTTCCAAGGACCTCAACTACAGAGTATAAGATCCACACGTGTGCCTTCAGCACTCTAATATGGAAGGTTGTCCTCTTTGGTGGATTTCTTAAGCACTCTTCCACTCAGCATCCTGGACATGGGACCCAGCTGCAACTCTTGATTCTACCTGCAGTTGTAACAAGGCCACTATGTGTCAAGTCCTCTCTGAGCTATCTTTCTTGGGGTTTGGATAATCTAACCAAGTGAGGTACATGTGCCATCCAGTCCACTCTTGCCCATTTTTATAAATCCTTTCCCCTGCAAGTCTTCCCGCATCCAGTAGCCTCTACAAAAATAAATAACAAAGAGGTCAGTTTTCCTATTCTCAGTATTAGCTCCTATAATCAAAATAGAAGAGCATTTTCAAAAATCAAAGAACTCTTCTGTTCTCCGGTTTCCTCTTAGTCAAGCAGTGACAGTTTTACTGCAGAATACAGTTCAATAAACCTAAATGAAATATTTCTTTTGATACTTATAGAGCCCAAAGGGTCATTTTCTCTCATATTTTTTTGTCAGAGGAATATATCATTCTAGAATTAAAGCTTCCAATGAGCCAGAAATCTTTCAGCATTCATGGCTGTTGTTATTGCTACTATGATTATACCACATTATTCTCTAATTCCCTTCTGTCCTCTCATCTCCACCTCATTTATATCAGTGCAGAAATGAACAGTACGCTTTAAAATGTATTAGACAAATGACTACAATTTAACAGGAATAAATTGGCAGCTTTTCAAACTCATTTTAAGGACTTATATTCCTCTTTTATGGCAGTAAAAATTCCAAAGCAATATACAATAACAAAGTAAAGCACAACTGAAGGGGGAATAAAAAACTAACTGTAAAAACAATGACAGATGTAAGCATGCTTGCAAGCCAAGTCTAATAACATGGATGAGCAAGGATGACAGCTTATAAAAGATTCCCACAGATCAAATCAAGATTACTCTTCACAGGAAAAAAATAGGGAATAAAAAAGAGACCTCTGTGGCATTGCAAATTCTGAATGTGTTTCCTCTGAAGTTAAACCTCTTCTGTTCAGAGGGTTCATAATTAAGTCATTGTTCCTCTTTATTTTGCACTGGTCAACTGTTGCTGGGATTATGTCTCTGCATTTTAGGACTATGGTTGACATTGGAGCATGTCTAAAACAGAGCAACCAAGACAATCAGGGAAATCTCTCAAGGAATAATTGGAAGTGTTGGACATGTTCAGGTTGGAGAAAAAAAATGGTGAAAAGACATACCAACTTGAGGGGCTGTCATGGAAAAATGTGGAAGAGTTATTCAGATTTATTTACAGAGAGCAGGAGAGCAAACAAAGGACGGAAGAAGATTTGGTTGGAAATCAGGAAAAAATGTCCCAACAACAGAGCAAATTGCATTGTAAGATGGTAGATTCTTCCTTGTTAGAGGTGTAACAGAGGTTGGATAGTGATCTGTTAGAGATGATATATACCTGAATTCAGGGGTGAAATTCACTTACCTTCACCACCGGTTCGCAAATGTGAGAGTGTGGGCCTCCTCCACGCATGCACAGAGCCTCATGAGCAGAGGGTCAAAAACGGGATGTGATGACGTCTGGGTGGCTGTGCGGGTACTCCCGAGCCAGATAGAACCGGCTGAATTTCACCACTGCCTGAATTTCTCCACTGAGTTGGAGTTGCACTAGATGATTTCCCAGATCCTCTCATCCTTAATATTATATTCATAAAGATTTGCAGCCTCTACAAAGGATGCAATACATTGCTTTTTTTTTATCCTTGCCTTATTAATGACATAATAACATTAAAGTTAGGAAGACTGAGAATCTGGTGGACATCTTGATCTTCCCAACATAGGATGAAACCCATTGGGACTTCCAAAGGTGAATTTTGCTATCTTCTTCTCATTTGCATATTTCTTTTAAGCATTTCCTACCGAAATCCTTCAACAGGATTTAGGAGTCACCTTTCTAACAACTAATAATGCTTTCTCTCTGTTTACAATCACCATGTCATTCAAGCCCCCTTACATTGGATGTGCATGATCTGGAAAAATCCCAGTGGGAAACCCTTTACCATTAAAGTGATATAAGGGCGCTCATCATTGCACAGCCTCTTCCTATAGTCCCTCATATTATCAAACAGATTATGACCACTGAGAGGAGAAAATGTTACTCATCTCCAAAGTGGGCAGTTTCACTAACCCTGCTGGACAGATCCCAATCTATTGCATGGAAGGCCAGTAATGACTAACATGGCAGGTTTGTTAGTAAATATATTTGTACCAATCCATGAATGGTTAATAATTCACACAGAGGACTAGTTGTAAAAACAGGATTGTGTATGCCTTTAAGAAACAAAAAGCTAGAGATCCAATTATACAATGAACCTGTATTTTTATATTAGTAGAGTGAAAAATGCAAGATGGAAAGGAGTCTGGAGAACATTTGAATTAAGAATATGTCAGTTTAGGTACATTTTGCATGGAGTATTTTCTGCTATATACATATATACATACATACACACATGCATGCATGCATGCATAAATACACACACATATACACACATGATAATGATCTACAATACATTCCAGTTTAAACAAAATATTTGGATAGTGACAAATTTAAGTTGCAGAAAGGCAGATTCTGTGATTTATTAGCAAGTTAATAGGCTGTGACTAGATTAAGTACCCATTAATGGGCATTTTTGAATCTGAGGCTGCAATCTTATGGTCAGCAGAGCAACATTTTAAGGAACAAAGACTCGATTGAATTCATCCTCTGAGAGTAGAAAGAGAACTCTGATTTTGAAAGGGAAGAAATGTAATGTTAGAAAACTCCTCTTGCCTGGCCTGTTGGCTGATGAGGTTTAATTTCTTAATGTCAAAACTCCAACACTGTGAACTATGGGAAAGTTGTAAAAGATCTGAGGATAAGTGGGGCAGAAATGAATGAAGGATGTGCTGATATTAGTTGTAGATTATATATGACCAATGCCATTTCAGGAACACTATTTGGAGAATTATTTAAACCCATTGCTAGTTGGTCTAATAGGTTCTTTCTCAGAGATTCTGATGTCAAAACTCTCTAAGATTTGGATTGCTTGGTAAATGACTTTACGACGGCTGGTAATCAGTATCAGTGTAATAGCCAGGTCAGATATGAAGAAATTCCATGCCAGATTAAAGTTCATTGTGGAATGAATGATGGAGATCTTAGCTACTTCTAGATTTTAAATCTTCTGTTTAATGAAAGCTCCCAATGAAATACTCAATAGATTAGTAAATAGATATACTCTTTTTACTTTATTTCTTTTATACTGTTTATTCTTCATGAAACAATATGAAATCTGGACAGTGCTGAATTTCAATCTAGTAGATTTAATTTAAAAAAAAAATCCTTCCTTCCTTCCTTCCTTCCTTCCTTCCTTCCTTCCTTCCTTCCTTCCTTCCTTCCTTCCTTCCTCCCCTCCTTCCTTCCTTCCCTCCCTCCCTCCCTCCGTCCCTCTTTCTTTCTTTCTTTCTTTCTTTCTTTCTTTCTTTCTTTCTTTCTTTCTTTCTTTCTTTCTTTCTTTCTTTTTCTTTTGCATAGAAAAAAATTGAACACATAATCTACTATAATTAACCAAACCTTTTGCAGATTCAGAGCATCAATATGTTTTGGCCTTAACCTGCAGCCAAAGCATTGTAATGTTATTTGTAAACATGTCGATACAATGACATTTAGGTCTGCCTTGTTTTGCCCAGCGTCTGTCCTTTATTGATCCGACTGGAGGCACAGCAGATAGGTTACCATCCTCTGCTATATTTTTGCATTATTGCCAGAGATAAGAGAGCATTAGTCAGTGCTATTGCTGATATACATCTTTGGCCCATTAAAATGCAAATGTTCAGGTGTATGACTGATAAGCATCTTTGCCTCTTAAAGCAGTGAAACGCCTGGCTAATTATAACTCTGAACTATTTTTCAGATAACCAAGCAATAAGTCATTATAAAAATGTGTCATGTAAGCCCTTTTATGTCTCTGTGTCCCTGACTGCTGGGCCAGAGATAATCTAATAAGATTTTCCCCTCTGTACAGGGTTTCTGAATTAGTTCCAGAGTATTGTCTTTTCTTTTTAATAAAATTAAAATCCAAATAGCTCTACGAAATCAACACCTTGTACAGGTCACTGAGGCCTGGGGGGTACATCAGTATTAATTATTAAATAAGAAGTCAAATGATGCCTAATAATATAAAAGAAGGGAAAAATACTCTTGCTGAGGGTTGCTGTATCACCTCACATTCTTTTTAAAGTCTTGAACCTATGATCATATGAAGCAGTCTCAGACTGAGTTACAATGTACAATGTCTGGTTATACCTGTGGCATATCTGTCTGGTAACAAATGCTTATCATAATTTTAACATTCCCTTTGTGGAAATTCACATTGATTGAGGTAGCTCATGAGAAACATACACTGAGAAGCACAGATGCAGAGACTACTTGAGTTCAAAAATGTCTCCCAGACTTGTTTTGGAGATATTGTGGTTTTCAGATATGTAACAGTGTCATTACATCGTTACCAGGGGTGGGTTCTACTTACCTTTACTACCGGTTCATAACAGGGCCGCGCATGCGCTTCTGCACATGCACAGAAGCATCCTGATGATATTGGGGTCGATGGGAAGAGCCTCCCTCTGGTTTTACTACCAGTTCTATAGAACTGGTCCGAACCGGGGGCAACCCACCACTGATCCTTACTATCAGTGCAATGTCTCCACCATTCTCTTATCTAATTTTTTTTAAAGTTAAGTTTGTTTCCACTGTAAAGGTGGTAATAGACAATCTGAATTTAATTTTAATTAAAGGACAAGATTTAAAATAGCAATCATTTGCTCTTTTATCATTGGTTTTCATACAGCTGGACTTAGCTACTTCATATACTGAAGTTAGGCACGATTTACTGTAAAGTTCCTTTATTTATTCCATTTAGTCAGGAATTATTTCCTCCTAAAAGCTACTTTGGGAGACCTCTGGGTCACTTTCAGGCACATTTTGAGGTTGCCAGATAGTAGGAAGGAAATTTGATAAGAGAAAGATCATTATTGCTTGTTTCTACTGCCCTTGTCAAGAGATTGAATAGTGACAAACAACAAGTAGGAATAAAAATGTCACAGTGAGGAGAAAAGGGGGAAAAAACAACCATTTTTTTCCTACTGCTTGTGGAACCAGCCCATCCTGAACATTAGTCCTCAATGGGGACATTAAAAGTTACTCATACATGAGACATGAATGAGGGTTTTAACAATATTTTATTGTGGAAGCCATTTTGTGTTACAGTCTCCCCACTTCCAAGAGTGCCAGTTGGCTCTCACTTCAGCTTCATTCCAAAAAGCCATCAAAATATCAATTTTTGGTAGGATGTTTGAGATGTGACTATTCCTGATATCCAGCTGGCATCTATGATTACTGGCTTTATCTTTGCAATGTTATCCTAATTTGATTTGTCTGCTAGTAAACTGTCATGATTAGCAGTATACAAATAAATTAAACATTTGGCTCCAGAACAATATTACTTGAGATATGTAAAAGAAGGAAAATTGTACTTCTGGTCAAGTACAAAAGAAGGATTGAACCCCTCTAGGAATCTCTGGAGGCTGGGGACAGCAAAAAACATCACTCCCACTGGGAGTTGGGAAATGGGCCCTTTCAAGCCTCTGGAGGGCCTCCGAGGGAGGGGGAAAGGCTGTTTTCGCCCTCCCCAGATGCATAGAGAGGATCTGGAGCCAGGTAAGAAAGAAAAACCACCGCCAGGCCCTCCGGAGGCAGGAAACAGCCTGTTTCCCTACTTCTGGTGGGCCCAGAAGGCCCGAAAATCAGCTGGCCAGCATGCGCATGCGCCCCAGAGCTGAGCTAGCATGCCCACTGATATGGTTATGTGTGCCACTTGTGGCACGCGTGCCATAGGTTCGCCATCACAGCGCTAGGGTATTTCAGCTCTGGAATTGTGTTCTGGAACTGCACTCTGGAATTGCAAATTTGAATCAAAACCTCCCTCTTGTAGCTCAGGTTGTGCACTGAATATAGCAAGATGGTTAGATAGGGTCAGCAACCTACATTTTTCAATGTTAACTTTTTGCAACAGTTAGTGATTTATTTCACAAATTTAAATGCTATCTTAACTGTCCACTCTGGCTGACTTATGTATTTCAGTCAAATGTGCTGATTCTCTAAGAATTTGCAGTAAAATGATTCTGATGTATGTTGAAAAAGATTAGGTCTAGTGTAAATGTTTGGAAATTTCAACTTGGACCATACCTTAAGTTCTCTATCTGGCCCTCCTAAGACATTAATGTATGTTGATATCAGGAATAGATTAATTACCCTTCAGCTATTGTTAACCCAGAGATGGCAGACTCAGTATGTGTAATGTATCAACAGACCTGAATATATCTTATCAAGTTAAACTTTTAAGTAAATCTGTTGAGACATAAAGATTGGGCATCTTACATCATTTCTCATCAGGCTTTACAAACATAGACAATATGTCACAAATAGGGCTGTAACAGCCCTAAGGATGGTGAAAAATGACAGTGTTAACATGCATGCAGAAATGTATGCTAATGTCATCTGTTTGAATAATAACAACTTTAAAAAAAAACAATCTTGTGCATGACACAACAGACAATTAAAGATAACACAATGACTATTTTCTTCTCAAACGGGAAAAGTAATTTTAGATTGAAAAAAAATATATAGCAAAGAAGGCAGATAAAAGTGCTTTTCCTGTGTAGTTTTCCTTTTTTTTTTTTTTTAAGGTGAAGGATAATTTTAAATTCAGAGTTGTTTTCTTTTTCAGTAGCTGTATGTCAAAATTGGAAAAACAAAGCACATTTATTTTCTAGACAAACAGAACACTTCAGAATAGCATGTAAAGAGAAACCCATGAAACATTGAACATATAATTGTAGATCATTGGATCAGTTTTCTTTGGGAGTGGGATATTTTTCCAAACCCCATTCAGTGTTTCTGATAGACTTAGATATGCTAAGGTCTAGGATATAACACCCTGTAATGCTTGTGTACATTATAGTTTCCAGACCAATTTCAAAAACTCAGGAATGAGAATGCTAGGAAGGGACTTCCACATCTCCTTTTTGCAGCAGCCTTTAAACATGCTATATGTTCAAGGATTCCGGGTCCTTGCCAAAATGGTGGGCTGTGAGAGAAGGTAGAAGAAGCAAGTACCCATGAAAAGCAATTTTGCTGAAGGAAAGATTGGATAAAATCAGAGATGGGCTGCTGTCAGTTCAGGCCAGTTCAGGCGAATTGGTAGTTGCGACCTGTAGGTGGGCATGCTTACCCACCCAAGTGCTATCCTGTCCTATATTGCCGTGTTTTTGAAGGCGCACGCATGCACGGAAGGGCGCACGCTCACATTTTCGGTGCTGGATGAACTGGTTGTTGCAACCAGCAGCAGCCCACCACTGGATAAAATCCAAATATTCTGGCAATAGAAATATTGGGCTTCTGTGTTTATCCTTATCAACATTTCTAAATTTCTAGGACTAATTCTGTCAAATCCATCTACAGATAGCCTACATAGAAGTTAACATTCCCAGGAATAATTTTACCATAATTTTGTTCTTCATTGAATCTTTGAGGGTTTGATGCAGAGGTGGGTTTCAGCAGGTTCTGACCAGTTCTGGAGAACCGGTAGCGGAAGTTTTGAGTAGTTCGGAGAACCGGTAGTAAAAATTATGACTGGCCCTGCCCCCATCTATTCTTTGCCTCTGGAGTCCCAGCTGATCAGGAGGAAATGGGGATTTTGCAGTAACCTTCCCCTGAAGTGGGTTGGGAATGGAGATTTTGCAGTATCCTTCCCCTGGAGTGGGGTGGTAATGGAGACTTTACAGTATCCTTCCCCTACCATGCTCATCAAGCCACACCCACAGAACCGGTAGTAAAAAAATTTGAAACCTACCACTGGTTTGATGTCTAGAATAATGTCTTACTTTTTTTTAGATAGACATTTTCTAAAATAAATTGATCTTTATTTCCCCCAAATGTATATAGTCAGATTTCCAGAAGTTCTGTGTTTTAGATTTGCCAAATGTGATTAACTGGCAATCTGATTGCTTGCTTATGATAAATATCAGCAAATAGCTGGTAGTTCCTCCCAAATGCAGCGGTTATATTATTCATCAATGTTCTTTATCAATATTATGTTCTAATGGCTAGTGGATGCTGCAAAAATGCAATATGCAAGCAACTATAAGTATGTTCATTAAAAAAATAGATAGAAAAAGCTTGAATATTATTATTATTATTATAACCACTTGGTATATGTATTATGTATACATACATGGTTATTCGCTTATTAGATTGTCACCAAGTTTGAAATTCTGTTATTTATTATCTGAATATACTATTATCTATAAAATAAACACAATAATACATCTCCAGTTCATGGAACTTGTTTTGTACGCAGTGCTGGGTCACCTTCTGGATCACTCCAAATTTAGTGACGTTTGCTTCAGATCTGTCCAAACATTATCTTTGGTGAAATCGTAGGTTCACTTTCACGTTGGGCATTTAATGTTCCCAGTCACTTACATTTTTTAAAAAAGACACAAAGCCTTGCAGAAAGTCTGTGTGAGAATTTACAGTGGAACAATATTGATTCTGCCAACAGATTAAATTCAGCATAGAATATGGAAGCAGTTTTACCATTAAGAGAAATAAAACCATGAAAACTCTAAATCCTGTCATCAGGATACTGACCTCCCTTCAGTGTTCTTCAGTGAGAATGTATGTACCTATCTCCTTAGCAAATCTTAATCTGATAGGGCTGGGTCTTTCAAGTGTTCCCAGTACCAACTGGCCATACTATTCACCATTCTGATGAGATCAATAATAAGATCTGCTACTTTTTTTATCCTTCCCACCTGCTTTTTAGAATAGATGGGAATCCAGCAATCTCGCCTGTTTCTTCCTCTTTGTTCTCATTCTCTTGTCTGCTATTGCTTTACCTGGTGGAAAGTAGAAGGGTGCAGACTTGCTTCATCTGGTTCTTCTTTCCTCCATCTTCAATTTTAGAATATGCCGTGTGAGAATTAAAGCTCTCCTGTTCAATTACAGTGATTGCGCCATTCTTTTTAAGGTGGGAGAAAATCAATTTTATTATTCATTTAGCTGCTTTGGACAGGGAGTGAGAGCTATGGTGAACAGGCAGGCCAATCACAGATTTATTAGGTATACTGAATCTGCCGGAGTGGGAATTGGAGATAAAACAAATCCAAAGTTTATAAATGAGAACTGGCAGAAAACTTGGGAGAACGGCAATGGTGGCTGTTATGTTCCTGAGTATTTCTAGATGGTCTCTCTCCACAGTTAAGGGGTTTTTTTTGGGTGGTGGTGGTGGAGAGAAGAGTTCCTTGAACTTCTCACCTGGATATTTTCATCCCCATCTGTGGTGTTATGTGGGAATGACCCTGGATTACAGGAGGAAAATCTGCATGCTGAGCAATGTTCAGGTAAGAGGCAATTAAAGTACCAGTTAAAGGCAATTAATTAGAGTATTCAAATCTTTTGCTCGAAATAAAATTCCCTATACCACCAGGCTTGAAATTTTAGGTCCGGATAGCTTTGAACTATGCCGTCTACATTCCGATCTATGCTTAGTTCATAAGATTATTTACCAAAAAGTCCTACCTGTAAATGAGTACTTTAATTTCAACCGTAATAACACAAGGGCTATCAATAGATTCAAACTCGATGTAATTCGCTCTAATCTGAAGGGCTAATACTACTATTCACAGCATTAATAGTTCCTTTAGTTTTCCATGGAAACCTGGAAACCCTTTCCATCCATGCTGAAGGACTGAATGGTAAAAATCCATGTGAAGCACTCCCGTGATGTAAGCAGGAACAAAATGCACATATGTTCAGTAGCTATAAAGCCATGCCACATGCTTCCCATGACTCTTCTCTGTTATGAAAAAAAAAGTTCACAAATTAAGAGAGTAGAAGAGTGCTTCAAGGAAATACTCAGACCAACGGCAGACTTTATTTCTGCCCACAACCTTTGGGCTATGGTGGTACTTTCTTGGACTTTGCTCCTTTGCAAGCAAAAACAAATTGAATAAGAAAAGCTTTTCCTCCCTGTTTCTTTCCTTGTTCTTCAAACTAAAATGATCTGGTTAAGTAGTAACATTCTCCCTCATGCTTCAGAGCCACATATTAGGATGGGATTAGACCCAGTGTCCTGGATCCACAGGGTCCATTCACCTCTTAGATCAATTAGATTAGGAAAGATTGTGACAGGCAGGCATTAAAGAGGTGTATCTTCCCTTGTCAAAATCTCCCAATGCAGCTGCACAAGACACAGTGCTTCCCCCCAAATTCTACAGTAGATCAAAATAGATTCCAGTAGTAACTCGTGATTGATTTTTTTTCCCCAATGTAAAATGTCATCACTGATACTATTCCAAATTCTTCCTGCCAAAAATCTAATTAGCAGAAATGAAGGAGGACCAGGAGACTGAACAAAAATTTTATAACTCATGTGGCGTGAAATGAAGCAGGCGAAGGCAGACTTATGTTCCTGTCAAAGGCCTCATTCCGTTAGTGTGGGGTGACATCACAATTTTTATTTAATTTTTTGAGTAGTTCCTTGACCCCTGGCAACAGGCTGGATAGGTCCTTGCAGTTCTCTTAGCAAGACTGCAGAAACGGTTTTCCATTGCCTCTTTTCTAGTTGAGAGTTGAGAAACAGTGACCGGCCCAAGGCCCAAATCTAGCCAAGCAGGACAACAACTCACAGTCACCAAGTTTCTAGCCTAGTGCTTTAACCATACACCAAACTAGTTCCTGACATCACAATAGTGGGTGAGAATTAAACAAACAGGAGCTACCCAATGTCCAATCTACCTTTTATTGTCTTTGCCTCATTTCTCTGACCATGCAACTGACTAGCAGATAACTGTTGCCAAAGATATGCAACTTTTTTTTTTTGAGATTTAATAACAGAATAACAGACTTGGGAGGGACCTTGGAGGTCTTCTAGTCCAACCCCCTGCTCAAGCAGGAAACCCTATACTATTTAGACCAGTGGTTCCCAGTTTGGGGCCCATGCTCCACAGGGGGGCAATTTGATTTTTAATGGGGGGCAATTTGGAACCTTGTTTAAATCAAGTTAACGGCCTTTAAGGCTTCCTCCGCATGAATAGGGGTTCACTTTTTGAATAGTAAGGATTATATGTCACAGAGCGGGGCATCAGGATTTTAGAGATGCTTAGGTGGGGCATGGCCAAAAAAAGGTTGGGAGCCACTGATTTAGACCTGATCATTAAGTTAAACTGAGGGCTGATGTGGTGTTATGGCTGCAGGTAGCCTATCCTTGGTCTATGGCTTTTCATACATTCTAGCTACATTCATTGGCATCTTTCACATTAGACTGATGAGTACTTTATTCCATTTTACTGCTTGTTTCCTTTGTTGTTCATTACAGAAAACTATCTTGTTTCAGTTGATGTCCAAAATATGGCTGAATTCCTTGAGCCTCTTTTTATTCAAAGTAACAAACACATCAGATGGTGCTGTTATGCATGATGCACAAATGCATCAAGATAACATAGCTTCTTAGGCAGGCTTTGGTTGTTACTATTGGAACTCTCCAGCTACCAATTGGAAACTGGCAAGTGCAAATTTATCCAGGCATGCCAGATCAGAGGTACCACTTGATCCTCGAACAACAGTGATGGATGTGCTGTATGACAGCTTCTTTTCTAAAACTGGGCAGGAAATTATTCTGGCTCCTTTCTAAAGTGACAGATTTCAAATTGTTAAATTACAGTTTGGTTTCCTTTCTCTGTATCACCAGCATTTAAATATAAACAACATTTTGGGTTTTTTTTTCCCCCAGCTCATTTTGGTTTTTCAGTTCTGAAATCATGGGCTGTTCTTTGTAACATTAGGCTTGTTAGGAAGTAAAATTATCTCACAGAGAAAGGAAGGTAGGCAAATTGAAGGGTAAAAACAATAAAATAGCCTTAGAGAGTCGGAAATGTTAAACTCAAGGCAGCTTATTTTTTCTTCAGACTAAGAGCGTCTCTTAACCCAACTCATAGCACACTTTCTTCTGTTTTGTTTTCCCTTAGAAAGTCCCAACAGGTTTGGCTAAAGGCCGAGCCTGTTGGGACTTGACCTAGGCTTCAATGATCCCAGGAGAAGAGCCAAAGCATGTTGACTATAGATCTGTAGCTAGATTTCCTCAAGCTGAGGTAAATTAACGCACAACTTTTGTGTCCTATGAGTTAAAGAGCAATAATGTCAATGGTTCACATGTCTAGTTTGACTCTTAATTACAGAAAAACATGAGTTTCATATACTGAATGTGATGTTCTTTCTCAACTAGGCAGATTTCATCCTAATGGCACAATCCTGTCATCAAATCCCCCCTTTCCATGGCTTCAAATGTAAAATCATTTTATTTCTTATAACTGAACTGTATCTGCCATAAAATGAAAGTGACTTACCAAATTCAGCAGGATTGCTTTATAGAAAGGTGACTATTTCTGTCTTTTTTAAAAAAAATAAAAAATAAATAAAAGGAAATGTGGTACCCAAGAAGTAATACCCGTGTGCTAACATTTCTATTCAGATTCAGGGAATAGCAATAGAATTTGAAAAAAGTCCTCTTCAAATTGCTACTCCAGAATTTTTCAAAATCTGGAAGGAGAAAATTGAAAGCATCGATACCAGTTAGAAAGTTCTAGATGGCTTATGAGTTGAGTTGAACACATGCACATCCAAATTGATTCCTAATGTTCTATATTCATAACTGCCCATTTTCCCTCACCCACTCTTTTCCCACTCTTATGCAGTCCTTCCAATTTGTGAAGCTTAATTATATGTTTTGAAAACAGCAGTCCAAATTAAAGATGAATGTTGTTTTGATATTGTTCCTGGGCCTGGGGACCTTGAGAACTCCAAGTTATTCTTAATTAAATTCATTTTCATTCATTGATCGGGAATAAGTACAAACAACAACTCCATTCTCAAAACTGACTCAAGAGTGACTGTTTCTTTCTAACAGTTCCTCACCCTACACTAAATGTACCATTTCTGAGCTTGAATGAGAGTTGCCTTTTTTATACTATGAAGTACAATTTCTTTTTTGTTAAGTAAATGATGACAATTTCTTGATGTATTTAGGTGGATTAAACTCGGGTGCATCCAAACATCATTAGATTTAGATTAGGCTCACTGAAACAAATGAGACTCAAGCCAGCTGTGACTGACTAAAGTCAGTCTTTTAATAAGTCAGCCTTTTAATAAGTCAGCCTCAAATATGGCAAAAGGCTAAGTTCAACTCATTGCAGTTATTAGAACACTGTGGACAACGGTGGGATAAAGGAAGCTGCGAACTTCAGTGCAACTTCAGTGCAAAAGGCTGTTGTCCAGGAGAGCTTTCTGCTGTTTATGAAATTTGTCACCTTCTATCTCCTGCCTTCTCACCTCCAACTTGTCACAACCTGGTTGATGAGAAGTATTGGTGATCCCACCCTATAAACTGCACTTCTCTGAGATTTTCTCCACCTAAAGAAAAAAAAAAAAAGCATCCAAAGGATTCTGCCTCAAGACTTGAAAACAGTGAGGGTTTTTGAAATGAAAATGAGGAAATCTTGCTCATCTCTGCAAATCACTAGAAGTGGTGATAGCCTTTGAAGATGCTATGTTTACTCTAACTGACTCTGTTTGATATTCTAGAGAAAACCTTGATAAATACTGTGAATATTTTCTCTATGTATTTGTGAATAAGACAAGATTATTTGCTTGAAATATAAAAAGGAACACAATTTCCCCCTATAATCAGCTTCTGAACCTGGGAAATAGTACAAAAAAATATCAGACACTTGCTCTTTAGCTTCACAGAATGGGAAAAAATAGGTGCAGTCTTAATTTTGAATTTTAAATCATTCCATTATAATCTATATTACAATATTGGCAAATATCATAGAGATTTAATCTGCCTTTCTTTTGGTATATCTTGTTCAGGCAATGCTAAAACTTCCATTTTGTTGCCTTCTCTTGGATTTTCTTAGCTTGAAGACTAGCTTTTTGTTTTAATACTTTTCAGTCTGCCTTTGCTGATACTACAATAACAAAAGATGAGATTCTTCATTGCTAGCATATCTCTTTCTACGACCTTGACTGCCCAACACGATGTATCAAATGTGAATTTTTCATGATGTTTTCTTCCATTTCAAAAACCCAAAAGTTTCAGAGTGCTATTGAAACTGCTGCAAGATTTGTCACATAAAGACAAGCTGTAATTCTCTTTTAATGAATAGTTTTGTGGAAAACACATCAATATGAGCAGCTATTCATATTTGTCTCCTTTCTGTTTTGTAGACCTGCCACCCACATGCTCTTGTACAAATCTGATCACTAGAAATGTCTGAATGGCTCTTCTGGAATACAGGAGCAGAACAAAAGTTTTAAAAACACAAGCTGACATCATGATATGTTTTTGTACATTATTAAAATATAGGTTGGATACTCTGAAAAGGAAAAGATACATGTGTACAGGCATGGTGTGTGAGTGTGTCTGTGTTTGCACATATATGCTTGTGCATATTATATGAATACACAATGCACAATACGCACAAGCATATACACACACACCACACATACAAAGAGGATCTCAGTGCCTATAATGTCTATATGAAGGCTTCCTCTCTTTCTTATGCTTACTTACTATAAAAAAATATTGAAAGTGAAAGTGACCAAATATTGGAAAATTTCCAAATCTTTTTGCCTAGGATCTTGCTAACTTCTTTTATATAATGTATATATATTCAACTTTGCCCCTCAAATGCAGGGTTAGGATTAGAGTTAGGATTGACCCAGAGTTGGACATCACATACTGTAACAACCGGTTCTCCCGGAACCGAAAATGTGAGCGCGCGTGCGCAAACACTCGCTTCACTCGCCCGCGCGCCTTCCACACATATGTGCAGCATCAAAAAACTGGGGATTATATAGGATGTGATAGCACCAGGGTGGGTGGGTAGGACCAGCCACTGGTTGGAACTACCGGTTTGTCTGAACTGGTCTGAACCAACAGCAGCCCACCACTGGGTAGACCAACTGACTTCTCTTAACCAAAGTTTTTATTTATTTATGTATTAATAGTATAATATAAAGAAATATAAAAGAAAATAGTAGGAAAGTTAGGGGAGGGAAAAGGGAAGGGAAAAATGGGGGGACAAGGGGAAAAAGAAAAAAAGGCATTGACTTCCAATTTCCTTTCGAATGGTAGAATAAAATAATAACATCAAACCTCAACTTTTTAATTTTACATAATAATTTTATTCATTATATTTCCGATTCATTCTAAAGTGTCTTGCCACTAGGAATCTATGATGAAATCTGCTTCGCCCAGAAAAATAACAATTGTAAATATTAGATCAAGATGGATGCTGGGAGTGAAGTGAAGGCAACTTTGGGCACCTTGTTTCCTGAGTGGACCTTGTTGCTGGTGTTTTTATTGTAAACAGCATCTCTGCACAAAAGAGAACAACATTCCTCCAAAAATTAAGGAAAGGTAGGCATCGGACTCAATCAGGATATCAAGATTCAAAATCCAGTAACAAGGATAGAACTGCTGCACATTTAAATGGGTATCCTGTCCCAAGACAGAGCTGTCCAATATCCAAGCCAATTGTCTCCTAATGTTTTGGCCAATTGCAATCAGCCATATAATGTGCTATCTGTCTTTGTTTTCTCTCCAAATCAGGCTTTCACCAGGAGATGTTTTAGCTACTCTATTTCAGTTTTACTCCTCCTGCAATGAAGACATAGCACATTTATCCTGCCATCCATCTTACAGCTCCAGCGTCTTCTTCCTGCTCTGACATGTTTCTGTATCCTTTGGGACTAATATCTCTGTTGGGGAAAATAACATTACTTAGAGCATCCATGAAAGGAAGACTGAAAGATGATGGGTGATATTGTTCCATATAGGCACTTTCGTGTGTGTGTGTGTGTGGGGAGATGCAATGGCAACCGGTGAGAATAGGTTGCCAGTAGAAGTAATTGCTTCCAGTGCTATCTTATGTACGAAATGTGCAAAAATACTAGATTTATTTCAACAGAGGACAATCTTGAATTGAGCATGTTCTCCTATCCCTTCCCCCACCAAGTCACAAAACAAGAAACAATGGCTGGAAACTAAACAATGGCAAGACAAGAAACAATGGATGGAAACTAATAAAGGAGAGAAGCAACCTGGAATTAAGGAGAAACAGCTAACAGTGAGGCCAATTAACCAGTGGAAGAGCTTGCCTTCAGAGGTTGTGGGTGCTTCATTACTGGAGGTTTTTAAGAAGAGACTGGATAGTCACTTGTATGAAATGGTATAGGTCCCTTGAGCAGGGAATAGGACTAGAAGACCTCCAAAGTCCCTTCCAGCTTTATTCTGATTGAAATTTCATACAAATATATCCAAAAAGAGCACCTTTTGTCTCCATAGTTTCAGTAAGTTCAAGAGAACCTGGTATTGTAAGGGAAAAAAATGGGAAGGGCAACTAGTTTATTTTAGAAAATAGTGCCCCCACTTTTGGTGAGTCATATATTTCCAGGAATCCAGTGATTATTCAGTGATGCATAATAGAATTATTCTATAGAAGCAAATGTTCTGAGCCTTTGCTTGCTTTCTCTTGTGGATATATCTAAGTGTATCTGGCAGATTCATGTTATACGTTGGGGAAACAGGGACAGTGTAATGGAATATCCAAGTAACCTTGGGAACACAGAGCCCTCCGTACAACAATTCAAGCAGGAAACCAGTATTGCAGAAAAAGATTCTCGAATACAAGGAAGCATGAGAAACAGACTCAGAGTAACTCTACCTTTGTTTTACTCTAGGTATAAACTGAGCTGGGCAATTACTTTGGGGACCTTTAAAAATTCTGTACATTGCCTTACTAGGCAATCAAGATCTTTCTGGAAATCCAAATGATTCTTGTTTTCTGAATTTGCTGGGCTCATGGGATTTGACATACAATATGACTCCTTGTCTTTGGTCTTCAGGGTCAAGTCCATTCTACCTTTCTCAAGGTTTTGCCAGCCTGATTTTGCAGCGTATATAGCTCAAGGGGACAGGTAATTTTTGAAGTACAAGGCAGTTTAATATAAATTTAAAGTTTTCTTCCAAGCCAAGGGGCAGTTCAACTAAATTGCCATGTAATAAGAAATAAGCATGATGATGTGCTAAGAGTTAATGATAAGAAAGCTCTATCTGTGAATGGATATATTTTTCATTGGGAAATTAATTCCATGTAAAGTAGCTAACAGTCACCTAACAACTCATAGTTACCCACCCTTTACACGGCTTCATAGAATGAATGTCAAGAATGAGTAAAAGGCGAAAGATTTATACGATCTGAAGAGAAACCAGAATGAGTGAGAGTGGTTGATTGAATGAACTTGTTCTGAGTTTCAAAAACTCCATAATTATGTTCTAATAATGTTTTTCAAACCAAATTTGCTAATATCTATAGCATTGAAAAGCATTTATTAAAATGTTGGCAACAGAGTGTAATTTCTGATTGAATGAGAACACACTAAAATTGCACTGCAAGATGATGGGGGTATTCTTGGTCAGAAGAAAATCAATTCAGGAACTGGGCTGCAGCCACTTTCTGATGGGATTTTGTGTTCCTATACAAAAACAAATCAACTGCCTTGGCATGTTTTATGATCCTCTTCTCTCACGGGATGAATCCCATGTGACAACCATGACAAGCAGTGTTGGACAGTGCACCACATGGTATCATACCCAAAATAGCTAGTTTTAGCTTTCCTGGGTATTATAAATAAAATAAATGAAAGATCAGGATATAAATGGCATAAACAGAGACATATCAATCAATTGTGTAAGTTTTCTTTTCTTTTTTTTTTTACAGATGTTCAAAACATGACCATCTGTAACCTAAAAAAGTAGATGAAATATAAATGAATGTTTTTGAAACTTTTCCACATAAAGTCCTTGATGTTTCCTGAATTTGATAGTTTACTTATAGACATTTCATACCAAACTAGACAACATCATCAGGGCTAGTGAGTATGGAGTATAAAGTTTGTATAGAGGGGCTTTCCTTGCTAATGTTGATGAGAGTGTGGTGTTCTCCTTTGTAGTTCCTTGATTAGGGCATTATTTTCTGCTTGATTGTTTGACTGGTGTTAATCCCTGCTTATCTAGGTTTTGGCTGCTGGAGAACATGGGTTCTGAATTTTTCTTTTGTTCCCTTGTTAGTTTTTCTTTTAATTGTCTCTTTTGAATGATGTGCGACTGTTTCTGTGTCACACAGCCATTAATGGCTGATTTCTCTGAAAGCCAAATTCTTGGATTTAGTTTGGTTTAGGATGTTCATAATTTCCCAGTTTGAAACTAGGGTTGAGATTTTTCTAGTAAAGAAACATCTGCAAGCAAACAATCTAGTTCAGAGATTCCACCAAGGATTCCACAGTTCAACCCTGAGCTACAGATATTCTTTTCTGTTGGAACTTTTCCATGCATTCTTCTTCTTGGGCCATGTCTGTCATCAAATGTTGGCGATCATGTTGGCAATCCTATTTTTGTCAACAGCTGTCTGAAAAAGTGCTATTGAGTTTTGTCCAAATCAGTGCCTTAGGTTTTGAAGCCATGATGTTCTTCTTCTGCCTGGGCCTCGTTTGCCTTCAATTTTTCCCTGGAGGATTAAGTGAAGGATGCTGTATTTTTCTGGGTGTCGCATCACATGTCCAAGATACTCTAACTTTCGCTTTTTAACGGCTTTGATTATTTCCCTTTGCTTTCCCAGGTGGCTTATCACCTCCTCATTTGTGATTTTGTTAACCCATCTTATATGTAACAGCCGTCTGTAAATCCACATTTTAAATGCTTCTAGTTTCTTCAAGTGGCTTTCTGTCAGAGACCAACTCTACTCCGTAGAGCAGAATAGAAAAGATGTAACATCTGACAAGCCTGATTTCCATGCATTAATGAGTGCATTTTGCTATCAATCTATTACAAAGATTAATAAAGCTGTATTAAATGTATTATTTGTGGAAAAGGGATTTTTTTTGCATAAAATATTATCCATAGGAAAAAAAAATCAGCTCATGAACCATGAGAGGATTCTGCTGTTGTTTCCATTGGGAGCAGAGATTTATTTCTTAATAAATGATTTAAAGACTAAAATGATTTGACTGAAGTATCTGATGAGAACATGATTAAAATTCAGGAATCTCATATTTGCTGTTTTATAATAATTACATTGATTAATGATTTACAAGTTTCAGGGGAATAATTAGGAACATTCCCCTTCATCTCTCTTTCAGTTTAGCAGATTTCCTTATGCTATATCCTAAAACTATTTTTTAGCATTAGAAAGTTGATCTGTTTTCCAAATATATGCCTTTGGACTGTCTTTTGAGATTCCACCCTGCATCCCACCCACATTTATTAGGCATTCATATTTCAGAGGCTAGATACCTTTAACTAGATTATTGAATGCTTTATGATATTTTGTTTGCTAAGAAGTGTTACATTTTGGCATCAAAAGAATCAGCCCAAAGCAATGAATGAAATAGTTACTGTGTTCCCAGTGATGCAGAAATAAGTGGGACCTGTTACTTCTGCTCAGTGATTACCCATTCATTTCCTGCTTGCTTTTCATAATGACTTTGGAAACCAGTTCAGAGTATGAATTAGTTATGAGAAGGCCTCGGTGCATATAATAGGGTTGAGAAGACCCCAAGCTATCTGAATTGTGCTCAAGAAAGATTATAGGATGAACCTCTTCCTTAGCTTGATTAACCTCCTCTATACCCACTGGAACTCAGCCAACTATGGAAGTGAAACCTCAAGACATCTAGGCGGAACCAAAGAATGAGAAGAAATGTATTGAGAACAAGATATCAGAGATTGAAGTTAGGACTATAGATAAAATCAGGATGAAAGGCAAACCAGAACTTGGAATCAAAGAAGCCAGGACAGGTGGGCAATGAAATACAGAATCAGGCAAGACTTGAGGAGGAACCTATTGCTAAACAAAGGCTTCACTAACATTGAAAGCCTGTTACTTGTTCCTATATAGGAGGATTGGTTAGTTAATCAATTTGTTAATTAAGGAGAAATTTCTTAGAATGAAGGAGAAATTTCCTGAGAGTGAGAACAATTAAACAGTGGAATGGCTTGACTCCAGATAATACTGTGGGTATTCCATCACTGGAGATTTTTTAATAAAAAGATTGGACAGCCATTTGTCCAGAAAGATATAGAGTCTCCTGCTTGAGCTGGAGGTGGACTAGAAGACTTCCAAGGTTCCTTCCAACTCTGTTAGTCTGTTTTGTTATTCAGTTATTCTTTCTATGATCATATGTTATCAATCCCATCAAGACCAAATAAAGTCCGGAATGGTATAGGGTTTCCTGCCTTGGGCAAGACCTCCAAGGTCTCTTCGAACCTTATTTGTCTATGTTCTATGTTTTGATTAGTTGAGGTGGAATCATTCCAAGAACTGAATGA
The DNA here is from genome assembly GCF_029215685.1 of Pituophis catenifer annectens. Lineage (NCBI taxonomy): Eukaryota > Metazoa > Chordata > Lepidosauria > Squamata > Colubridae > Pituophis > Pituophis catenifer. Next base: position 103,519,503 of record NW_027256882.1, read on the forward strand.
TTATAGCAGATGTAACTAGCATTTTGGTGGGACAGTTTTCCCAAATCCTTAGTCATTCTATTCAGTACCCAAATTAGCAAAGAAATCACATTTGTACCCTTTTCCATCCATATCCAGTTCCTGAACTTTCCCTCTATGTCTCCTCCATCCAGCCCTCCTTTTAAATTGAACAAATCCGATTTTGCATTGGGGAAGCTATGTTTCATGGACTCCTGTGGCCTTCTTTCCACCTTCCCACAACTGCTTGCTACATCTGCCCTTACCAGGAAAAGATTTAAAGGGAGAGAATTTGGGGGGACATGAATCTGGATAATATCTGGAAAGAATCAGGAGCTCATACAATCAAAATGAATTTGGCTTTGTCTTATAATTAAAGTAATTTCTTGTTTGAAAGAAGGGAATGGGAAGGGAATGTTTTTGAGCTATAGTCATTGCAAACATGGCAGGATCAATGATTAGGATCAATTTTTAATATAGCCTGCATGTAACAAATAAATAAAAAGAAGAAGTTCATCCTGCCATTTTTTAAAAAAGTATCTCTGGTGACTCATCATAGATTTCCATCTTCATTTTTGTTTTTCTCTCTCCTGCCCCTCTCATGATTTCATCTCTAAAAAACAGTGTGGTTCATGTAAATGCCCACTTACGATGTGAGGCCAAATTATGTAATGTGCATCACAATGTTGGAACACAAACTACATGACTTGTATCTGATGTTGAGTTGCAAGAATCAAAGGTCAAGGATTGTGCCATGATGTTACAATGCAATCTTGATCATTAGAATGAAAAATGAGGATTGAAAACATTGGCTCGAAATCTGTCACCCATGAAACTTTGAGGGACAATACGGGTGGCCTGCTATGATGCCATATATAAGATTTAATTAGAAAATGGAAGATGTTCAAGATTGTCTTGTAATTCTTGTAGGAAATACAGGATATTGATGTAGTAAATAAATAATTTTAATAATCTAAACTTGGTTCTCCTTGCTTTCTTTTCTTTAAACATGCATAGCATATATAGTAGCTATTCACAATTTCAAGCACATACACACCGAGTAGCCTGAAATACTATAATGGAAATGTTTATACTGAACTAACCGAGGCCAATTATGGTGTTTTTAAAAAGTTATAAATCTATAAAAAGACAAGAAGAGCTCTAAACTATTTTAGAGCAGAAAACGAGCCTAAAATTACTGAACATATTAACTGTGCATGTAATTTTCTTAGCTATGGTTTAAAACTTGGTCACTGTGCAACCATTGTACTAAATTATATCTGCATAATTTAAAAAAAAAAACACACCTTCCTTCTAATCAGCTACATATAGCAAGGAATGGGCCATCCCTAATACATTTCTGAAATATATATGCATGTACATTGTCTCTAATCATAAGACGTTCGTGATGATTTTAGACATGCTTTTTAATTCTCAGATCGAAAGATCCTTCTATAGTTATTAGAGGAGTATAAAAGCATTTACAAGTGCACTCTGGCATAGACTGCAAGAAAGTAATAAGTGAATAGATTTGTCTTAAATGGAAGAAGAAGAAAAAAAGAAAGGAAAATAGGACACCAGGTGATCTGTCCTCTTTTCTTGCACCATAAAGGAAACAATTTGATGGATGAGAATTGTAATGTATGCAAATATAATTGGAATGAAATATTTCCTCTTCCCTGAAATGAATCCTTTCTGTCAGAATATATTTTCCACACAATTCCTTATATGAGAATATATGCTGAACATGTTGATTTCTGGAAGAATTATCTTCCCTGATATGGTTTGATTAGCTGTCTTTTAATTATATCGTCCCATGTGGGACTTTGTCTATGGAGAGACTTTCAAGGAATAGAACTATAGTGCCATCATCTGAGAAGCCGTGTAACTGAGAGTTGTTTGTGAATATATTTATTCCCAAAGGGAAAGCATGAAGCTGTATTGTGCAGAACATTTAAAGAAGTGTGAGGTGTACCCTTGGAAGTCCTGAGCAGCCATGTCCCTGAAAAGTTTCAGTCGGTCATGTGAGATAGTTGCTAGAAAGGCAAATGTGATTCTGGGCTGCATTTAGCAGAATAACGATATCAAAAATGCATGAAATAAAGTACATATTTCCCCATAGTCTCAACTGATAAAACTGTAATAGAGGACTGTGTATAATTGGGGACTATTGGGAAACTATAGTTAACTATAGGCAAACTGGGAAACTATACCCCAGTTTCAGGATATTACTGGGCTGGAACAGGTCTAAAAGAAACCCACAAAGATGATACAGGGATTACAGGACATGCCCTATGGCCATGATGGCGAATTTATGGCACGCGTGCCATAGGTGGCACATGTAGCCATATCAGTGGGCATCCCAGCTCAGCTCCAGTGTGCATTCCAGCTGATTTTTGGGCCTTCTGGGCCCACCAGAAGTAGGGAAACAGGCTGTTTCCTGCCTCCAAAGGGCCTGGGGTGGGTGGGGAAGGCCCGTTTTTCTTTCTCACCTGGATCCAGATCCTCTCTATGCATCTGGGGAGGGAGAAAACAGCCTTCCCCACCCCCTCGGAGATCCTCCGGAGGCCCGAAATGGCCCGCATAGAATTATGGGTGTGGGCACATATACATGAGAACCTCTCCCACCCCCCCTTCCTGGCACGCGATGGCAAAAAGGTTAGCCATCACTGCCCTATGGGGACAGATTGAAGGAACCTGGGATGGTCAGCATGGAGAAAAGACTGGGAGGAGGGGACATAGCAGCTACATGAAAAAATGCATAAGGAAGACCAGTAACTATTTTCCCTGGCACAGAAATTAAGGCCAAAAATAATGAGCACAATTTGCAGATACTAAATTTCTCATAAATTCAGCTTAGGGGGAAGAAAAACTTTTGACTGTAGGATCTGTATCAGAGGTGGGTTTCAGCAGGATCTGACCAGTTCTGAAGAACCGGTAGCGGAAATTTTGAGTAGTTTGGAGAACTGGTAGTAAAAATTCTGACTGGCCCCACCCCATCTATTCTCTGCCTCCCAAATCCCAGCTGATCAGGAGGGAATGGGGATTTTGCAGTATCCTTCCCCTGGATTGGGGAGGGAATGGAGATTTTATGGTATCCTTCCCCTGGAGTGGGGAGGAAATGGAGATTTTACAGTATCCTTCCCTTGCCATGCCCAAGCTATGCCCACCAAGCCACACCCACAGAACCGGTAGTAAAAAAATTTGAAACCCACCACTGATCTATATAATAGTGAAACAGCTTAATTATGAAACTTGTGGGTTCTCCATCTCTTGAGGATGGCCTACCTGGGTTTCCTGAACATTGCAGAGGGCTGATTTAGCTGATCCTTAATGCTTTGAGGGAAAGATGCTTCACTCAACCAAAATGCTTTGCAAAACACTCCTCCAAATAGTTTGCACAAGCATATTAAACAAAAATGCCCTCATGTTAACAATATATCCAAAAAGTTGCATTGCCAAATATATTTTATCCAAAATTATGTATTTCAAAATGCAGTTTCAAGCCAGGAGTTACATCACAAAATTCAGGGATGTACACCTTTTGAGAGATGAATGTTTTGATCTACACATTACTCTGGGAGATTGAAACCACTCAGTTCACTGTGAAATAGAGTCTGAATGAAATCTCGCTGCTGCCTTCAGAGTTGCTGAAAGGAGAGAACGGATTTAATCTTGCTTACTCGACTCAAGCTGGGAAATAAATGGCATGATAAGAACTGATTATGAAGGATCCTTGGCAGGGCTTGTTCCCAGATGTCGGGGCAGCTGAAAAGATGAACAGGAGAATTCAGGGTGTATAAAATTTGAAACTGCAGGCTAGTTTTTTTTAAAAAAATCCATGGTTCTTTTTATAATTTCGTGATCCAGAGAAGGATCTAACTGAAGAAAGGGGTCATTCCCTAAGAAAACAACCCCCATTCCCTGTGCTTTTATTGCCATAATCCTGTCTATTGATTGAACGCTGCCTGCAGTTCAAAATTTCATCCTTCTTTTTCTTTTAAAAAAACAAATAATAATAAACAAACAAGTAATTTCAGTATTTCATAATTGCATTTACCACTGTCCTCCATTAGTAACCAAGTTACTAGTTACAGCAGCCACTGAGTTTAATTACCATAAGATCCACCCAGCCATCTCAGTGATATTTTTTTTTACTTTTGCTTTGTTTTTTAATTGATCTTATTGAGAAAGAGAACAAATGATTGATTGCTTGATTGATGGCTTTTTGTATAATAAAGATGATGGATTGCTATAGCATGGGCTGCAATGGGAGAGTTCCATTAGCTTTATCTGAAATGGAGTAGCCAGACTACTTGTGGCATCTTAGGCTAAAGATCAGCAACAGCTGCCTAGTTTCAAGGAAGCTACAATATGGGCTGAAAAATAGAAAAAGGACAAAGCCAGAGAGAAACCAGAGATGATTGTTGAATGTATAACTCACTTTGATCAAATTTCTCTTCTCTTTATTTGAACTTAGTGAAAATCAAATCAATACGTCTGCAGGTGAAGCGGGGATATCATGCCCAGGGCCGGATTTTCCTATAGGCTAACTAGGCTTCAGCCTAGGGCCTCAAGATCAAGAGGGGCCTACACAGTGGTGGGATTCTGGGGGTTCTAGGGGGTTCGGCCGAACCCTTTGTTAAATTGCTGGCTCGTCCACCCCTCACCTCCCACCCACGCGGCGCCAGCCTACCGTAGCCAGGGGTCGGCAATTGTGGCTCTTTTACAACCTGTGGCCTTCAACTTCCAGAATTCCTGAGACAGCTTGGCTGTCTCAGGAATTCTGGGAGTTGAAGGCCACAGGTTGTAAAAGAGCCACAATTGCCCACCCCTTCCCTAGCCTGAGTTCCGCTGCCTGGGATCCACGTGGGCTGCCACGTGGTTCCCCACAGGCTCCGGACGCAAGAGAGCAGGATGGAGAAAGCAGCTTCCACACCTTCACTCACCCTCACTCTCTGCTCTGTTGGATCGCCGGCCGTTCGCTTACCCTGCCCACTCCCAATCTATTGCTGCCTCCGATGGCTAGAGGAAAAAAAAACTTCAAATTCTTGCCACAGGGCTTCAAAGGGCCGCCCTAGAGCCAGTGGTGCAGCCGAACCCTTTGTTAAATTGCTGGCTTGCCCCGCCCCTCTGCACCACTATTTATTGCCAATAAATAGTGGTGGGCGAGGGACGGGGGAAGCCAGCAATTTAACAAAGGGTTCGGGTTTTTTTTTGTAATTTTATTGGCGGAGCTTCAGCATAGGCTAATTGGCCTCCCGGCTCTCAGCTGATTTGTCTCAGCTGTTTTGCTCACGACTCTTCTGCTTCCTTGCAAAGAGTCCTGGAGCAGATTTTTTTTCCCCTAGCTATGCTGAGAAACGAAACTGAAACTGCTTTGCTGTTGCTGCAAGGTTGGAAAATTAGGCAGGCAGAATTCTTTTCTTTTTCCTCACCAAAAAAGGTAGGTGCAAACAATGGGAAATTTAGGGAAAAAGAGGAGAGTTCAGGATTTTAAAACACAAAGAAAAAAAGCTCTATTTAACTAGGGAATTGTAATAATTGAGATACTATTAATTGTATATTTCTGAAAGCAGAAATGGTTAAGTTGTGGTTTGGAGGAATATATGGGGGAAATTATTTGGTTTATTATTATTGGTAAATATAATTAATTGATTTGTAAGACATTGGATTGCATGGAAATAATTGGAATATTCATGTTCATATTGATTAATATACAAAAAAGGTAGTTATATAAGTAATTGATTTATATTAAAATGTTGAATTTGTATTAAACAACTGTATTACATAATTACATAATTAACCAATGTGAGGATGGATATAAAAATAGATGACAATGGGAAGGGGTATAAAATAGAATAGAAGGGAAAAATTGAATTTGATTAAGATTAGAGATGAGGATGAAGGGTAATATTGTTTTTTTTTTTAAATAGATGAGGAATAAATATGGCAAAAAGGAAATATAGAAATTGTAAATTTAATTGAAATGACTAAACACTGTTTAAATTTGTGAACCGCCCAAATACTCTGTTCAAAAAAAATAAATTGTATGTTTGTATGTGTGTTTCTAATTATTGTTATTTATTCATATTTGTTCTCTTTTATTCTTTAAAGTTTAACAATTCATTCTTTATCTTAATATCTTTATATTTGTTTGGGGTTGGCTTTCTTCCCTTTCATCTTTTTTATTGTACAGCAATCTTTCTCCTCAAACCTACCACCTCTCTCTTTTCTTTCCTTCTTACATTCTCTTCCTCCCCCTCTTCTTCTCCTCCCTACTTCCTCTTCCTTTCTCCTTCTCCTCCTCTCTTCCTCCCTCTCTTACCCTCACTCCTACTCTAATTTCCCTTCCCTTCCTTCATCCCTCTCTATTGCTGTATCCTTTTATGCATATGGACTACTCAGAGGGCTGAAAAAGTTATTTCTGACTGGTCCTCGCACTTTTGACCAGTCCTCAAACTTACGACTGTCCTCACATTTTACGTTTTTGCCCTATCTTGTCACCATGGTGAAAAGAAGCAGTTGTGAAATGAGTAAGGTGACCAGACGTCCCGCTTTTGGCGGGACAGTCCCGCTTTTGAGCAATTTGTCCCGCGTCCCGCGGCGTTTTAAAAAAGTCCCGATTTTTCATTCTGCCTCCTGGTTCCCGGCTGCCTCCTGAATCCCCGCTGATGGCTAGAGGGAAAAAACCTGTTTAAATTCTTGCCGCGGGGCTTCAAAGGGCCGCCCTACGTTAATGAGCTTCCCCCTCTCAGCTGATTTGCACAGGGCTCTGCTCTTGCTAAATTGCTCAGTTTTTTTTTCCTCTTTGTGCAAACCAAGCTCAAAATGAAACTGAAGGTAAAACAGGCTGTTGGCTTTGCGGTTTGCTTGCAACGTTGGAAAATTAGGCAGCAGATTTATTTTCCTTTTCCTCACCAAAAAAGGTAAGTGCAAACAATGGAAAATTATTTAGGGCAAAAGAGGAGAGTTCAAGATTTTAAAACACAAAAGAAAAAAAAGCTCTTTTTAACTAGGGAATTGTAATAATTGAGATATTATTAATTGTATACTGTGTTGAAAGCAGAAATGGTTAAGTTGTGGTTTGGAGGAATATATGGGGGAAATTATTTGGTTTATTATTATTGGTAAGTATAATTAATTGATTTGTAAGAAATTGGATTGCATGGAAATAATTGGAATATTCATGTTCATATTGATTAATATACAAAAAAGATAGTTATATAACTAATTGATTTATATTAAAATGTTGAATTTGTATTAAACAACTGTATTACATAATTACATAATTAACCAATGTGAGGATGGATATAAAAATAGATGACAATGGGAAGGGGTATAAAATAGAATAGAAGGGAAAAATTGAATTTGATTAAGATTAGAGATGAGGATGAAGGGTAATATTGGTTTTTTACAAAAATAGATGAGGAATAAATATGGCAAAAAGGAAATATAGAAATTGTAAATTTAATTGAAATGACTAAACACTGTTTAAATTTGTGAACCAGCCAAATATTCTGTTCAAAGAAAATACATTGTATGTATGTGTGTTTCTAATTATTGCTATTTATTCATATTTGTTCTCTTTTATTCTTTAAAGTTTAACAATTCATTCTTTATCTTAATATCTTTATATTTGTTTGGGGTTGGCTTTCTTCCCTTTCATCTTTTTTATTGTACAGCAATCTTTCTCCTCAAACCTACCACCTCTCTTTTCTTTCCTTCTTACTTTCTCTTCCCCCCCTCTTCTTCTCCTCCCTACTTCCTCTTCCTTTCTCCTTCTCCTCCTCTCTTCCTCCCTCTCTTAACCGTCACTCCTACTCTAATTTCCCTTCCCTTCCTTCATCCCTCTCAATTACTGTATCCTTTTATGCATATGGACTACTCAGAGGGCTGAAAAAGTTATTTTTGACTGGTCCTCGCACTTTTGACCAGTCCTCGAACTTACAACTGTCCTCACATTTTACATTTTTGCCCTATCTTGTCATCATGGTGAAGAGAAGCAGTTGTGAAATGAGTGACATGGTTGTTAAGAATGCTGCACGGGCATAAATATGAGGATGGTCATAAGTGTGAGGACCAGTCAAAAGTGCGAGGACCTGTCAGAAATGACTTTTTTCAGGCCTCTGGTTAGTCCTTTTGTGCATATGGACTACTCAGAGGGCTGAAAAAGTTATTTTTGACTGGTCCTCGCACTTTTGACCAGTCCTCGAACTTATGACTGTCCTCACATTTTACGTTTTTGCCCTATCTTGTCACCATGGTGAAGAGGAGCAGTTGTGAAATGAGTGACATGGTTGTTAAGAATGCTGCACGGGCATAAATATGAGGATGGTCATAAGTGTGAGGACCAGTCAAAAGTGCGAGGACCTGTCAGAAATGACTTTTTTCAGGCCTCTGGTTAGTCCTTTTGTGCATATGGACTACTCAGAGGGCTGAAAAAGTTATTTTTGACTGGTCCTCGCACTTTTGACCAGTCCTCGAACTTATGACTGTCCTCACATTTTACGTTTTTGCCCTATCTTGTCACCATGGTGAAGAGGAGCAGTTGTGAAATGAGTGACATGGTTGTTAAGAATGCTGCACGGGCATAAATGTGAGGATGGTCATAAGTGTGAGGACCAGTCAAAAGTGTGAGGACCTGTCAGAAATGACTTTCCAGCCCTCTGAGTAGTCCCTATACACATAGCCATGGCCACCCGGTCACATGACCAGCTAGCCACGCCCACCCAGTCACATGGCCTCCAAGCCACGCCCACACAATAAGCCACGCCCACAATGGTGTCCCTCTTACCAATGTTAAAATCTGTTCACCTTACCCTATACACATAGCCATGGCCACCCGGTCACATGACCAGCTAGCCACGCCCACCCAGTCACATGACCAGCTAGCCACGCCCACAAAATAAGCCACACCCACAATGTCCCTCTTTACCAATGTTAAAATCTGGTCACCTTAGAAATGAGTGACATGGTTGTTAAGAAAGCTGCACGGGCATAAATGTGAGGATGGTCATAAGTGTGAGGACCGGTCAAAAATGACTTTTTTCAGCCCTCTGGGTAGTCCTTTTGTGCATATGGACTACTCAGAGGGCTGAAAAAGTTATTTTTGACTGGTCCTCGCACTTTTGACCAGTCCTCGAACTTACGACTGTCCTCACATTTTACGTTTTTGCCCTATCTTGTCACCATGGTGAAGAGAAGCAGTTGTGAAATGAGTGACATGGTTGTTAAGAAAGCTGCACGGGCATAAATGTGAGGATGGTCATAAGTGTGAGGACCGGTCAAAAGTGCGAGGCCCAGTCAGAAATGACTTTTTTCAGCCCTCTGAAAAAAGTCTATGCACATAGCCACGCCCACCCGGTCACATGATGAGCTACCCACGCCTACACAGTCATGTGACCAGCTAGCCACGCCCACCCAGTCACATGATTGCCAAGCCACACCCCCAACTAAGCCACGTCCACAGAACTGTTGTTAAAAAAATTGAATCCTACCACTGGTGAAAGGGCCTCATAAGTGGAATAGCCTAGGGCCTCTTTTCATCTAAATCCGGCCCTGATCATGCCCCATTGTAAGTAGGGTGCCATTTTGGGCTAATCTTTACTACTTTCAATTAAGTCATTCCTCCCTCCCTCTCTCTCCCTCTCTCTCTCTCTCCTCTCCTCCCCTCTCCTCTCCTCTTCTTGCATACATATATGCAAGAAGGTCATATTTAAAGCTAGTCATCCTTTGGTGAACTGTCAAGTCAAAGAATAGTAGTAACAGAAAAAAGCAGAAGAAGCAACTCCTACTTTCCTTTGATAGATAATTGAGAAAAGAGAAGATCCGGTTTTTTGGAAAGGTGCCCATTCAATTAATACTGCATATTTTTCAGCTGTTACACAATTCTTGCTGGATTGGAGCATCTGTGGCCCCTGTAAAAATAAATAGGTCTGCTAATATTATAGCTCCAGTGTGTCTTTTGTCCCCATTTAGAAATGCAGAAAATTGTTTGGCTAATGTAATAGAAAATAATTACAGTCCATTAACCATCATTCCTGTTAGAACATTGAGTGATTTAGACTAGAACTCATTATTATGTCTCTCTAAAGAAAGAGGGTTAGATCTCCACCTTTCCATCTTAACTAGATCCTGTAGGCTAATGAGTAAAATATCCAATCACTTGAAAATCAGGATGCTGTTGCTGTACCTATACAAATTATATTAGTATGTTTTTCACATCTTTTCCCACTGCTTTTTTCCCCCCTAAATGAGAAAATGCAAATGTTGTACCAAGGTTCACAGGTCTATAGCATATCTAAATCTTGATCCCTAGATGAATTTGTTTAGGCTCATTTAAAAACCATATACATAGTGCCAGTGAAGCATTTTATAGTTTTGAGTTTGAGCATTCATTTTTATTTTTTAAAGGATTTTTTTTCCCCTTTTGGATTGAGGCCCATGGTTTCTCTGAGTGCTATTTCTGTTGAAAAAAGAATCAAGCCTACTTTGTCTAACCAATAGAAGATTTTTTTCACAATTTTGGAAAATTGGATTCATGAATCAAGTTTCTGGATTCATGAGCATACAGAAAGTGTAACAAGGCTGTGTGTGTTAACTGATACTGTGTTGATGTCCTCATACAAATGTCAGAAAATACATAATTTGCATGATTTCTCCAGTGACATAGCATATATGATGTCATGGCTTGTATCAGATGTCTTTGGGAACATTTTTGCATATTTAGAGTACAATATATATTTGTGAGTGGTGCAATCAATCCTAGGCAGCCACAGATGTTTCTCCATCAGGGTGCAAAGAGAAACTATCTGCTGCATACTCTGCATAGGCATCAGGAAGGGCATCCGGCCAGTAAAAACGCTCAGCTCCATTAAATCACCCTGACTCTACCCCAAGAAAAGGGATTACGGTGTCATAAAACAAAAAGTACAATATATATTTAGAGATTAAATGTAATATTAGAATTTGATATTTTAACTTCAGTGTGGAAAGTTGACCTCAGTGGCCTAAACCATCTCTTCTAATTTTTTGTTAATAGATAACCTGAGCATTTCACAAAAATTCAAGTTGCTTTTAAAAATGGAATATGTAAACTTCTAATGAATGTACTATTAAAATTGTCTACTTTGAGTATTATATTTACTCCATTTGTAAAGCATATAAAAATTTGCAGCTAAAGTATCTTTAGGAATCTATATAGGAAACAGACCATAAATGGTTTTAATCAATTTTTTAAATTAATTTTGGAAACTGCTGCAGAAGAATAAACTAACAGCTGCTTTATAGAAAGGTGCAGTATAATTTTTTTATAGTTCCTTTCTTGTTAAGATGTAGGTGCCTACTTTTTCCCACAATGGTTTCAACCAGTTTCTCACAGAACTGAAATGGACAAAGTTGAAAGTGGTTCCGTGCTTTGGTGCACATGTCAGATATGAGCAGAGCCCTGATTTACACATATGTAACAGTAACAATATCACCAAGTTGGATGGAACTTTGGCGGTCTAATCCAACACCCAGTTTAAGCAAGAGACCCTATACCATTTTGGACCTTCACATACTGTCGAAAACAGTGGTTAAAGCCACTGAAAATACTCAGTTAAGAACTAGGGTCTTTCAAAATGTCCAAGAGATGCTTCAATTCAACAGAGTGATCTCTTCGAAGTCAAATTGCAAATAAAAGGAATTATCTACTGGGGTACTAAGAATCCAATCAGGTAACTGTAGATATTCAATAGATTTTCAGTGGCTTCTGGTTTGTTATATGCCATATATAAGGGTTGCAGCTTCACTTCTGAATATCAGTGGCAGGATGGACTTGCCCAAAGATAGGCTAGCTGCCAGGTTCAGAGACTGGTTGCCGGTACCAGTGTGCCAATCAGCTGGTTCAAAATCAGCTCTGTGTGGCAGAGTAAAAAAAAAATATGTGCTTTTAAAGTCAGTTTTGACTCCTGGTGATTGCTCCATGTGTTTATTTTTTGGCAGCATTTTTCAAAAATGGTTTGCCATTGTCTTCTTCCTAGGGCTGAGAGAGAAAATAAATGACCCAAAGACACACAGCTCACTTTGTGCCTAAGGTGGAATAAGAATTCACAATTTTGTTTATAGCCTGATGCCTTAACCACAACACCAAACAGGCTGTCAATGAAGGGAAGGGATTGCGTTAAAAATCTGTCCGGTCTACCTACATGTTATGTAGACCACCATGTTATGAAAAGTGTGTGTGTGTGTTTGTGTATGCGTGCATGCATGTGTGTACATACTTTCTGACACTTAGAACATCCATAAATAGCCAATCCTTAAATCTGATGTGCCTATCAAAGCTTTAGACTTCATTGTTAGATTTCATTGTTTTCTGATGTTTCTAGAATATTATATTTCTGAGCCTGTCTTAACCTGTGATCTATCTCTTAACACCCTGATTGTGGGCTTCAGAACTCCATCAATCCAATCTAAAATCTTGGACCAAACCTTACCTTTATTGCATAATTGGGCAGAACTGCTCAGCAAATTAATTGCATTTATGAATGGCAAAAACGGGATAAACTTGTATGAATAGCCACACAGAATATTTAAGTTTCCCCAAATGGTTTGCATCAAACATAGCTGTAAAGAAATGTTTATTTAAAATAAATGTTGTACAGTGTCCCATGCCTTTAGGCCTAATGGTAATTAAACTGCAATATGCCGATAATAACACCTTATCCATCTGTGCTCAAGCCAATATTTAATGGAATAATAAGGAATGTCCATCTAATGATATTGTCAATTAGTCTTACCGACTTGGTCCCAACACATCTGGAATGAAACAGAGCTTAAAGGCAATCGTAGCTACTCGGTTAATGGCATACAGTACTCCAAGCAGTGACCTCTGCTGGCATAAGTAGGCTAAAAATAAATAAATAAATAAAAATAAAAAATTACAGAGAGCCAGTCTGGTATAGTAAAGCTCTAGGCTAGAAACTGGCAGGCCATAAGTTCTATTCTTGCCTTAGGTAGTTGGATGATCTTGGGCCAGTTGCTCCCCTTCAGCCCTAGGATGTTAAACCCCTTCTGAATTTAACAAAACTGCATAGACTTTTCCCAGTAATTGCTAGGAGCCAAGATTGCCTTGAAGGTTCAAAATTGCAATTATTACAACATGCTAAGATTACATAATTGAGAAAGATTGCATAAATTCCCTTTTTCTGGAAATGTTCAAGCAGAGGCTAGATTAGATGGTCTCTTGTCGGGAATACTTTCATTGGGATTCATGGACTGAGGAGGGGCTATACTCTTATACTGAGGAAATGGCCTAAATACCTCTTTCAAACTTTACGACTCTATGATTAAAGACTTCTCACACCTTTATCCTAATTTGTGCAATAAATTTGTCATGGTAATTATATAGCTAATTTATAGCTTTGTAACCTGCATGGATAATCCAGAATCCATTAAAAGCAGTTTGAATTAATTATTATGAACAATGTATTTTTTTTTATTTAAAAATCAAAATAATTGCAAACTCGCTTTGGATTTTATCAGCTTGGATATATAGCAGTCTCTCATTTAACATTACGTATTTGCTGGATAATGTATGAACAAATTCTATCCTAGTCAATGTTCCAGTTTTAATCCGATTATCAAGGAAGCTTCTATTATCACTATTGGGCTATCCATCGACATTTCTGCTTTTGTTATATGGATAACACACATTCATGTATTATGATAGCTTGTCTAGTGAAGAGTACACACAATCTGACAGCCATTATGCTGATGGATAGCACAATTTTTTGAAATATCTGATTTGTTCTTTCTTAAAGGAAGTTGAAAGTATTTTATTATCTGCTGGAGTTTAGTTGCTTTTTCTTCCTTTAGAAAAACATTGTGGTTAGATAAGGACATTTAGGACAACTCTTCTAGAGATAGAAGACACGTTTTTTACACTGTGTAAGTTGCACTGTGTAAGTTGCTCCTCTGACCATGTAACCGTACATCAGGGGTGTCAAACTCACGGCGTCATGCTGTCGTCATGTGACATATTGCGACTTTCCCCTCTTTGCTAAACCAGATGTGGGCATGGCCAATGCGTGATGCATCCAGCCCGCGGCTGTGAGTTTGACACCCTGCTCTATATAGTCAGAGGAGCAAATCACCTGGTTCACTTGTGTATATAAAATAAAATTTAAATATGTATATACTTTTGAATTAACACTTCTTTCTCCTTCCCAATAATGAAGAAAGAGGATGGAATGAATTCCAGGTGATCTGGCTCGCCTGTCCCTAATTACAGGTGTGTTTGTGTGGTCCACAGGAAGGATAAGCAACAGCTGGTGCTCCAGATGGAGCTAAACTGTAATTGCCAGTAGCCTTCTTCTTAACTGGATCTGCTGAGAATAGCAGTTCAGTAATATCTGGAGGAGGAACACACTACCTACTGCTACCATAATTCAAAGATAAATTAGTGAGCTACAGCATAACTAAATATGCAATCATTTCACTGTCTTTTATTGGACTAAACAATTATTTGATTCAGTATAAATCTGACAGGGCTTCTGTCGATATATGGATCTTGGTTAAGCCAAGTTTACCTAATTAACCTTTCAATATGTGAAAGGAACCTTTAAATTTGGTACAGTAGGTAAAACAAATGCCAAAAGACACGTATGAGAGAAAAGTGCACTTGTATACCTACTTGTAAAATGTCTATGCAAAAATACTTTCCATTAAGGAATATAATTTGGAAAATTGGATGTGTTAGGAAAAATGTATGTATGCATTAAATGAAATGCACGTAAAAATATCTGCAGTTTTGTGAGCATCTTTCCCTTTTTTAAAAAAAATGTTAATGGCAAGTTGGTCTAGAAATGGAATGGAATGGATTAAAATTGAGTGAAATTGAAACTGGCAGAATTACTCACATGTACTTTTGTCTAGATGTGTACTGTTGGGCCAATAATAGTCAAGCAGCACTTAGTCCCATCACAAGAAACACAGTGCCAAAAATAAAGTGGGGATGCGAATGAATACTGTATCAAATAGAGTAATTTGATGCATTAGGAGAATCAGTTGTTGGTTTTAGCCAAGAACTGAAAAGTAACCACATATTTTAATGGAAGTAGCAAAAGTACTTCGCATATTATCTTATGCTGCTGGAGGAGAGATACAAAATACTACAGAGGCAGGGCTACAGAATATGAAAAAGATCATTCTTTTTCTTCTATTGTCTTCTATCTTGTTCCCATTCCACTCCCCTCCCCTCCCCTCCCCTCTCTCCTCTCCTCTCCTCTCCTGTCCTGTCCTGTCTTTATCCCAAGTTATGTTTTCATAGTGGCAACTATGGTGCTTTCCAATAAGCTAAATTCAACAAGTAGAATTTGCTACATAAACCTGCTTCTAATTAAAAAAAAAATAAGAAATATATTTGGGCAAGAGAAAAGGAGAATCTTTCAAGGAAAAAGGAGGAGGAATGTAGGATTTTGACAAATTATGGTTCATCTGCTGAGATTGGGGGAGATAGTAATATTCTACCTTTTACAGTACTGAAACAGACAGAGAAACTTTTTTTTTTCCTGTGGGTAAGATACTAGAAGATCCCACAGGAGTATTTGAGTTACTTGAAAAGCAAAAATGATTATATAGTGATCATCAAATATATTGTGCATGTTCAAAGGATGCCTTTGCAATGCTGGGAACATGTTTTAGATCACTGGTGATGATACCATGTGGAAATTCAACTCACACTGCTGTAATTTGATTCACTCGTAAGAGTATGAAAGCTAATATGAAAGGACAAATATTTCAAAATTAATAGTAATTGAAAGATGGCAAAGATACAGTGAACAGTTTTTCTTCTGGTAAGTTCTTTCTACAATTCTCCCTCCTGAAAGTAACAGAATATTAGTTTGGAAAAAGAAGTTCCTCAAAATTGAATTTTAATTAGCTAATCTGTCAGAGACACTGACTTTTTTATATACAAGTATATACTTTATATATTAATGGAATGTAACTGGGCATGTTATATATACCAGTCTGGATACCAATCAGTTCTACAGGATTCATCTCCCAGAATTTCCCAGGCAATGGAGCCACTGTTGAGAATTCTGGGTGCTGAAGTCCATATACCTGGAACATGCCAGTAGGCAAAAAATGACTGCAAATTAAAGTCAATGGACTATTTTTTAGCACTATCAAAATACTGTTCTTAAAAATTCCATTTGGGTTAAAATATGCTAGACAAATAATACTTGAGGTGTTGTGTTATAGTTCACCAGGACACAAACTTAAAAGTAAACCAAACAATGAGATTGCCACATCAATTTACTGGATTCTCTATATCATCTTCTGTAGCAGCTCTTGCCATTTCCTCCTCAGGGTCCACTTCCTATGACTTATTTCTTTATTTACTTACATATAAAATTTATTGGCCATCCATCTTAGCATTAAAACTTAAGGACATATGTGGAAGGGGGGAGTTGGTGGTGGTGGTGGGAGGTAGGATCTGTTCTGTTGTTATTTGATTAACCACCTCCACTGTGCTATTCCCTTCTGGGACTCTAAGCCAATTGTCAGAGCCAGGCCTTTAGGCCCTTACGAAAGAATAGGAGGGTTGGGGCCCAACCTCACATGGGGTGGGGATAAGATGTTCCAAAGGGCAGAAGCAACAGCAGAGAAAGTTACTTTTTCAGTGGTAACTTTAGTAAATGGTTGTTAAATAGGAGAGAGAAAGCTCTCCTCCTGGATACTGCTAGCTGGAATAATTGGGCTTCCAGTCACAATAAAGTCTAGAAGTAGTCCTCGGTTAACAATCGCCCTATTTAACAACCATTTAAAGTTACCACTGAAAAAGTAACTTAATGACTGGTTTACAGACGTATGACTGTTGCAGGACCCCGATGGTCATTGTTCTCATAATCTGGGTGGTTTACAACCAGCACGCACATAAAACTGTTGCAACATCTCAAGCTCATGTGACCATCATTTGCAAGCTTCACAGCCAGCTTTTGACAAGCACAATCAATTTTAGCATTATTTTAACAAAATTGTTAATTGCAGTCACATAATGTCTTGCTTACCAACCATGTCATATAGTGATGGAGTTGCCCCTCCCAATTAAGGTCATTCAGTGAGGACTGCCTGTAGTTCTACTGGAATCTGTCTGCTGAATGATATACAACTGCCTTTTTATGATAATTTATGGAGCCTGATTTATCTCAGATAATTTGTCCTACTAACATTTCCCTCACAGAAGTAATGTAATGCAAACCCAAACCCAAAATTTGAAAATGCAGAATTTAGCTGAAAAGCCACATTTACTTCTGCCTTGATACATTCAAAGACATTAAGATAAATTGTTATACTGCTGTTTTTCCTCCATGTTTCTGCTGTTTTTCGTCCTTATTCTTAAGGTGCTTTAACGTTTTTATGGTATGTTCTCATGCTTGTTTTATTGTCACAAGGAAAGGGAAGGAGTTATGCTTTTGCAGGATCCAATCTGGATGGGACCAGAAGTTTAATATTCTGAGCTTTCAGACTCATGCTGGAGCCCATCCTCAGGACACCAGCACAAGTCCAAAAGCTCAGAGAACTAAACCTCTGGTCCCAGTGATCGACCCAGATTGGATTCTGCAACGTTATCCTGGGACACATATGTATTTGCCTTCATTCATAAGTTTTGCTCTTATTCTGGCATGCATTTCTCAATCATTCTGTAGCCTCCACAGCTGTCAATGTTTCCTGTTTTGTAAAAGCTCCATGAAGGGAGTTTCCATTCTTTGGGATTTGCCCAAACCATGGGGAGATAAGAAAACTGCAGACCGCAACATTCCACCAGAGATTGTGGAGCCTTGTTGATTATGTTAACTGTTCGAGGGAATGTGTTTGTCTGGACACATGGGGATTTCTCTCTGTTGGTTGCTTTTCGATGTAAACTATCACTTTGGAGTTGGGTGGCCTGTAATTTATTTAAAATAAATAAATGCTATTTCCTAACTAAATACATAAATCCCTGCTCTTTGTATTCTCTACTCTTTGCTTTATCATTATTTCCCTTCTTTCTCACCACAGTCCAAAACAGAAAGCTTAATAACACATTGACCAAAAAATCTGGTATTGTCTATTAACTAGAAGAAGGGATAAGCTTCATAAAAGATTGGTACAATTGCAATCCTGCCCTTGGGCATTAACTCTTTGCCAGTCTGCATTATGCTGATCTCCTACCTGCACAAAGAGCTCAAGCTTTGAACCCTGCTGAAATCATCTCTTCTGTAAGACAGGATGAGGAGCTGCTGAGATTCCATTATGGCTTACTTAGTTCATCAGGAAAACAGATAATTTAAGCTGATGGGATGAATTTCTAGCCCTTAGAAACTGACAAACTATTCATTGTTAAAATTAAGTAATGTGCTAGCCTGGCTGTACACCAGCTGGTGTGAACCTATGATTGGGCAGAGGTTTCAATTCCCCAAGCTGATTTTCATATAAGAAACATTTTGGAAAAAGACAGCTGCAAGAAACATGGTCTTTTAAAAAGAAAACTGTTTTCAATCTGATCAAAAATTCCTTTAGTTTAGAATTCTTTTCTCATAATGGAATACCAGAAAAAAAAGGAAGTTTGTTGCACATGAGTGAAAATAGTATCCTTATAATATTCTTCCCTGAGATCTGAAAGTGTTCCTAACTCTGATACTGGAGGTAATATATAGTTATCATCAAGACCTGAAGCTATTGAGAAGGATCTCCTCCTCCATGCATTTGTTTAATCCCCTTTCACAGCTGTACAAGATGGCAGTCTACATCTTGCTTAAATCCAGAGTTTATTTCAATGTGGAGGAGACTTAATTTTAATCTGTCTTGAACCTTCCATCATTTCTGAAATGCCCCAAGTTCTAGAATTAAGACAGAGAGAGAAGGAGAAAAGGGTAAAAAATATATATATCTGCTTTCTTCACACCAGATCTAATCTAGGTACCTATCATTTTACCTCAATTGCTATGCTAAAAAAAGTCCCAAACCTTTTCTCAGGACTGCATTTTTCTGACTGTAATTTTGATTAGTCTTTTTCAGCCATGTAATGTAGATTTTGAGATACACTGCTAGGAAAGATATATTCTGAGATGTTTACATCATATCATTTTATATACTTTATAGTACTGACTGTTCTATTTCTGATTTCTTTCCTAATCACATCTTATTAGCTGCATCAATTTTTATCACATTATATCCCATAGCCCCCAGTCCTAGTCTACCACAATTGATTCAGATTTCATCAGTTTAAGCAAAGTTTGTGGAATGTGTTATAAATACATCTCTCAAGAATTCAATGGGTTTTCTTGATATATTTTTTTCCCTACTCTTTTAAGTTATCACTTCTTTGGCCCGGTTCTATTAACCCAGTTGCATTAGAGTGTAACACAATTTTTATTAAAGTCAAAGGGAAGAATTTAACCTGATTTGGGTTATACAATATAAGGTGCATAAATATACACCAATAAGCATAACTCTTACAAGCTGCCTCCTCACTGTGGCAGCTTTTAATAAGGGGAGCAGTAGACATATAATTCTCTATCATCTAAATTTAGATAAAAGAGTAAAGTTGGGAAGTAATGCTACTTCATTGTGTGGTTCCTTTGATTTTGAAAAACAAAACAGCTTACATCTATCACTGTCAAAACACATGGTAAAATCCTCATCATTCAGCTAATTTCCTCTGTTTGATTGTCATTTTCTTCTCAGTCATCAGGGAAGACAATTTAATATTTTAGTCAGATTCAGTTCAGAATCTAGATGAGATGGAAAGAGATGGGGCAGCATCCTTATGCTCAAAATATTATATGTGCATCACATCCTATCAGAAGGATCACCGCACCATTTTTGATTGCACAGTGTCCTGATATTACTGATCAGCTTAGACCATTCATTCTTTATAACAATGAGAGGCAGTATAACAATGAGAGGATTTCTTCATAAGAAATTATTATCATTCCTAAATTTGGTTATAGAACAAAATAGATGTGTTGATTTTAGCTGGTTTAGAGGGAATATCAAGGCTTTATTTTTGTATTACCTTGCAACGTAAGGATATTTAATATTTAAAAAAGGCAAAGCAATTAGTATACATTCATGCAAATTCTTTTGAGTACAGGATGAGGTACTCAAATCTATCTGTTAACTGGAATATTTAGTGGTCAGTAAATTAACTATTGGATTATAATTTCTGAAGTGATTTTTCATAGTTCATGCATTTGTTTATCCTTTCCATTCATAAGCTACACTCACCCAAGACCTATGAATTTCATGGATAACGTATCAACCTTTCAAAAGTCATTTCAGAAGGAAGATGTCAAAAGATCCTCTTTGAACATGCAGTGAGGGAATAATTGAAATGATGGAACATATTGTTCTCTAGTATCCTTTCTATGCAAGTGCTCACCAGGAATTATGTCCATTCTTTAATAGATATCCTGGTTGTTCTGATTTATTTTATCTTAAATTGTTATTAGCAAATTAGTCTGATTTTATTTCCTTGACCACAGCCATGGACTGTTCTACGCAGGGGTGAAATGTAAAATTTGTTACTACCGGTTCTGTGGGCATGGCTTGGTGGGGGGTAATGTGACTGGGTGGCCGTGGCCAACTTTTTTTTTTAACTTTTCAAAGCATTTTTTCTAATGCTTTGAAAAGCCTCTGCCAATCAGGCAACTCAGCTGGGATGGTCAGAGGGGCTTTTTAGAAAATGCCTCTCTGCCGATCAGGCAACTCAGCTGGGATGGTCAGAGAGGCTTTTAAAAAAATGCCTCTCTGCCAATCAGGCAACTCAGCTGGGATCATCAGAAACTTTTCAAAGCATTTATTTTACCACCTTTTCGGCCAAGAGATTGCAGAAAAAAATGCTTTGAAAAGCCTCTGATGATCCCAACTGAGCCGCACGATCATCAGAGGCTTTTTTTTTTACTTTTAAAAGCATTTTTTTGTCAGAAGAGGTTGTAGAAAAAATACTTTTAAAAGTAAAAAAAAAAAAAAAGCCTCTGATGATCATGTGGCTCAGCTGGGCATGGCGGGGGGGCAGGGATTTTTGTTACCGGTTCTCCAAACCACCCGCCGCCATTGCTACTGGATGGGGTGATCCGGTCCGAACCAGGAGCATTTCACCCCTGGTTCTACGGTTTGTACATTAAGCTGTAGTATTTCTTCTAATCCTTTTTAGGTATTTTAGAAAAAATATATTTTTCCTTTTTTATCCTAATTAATTGTGTTTTATCTACTGGTCTATTACAGAATAAAGATGAATTAATTGATTGATTGGATAACTTATCAAAAGAAAACATTGAACATTGCAATTGGTGCTAACATTCCTTATCACCATGAGAGATTACAGAAATTAGTGCTTTTAAAATCAGGAAAGTACTCTATCTTGTTGCTGAAAATACATTTTTATCTCAAGTTAAAAGGAGAAAAAAATGATGTGTGAAACAAAATAAAATAGAAACTAAAATAAAAAACATTGTTTTATAAAATGAATAATATTATTTCTTTTAGAATAACGTAGTAATAAAAATTCTCTTGAACAGAAATATGTATATCAATTTTCCAAGCATGGTTATTGGAAATTTATTATTTACTAGCTGTACCTGGCCACGTGTTGCTGTGGCCCAGTCTGGTGCTTCCGCTGGGCTAAAAGAGCGAGGGTGAAGTTCCAAACTCTCCACGAACATTTGGTGGGTGTGGCCAACTCGACGTCACTCACTTTCATCAGTCACAAGACAGCCCCCGAGCCACCCCTACCCAGCTGGTGATTAGGGTAGAGAACCGGTTGCTAAAAAACCATGGGAACCACAAAATCCTCCCTCTCTGTCTCCCCCTCTCTCTTTGTATCTTTCTATGTCTCTCTCTGTCTCCCTGTCTGTATCTCTATGTCTGTCTCTCTCCCCCCTCTCTCTGTATCTCTCTCTGTCTCTCTCTCTTCCCCCTCTGTATCTCTCTATGTCTCTCTCTCCCCCCTCTGTATCTATGTGTCTCTCTCTCTCCCCTGTATCTCTCTATGTGTCTCTCTCTCCCCCTCTCTCTGTATCTCTCTCTGTCTCTCTCTCTCCCACCCTCTCTCTCTGTATCTTTGTATGTGTCTCTCCCCCCCATCTCTCTGTATTTCTCTATGTCTCTCTCTCCCTCTCTCTCTGTTTATCTCTGTCTCTGGCCCGGCCTCTTCTGCATCCTCCGCTATCGCCCTTACCTTTTCAAGCCAGGCCTTTGCAGCTCTCCGCACCACAGCAGAAACTCGGGGGGGCCCTCCGTCTTCCCTACACAGATATTGTCTGGGGGCTTGATGGGGAGACGCATAGCAGGGAAGGGAAGGAAGGGAGGGAGGGGGTGCAGCGGGGGTTCGAGGCTGGCTTGGGGCTTCCCGCCTGAAGAACAGCAAAGCCAGAAGCCACGAACACCCCACTGGACCCCTGCTGCGAGTTCTCCTCCCCTGCCTGCCAAGGGCAGGGGAATGATTAAATCCCCCGCTCTTCCAGGCGAAATGAAGGAGGGCCAGCCATCCTCCCTCCTGCCCATTTCCGCCCCCCGAAGCCTCCCCGGAACCCCTTTTCTGCCAAAGGCCGAAATTTTTGTGTAGGCTCCATGAACTGCCAGAGCGCCCAGCTGGGAATCAAAGGTGGCGCTGGTCAAAGGCGACCCCGAGGCTCCAGTTGCCTCCATCTCCCGACCAGATTCACATAGCACCAGTTAACGGCTGGTCTTTCTGACCTCGGGGCCCGTGGTAGCGCTGGGCCAGGCGCGATTCGGGCCAGGTGAGGGATGGAAGGTTCCCGCTCGGCGGACCCAGACAGCCTCATTGCCAGGTGTTCTTTGGAGGGAGCCCCGAGAGCGGCTGGCGAGGGGGGTGGGCAGCAGCGGCGGGCAAGGCTAGTTCGTGGGGTGGCCGGGGGAGGTCAGAGCCAGGCTCGGGCGGGCCCCGGCCAGCCCTAGAAGCACTGGCTGCGAGGGCTTCCTGGCAGAGAGCTGGTTGCCTACCTGCCAAGCCTGGTGGCAGGATATGGCCGTTGGGCGTCTCTGCCTTCCAAATGCGCAGTTTCTTGGAAGCGATATGGAGAGTCTAAATATAAGGAGCAGAAATCTGTTGAGCATAATCAGGGCTGGGAGGCTGCCATGTTGGTTTTATGTCCAGCAGATGGTGCTGTTTTTCAATGTTTTTCAATGTTTGTCAATGTCTTTCAATGTTTTCCAATGTTTTTCATGTTTTTACCTGTCACAGGTATGACATGTATATAATATACATATATAAAAACACACCCGTAGTCGAATGAAACGTTGTGACAAAATTTGAAAGCAATTGGTGAAGAACTTTCAGAGATGTGCGGTTATGTACAAACGGACATTTACATTTTTATTTATATAGATTTAAAATATTTATAAGGCCATCAATTTTAAGCAACTCTGGGCAGCTCATAATAACAATAAAATCAATCAATGAATTAATAAAAAAACAAGGCCTCCTGATCCAGAAAATGTGCAATTAGCACATAAAATGGATCTGTACAAAGCCCGCCCCAGCCACCTCTGCCATCTGTTTGTCAAGCGGGAGCCATAAGTCCAGGAGGACCTCCAAATTGCACACAAGCTCAATTTTGGGGAGTGCAATCCGATGCAGAGTCAAAGATGACAAGTCATCAGAACTGGGGAACTGCAAAAATCCCCAAGCCTTTCTGTCTTGCCAGGGTTGAGCTGAAGTTGATTCATCCCCATTCAGACCAGGTAGTCTGGTTACAATCTCCAGGTAGTCAGACAGCACCAAACTAAACTGTATGTAGTAGGTTTTACTTAGAATAAAATAACAGAGTTGGAAGGGACCTTGGAGTCCCTTCTAGTCCAACCCCCTGCTCAGACAGGAAAGCCTACACCATTTCAGACAAGTGTTGTCCTATCCCTTCTTAAAAACTTCCCGTGTTGGACATTCACAACTTCTGGAGGCAAGTTGTTTCACTGATTAATTGTTCTGTCAGGAAATTTCTTCATAGTTCTAGATTGCTTTTCTTCTTGATGAGTTTCCACCTTTTGCTCCTTGCCTTGCCCCCTTTGGACAATAGCTTGACTCCCTGTTCTTTGTGGCAACCTCGGAGATATTGGAACACTGCTATCATGTCACTGCTAGTCCTTCTTTTCATTAAACTAGACATACTCAATTCCAACAACCATTCTTTATATGTTTTAGTCTCCAGTCCCTTAATCATCTTTGTTGCTCTTCTTAGTAAGGGAGTTTATTGTAGCTTTCCTGAAGAACTTTGGTACTGAATATTTATCCAGTGAAAAAAATTAAGCAAAAGATAAAAGAGTGCCATTCATTCTTCTGAAATATAATACCCACAATCCCTTGGTCATGGGCTGACAGGATCTGAGGTCTAATTCATCTGAACAATATATTGGTGTCTTTATCTCAGGGTTACAAAAATATGACAAATATAATTGGGGACATAAAAAGAAAGACTGAATTGGAATTTGTCTAAGGTTACTACTTTACCTAAAAGTGTTACGAGAAATATACAGGTAGTTTTCATTGGGATCGGAACTTCCATCACTAAGTGAGGTGGTTGTTAAGTGAGTCGCACCTGATTTTATGACCTTGTTTGTCGCAGTTGTTAAGTGAATCACCATGTCATTAAGCAAATCATGCAGTAGTTAAGATTTTTGAGGTGTTACAAAAAGTCAGTTTTGTATCTTAGAACTGGAACATAGCTCTACTTTTGTTTTTTTAAAGGATGAGCCAGTAAAACTTTAAACAGCTGAACATGCAAGAAAGAAAATTGTAAAATAATGGAAAACGTGGAGTTTAAAGTAGCTTTTTAATAAATCATTCACATAGAATGAAAGTTCTAATAGCTGGATCACTTATAAAATTTGAACTTTTCACTTCTAGTTTAGACAATGAAATGATGCAGTGAGGGTTAGAATTCCCCTGTAAGCATTTTTCAGAGATTATTTCTGAATATTGAATTTCAGTCAATAGACCATATTGGTCAGCAGGATAACTCAATGGATTCTAACAATGTGATAACATGATAATCTTGGAAGGTAATATTTGTTGATGTTGTTGTTAGTTTTGAAGTCATGCCCAACCCATCGTGACCCCATGGACAACGTTCCTCCAGGCCTTCCTGTCCTCTACTATCTTCTGGAGTCCATTTAAGCTCACACCTACTGCTTCAGTGACTCCATCCAACCACCTCATTCTCTGTCGTCTCTTCTACAGTGAGTCCTTCCTTCTCATTAGGTGGCCAAAATATTTGAGTTAAGGTAATATTAGACTAGGATTATTATCATCTTTTCTTTTGCACATATATTATTTCATTTACCATAAAATGAAGGTAAAAGCATTTGAAAATTTTTCAATGTTAGCTACAACTAGAAATGGACAGATCTGTCCAATATTTTTCACTTTGATCTTTGTCTGCAGCAGGTTTCAAATCTTTTTTAAAATTCCACACCAAAACAATGGTGCATCTCTGAATGCATTTCTCATCTCACATCTCTTTATTATTAGTATTTATATCCTATCATCTTTTCTGCTATAAGCTGCCGAGGCAGCACACAGCAAAACTGACAATAAGCAACAAAAATCATACAGTTGGTTGTTGCACACTAAAATACTGAAAATAGTTTTAAAAGTCATATTGAACTGATATGTTTCCACACAATTTTAATGATCTAGAAGTTTTTGCAAGTGATTTTCCTAATGAAATGCATTTTTAGCATATGGTTGGGAAGGGACCTGGGCTGGGTGGGGGAATTTCCTGCTTTCAATTCTATAAATTCATTTTGTACAGAAAAAAAAGTGAAATTCCTCTGAATTCTTCCAACAAGGCAAGGACAGCAAAACAATTAAATATTTATTTAAAGAATAATTAAAAAGTAATTTCACCTGTAAATCCGCTTTGCTCATACAAGTTAACAGTAGAATTACTTATATTTCATATGTCATCTCCCCTTGCCTAGAGCATTCACTGCCCATCCCGATATTATTTGCCTTTCATTCTTTTGTAGCAAGAGTAGAACTTTGATGTATGTATGAGCCAACATCATAGGGCTAAAGGAATAATCAGACAAAACTTCAGGAGCTGAATGACATATGTGATCTTTCTCTTCTTTTTTAGCCTGGCTCTTGGAAAGTAAAGTCCAGTTTTCCTTGAGTTGAGCTTAATTCTTGGTGACTTCAAGGACATGTTTATGAAGTTTTCCTGACAAAAATAAGAATGTGTTTCCAATTTCTGTGTATGTTGTTGTTAGTTACGAAGTCGTGTCTGACCCATTGCGACCCCATGGACAATGTTCCTCCAGGCCTTTCTATCCTCTACCATCCTCTGGAGTCCATTTGAGCTCATGTCTACTGCTCCACTGACTCCATCCAGCCACCTCATTCTCTGTCATCCCTTTCTTCTTTTGCCCTCAATCTTTCCCAGCATTAGGCTCTTCTCCAGTGAGTCCTTCCTTCTCATTAGGTGGCCAAAATATTTGAGTTTCATCTTCAGGATCTGGCCTTCTAAACAGCAGTCAGGGTTGATCTCCTCTAGGACTGACTGGTTTAATCACCTTGCAGTCCAAGGGACTTGCAGGAGTCTTCTCCAGCACCATAGTTCAAAGTTCTCAGTGTATACTGTAGTATAAAATATATAGCCCTGGTATTTCCATAAGGTCTTCCATCCATGGACTAACCAACGCTATCCCTGCCCTAGAGGTTACCACCCATTTAAGTGGAATTATCTATAGCAGGGGTATCAAACTCTTGGACTGCGAGCTGGATGTCTCACATGCTTCCCCCCCCACAATTTAGTAAAGGGGGTGAAAGTCCTGCTATGTCACGTGACGCCACCGTGACGATGCAAGTTTAATACCCCTGATCTATAGTGTATGTATGAAGGAACAGAGAATGACAGTGGCATCTGTGCAAAAGGGATGAAGTCAAAAGAATTAAGGTGATTCTTATGGGATTATGATGCAAGCTCCACCTCTTCTGCACATCTGTTGATGTCTCACATGTGTGGAAAAGAAGAGAGCTTTGGACTGAAATGCCACATCTATCAACTTGCTTATTTTGATCCCTCTGCAGATACCATTGTAATGTGAATATTAGCAGTACAGAAGTTCACACGGAAGTGCAGGTTGGTCAAGATTAAAAAAAAAATATGGAAAAGAATTAGAAGATGTAGGAGAAGACTAAAGAACATGAAGAGTTATATGAAGAAACTTTAAAACAGACAGCAAAAAAGAAAAATATGGTGCCTTCCAAAATGAGGTTTTCTCAAGATAGACAAGGCAAAAGAGATTCAGTGATACTTCAGCACTCATGACTCATTAAAATATTTTCCTTTTGCGATAATCTTCTAAACCCTCTGAAAGGAAACCTTCATTGAGTCTGAACAATATCATTGCTTATATCTAAGTAAAACTAATTGCATTGCAGTCTGTGTTATCGATATCATTTCATCCTGAAATATCCTTCATCTTTAGGGTATTATGTACAAAATAATGAATCCAGCTTTTCTGTAGTGACCTTGCATTCTTTTTAAAATCCATTACTGTGCTGTTAGATATATGCTTCAGATTCCAGTGTGTATCTAAAGATAGGTTGGAGTATAACAGAACTCTCATTCATATATCTGTAGCATATAGAAGATATAAAATCACCCTTACGTAAATGGAGCTATGACATATTCCTGGCTGCTCATGCATTTGACCATTTTCTGGTGATCCTAATGGCATGTTGACAAAAAGAAATTTATGAAAATGAGCGGAGAGTAATGAACTGCATGCTTCTTTATTAAGCGCCATAGCAACAAACAAACTAAAAGGGCCTCATGCATAGACTACGAGCTACTGTGTAAAAATCAAACATAGAACTGAACCAAAGAAAACACTTTTTTTTTTTTTGGTGCAAATTTGTCCCCACCGTTGCTCTCCTGCCATGAAGGAATATGTAGCAGTTGCTCCACAATGTAGCAGCTTGGAACATGAAGCTGCCATGTTTTATTTTTCTGATGCCCAAATAACCTCTTGAGCAGATTGTGGTTCCTGGCTTTATAAAGCCCTGGGAGCAAAAATTAGAGCACACAAATCTGAGATGTGCTTAGAAAAATGGTTCATTGTCACCCATGAATGGTGTCCATGCTAGGAGATGGGAAATTCTTGCTAGGGAAGTTCTGTAGAGTTCTGCTCCACTGGAATAAAATCCAAGTTCAAACCTAACTGCTAGCAGGGGTGTCAAACGGGTGGCCCATGGGCCAGATGCATTACGTGTAAGCCATGCCCAACCCAGCTCCGCAGAGGCAAAAAATATAATGATATGTCAGGTGACGTCATGTGATGCGATCGAGTTTGACACCTGTGTGCTAGTGTTTAAAAAGGCTAGGGTTTGGAGCCTACCACTGAGGAAGGAATTAGACATCCCTAAATCACTATATGATTCCAATCCAGTGTCTGTGTGAACCATGCTTTTATTTAAAAAAAAACAAAACCATGTAGTGGATGGTTTACACCAGGGGTGAAATCCAATTTTTTTCCCTACCGGTTCTGTGGATGTGGCTTGGTGGGCGTGGCAGGGGAAGGATAATTGCAAAATCTCCATTCTCCCCCCCCCCCACTCCAGGGGAACGATACTGCAAAATCTCCATTCCCTTTCCTCCTGCGGGAAGGATATTGCAAAATCCCCATTCCCTTTCCTCCTGCGGGAAGGATATTGCAAAATCCCCATTCCCCCCCACTCTGGGGCCAGCCAGAGGTGGCATTTGCCGGTTCTCTGAACTACTCAAAATTTCTGCTACTGGTTCTCCAGAATCTGTTTGAACCTGCTGGATTTCACCCCTGGTTTACACATAATACCACATAGCCAAGAAGAGCTGATGATAACACACTTTGCTGTACATAATTATAATTTCATATAATGTACAAACAGCCAATGAAAAAAATTATTTCAGGAACTTGTATTGAATTCTCTTTCAAGCAATAACATGGCAAAAGCATACAGCCACTCCATTTCAGTGAATTCCAGAGTATTTTAAATGTTGAAAGCCACCTGATAAGGTGATAATTGTAAAAAGGTTATTTAAGGTGATTGCGTTTAGCATTTAATCTTTCATGGATCCTGTGGCCTTATTCACTCAAATCTCTGGCAGAATTATTTTAAATAACTAATCCCATAAATACTGTTCTTTGTTCATACCTGACTTTACTTGCAAATTATATAAGAATTCAATAAGGAAAGAAAATAGTTCAGTTCCACACCAAGGGGAGGAAAAGTGAATGTCTTAAAATACAGGCTCCTCTTCTCAACTCTGGAGGACTTTCAGGAGCAGTCAACCATTCTTAAATACATTTATTCAAGGCAACTCTCCTCTCCTACAGTTTTATCTTTCCAATGCATCCTTTGTGTTGGCAAGGTGGAGAAATATAGATTAGTCTTCTGAAGAATGAAACACTGCTTTTATCTGCTTGTTTGTGATATTCAATGTTTATATTCTGTCAGTATCTCGAGTGGAGCATAGCATAACTACGAATATTGGAAAGTTGGTTGCTGTGCATTGAGCTCAAGACAATTGACGATATCTTAGTTATATTAGTTGCAAGCCTTCAAGGAGGCTTGAAGTTGACCGTTTAAAAAAAATGAAAAAGGGACAGTGAGAGACAATGAATTATTGGTGGAAAAAGACATGAAGGCAAACTGATGGTTGATGGAACTGAATTCACAGCTGAGAAAATAGCAATATTTGATTTAAGGGGAGCTTGAAATGTTGTGTTGATTACTATAGAGAATAGGGAAATATGCTGTAAGGAAATGGATGGAAAACACAGCATCAGAAATCTTTAAATACAGGGAATTTGGAGTAAAAGTTGGAAGAGACTCAATAATCCAAAAAGTCTTAGCAGATGGTGGCATTTAGCTGAGCTGGACATATTTTGAAAAAAAGAAAGCAAGGATGAATCAGATAAGGTTAATGAGCTATCAGGAAATCAAAACATTTAGGCTAAGTGGAGGTCCATAAAATATTCCAAAGAAGGGAAATCACTTCCATATTCTTGCTAAGAAAACTGCACAGATGCATCCATGTATCCAAACCAGCAGCTGAGTAAGTTTTGAGAGTTTTTCCTTTTAAAGAACCCAAAATTAGCATTTGTCCTTAAGAATAAATGATCATCTGGGATGTAAATTATGGAAAACTGGTCAATCAATAAAATCGTTATAACAGTCATAGACCAGCATAATGAGGGTGGGATGCAAATTAATAATTAAAAACTTAAAATAAAAAATACACAATTTTAAAATTTAAATTAAAAAAAAAACTTGTTGCTCAATCAAGACCAGGAAAGGCCCCAGGAAAGACCTGGTTACTCCAGAGATAATTAATAACCAATAATTAATTTCTGTGCCCCTGCTTTCACCTCAGTTTTTACCTGCATAGACATCTGTGGTTGAGCTGCTTGCCCTCATTATTCCCATATGCAGAAAATGGGAAAGGGTTGATCCTGCTAATTATAGACCAATCAGCCTACTCAACAAAATCAAGAAAGACGATGCAAGATACTTATAATGGAAATTCCAGGATTTGTTGGAACAAGAAAATATATTTGCAAAGGAGCAAGCTGGCTTTAAGGGAAAAGTGATCCCAAGCAAAAATAATTGTGAGAGTTTATTTCTCTGAGTAAAACTTTCTTACACATTTGTGATGGTAAGTAAAATGTATTAATTTATAAGTAGGAAAAAAAAAAACTTTCTGAAAAGTTTTATTCTGTTCTTTCAAGCCAGGATCCTTATTCATGCAATTTTAGTGATCAAATTTACACAGCTGTCCATTAGCAATAGTCTTATAACTCGTAAAAGAGAAGCAGATATGAAGACTGCTTGTACAATTAAATATATTGAACTCTATTGCTCATATTGAAGTCTGTTCATTGAAACAGATAACTAAGAGCAATATGTATTTAACAATACTATTTCATTTTCTTAAATAAAGAAACACCTTAATGTTTTGATCTTTTAACATTTGAATTTCTAAATTTTTCATTGGGTGGCAGAGTTTAACTTTATAATTAATGGAGCATTTCCTAAATCAAAATAAAAGTTCATGTTATCACACAACATGCTTACTAAGGCCAGTTAAAGACCCAGTAGATACATTTGTACATGTTTAGCTAATTTCAGGGGTTTTTTAAATGCCTTCTAATCAGTGTTGACTAGACAAGTCCCTGCAGTTTTCTTGGCAAAATTTTGGAAGTGATTTGCCATTGCCTCCTTCCTAGGGCTGCGGGATAGAATTGGCTCAATATACCCTTGAATAGGGTTAAACAGACTAATCTGAAAGTCTAACCCGCCCCCACACACAAATTAGATAACTTTCTGTGTTTGCAGAAACTGAGCTGCACAGCTGAGTTAGTGACATATTTTATCCTGAAAATGAAAATCACTTGCTATGCTAAAACAAGATTGTTTTCACACATTGTTAGCACACTTCTAGATATATGCAGTGATAAGTGTCAATCTACCACTTACCTTGGTAGTTTTCACATATCCCTGGGGCTTATTAAGATGCACACTGACTACAGATCAACATTGCTGTAATCAATTTAATTTTGCCAGAAATGACTTTAACTTAGTGTTCTTTCTAATGTGCACCAGGGGGAAAATATTGTAAAATAAAAGAGATCTTGCTCAAAAACATTAAGATGCATATGGGATGTACGTATAAAGAACCTTGAGAGATTCTGATTTTTCCAGTTCCTGCATGAAGAAATCAGATCCATGCTTCTCTGACTTTGACCATCCACTAAATTACACACTTCTCTCAATATTGGCATTAAATCTTCAGCAGTTTAAATCTATCAAAATACACACTTGGAAACATACTACAGCAATGTTTTAGACTTTTTAAAAACATGCTAATTAATGTGAAAGATAAAATATAGTTCTCAAGAATGACGTTGACTTTGGTTTAGTTTGTAAAACTCACTCTCCCTAGCTGGGAGTGAGAACCATTAAATTTAATGGAATTTATTTCTAGATTGACAGAATGCTTGTACTATTAATTACATTAATTACATGTGACTCAAGAGGAGGATGAGTAGCATTAATATTAAATAATGCAAACATGAAATATTAGTAGCTTGCTATTAATATTGTATGATTCTGTAATCTGCTTAGAGAGGGCTGTCAAGCACTGTGAAGCGGTATATAAGTCTTAGTGCCATTGTTAGTATACAAATATTAAATATTAATAAAAAATAAAACAGCCCCCAAATACTGTAAGCCCAAATGTTCCAAAATATATGGATTTCATTTTGTAGGCAATAGTTAATGCAGAATCAGGGGATTTTTCTCCCTGGATTTATAGTTTTCCCCAAACTATTGCATTTCTGCTGTGTGAGCACTACAATTCCCAGAATGGTTGGCTCTGCACACTAGAAGTCTGGAAGCTATAAAGTCTCAAAGGTGCTTTTTCCAAAAGCAACAGGACTTTTATTTATTTACTTATTTATTTTTTTCTTATACTTATATGCCGCCCTTCTCCCAAAGGACTCGGGGTGGCTCACAGAAATTAAAATGATGAAAACAATAAAAATAGCTACTAAAATAATCAATTAAAATCTCCCAATTAAAAATCGCCCATCAGATCAGCAAATTTGTTGGAAAAGCCATGTCTTCAGGTCACGGCGGAAAGAGCGGAGGTCGGGGAACATCCGGAGCCCCGTGGGTAACCCATTCCAGAGGGTCGGTGAATCCACAGAGAACGCCCTCATCCTGGGCGCCACCAGCTGACATTGTCTGGCCGATGGTACCCGGAGGAGGGCAGTCCTATGTGAACGCACAAGGCAGTGGGAGGCAGGCAGAAGGTGGTCCTGCAGGTACCCTGGGCCCATGCCATGTAGGGCTTTATAGGTAAGTACCAGCACCTTGAAGCGGATCCGAAGGACTACCAGTAACCAGTGCAGCTCGCGCAGGAGAGGTGTAACATGGGAGTAATGGGAAGCTCCCGTAACAACCCACACGGCTGCATTCTGGACCACCTGGAGCCTCCAGGTACATCCCAAGGGCAGCCCCATGTAGAGGGCATTGCAGTAGTCAATAAAAACTTTCTTTGTTTTTATTTTGAAAACATTTTGCTTCTCATCCAAGGAGCTTCTTCAGTTGAACTGAAGAATCGGATGAGAAGTGAAATGTTTTCAAAGATTAAAACCAAGAAAGTCCAGTTGTCTTTTGGAAAAAAGCACTTTGGGACAACCATGGCCTGGATGATTGAGACTCTCCATAGACATTTGTAAAGTATCAAATATCTGGACGTAAGATGTCTACAAGAAGGGGTCAAAAAAGTCAGGATGAGAGTCGTAACCGTGTGATCAAAATCCCAGCTACTTTTTTACAAGTGTTACATTTTGGTTAGATAATGTAGTTACAGTTGACTTCTTGTTTCTTTCAACTTCCTCTTGGATACACATGTCTGGAAACCACTTGGTTAAGGATGTATAGTATGCGGTGGAACTATCAGCAGCCTACTCAGGTAATGGTCTAAAAAGAAAGAAAGGGATTTGGGGGTCAAGGACTGGTTGCATCAAGGACCTGGTTTAAATGACACTTCATGTTCTATGATGTCATAATGCACACCACCACTGCATGATGATATCATGTAGCATGTGATGACATCTGTACCTTTGCCCCCATGGGGAATGCCTACAGCTGAACAGGTAATTTTCATTGTAAGACTGGCTTTAAATAAGCAAGGTCCACTTTGCAAATTGCCACTTTTGGCTACTTTTAAGCAGATTGGATGACATTTTTAGGTAGGACAGTGCTGAGGGACAGAAAACACCTAAAAGAACCCATCAAATGTAACCAAAGTAAGCCAGGTGTAAAAGCAACGATAAATATTAACATTATTTTTTTTTAGCAGCAAGTGATTTCTTAATATTAATGTTAGCAATGGATGCTTTGGAGGTCAGTCTGCAAGAGTGAAAGTAAAAACTAAACTGTCCAACATGCACATTTTTTGCCCCTTCAGAAATAATATCTGTCTACAACGAATCCCACTCTATGGTTATCTAATTAGAACAGTAATGGAGGCAGTATTCTGTCAAAGGAAACAGTGAGAATGAAATTTTAGGTGAATGGACAAATTAGCTTTGAATTTTCCTGCGGACATAAAAGCTTTTACTGTAATTTTCCATTTCTGCTTCTGGCATATTTTCATTTTGCTTAACAATTTATCTCCAGTCATTTGTCAGATATTATCAATCTCTTGTTAATAAGTTAAGACAGCTTACATTAAGTCTTTTTAATATGCTAGTGTGCCCATTGTCTTAAATAGACTTCCTACAGCTCCAGCTGTGCATGAAAGCCATCTCCTGTTGCTTTCACTCACAAGAGGTCAGGAATTAAGAATGGGAATAAATCTTTCACAGGTGGGATGTTAGCACGAAGGATTGGAGTTGATGCTGCGATCACCGACAGCATCGACCCCAAGCTACAGACATGCCACAAACACATTAGGTTAACAAAAAGTATACAAGGACAATATGGAGAATGAACTTTTTCTGTTCAGTGAAAGACATGACACTTGCACATCCCTTGAGTATTTTACACTCTACATAAGTGCCAGAAACTCTCATCAAAATACTGACAATATCATCAATTTCACCTTCCTTGGGTGAATTTTTTTTTATAAACTATTTATTTCATCACACTGAATGACAATGATTAAAACAAAAATAGAAGATAATTTTGATACAAAAAAAAAAAAAGACAGGAGGAAAAAGATAACTTTACAGGGCATTCATTAATTCTAAGGATGTCGTAATATTTAGCGAGGTTCTGGTCTTACCCAACAATGGGAACAGAAAGGGTATAATAAAACTCTCAAGGCAAAGGCTTCAAGGAATGCCCACAAATAGCATGGTAAAAGAGCAAAGATTGAATCTGTTTTAGAAAGAATTGCTTTTTCAATCATTAAGAAGACTGAGAGAGGATGTGATGACATATTAAGGTGCTATTTCCTCAGAGGCAATTCAAAATATAAATCTCAATTTTGCATATTGAGCTAGGGAAAAATTGAGACTGTGCATTGTTGTATTTATTTAATCAAAAATTTCCCTGTAAATGAACTTTCTCCCATTTCTTTAAATTTTGCATTCCATTCACCCATTGATAATGCCATTACTTTTTTCTGATATTGTGTTTAGTACCTCTTGAAGTTTACCATAGAACATTTTGATGTTTTCCACAACTACAGTGTTGGTAGGTGTATATTTTTGTATATATTAATATTTACTGGATATCCATCAACTCTAATGGATTTGGCTCTGTTGCTTTTTGGGTTGTAGGTGAACAAGACATTAGTAATGGCCTGTTTAAGATCCTTACTCTCCATTTTTTCATTAGGACTCATGTCTATATCATGCAATCATTTGGTTTCAAATGCCCCATGCCCAAATTGGCTTATTCCTAAAACAACCACATTGTACACTTAATTTCTGCTTTGATAAGGATAACCATTCTCGTGGTTCATTTTTGTCACATCCTATTTACAATTGTTTGTATCCCTATGATACAAGGAATGCCTCTTTTGGATGCACCTGCCACCATTATCCTTATCTTCACTTCTCTCTCTTTGGCCCTTTTTGGCAAGAGTATCTTATTAGAAGCTTACAGTGGCCTTATTTTCAGGAACATTGAATCTGCCAAGTCTTCCCACCACATCAAAAAGGTAATATCTCTGTTGGATGTCAAAAATCTAATGGACATAATCCTACCTGAAAATGAATTTTAGATGGATGTTATTGCTATTGGAAGAGAGAGCTAGTTTGGACTAGTGATTAAGGCACCACTAGAAGACTGTGACTTCTAGTCCTGCATTAGGTATGAAAGCCATCAGGATGACATTGGGCCAGCCACTATTCCTCTGCCTATGACATTAGACTTGGGGGACATGTTAAATGGTAGATTCCTGTAGCAACCAAATGGATTACACTTGGTTGATCTGAAAAAAGTGAACTCTGCACTTGTGGGAAAAGGAAAAGTTGTTGCTATTGGAAAAGCAAAGACAGAGGAATCATGTCAAGAAGCAAACCAAGTGTCAATTTGTCCTTAGAGCTTTATACATTCTGAAACAAGAGTCACTCAAGGAGCATATATAATCATACTTTTGTATGGATGTTGCCTAGCAACAGATAGAATGTTTCTGAAATTATTTTATGAATTGTACACTGTAAATTATATTGTATGTTCAATGTTGCTCTCAAATATATCCTAATACTCTTCTGGGAATACAGAGAATTTTCCTTAAGGTGGTTTTTTCCCCCTATCAGTCTTTTCAGACTACTTTACTTTTGAACCAAATGAAGTATGGGAAATTCTTTTATCATTGAATTTACCAGAATTATAA
The DNA here is from genome assembly GCF_029215685.1 of Pituophis catenifer annectens. Taxonomy (NCBI): domain Eukaryota; kingdom Metazoa; phylum Chordata; class Lepidosauria; order Squamata; family Colubridae; genus Pituophis; species Pituophis catenifer. The sequence continues at coordinate 103,555,895 of NW_027256882.1, forward strand.
AAAAATAATGTGGTAATATATCCAAATGTAGCTTCCCCCCCCCCCCCCAATATCATCTTGTGCCAGTCAGGAGTGAGAGGTAAGTGAATCAGCAAATTCATCACTAAAAGGCATTAGGATAGTGTTTCTACCGTGGTGTTAGAATTTTATTCTATTTCTATTCCCATAATCGCTAATCCAATTTATTTGGAGGATGGAACATCGTAGAAAGCTGCTTGGGGTGTTCATGATATACACTGAACATAAACCCACATAGCATTGCCAATTCTGATTGATTGATTGATTGATTGATTATGTTCCATCAAGTTGATATCAATTCCTAGTGATCATATAAATAGATATTCTCCATGATGATCTGTCCCGAATCTGATCTTCCAGGTCTTCCAATGGTGCATCTGTTAGCAATGTAACCATGGCCATAATTCACTTTCCTTCCATACCAGGGGTGGGTTCTACTTACCTTTACTACTGGTTCGCAACGGGATCGTGTGCACACGAGAGTGAAGCAAGCTTCTGCGCATGCACAGATCGCTTCTGATGACATGAAGGTCAATGGGCGGAGCCTCCTGCTGGTTTTACTACCAGTTCTATAGAACCGGTTCGAACCAGGGGCAACCCACCACTGTTCCATACCAATTGTGAGTAAATACCAAATCATACACAGCTGAGAGTACTCCACAAAATAGATAAAAACACCAATTAAGGAAAATAGCTTTCAACCTTCAGCTCAGGCCATTAAGCAGATAAATAATGTCAGAGTACAATCTTGAGGATGTTAGATATCATAACAGTCATGCAAATAATTATTGAAGAGGTTCACCTCCCTACTAACAGCTTTGCAGTTCTTTACCTCTCTGTATCTAACCCAGGAAAAGAGGAGTAAATTCACCCCTATTTACAGGTTCCAAATCAAATGGAAACTTTTCAGCATGTTCAGGGTAAGACTTTTGCCATTATTCTTTTTTCTGCTCTCAAGTTAGTCAGAAAATATGCCCTCCAGAGATATGCAGAGAGCTACTACCACTGTGTTTGGTGTAAAAATCAGAGGCAGTACTGCTCCTTACCATGCGAGATTAGGGAAACTCTCTGTAGTAAAATTTTATTCCTCCAGTCTGTGGTTTTCAGCCTGCATTTCATGAGCCACTTCAGTACAACAACACTTCATAGTAATTCACTGTATTTTAGGATGATAAGCCTGTCATTGTCTTAGTGTACTAAGGGATAAGATCTTTTAAATCCATATTATCAAAAATGTCAATCTATGCAGCTTACTTCTGACAGAAGTCCTCTGAAGCATTCGCATTTCTCCAGGCAACGCAAAAGACACATGTCCAACAATATATCTGTCCTTTCAGAAGTAAGTCCCATTGAACACAGTTGGGGGAGTATATGACTGCAATCTAAGGTTACTATACTAAACTCCATCAGACAGAACAGAATTACTTCTGAATAAATGTGCATGGGGAGAAGTATGTGAAGAAAATCAGGCATAACTAAATACAGAGAAAAAACAGATACTGTAGCTCTCAAAGTTCTCAAGAAAAAAATTATTGATGATCCAAGATATTTTGGATGAAAAACTTTAATCAAGGACACCAAGAAATATTGGCTGTTGTAGGTCTTTTATTCTGTACTACAGTGGACAACACATTCATTCCTCAATGTTCAAAATGTTTTTGTTCAAAGTGTGTTGGGCCAACAATACTTTTTACTCACCACATTTGCATTAATTAACTAATTAAATTTGCTTTAATTAACATTTAAGTTGCATTAAATGTGATGCACATTATAAGGATGCAGGAACCATTATTGAAAGCTCTAACAATAAGTGAAATAGGAAGGGAAGCCCCCTGCAAGTCCTGCTATGATGTCTCACTGTGGCAGCAGAAGGGCTGGAGTTCCTGGACAGACGAGTGAACAAAGAATGCCAGGAGGGCATGCTAAGTTTACGTGCTCCCAGAAAGGTCAACCAAAGCATAAAGGCTATCCAACTGCTCAGCTAAAGGGAGCAAACACCTATATTAGACAGCAATGATATAAGAAGATGATGGCGATGGATGCTCACTTTAGTGACATGGGCAAATGTATCGTTTCATGCTTGCCTTTGCTTTCATTGAAAGGGTAAACGACTGCTATATTCCATGAAACCCAAATGGAAATAATAATATTGTACTGGACGATGGATCTCTGCATCTGAGAAACGGATGATATTTTGGAGTACTAACATGTTGATGATGCGGCTAAAGTAAAGCCTTCCGGATCTCTAAGTGCTAATAATGCCAGACGGGGAAAGCAGACTCTGAAGCAGCAAAGGCAGAATTACAGTGGGAATATGGCACATAAGAAGCATGAAGATGGGAAAGCGGTGAAAGATGAAATGCATTTACCACACATCGACATTGTAAGCATGAGTGAACTGAAATGGATTGGAATTGGACATTTTTGATCATACTGCTTGCTACTCAGGAGATGAAAAATGAAGAAAGCAGCGCTTTGCTTTTACACAAGTCCTCTCTCTGCTATTTTCCATTATAATGGGGTAATCTTTCTTTAATGTTGAGCCATCTTCTCTAAATTGTTTTTTTATAGCTCTCTCCTTCGACAATGAGAGTGGATCACCAGAGGAGCTCGGGCTTCAGTTCTCCCAGCTCAGGTTGATGTCGGCTTCAGGTTGGCAACAGGCCATCTAAAAGAGTAGGACAGATATTACTACTGCACATTTTGAAACTGACTTGTGTCCACCTGGTTTCTTAATCCTCTGACTTTGGGGGGGGGGAGTTAATTATTTTAACTGAATAAATAAGTAAGAAGCAGAATTTGGCAAAGCAAAACACCAACCTTTAAAATAAACTTACTGCACAAATAAATCCTTAAAAAGTGAGTGTGAGCAGTTGAGGTCCACTGCTTTGAAAATGTATCAATCTGCCCAGAAATAAAAAGAAAAATAATTGAAGTGTCGCCAGCAACCTAAGGGCTTGAAATGACAGTGTTAAGTGGCCTCTCCAGTTTCCCTTCTGTTAAATTAATGCTTTGTTAATGGTTATATCCACTATTGCAATAATTTAGTGAAATTACTCTCAAAAATCCAACTGTTTCCTTTGGCCTGGGAAAATTTCCTTTCCATGGTCCAAAGAGTCTCAACTGGAATTAATAACGGCATTTTTTTCCCCTGTAAAATTAGGGAATAACATTTTTTTTTTCATTTTCATGCAAGGATGGAAGAGACTTAATGCAATATGAGACTATTGCATACACCTGAGATAATTTAATTTTGCCTATCTCCACTCTTATATTCCTCTTGAAGCTAATTAAATTCAGCTTTGAGACTTAAACATTTGCTGTTTTTCTTCATCCTTTTCCCTTTTAGGTACTGCCCTTCCTGAATATCGAGCATTTTTGAGATCTCAGAAGAATTTGTCAGAGTATTTCAAGTTCTAGTGCAACTATTGGAAAAACTGAAATTAAGTAATAAAAATTAAGTACAGAAAGGTTACACATTGTAAATATTTTAGCCATTTTTAGCTGTGAATGTTTAGGTAAATACATCACACCATACATTACAAGAAATTATTGGTCAAGAAGAAGACTATGTGTATCTGCCTGCCCATTATCCGAAGGAATTTTGAAATACAATAATAAATTAGTATTTGTTTGTTTGTTTGATTGATTATTAAAATTAATCATTGGAATAATTTACCAATGAAAGAACAACTTGCCTCCAAAAGTAGGTAATCTAACACTTTGGATTTTTAAGAAGAGATTGGAAAACCATTTGGCTGAAATGGTATAGAGTTCCCTACTTGAGCAGGGGATTGGACTAGAAGACTTCCAAGGTCCCTTTAAACTCTGTTATTCTATCAACAGGAGTGCTGGTTTACCACCAGTTTATCAAGTACTTAGGAGGCAAGGGCTTGGCAGCACAAGGAAACAACAGCCAATGACTTAATAGCCAGCCATCACCACCCCAAGAAACATCTAAAAAACATCTACAGACACCATATAAATATCACATACAGAATTGCCCAAAGCAGGGGTCTCCAACCTCCCTGGACCGTGGCCTACTATTGGGCTATGACCTGTTCAGAACCAGGCCGCAGATGCGCCAGGCAGCACATGCATAGTTCCACTAGTGCGCACAATGTGGGTACATGCATGAGCACGCAGCTCCATTGCTGCTTGCATAAATGGAGCTGTCCATGTCTTCTCATCTGACATTCATGGGGAACCACCCCCTCTTCCCCTCCTGCAAAGCCAGAAAGTCCACAAAGCCAGAAAGGTTGGAGACCGTTGGCCCAAAGACACATCCTGCTAGAAAGAAGTTCCCTAAGGATGGGCTCCAGTACGAGTCCAAAAACTTAGAAGACTAAACCAGAAGACTCGTCCCAGTGACTGACCCAGATTGGATCCTGTTATTCTATTCTGTTATTCTCAATGAGGTATCATCCTGACAGATGAGCTAGTCTTAAAAGGTGACAGGGCTGAAATCTCCCTATTGGCAGGTTCACTTTTTTACTATTTTATCACACTTTGGCTGATTGAAGCCTGATTCAAAAGGAAGCATCTTATTGGCAGTGTGTTTTTTTTTCTATTAAAAAGCTGTTAGCTGAAAAAAAAAATTGTCCTGCAGTAACACTGCTAGCAGTTATTTTACTGACAGCTGGAATGCAGAATAGAATGAATGAAGGAATACATGGATTTCTATATCCATCTGCATAATACTAGCATGCATGCGATTACAGACCAGCATATGCCTACTCATTTTTGTGGTCTGGCATAAGGAACAGATTTCCAATTCAAAAAAAAAAAAAAAATGTATGAATGTGTGCCCTTAACAGGAAGTGCTAAGAAGGACTACCAAATTCTCCAAAATACCAGACTTTCAAACCATTTTTTAAAAAGTTAACTCTTGGTCACTTTGTAAGCATCTAAAGCAGTGTTTCTCAACCTTGGTAGCTTGAAGATGGGTGGACTTCAACTCCCAGAATCCCCCAGCCAGCGCTGCTGGCTGGGGGATTCTGGGAGTTGAAGTCCACCCATCTTCAAGCTACCAAGGTTGAGAAACACTGTTCTAAAGGAAAACATACCAGCATTAGTCACTGGCCAATGCAAGCTTCTAATAAGATACTCTTGCCATGTGTTTTGTGTGTGTGTGTGTGTGTGAGAGAGAGAGAGAGAGAGATAATAGAAGTTACAACTAATCCTCAATTTATGACCACAATTGAGACCTGAGTTTCCATTGCTAAGAAAGGGAATTGTTAAATGAGCTGTGCCTGATTTTATGACTATTTGGCTATAGTTGTTAAGTGATAACTGCAGTTGTTAAGTGAATTCTGTGGTCGCTAAACAAATCTGGCTTTTCCCATTAATTCTGTTTTTTGGAAGCTAGCTGGGATGTTCACAAATGACGATCACATGATCCCGGATGCTGCAGCCATCATGAATGTATGCCAGTTTGCAAGTGCCCGAATTTTGATCATGTAACTTTGAGAATGCTGAAATGGTTGTAAGGCAAGGACTGGTCATAATTCACTTTTTTCAGTGTTGCTGTAACTTTGATCAGTTGCTAAATGAATGTCTGTAAATCAAGGACTACCTGTAGTTAGAATTTGGTCTCACTAGCATCCATCCATCCGGGGTGGGCTGCTGGGGGTTTGCAGGGGTTCGGGAGAACCTCTAGCTAAGATTCTGTGCAGTTTGGAGAACCCCCAAATCCCACTCCTGGCTGGCCCTGCCCACCCCACTTCTCCAGGAATCCCCACATGGCTCGTTTTGGATGCAGGTAAGTGCAGGGTGCGCACGGAAGCTCGGGGAGAGTGAAAAACGGGCCTACTGGAAGTTTGGGAAGGCCAGAAACGGGCTCATTTCTGGCCTCCAGAGGGCCTCCGGAGCCTGGGTAGGCCATTTTCGCCCTACTGGAGGCTCAAGGAAACAAATGTGTTTGGCCAAAGTGAATAATCTTGATCAGGAGGACTTTAAATTGGATCTTGTGGGGGTTGAGGGCAAATAACACTAAATAAGGATCTTAGATAGACCCATCTACTTACAAAGGAGTGGGAGTATTGCCATGATGGAACCTATTAAACCTCACAATGAAAAAAACAGAAAGAACATCGGCTCATAAAGTTAATGGCCTTTATTGTCTATTCACTAATACTCAGATATGGGCAATAAACAAGATGAGCTTGAACTCTTAGTACAGCAAGGCAAATGCTATTTAATAGCTATGATGGAAACCAGGTGGGATGACTCTTATGACTTAAATGTAGAAATTGAAGGATATAATCTGTTGAAAAGGAACAGAAACAATAGAAATGGAGGGGGAAATGCACTGTATCTAAAAAGTAGGTTATTAAGCTCAGAAATTCAAGTAAAAGATTTTGTAATACTGCAGAGCAGTTTTTTTCATTTTCTGTGCAAATTTAGGGTTCCATGAGAATTTGAAGGGGTCCCTTGAGAGATTAAAGGCAAAAAAATAGAAAAAAAGTTCACTCTAAAACAGTCAATTGAATTCAGGCCTTAGATTAAAAAAATGATGTAATAAACTTAGAGTAATGGCAAATAAGCCTTCAGTGCAAGATAAGCTAATTGGAAAAGTTGCCCCAAATGAGTGAATAAACCGAATAACAGAATTTGAAGGGACTTTGAAGGTCTTCTAGTCCAACCCCCTGCTCACGTAGAAAACCCTACACCATTTCAGATAAATGGTTGTCCAATCTTTTCCAATAAACCTCCAGTAAACCAACCCACAACTTCTGGAGGCAAGTTGTTCCACTAATTAATTGTTCTGAGTGTCAGGAAATTTCTCCTTAGTTCCAGATTGGTTCTCCCCTTGATTAGTTTCCATCTATTGGTTCTTGTCCTGCCTTCAGGTGCTTTAAAGAATAGGTTTACCCTCCTCTTGTTTGTGGCAGTCTCTTAAATATCATATCATTGCTAGTCCTTCTTTTCTTTTCATTAAACTAGGCACACCCAATTCGTGCAACCGTTGTTTGTATGTTTTAGCTACAGTATTCTAATTACAGCCTTAGACTTATGGTCAGTGATTTTTTAGTTATGGTAGTCACCCCTCCAAAAACAAACAAACAAACAAACAAACAAACCCTACTTATGACCCAATTTTGAAGTTATATCTACTAGAGCAACCCTGCAGTCATTCACCTTTAGAAATATACTAGAGGGAATAATTTGGTGTTATCGTCAAAGTTATCTTCCAAATATGGATGGGAAGACAGGGCTTCAATCACACTGTTGTGGCTACCATCATGTCATTTTAAGGACAGTCCTCTTTGGGAGGATCAGCTTCCCAGTTCATCCATTTCCTCTGTAATGCAAAACATGACTCTCTCTCTTTTTTTTTTTTTTTTGTCAAAAAAGAAGCACAAAACTAACAAGGTATCTTCAAACCTCTACTTTTTAAATAAATCAGTGCATTGTTTAGCTGATAAGAGACTTTTTTGTCTCTTTTTGGAATAGGCATATAAATAGGCATTTTTTTTAAAGGAAAAGAGTTGGTTTATTCATATGATGTGAAAGGGTTCATTTATTCATATGATAAATAACATTACAATACAACCCATGAATGAGGACCCGGTTTGTTGGGGCAATAAGCTGACTTTGTATAAAAAAGAACACCACTTGGGGGGGGGGGCAAAAGCCCTACTAAGCAGGTATATACAAAAGTATGAAGGCTATTGCTTAACGCATTGTAAGCCGCCCTGAGTCTCCAGAAAAGGGCGGCATATAAATCGAACCAATAAAATAAATAAAAAATAAATAAATGAACCATTGGGTTCCTGTTTCAGTGATATTTCCTTCAAGTCTCCAAATTCTTCCTGCCAGCTTCTCATGGGACCGAAAAGAGTTGTGACAGAGCCTGGAGAGTTATATTTTGTTTAGTCTCCCTATGAATCTTCCTACTACAACTGTATATTTTAATGTTGTGTCATACATAAAGAAAAACAATGGCAGAGCTTCTCGTGTACAGCCTTCATGGAAAAGTTCTTTAAAAATTTGAAGGAGATATTCACAGATGTATCTGCCTCTTAAATTGTGTAGCATGATCATGCAAAAGCAGTTTTGTGACTTTTGTATTTCATTAAATGCTTTATAATTTTTATATCATAAAATGTTTTATAAAATTTGCCAGATCACCTAGGTCCTGGATTTTGGACACATTCTGTCAGTTAGCCCAATTGTGGAACCTTGGTTCAAAAATTGTTTCCCTATTAAAGATTTATAGATATGAGAGTCTTAGTAATACAGTGGTACCTCGGTACTCCTTGGTAGTTCATTCTGGAAGATGTGATGAATACAAAAAACAATGGGTATTGAGAAAACCACTTGACATACCACATGACCCGCTATTTTGGCCAGAAGAAGGCAGCTGACATCAGCAAATTCTTCCGTTTGCATTGACTACTGGGAGAAGACAAGTGCAAGGTTTCTGCTTCAAAACACGTTGAATATTGAATACGATGGGTTTTGAAGCAGTCAAGTGTTGATGTATGACTATATAAATAAATGCCAACTTTCAAAGGAAAGGGGAATGCTAGGCAGATTTTTTTTTTTTTTTGTTGTTGTTGTTGTTGTTACCTCATACATTTCTCTGGGACAAAAGTTCCAAATTGGAATTCAGGATAATTTTTGGCAAAACTTGGTTACTTTTCTAGTTGAAAAAAAGTCCATAAATCATTAATTATGTTAAGTCTAAAATATGAAGTTACATGTCATCATTATTTGTGATTCTAAATGCCAAAATTAAGGAAGAACATTTGCAAAGCTACTTTTCAAATAAATAAACAAAATATGCAATGACACTGCAAAACTTTGAATAGATGTTTCATTCTGATTATGCTTGCAGTGAAATCACCTTTGGAAGTTGTTTCAGAAAGTAATGTGTCTCCATCAACATTTTTAACAGCAAAATGAAACAGCAAGACGGCTCATTTCACCTCTCTTCTGAGGCTGCTTTCAGGTACTACATCTGCCAGACAACACACCAGGACAACATGAAACATTGCACTGAGGATAATTCATTCATTTTTCTGTGGATAAACAAATTGTGTTGCCTCTGCCTCAACAAGAGAACCACATCTCCTCCATGGAGCAAAGCCCCTCACTGAGATGAATTGAAGCCACACACACACACACACACACACACACACACACACACACACACACACACAAAGACCAGAAGCAAAATTTGAGTGAAGTCCAAAACATTGAAAGTGACCCTGTTACTCTAAAAATGCTGATCTTTAAGTTCTCAAGAATCAACTCATTAAATGAACTGAATATAGAAAGCCAGCCAAGTCTGGGCAGGCTCTGGAATCTGCCATGCTTGGAAGTGCACCATGATTAAATATCAAAGCTGTCTAGTTTATTGTCATCAAGCAGTAGTTGGAGGTTTTGTAAGCAGTGGCCCCAAACAAGATTCCTTGACAATGCCTAAACTGAAGATAAAAGCACAACAAAAGAACAATATCTCTAACTCATAGGATTTGATTATTAACACATGTGCTTATTTAAATATGCAAATAATATTTGAATGTAAATATATGTGTTTGTTTTGTGAGAGACAGTTTAGTGGAGTGGATAAGGCACCAGGCTAGAAATTTTAAGAAAAACAAACATAAGTACTAGTACTAGCACAAGTACTAGGAGTACTAGCACAAGTACTCCTGCCTTAGGCCCAAAGCCAGCTGGGTAACCTTGGGCCAGTCCTTCTTTCTCAGCCCTAGGATGATGGTAATGGCAAACCACTTCTGACAAGCCTTGTCAAAAAACTATAGGGACTAAACTAAGTAGTTCCCATGGGTCAAAAACTGACTTGTATATACAATATACAATAAACGAACAAACAAACAATTTCCTTTGAGAAATGACTGCATATCGTCAGCAGGTGTCAGATTATATTTATTTGTCTCCTAGTTTCTGCCTCAAATAAAACCTCAACAAAGATCCTTTCTCCCTTATTTCCACTTGTCTGGTTGGGAATGATTGAGACATACTTGCTGGGCTACTCTCTCTCTAGGGCAGTGATGGCAAACCTTTTTTTCCTCGGGTGCTGAAAACGTGTTTGTGTGCGATAGCACGCACGTGTGTGCCCACACCCATAATTCAATACCCCCGATGTGCCCCACCCCCCGTGCATGCACGCATGACCCCCATGCTGCCCCACCCCTGCACGCAGCCCCCGTGCTCCCCCACGCATGCGCGATGATCCCCCCGTGCCCCATTTTGGACCTAGAAGGCCTCCCTGAAACCTCCGGAGGCCAGAAACGGCCCATTTCCAGACTTCCGGTGGGCCCGGTAGGCCTGTGTTTTGCCCTCCCCAGGCTCCAGAGGCTTTCTTGGCACCTGGGGAGGGCAAAAAACGGCCTCCCCCATCCCCCCGGAGGTCCTCTGGAGCTCGAAAACACCCTCCCAGAGCCTCCGCATAAGCCCTGTACTTACTTGGCATACAAAATGGGCCACGTAGAGACTCTTGGGAGGGGAGGAGTGGCATGGACAGGGTCAGCCAAAAATCAGCTGGCTGGCACATGCATGTGGGCTGGAGCCGAGCTAGGGCAATGGCTCGTGTGCCCACAGGTTATGGCTCTGCGTGCTACCTGTGGCACCCGTCCCATAGGTTCGCTATCATGGCTCTAGGGGTTCCTGATGATCCAATGTCATTACTCATATAGAAGAGCTCTAACATATTTCTAAGGGATTACTCTCTACATTCAGCTTGGAGGTGGTTAGAAGGCCCTCTTCCCTTGCATTTGGAGTGAGAAGGGTAGGCCATCAGGGATATAGCAGAAGGGAGCTGCCTAGCAAGCACATCTTTTATCCACACCTCCTTTTGTGCAACACAGGATGCTGCAGATGTGAACATCTGGAGAGGGATAGTTTGATTTGGAATTGGGCTATTAGTGAATTTGGGGTATTAAATAATTCCAAACCTCATGTAAAAAATGAAGCAATATTAGTTAATTGTCCAGATTGTATGAAGGGGTATAGAAAACTGCCTTCTAATGCAGGGGTTCCCCACCTCCAGTCTAGGGTCCTTTGAGAATTGGGCCATGCAAGTGGCGGATGAGCATGCAAAGCTTCGTTTGTGCATGCACGGGATTAGGTTGCATGTGCAAAACCATCCCCTACACATACACATAAACACACACACACACACTGTTGCTGTTGCCACCCCTGCTGCCAGGTTGTGGAGCCAGAAAGGTTGGAGACCAATGTTGTAATAGACAGCTAGATTTTCACAACCCTGAATTGGTAACCATATTCTGCAGTCTTTCAAAGTATATCTCGCAGCTATGAAAATATTGCCAGCTTCATATGTACAACATGCAACGCTACCCTTTTAAAATTAATTACTTAATTAATTACAAATATTATGCATGCTTTCGTTTTAAAGCTTATTCACATTTTGTCCCGAGCTTCATTCATTTTGTAAGTCATGTTAATGCCAACATTATCCTGAGTTGTACTTTAGACATTTCAGAACCAACAGGGACAATGTCTGAAATGTGCCTCCTTTTTATTTCCCAGATTTGTGTATGGTTTTGTTTTGTTTTACAATATCTATCTGCCAGCCTTTGAGAGTTTCATTTTTCTTTTTGGCTCCTAGGCTGAAATTCTTATGCACATATTTTAATGTAAGTCTCACTGCACAGAGACCTGTAGAACATTGTTCTGTAAATATTGCATTCACGAATTCTTTTCTTTTTATCTTTGCTAATCACTTACAAATAATTCACAGGTAGGTTTAGATTTAATGGTAGATTTCTGAATAGAGCACATTAGAAGAACAAGGCATCCTGATTCTTTGGGGCTTATTGGCTCAGTGTAATATAAAGTAGGATATAACATTATTTATTTTTACTCAAAGATAAATATCGCCATATTCAATGAGACTTCCTTCCAGAATATCTATGTTAATTAGACTGATAATAGACAGAAATCTGAATGATTGTGGATTTCCTAAATTCTGGCCATATCCCCATTCTGTCTTTAGCATCGACCAGCCAACACTGAAATGATGTAAATGCTGTCTTATTTCTGTTATTTTGACACAGTTAAAAATAACCTCTGTATGCACTTCTGAGTTGCTGTTTTGCATCTTGTTCTTACCTTGGAGTTCTGGTAGAAAGCCAAATAAATTAAAAAACAGAAACAAAGAAGATCTTGCCAGATTAGAGATGAGGCTATTTAATATTGGCTCAAGTAGACACGTTTCTTTCATTTGCAATTATTGTAATGCTAGAATTCTTGACCTGAAGGGGAAAAAAGATCTTGAAATTTTTATTCATTTCTGCTGCCAAACAAAGGCAGACGGAGATGGAGATTAGTTGTCAGGACTGTTGATCTAAACCTAACTTTTAACAATTCAGCACAAGTCAGTCACATCTGAAACTTAAATGACTATCTGCCATTTGCAGAACTTTAAAGCATTACTAAGTTTGATTCAAGAAGATAACTATTTGCATCTCATAAAAAAAAAAAGTATTTAAAAACCTGTGTTCTGACAGACGAGCACAATTCAAAACACACTGACGATGTCTCCTCGAATGGTGATGAAGTGTTTGGAACCAAATTGCCAAGCTCAGAGCTCAAACCAACAGGATAATTGTTTTATTTTTGAAGAGAGAGAGTAGAGGAATACCCTGTTATGTACATACATGCAATTCAGAATGTGATAGGGATGTTCCATTTAGAATTATCTATGGGCGTATTTGTGTTTTTTCCAATTGTTGAAGATACCATTAATCATGTTTATGTGTGTATGAATTTTATGTAACAAATATGAAATATGTCATGTTATTTTAACTGCGGTAATTGTCTGGAGTGGATAAGTACCTGAATTTATTTGTAGAGAAAATAAAGTATTTAAAACTAATGGAATCTAATGAACACAATGAAAATAAATGCGGCAATATTCCTGGAACATGAATACCTGTTAGCAAATATAGTCTTTGTATATACTGCAAACACGGTTGATCCTAAACATGTCCTGAGGAAAGCTTTGACAATTATGTAGTAAATCCACAACTCTATTTATATTAGCTATATACAATATTTATATGTACATACGTAGTACAAATATATATCAATATATTTAGGCATTTTAACTATGTTTATAATAGATCATTGTCAACAGTCCCTAAGATGATTTGTTGAGAATTTTTCTGGTCACCTTTCTAGCTCTACATGGTGAGTGACTGACAGCAACTGTATTCCAAACTGGAAGATTTTAAGCAAGCATACATTGATAATGGATGCCTTCTTCTATCCCTACAGAGGTATCATTCATATGATTTAAACTGGCTTCAGTGACACTCTTCTGCCCTTGAGAGTTTCTTGATTTTATCTTTGAGAAGTCTGTGTGCTCTGTCAAATTTATTTAAGTTAGAGCTATGACACATTGGGATGAACTCCAGCAGGTGTTCTGAAATTATTAACACAAAGCATAGGTGATCTACTTTTGTTGTTGTAATCAACATTTGCAACCTGCATGTGAGCAAAATCCAAAGCTTTTGTTGTGGTTCAGATTTCACTTTCTGGAAAGGGAGGTTCCTTCTTCCATGCATATAAATTCATAAACACCACAAATGCCCGAAAGAGATGCTTGAGGTTCTATTTCTGCATCTCCTCTCCATCATAAAAACAAGGACAGGAACGAAATGGAGATCCTGAAATTATGATTCTTACATGATCAAGTTTTCTGTGGGGAGTATACATTATACTGAATGTGAGAGTGATTAGAAAAGATAAAAAGTATACATGTTTCCTCCATATAAACTCTCTTTCTAGATGTATTTTAACTGGGATTTTTTTTTAATTAATCCTATAATGCCTGCTGAGCTTCTTCTTTAGCTTTTAAAGTGGGTAAAGATGAATTAAGTATACCACCTTATGATAAAAACAACCTGGTTTAAGATGAAGTATGGGCCCAGCCATTATCTCTAACCATGATATAGCTATAGTAGCATAGAGATAGAACAGTTCTGATTGTATCATTTGTTTTATGTTTTTCATACAATCTTAAAAGCCAACAAAAAGATGAATTTGTTCTTTCACCATGGAGGTTCAATAATGTTGTATTGCCAGCAATTTTAGAGAAATCAACTTCAACAGATTTGATTTTTCACCTCTATGAGCTATGGTATCCATTTATTTTTAATGTATATATAGGAAATGTGCTTATTATAAAGAAGTTATGGCCCACAAAATGTTGTAAATTAAATTAAATAGAAAATAATTAAAAGTACTTTAAAACTTGATGTGAAAAAGATTTCTTCCAAACCAATATTAATTACAAACATACTTTAGAAGAAAAAGTAAAAGTTGCATTCTGAAAGAATGAATGTTTAGGGTTTTTTGAGAAGAGTCCATGCAACAACCCTAACAATGAAAAAAATGTTGCCAAACAATTAAGTTGTTATAAATGCAAATGGGCTAAATGGTTAAAAATATTCAGATTTAAATGAACTCAAGCAAGCAATCTTAGGAACCAATGGGTAAAAGTAAGGATCAAGGCAAATCATGTGAAAAGTTCAGTTTTAAAGGTGGGGGTTCTAATAGATTTAATAGATTTGTTAATTTATAAAATGAATTCCTCTTTTTCAACTAATGCAAGCTTCATCTAATGCAACTTCACCTGCCAGGCAACATCTGTGGAAAACTGATCATCAGAAATTTCTGTATTTCCTTTTCAGTGCTGACCAAAACACACACCTTGATTTCCTACTCATAGATGGATTTTAACACTTGCAGGTCATTCTCCTGGTATTGCTCTCTGGTTGCTCTGAGGGAATGTTGATAGTCTTGGATTGCAGATGCCATACACAGTTCAAATTGGCCACTTTAGTTCATTGAATCAAGTTGGGCAGGACTAAGTGGCCCTTCTGCCTTACTTGCACTCTCTATCAAATGCCAGTGCTGCCTCTTGTAGTTCTGAACTGACCACTATTTTGGCCAATTAGCCCTTTAATAGTAAAGCTGCCCTTTGCAAAGCATTTTCACAATCTTTTCAGGTGCCTTTCAGTTTCCACACACCGTTCTTGAATAGGGAAATGCAACCCAGTGGTGAAATCCAATTTTTTTAACTACCGGTTCTGTGGGCATAGCTTGGTGGGTGTGGTGTGGCTTGGTGGGCATGGCTTGGTGGGTGTGGCAGGGAAAGGATACTGCAAAATCCCCATTCCCTCCCCACTCCTGGGGGAAGAATATTGCAAAATGTCCATTCCTACCCCACTCTGGGGCCAGCCAGAGGTGATATTTGAGGTTCTCCGAACTATTCAAAATTTCCACTACTGGTTCTCCAGAACCTGCCAGAACCTGCTGGATTTCATCCCTGGTACAACCTCATGTAAAACAAGATACATAATCTCTCAAGACTGTGCTGGGGAGGGGCAAATATTCACAGTCATCCAGGATTGATCCTGTTCCACCATATCTAGACCTGTACAGCTTCCTGATTTTGAGAGATGATATCAACATTACTTGAATAGCATGGGGTCAAGATAAATAATTTGGTATCATCCAAATACTCAGTGGTGGGATTCAATTTTTTTTACTACCGATTCTGTGGGCGTGGCTTGGTGGGCATGGCTTGGTGGGCGTGGCAGGAGAAGGATACTATAAAATCTCCATTCCCTCCCCACTCCAGGGGAAGGTTACTGCAAAATCCCCATTTTCTCCCGATCTGGTGGGACTCAGGAGGCAGAGAATAGATTTGTGGGGGGGGGGGGGGCAGTCAGAGGTGGTATTTACCGGTTCTCCGAACTACTCCAAATTTCTGCTACTGGTTCTCCAGAACTGGTCAGAACCTGCTGAATACCACCTCTGCAAATGCTATTTCTACTCAAGAACCTTAGCTAATAGTTTCAGGTAGATGTTGAAGTGGAAGGGGAGTACATTAAACATTGTGGTACTCCACAGGCAAGGGGTCATGGACTTAGTTTTGTCTCCCCCACCTCTCCTGAACCTTCTCTTGACAAGCAAAGATATTGGATGCCTCTTTTTGGGAATGTAACAGTGACTTTGATATCCCTTTAAAACACAAGCATATTTCCATCTGGGTACACTCTGTATACATTTAAAGCAAAATAATAATAATAATAATAATAATAATAATAATAATAATAATAATAATAATAATAATGGAACACCCCCAGCCATAATAATCCAGAGCATAATAATCTCCATGAAATTTAAAAATACTATGACTATGTTGGAGCCATATGCCAACATAGTCCAGATTTTAAGCGAGACAACATGTTTCTTGGTAGGCTATATTTTCTCCATTACCTAAGAATAGCGAAATTAATTGTACAGCTATCCTTGTTTAACAACTGACCATTCACAGTTATGATGTTGAAAAAGTAACTTTGTGATCAGTCTTCTTATTTATGATCTTCACTAGTCTATAAAACAAAGGAATGCTGAAGTAAGATCATAAGCATAGTCACAGTTTCACTCAATGACCACCTCACTTATTGACCAAGATTCTGGTTCTAGTTGTGGTCACTAAAACAAGAACTACCTATATTCAAGATCTTTTTGACACACATATAGTTTATTCACCACTAAGTGCACCAGTAATTATGGCTGGTGTTTTGAGTGCTTATATTGAGAAATCTGATCCTTGTAATACAAGCTCACTTTAAATGGTCTATTCTCACAAAAGAACTTTTCCCTTTACAAGCTCAAGCCCCACCCCCACCCCAAAGGTAATCAGTGTAATTTGTCAGGGTTGATATTAGCCCAATTTATAGGCAGCCTAGTTCTGATTATATAAAATTACTCTGCTAGGAGAAACTTTAATGGGAAACTAAGGTTTTTAAGGTTCAAAAGACACCACTGTGGTTGAATACATTATGGTTCCACGTATTTATGCTTATTTAATAACACATTTTTAAATCAGAAATCACTCTGATAGTGATACTTTCCCATTAATCCTAAAGTAAATACTCATTTTTTAAAGTCCATTGTCCCCTAGGGAACACAATAAAAAGTCACATTTGGAATAAATTGTCTTCCAAAATAGCAAAACAACAACAACAACAACAACAACAACAACAACAACAACAACAACAACAACAACAACAACAAAATAAACCTGTCTGCTCTGTTGAATTCAGAACCTCTTTCAACTTTGTTCCCAAATTTATTTAGCAGTCTCCTCTGAGCAGGTATTATAGCATTTTCAGACTATTGTCCATGTTCTCCAGGCCCCACTATCTAAACTCCAATCAATGTGTATGAGATTCAATCCTTGGTTTGATGCTGATGATTATAAAGCAAAAAAAGTCCACATCTCTGCAGTATATATACTTTTCCATCCAACAACTCATTAGGTTCCTTTCAATCACTCAAACAGCAAATGATCCATAACGATCTTATAAATACCTAAGAAACAGAAAACAATGAGAGAGGTTAATTGCAGTAGCTAAGCTTAAAATCCTGCCTGCTTCTGGCAATTCACTGCTCTCTTCAGGGTCATTCAGGTCCTATCTCCCAAACACCTGCAGATATTTGGAACAATTACTCTCACAACATTTTCAACATAGAATTATTAAAGGACCCATGACTGTCCCATTGTAATATATCTTCTATATGGTCAGCTGTAACTACATAGCCATGGTTAAGGATCTTGTTATACAGAAATTAAAGGTGATTGAGGCCTAACTTTATTTTATTTTATTTTATTTTATTTTATTTATATGCCGCCCTTCTCCGGAGACTCAGGGCGGCTTACAGTGCGTTAAGCAATAACCTTCATACTTTTGTATATTTTTATACAAAGTCAGCTTATTGCCACCACAAACTGGGTCCTCAATTTACCTACCTTAGAAAGGATGGAAGGCTGAGTCAACCTTGAGCCTGGCGAGATTCGATCTTACTTTAATTGCAGACAGCTGGTGTTAAATTACAGTGCTTAGTCTGTTGAGCTATCCAGGCTCCTATTTACTCATATTAACAGCATACTATATTTTCCATTAAGTGGAATCGGGCCATGATCATCCCTTTCTAATAAAATGAGCAAGTTATATGCAAAATACTTTTATTTAAAAGTATTGGATTGGATCAAAAGTCAAATATGCTTGCTGAGGATCATGTGGGATTCAGAAGGGATGTTCGGCTTTGTGATGGACAGAACGGTGAGTTGGCCCAGCCAAATGTTGATTTTTTTTTTTTTTCTGATGTAAAGTAGCCAATTGACACACAAGGTAGAAAATTGCAACCTGTTTATTCCTCACAGCACAAAGAGGTATGATCTTGGGACTAAATCACAAATTGAGAATCCCAATACACAAATTAACATAGCTGTTATACAATTTTGGAAAATAAAGGCATATGATCATTAGGAGGCAATATGCCACAAGCAACAAAATATTCACACCCCTGGCAGAGGATGGCCTTCCCTGAAGGTGGATTCACTACTACAGCATTATAGGCCTTACCCTTCTGTCCCTAACTGATATGGTTGATTGATCTGGGACAAGAAAAGGGGAGTTAGCACATTCTAACTAATCCATTTACAATAGGAGGAATTGACTTGTCTCCATTGTTACCATCCTTCAGATAACAATGTTCTTTGATAAGACTGTCACATAACCTTCCAGGAATTTTAGGGCCAGGATATGAGGCCCAAGAATGAGAGGCCTCAAAGACAAAAAAAACTGAAGTGAGAAAAATGAAAGGATTTCTCTGACTGAAACTATCTATACCATTCCTACACTTGGACTGTTGTCTATTCCATTCAAAATACTACTCACCCTGCCCACCAAAGGCTCTACTGATGCACCCTATGTCAATTTCAAATTGGCTTTTGATGTGATTCCAATGCAGAGGTAATGGAAAAAACTTCAGGGAGGCTTAATGCATAAAAGTTTGCTGTGTAGACAGTTTATTATAACACCTCATTGAAAGGTAGATGCACCATGTTGAGGCATTTTTCTGGAAGGTTATCAGGTAGATAGGAATAAGGCAAAAGTGCATTTTATCCACCCCTATTGTTTAAACAGGGACGCAGTGGCTCAGTGGCTAAAACGCTGAGCTTATCGATTGAAAGGTCGGCAGTTCAGTGGTTCGAATCCCTAGTGCCACGTAACGGGGTGAGCTCCCATTACTTGTCCCTGTTTCTGCCAACCTAGCAGTTCGAAAGCACCTAAAAAACGCAAATAGAAAAATAGGGACCACCTTTGGTGCAGGGGTGAAATGCTCCCGGTTCAGACCGAATTGCCCGATCCAGTAGCTATGGCGGTGGGTGGTTCGGAGAACTGGTAGCAAAAATCCCTGCCCCCCCGCCCATGCCCAGCTGAGCCGCGCGATCATCAGAAGCTTTATTTTTTACTTTTAAAAGCATTTTTCTACAACCTCTTTGGCCAATATGTTGATTTAATAATTTAGGCTTTAATTCATCAGCTTTCAATGTTAGCAGATCATGCCATTTCAGCTTTCCTATATACAGATGAAATAATAATTTTGTTGGTCTCCCAAATGGGTCTGTCTCCCAGGAATGATGAGGGCATTGCTCCCTTTGCCTAAAAGAATAGCTTTCAATATATTATGAAAAATGAAATATTAGCTCAAGGTCACCTGGCTGGATTTGTGCCTAAGGAGGGACCAGAATTCAAGGTCTCCTGGTTTCTAGCCTTATGACTTAACCATTACATCTATCTGGCTCTCACGTGACATGACTCTAGGATGCATAAATGAGAAATTAATGGGACCCAATAGAGCAGGTGCATAGTTACAAAACATTTTGTAGTGCAGTTTCAGGCTTCTTTAACTTATAGACATTTGTCTAATTCACCAATATTGCTCAGGTATATTTATTTATTTATTTATTTATTTATTTATTTATTTATTTATTTATCAATCAATCACATTTGTAAGCCTACCCACCTCACAAAAGGCAACTGTGGGCAGTGTACAACAATCAATAAAGCAATAGCTATGTAGAAAATAATCTTGATAAAGATAATTAAAAATCATATTAACAATAAATAAAAATGTATTATGCTATAAAATGAAAAATATATTCAAATATTAAAATGTACCAACCAGTCAGAGAGAGTAAAACAATCGACCACAATGGAGTCATAGAAGAACGCTTCTGTTACCCTGGGACGCCCTCCCCTCCTCCCCGGCCTGATGACATATCCAAGTCTTGAGGGACTTTTGGAATAATAACAGGGATAGAGCTAACCTGACTTCAGGGGATAGGGCAGGGGGTGGAGAATGTTTCATGGCAGAGAAGGCCCAACATCAGGCCTTTTGCATTGGTGTTGTTTGGCTTTGCGTTCGGGGTTGTGCCACCTCTTCATGGTGGGTGTCAGTTTGCTTCATGTATGGATTGGAGGGGTTAAAGTGGCTAATGATGCAGTTGTGGTCTGGCTTCTGGTTTGTGGTCGTGCCTCATCGGTGTGGGTTTGCTTTTTGCGTGGATGTGTGGTGGTGACATCCTGTGTAGCCAAACAACAGCAATGCAGCTCACCAGCTCAAATCCCCCTGCAACTCAGACTAACCAGAGCACAATCAAGCCACCACCCAAACAGAACACACCCCCATCCAATCAGAGCACAGCCAACCCCCCATCCAATCAGAGCACAGCCAAGCCCCCAACCAATCAGAACACACCTCCACCCAATCAGAACACAGCCAAGCTCCCACCCAATCAGTTCACAACCCCACTGGCAGTTAAAAGGAAGAAACAGCTGTGATCACACATTGCTCCTAGAAGCACGAAGCCAAAAACACCAGCCTGAAGATGACGAATGAGACTTCGTCGAAACGCCGCCAAGACACTTCCAATTTTACGCGGGAGAAAACCTGAATAACCAAAGACCTACAACTACCTTATCTTGTCTATACATGTTTTTTTGGGGAGGGCTGTAAAATTTAGGAGTGGTTTGCCATTGCCTGGTCCTGCACTGTAGGGAAAACAAAACAAAAACACAAAAGCTAAGAAAAATTGCTTAAGAGTAAGAAAGTAAAAAATATGAGACTTTTTTCCCCGATAACATACTGCCCAGTCAGAGACGAGAAATTATAAACAATCTTAGATATGCAGCAGCTCACTGTCTTCCACCTTCTCTGTGTTTATTCACAGTGTAAATGGAAAATCTTTTCAAATTCAAGAACTGCACAGATCACTGGAGGCACCATATATATTTTCCTACTTAAACATTTTTTTTTCCTTTTATGACCCTGTAATCCCTTTTATTGGAATGGAACTGAGCCTTTACTGGCTGGATGCCCTTCCTGATGTCTATGCAGAGTTCGCAGTCAGACTCCATCACTGACTATTGGGGGCGAGTCGTTGGCCCCCACAGAGAGGGCTCGCAATCTGGGAGTCCTCCTGGATAGGCAGCTGTCCTTGGAGGAACATCTGACGGCTGTAACCAGGGGGACCTTTTGTCAGGTTCGCCTGATCCGCCAGTTGCGGCCCTTTCTTGATCGGGATTCCCTGTGCACAGTCACTCATGCCCTCGTCACCTCTCGCCTTGACTACTGCAACGCTCTCTACATGGGGCTCCCCTTGAGGAGCACCCGGAGGCTCCAACTGGTCCAGAATGCAGCAGCGCGGGTAGTGACGGGAGCAGCCTGGCGCTCCCATGTAACACCGCTCCTGTGCGAGCTGCACTGGCTCCCAGTGGTCTTCCGGGTGCGCTTCAAGGTGTTGGTTATCACCTTTAAAGCGCTCCATGGCATAGGGCCTAGCTATCTTCGAGACCGCCTGCTGCCACCGACGATCTCCCATCGACCCGTGCGCTCCCACAGAGAGGGCCTCCTCGGGGTGCCATCAGCCAAACAGTGCAGGCTGGTGACCCCCAGGGGGAGGGCCTTCTCTGTGGGGGCACCTACCCTCTGGAATCAATTGCCTCCAGAGATAAGGAGAATCCAAGACCTCGGTGCCTTCCGCCATGCCCTTAAAACTTTCCTTTTCCAGCAAGCCGGGCTGGCCTAATTTTTTAAGTGTTTTTAAGTGTTTTGTTTATTGTTTTTAATTAATGGGGCCAAATTTATATATGTATATTTTAACTGTATTTTAATATTTGTACTTGATGTTTTTACTTGGCTGTTCACCGCCCTGAGTCCTCAGGGAGAAGGGCGGTATACAAATTCAAAATAAAATAAAATAAAAATAAAATAAATATTTTCTCTTTGTGCCCTGACAGAGAAACATCTGGCGCTACGTAGGATTGAACTCTCAACCTTCCAAGTGGGAAGCAAATGCCTCCACCTCTAGGCCACATATTTCCTCTTATTTGCATACATTACAGTATATACCAGTGATGGCTAACCTTTTTGCCATCGCATGCCAAAAGTGGAGGTCACGCACATGCATGCCCATACCCATAATTCAATACCCTGTGCCCCCGCCCCCCACGCATGCACACATGACACCCCCCCGTGCTTCCCCTGCTTTTTGCATGCGACAGCAAAAAGGTTACTAGTGTGCCCTGGAAGGCCCGTTGTTCGCCCTCCCCAGGCTCCAGAGGCTTTCTTGGAGCCTGGGGAGATGAAAACGGCCTTTCCCACTGCCCCGGAGGTCCTTCGGAGGCTGAAAATACCACGTTCCTGATTCCCGGTGGGCCCAGAAGGCCTGAAAATCAGCTGGCCAGTATGCACATGAGCGCTGGAGCTAAGCTAGGGCAGTGCTCGCATGCCCACAGCTATGGCTCCATGTGCCACCTGTGGCATGCGTGCCATAGGTTCGCAATCACGGGTATATACTATAATTATATTTCTTTCCTATCTCATTTCTCTCCTTCCAAATAGAATCCACCAGAGACATTTGGTTTCCCTCAATGATTGACAGTGGAAAAATACTAATCAGGTTGCTAGTAGTTAGCTGGTTAAAGGATCAGATAGTCAGGAAAGATTAGTTTATTGTCATGAATAGCAGCC
Organism: Pituophis catenifer annectens; assembly: GCF_029215685.1. Lineage (NCBI taxonomy): Eukaryota > Metazoa > Chordata > Lepidosauria > Squamata > Colubridae > Pituophis > Pituophis catenifer. Next base: position 103,578,809 of record NW_027256882.1, read on the forward strand.
AAAATTCAGCAGTTCATGTTTTTCCTGGAAAGTGTACATAAACTGGCCTGTAGAAAAAGTAGGCATGGCTCTAAGGAGGAGCATGGTGAAAAGCTGCAAATATGCAGTACCTATTTATGCTCTAGCATCTAGTTTATGCCTCTGCTATTTCTAGCTGGATCAAAATCTTTTTTTTTTTTTTTGCATTTTTTTTTAAACACACAGGCAAACATACAATACATCTTTTCAGAACAGAGCATTGATCTGGTCATAAGTTTGTTCAACTTTTTGTTCCATCTTTAACATCATTTTATATATTCTATTTTTGCCATAACATTTATTTCTAAATCTTGACTCACATATCTCAACTATTACCATCTTATAGTAAGCTTACTCATATTAACATAATCAAAATGGTTACCCTTCTATTAATCCACCTTAAATCTTAATTCAAATAGTACCTCATAATACATTTCACAATTCTTACCCTAAATTCTCATTATTAACAATACAGTTCAAACATGTTTATATTTCTGAATCTTATTCAATTTCTAAAACTTCCCTACATTTTGTTATTACTTCATATAATATTCATTAAATCTTTATTTAATTATTATTTTATCATATTTAAATCTTATCTCTAATCTTAAAAATATACCAATTTAACAATTAAACAGAGTTCTTAATTCAAATAATGCAACATAATATAATTCCCAATTATTTCCCTAAATTCTGTCTATTTAACAATACCATTTATATAAAAACCAATTAAATAAGTTTTATTTAATTAAATCATAATCCTATATTGTTTCAATTTTCTTTTTTTTTCTTTTGCTTAGATAAATGTATTGTTGAGAATATTCAAATTATTACAATTGTTATAGGTATTTAAACAATATCCCAATTATTTTACCCATCAATTTTCTCAAATAATCCAACATCTTAATAAAAATTAATTCATTATGTCCATTAATATCTTTTCTTTTTACTTAATCTAATTTTCAAATATTTTAGCTTCAATCCATATTTCAATTCTAAGTATCTGTAACATATTCTTCTCTCATTTCTATCTTCCTTTCTCTCTTCCTTTTTTTAATTTTTACCCTTTTCTTTCCCCTTTTTTCTTTTGTGTTCTAACTTCTTGAGTTCCCCTATTTTGCCCTATCTGTCCCATTATTTCCCCTCTCTTTTCTCTTTCTCTTGTTTTACCATTGTTAACCTCAATGTAATCATTTTGTGAATCAAAGTCCTGGGCTCTTCTATTTTGCCCTATATTTCCTAGTATTTTTCAACCTTTTTGTCATTCCACTGTTAATCCCAGTGTAATCATCCAAGATTTTTGTGTTTTTTCTATTCCATCTCTCTATCCAGCTTTGTCTCTTCCCATCCTCTTTATTTTTCCCATTGTTAATTTCAATATAATCTCCAGCAATCTCCTTTTTATTGTTACTGTCCTCATATTCAGTTAATTTTACATAATTAATCTCACTGTCTTTAACTTTTTCTTTGTTTTCAGTCTCTGCATCTTGTATCTCTGTCTTTAAATCCTTGTCAGACTGAATGTGTTCTATCTCAGTTATTAAATCCTCAGATTTCAATTTTCCATGCAACATTGTCTTCATTTCCTTTATTTCTGTTTTCAAAGTCGAATACATCATTATAATCATCTCTCTGATTTCTTGCTCCATTTTACTCTTTCCAAATTAGTCTTATTCCAATTTTAAAAGTCTCGTTAAAGATCTCTTTTTCTTTTCTTTCTTCCCTCCAAAGTCAAGCCGTTTGCAAACAGAAAAATCCTCCCCCAAAGTTCTCACCACTGTTATCTCAGAGTTCAGAATTTTCCAAAACAAAAGTTACAAGTTGTACTGTTCTTTTCCTCCTGAAGATGTCTCTCTACAATCCACAATTCTTATAGGTAATTTAACATAATATCCATTTTGTTTCAGTTAACAATTTCACTAGTTTCTTTTCTTCTCTTTCACTTTAAAAATATCCATTGAATCTAGTCCAGTCCCAATTAAGCAATACCTTCTTCTCTCTCTCTCTTTTTAAATATATTTTTTCAATTTATAAAAACATGTCTGTTACAGGGGCTTATTTCAATTCTCTTTTGTTTGTCTTAACCTTCAAAAAAGAGGAAAAAAGGATCTGCGTATGTTTTCCAATCCCTTTTCCATATTTAGGATTATTTCTTCTGATCTTTGATGTTCTCCAAATAATTTCCTTCCAAGAGTCAATTTTTTTTTGTTTTTATCCCTTTAAATTCTGCTTCCGACCTCCTCTTTTTTTCCCCTGTGTCCTTTAGCCTCCAATTTCTCGCAGGGGTTTTTCCAAATTTAAAAGCTTTTTAATGCTGTTATTTCATCTGGGTTGGCTGTCACTCACCCAGCTTCAAAACTCCATTCCTTTCACTGCTCCTGCTCATTGCTTGGCCCGGTTGCCCCAGCTTTGTGACAGCCACAATGGCTGCCGCCCCCGCTGCTGATTTAGAGAGAAATCCTCTGACCTTTGAGGAACTTGCCTGTTCCTCTCGGTCTTCCGAGGTGCCTCTCCTTCTTCCCCGTCCCTACAGGATGGTTCTGTCCAAAGACCACTCAATAGTGGTTAGTCAGTCTGGGTTTTCACGGAGCTCATCGGAGCCCGCTAATTCCCTGACTGTCTTGCTGCGATGCTTCCGGTGATCTCTCCGCTGGATCAAAATCTGAATGTATTTTTCTTTTGGAAGCTCTTGAAAGTCCTGTAGCATAACAACAAGAAAGTTTGTTTTCCAACTTTCTTGGACAATATATAAATATTGTCAAGGGTTAGAACTATTTTAAGAGCCATAGCTTAAAGCAGAGTTTGAAAGTATTGGGAAAGAATAGAGAGCTGCAATCTATAAGAGGGAACATTCATCTGACAATAAGACATGTAATTCATTGGACAGATAAAGTAGATAAGTAGATAAAACATTTAAAAATGCTCCACTGTTAAATGCTTATGGGTTGGGTTTTTTTTTTTTCAGAAAAATCATGCATTGTCTGTTTACCACTATTGCTTGTTTGTTTTTCAAGGAACATAGTTAGCCAGTCAAAGGAATAAAATTATTCTTTGCAAGGTAGTTGTCAGTGGAACCAACAGCAACAATAGCACATACAGCACAATGCAACCTTCTTAAAGATTTTCCCAGTGGGCTCTTCAGAAACAGGTAAATTATGTGGAGGTCAGACATCAATATCTTTCCAGGTAGAGCACAAAAGCAGGTATATATACTATAGTTATATTGGTTCAGAAGAAATACCATAGTATCTTCTATTTATCTTCTATTACCCTTTTCCCCAAAACATGTTTTTGTAGAATTTCCATCAAAATGCACATGAAATAAAGCAAGGTAGTGTTACTATATGCCCTGTGCTCATAATATTGCACAAACAATAGCGAATAAACAGATGTCAAAGCAAGGACGTTGTCCCCAAAGCGTAGTACCTAGACAACAAAGTTAACAAATTTAATCAGGAATCTATCGAAAACACTTTGGTTTGTTGTGAATGCAACTGCTTGAGGGTTCCTGGATTGGAGCTGAAAGGCGAGAGGGAGCAGAATGCCCTCTCCCACATGTTGGGGTATACCAGGTGTCTCAATAGAAAAACACTTAATCTTTCCCCTGGCTCAAGCTGATGAAGGGAGGAGAACTTGTGGCTCAGAGGTTAATTCAACTGCCTAACATGCAGGAAGCCCAAGTTCGAATCCGAAAAAGGTTATGGCTTGCTGATGAGAGCTAAATAGCTTGAAATAGATCTATACTAGTCTCCCTTTATTTCTTTATCAGCAATATGTGTGTGTGTGTGTGTGTGTGTATGTACAGTATATGTATGTATATGTATACACACACACACACAGAGAGACATATATAGACAGACAGACAGATAGACAAATAATACATGAGAAAATACCCTGATTGCCATGTTCTGGGATGTTTTTAATTCCCAGTCTGGTCTACAGGCCTAGAATTTCATGGTTGCGTCCCAGCCATGCAGTAACCAGGCTTAAGCCTACTTAGATTCACCGTCCAAAGTCAATCAGTGGCCACTAATTACTGAAACAGAGCAACTATAAATCATTAGAACTATACTTCTTTCAAGAATAACAAAACAAAAAAGAATCTTTCTTGATGAGTTATGATTTTTATAAATATATTTTGGTTACTGCCTACCCTTCACACACCATAGTGAGCAATATCAACTTTTAAAACATATATTTAAAAAAACAGTATTAACAAACAGCTTAAGAACCTTTCCCAGGACATTCTCATTTGCTAACCTGAGTACTACAGCTATTGTCTTCAAATTATTTTGGTTTACAGCAACCACTTTTCTCCCCTAATATTAGCCTGCTATTAGAAATACCACTTCCAGAAATGTTCATATGACTGTGTGATCTACCTGGAGATTCCTGGAAATGCTGATAAAGAGAGACACTTCTTGAGAAAACTCATTACTTTTTCCATGCCAAGAAAATGAAGGTTAAAGACCAGTCGGCCACCCTGTCAATTTTTTGAAAGTGTGGAATGAAATTTTCTGAAATGCAGTCCACTAAACCTGATGGATTTCTTTCCATGTTAAAATTAAAATGGGAAAAAAAAGAAAAAAAAAGGGAGCCAAATACTGCCTCACTAGGAAGTAGACCAGCATTTAGTGGTGATCCATGCAAACCTCAGTATTGCCTAAATGACCAAACATGTATGGCGATGCAAAAATTGTTGTTATGTACTGAGTCAAATATATAAGTTATAGTATTTGTATGATTATTTACTAACCTTATTTTAGTCCAAGGCTCTTTACATGTCACATAAAGGGACTTGTCTATGCACATCCAGAAGGAGGAGGAAGGAGAGTAATAAAAAAAAAATCACTTGAGAAATAGCATTAACTCTTGAAACAGCCACTTTGGTGTAGTGTGTCAGGCTTGCCCAACTAAGTCCTTAGGAAAGAAATACCCTCAATTCCATTTGGTTGAAGTGAGAGGTTCTTTTACTAAGGATTAGTGGTTACAGCAAAGAAGACTAGAACTAAAATTCCCATGCAAAAGGTTACAGATTTTCCTCTTCTCCCTGGCCCTTCCCTCTTTGGCCAGTTTGTCTTCATCCAATGGTGTGCTACTTAGATGTTTTGGAAACCTCTCGGATGTTTGGTGCCATTTGGTGCAATTTGCATTCCTTTTCACACTCTACTGCCTTGAAAACTGGAAAAGGCACAGGCTAATTCTTATACCTCTGGATTCTGTCAAACCTGACATCCCCTCCACTTTGGCTTATCTCTACCCTCTACATGGCAATTGATTATTTTCTCTATTTCCCTGCATTCCCCTAACAATTCATGGCAGATGCCAGCAAAGCTCTAATCTGAAGATGGCAGATCTGACATAGTGGTTAAAACACCAGGTTAGAAGCTGAGACACCATAACTTCAGGTTCTGCCTGAGGCACTGGGTGACCTTGGACCAGTTACTGTCTCTTAGCCCTAGGAAGTAGGCAAACCACTTCCAAAAACCTTGCCAACCTCATAGGGACATGTCTAGAGTCAACACTGATTTGAAGGCACAAAAAACAAGAACCAAAAACATCCCTGCTCTTGAAGAGTAACCTTGTCTCTGAAGAAGAGACTGACAGCACTTTCCACTAGAGATGGATTTAGAGGGAATTGTAAGTTACAGTAGGACCTTGCTTTCTGTAATCATATTCTCCACTTGCCCATCTTAGCAGATCTGAAAAACTTCCATAAAATTCCTTCCGTTCCTCAAATTCTTCCTCTACCTCTAAATATCTGAGCTGTTCTTTCAGGCATGCCTACTACAATTTCCTTTGATAATACTTGAGTCTATGCCAGGCTATTACTGCTTCTGCTTAATGATCCTGTTCAAGCAGTTTTGGATGGCTAGGCCTCATCTTGGCGTCTCACCTCAGAGATTTAAATAGGCTTGTATATCAAAGCTAAGTCTTTATCTTCTATTTCTATCACCCTTCTAAATCACAAGGATATGAGGGATTCCTCTAAAGCAGCTATATGGCTCACAAGCATTAAACAGTACCTACCACTATCAGAGATCTCCCTAAATATGCATGTTTAACTAGCAAATTTGTTCAACTGTAATGTTCCAGTTGCCAAGCAGTACTTTAACACATCTCAGGAGATATTTCTTTCGGCACTGGTGAGAACTCCTTTTTCTTTCTACATTTATAAGGGCTTCTGTACATGAATTTTCATAACCAGCAATCCCAAAAGCCTCCTTATGCATAGCCTTCAGAATTCTGCCTCTGATGTCTCTAGGCCAGCTGGATTCCAGCTCAAGGAGCTGCTGTACTCAGGATATATTTACTGATATGATTACAGATCCTACACAAGGCACACATGCACAATCTTAGACATTATGATCATGCAAATTTTATGAACCTCCACATTTCTTGTCTTACATTCATCTATGAATTTATACACACACAAACACACGCACACGCACACGCACACACACACACACACACATATATGTAGGTCTTTGGTTATTCGGGTTTTCTCCCATGTAAAATTGGAAGTGTCTTGACGACGTTTTGACGAAGTCTCATTCGTCATCTTCAGGCTGATGTCTTCGGCTTCGTGCTTCTAGGAGAAAACATATATATATATTTCTAGGAGAAAAAACACACACACACACACATATATATATATATATGTGTGTGTGTGTGTGTTTTCTGAGGTTTTCGCGGGTGTTTGTATGTAGATCTTTGGTTATATATATATTAAGGGTATGGTTAGCTGATGAGAGCTAAATAACTTCATCATGCAATTTTTTTTCTGGTTAAGCAATATAATACACAATATAGAAAAGGAATAAGAAGGAGTAAGTAAAAGAAATTAGAGGGCAGGATAAAAGAAAAAGAAATATGATTAAATGTATTGACTGTACCTCTCCATATCTTTCTATTATCATAAACATTCTTAGCATAACCATAATCGTGAATTGCACATTGCTTTTTCTTCTTTAATCTTTCTGTTTTGAGGATCTCCACATGGCAAGTCTTTGTTACTCTTTATATTAAAAAAAAAAAAAAACATTTTTACTCTTCCTATATTTGTTTGGCAATTCTGTCCCATTTTATTATCTTTATGTGACAAAATCACAATTGCTTCCGTAATAGTCAGTCACCTTGGAATTCAATCCACATTCATTTAGCATCCATTCACTTTTGACCATCTATTCTTCTGTTTGTCATACATGTTGTTTAAGAATCCCATTCCTGTCACATTTAACTAACTTTTATGTTCCTCTGCATATATTCAATTTCTTTTTCATATAGCAAAGGGGCATGTTCTGAAAATAGCCATTTTCAATTGTTTGGGTAAATATTCATTCTCCATATAGGCCACATACTACTCAATGTCTTTTTATCTAGTAGTTTATGTGTTTTTTAAAAAACCTTTTCATCCATTTCCCCATCTTTATTTAAACATGTTACCAAGATACGCAAATTCATCTGCTTGCTCTAGGGTTAAACCAATTATATATAACTTGCAATTGTTCACTCCATTTTCCCTGTCAATCAAAAGTATTTTGTTGTTCAATACAATTCAACAAATAATATGCTATTTTTAAGATCCATCCTCCACATTATATCATGAAAACTTTCAAATGTTCACTTCAGATTATTCATGTTTTTAGCATCTATACAACATTATCTTTATACAAAAGTGCAAGTTGTTAACATCTTCAACCAACATCTCTCAAATACCATTGCAAACATTTTTTTTATATTTACCTAGAAATGCATTAAATAAGGAAGGGAAAATAAAGCTTTCTTGTTTTACTCCCTGCTCAGTGATGAACCATTAACTATGTATTTTTTTTTCTCTTTCTTCTCTTGGTTCAGTCATAGACTGCTACTTCATATCTAAAATCCAGATTTTGTGTCTATAATTGCACAAATGAATTATGTTCCATGCCTCAATTTTTCCCCTTTTTATACACTTTCAGTAAATCAACAGACAGAAAATAAACTTACTATTTCATAGCCATTTCTTAATAACCATTTTAGGAGCAAAAAAATCTGAAAATCATGTTTACTGTGTAGCATAAAACTAAACTGCATTCTCCAATTTTGGCTCAATATCATCCCTTTTGCATTTCTGCCAAAAACTTTCCCAGGAACGCTTAACAAACAAATTTTCCTAAAGTTTTTATCTTTACTCTATAAGCAAAGGATATTCATATTTTAAAGTTTCTTCAGATAAACCATCTTCACTTGCAGGCATGTCATTTTTCAATATCTGTACAGCATTTATGACTTCCTTTTCATCAATTTTTTTGTTAAAGATTGATAGTGTTTATTTCAGTTCCGTTCTTTGAGGTGTCATTATTATTTCTATAAAATATCTAAAATGTTTCTTACAACATTGCTTCACCTCTGAATTATCCCAAACCATTTCATCTCTTTTCTTCTTAATACCATTCACTCTGCTGGATGCTCCTTGTTTTCACCCGATTCTTCACCCAACTCTTCACCCAATTCCAAAATAATTTATTTCCTCTCATAATTGTAAATGTTTTTTTTTTAATTCTCTAAGTTACATTTTTTTTTTGCAGCTACTCTTTCTTATGCCACTTCTTTCTTTCATCTCAATACCTCAATGGGGATGTCTATAGGATGGGTATAAGTCATAGTAGCAGTCTCAACTAACTTGGCCCTTTTATATCATATTGTATGTTTGCATGCACATAAAAAGAGACAGGGTTTCAATCACATTGTTACCACCATCTTGACATTTTTGATTCCCCTTGCTTTCATCTTCATTGTTTGTAGCAATAATTCTCTTATACTATTTTGTTAAAGGACTGTGGTGGTTCACATGGTTAGAACACTGGGTTGGAGGTTAGCAAGCCTATGTTTGAGACCTGAGTGCTGCCACGGGGTTGGGTGAGCTCCCATCCTTTGCTCCAGCTCCTTCCAGGGATATGAAAGAGTCCCCAACTGGGCGTCCCCTGGGCAACAGTGGGCAATGGTGATGTCACTAGCTAATCTTTTCAATGCAATGCAGCTATTTTGTTTTCATCTATTGCTACTTTCATTTCACCATTTACTAGACTACAATGAAGAATTTTTTTAAAAAAATGTGCATTGCCTACCAATAGACTCAAGAATATGAAGTTTATTAAATTCACTTATTGCTGTTTTTTTTTTTCCTTTCATACATGGGGGTTGGGCAAATGGAACTCAAATAACAGCTTTAGTCTTATCACCACAGACTTAAAAAACATTTCTGGATGGAGCTAAAGAGTCGAAGAACTCAAGTTGTCTTCTCATTTATCTTTTTAATTCATGGAAGATGACTAGAAAGGGGGAAAAAACAATACTGCCGGTTAATTCCTGGCTATTAGCAGGACATATTCATATGGGGGGGGGGGAGGGGTCTATGGTCTGATGAATGAATTCTGTCACTTGGTGGGTTGCATCTCAAAAGGACTAATAAAAATGTGCTTGAATTGAATTAAGAGGGATTTAAACTGAGTCCTGGGGAGAGGATGGGGGACGGGTAATAAAACCAAAACCCTCAAAAAAGAATGTAATAATCTGGAGTCACTCATGGTTCTTTAACATCTTGTCATAAGGCATGTAGACAGACATATTATTCTTTCTCAGCTGATAGGAAAATCTTGACAATAGGATAGATAATAGAGTTTCCCATTTGCAATGGGTCTGTGCTGAGGTATAAAAAAGAGAAGCAAACTCCTTAAAGAAAACTTTAACAGGAACGTTTTCAGGGAAGAATGAGAAGAAACGATGAAAGAGTAGTGATTGATAATCCAAAATGAGTACTAGACAGTGATGGCAGTTGAAGCTTGACATCAATATTTGTAATGTCTGGTCACCTGATCTGTCATCAATAAGTTCAGTCCTCTTTTAAAAGAATCCATTTTGGCTGCTATTTTTATAACTGGTGGTAGCAAATGTAACACACACACACACACACACACACACGATTTTCTGCTGCAAGTTCTGAATTTTGTTTAATTTAATTTCCATCTTGTTTGGCATTATGTGTTAATTAGATGATATTGTTGACATAGTTTGTTCAACTAATCATTGTTAAAACAAATCAGGGTGTAATAGTACATGTATATTTCTCCCTATATATACCATAAATCAATTGCCAATTAGATATGGCAAATGATTTAAAGCTAACAGTTTGAAATTTAAGAAAATGGTTTTGTAATTTTTGTGAAGGAAGAAAAAAGGGAAGGGAAGGCCTTTACGTTTTATTTTGAAATTCTCTACTATTTCATTTTTACGTACTTCATTTAATTCAAATCCATTCTACTAGTATTTCAGTTATTCATATTTTGTTTTCTTTTAATGTTTTCCTATGTATGTTTGCTGATACTAGAATTGTCCTCCTAACAGTTTCTATTTCCACCAACCACAGAGGGATACACAGAACATTCTGGAAAAATAAATGGCAATTTCCAAAGAAGGCTGGTGAAATCAGTCCCACTGTGGCTGAAAAGAGTAGCTCTGTGTCTTTTGAATGGTAAAGGGATATAGAAAAACTGACAAAAATGAACATAATTACAAAATATGTTCAGAGATAACTTACAGTATTTTTGATTGTTAGATATTAGGAGCCAACAATAGAGAATACTGTCAGCTATTTAATTATGGTTTTCATTTGAGTCAGGCGTGATTCAACCATGATTTATACCTGCATCAAACCTCATGGAACCCAGCATTTCTTGATGTGCATTAAAGACCTCCTTTTCAGGTTTTTGTACAAGCCTAAAAATTGTTAATGGTCAACTTTAATTTCAGAAATACTTTTCAGTTGCACTACGTAATAATCAGCCCCCTGAGATACATGTAATTCTGGCCCTATTAATCTTTGAAGATCTGCATATTTCCACTAGCACTGGAGCAAGGATGTTATGTGAACTGGAAGGCTGAATCTATATGGCTGTGCCCTGCTCATCTGATTTGTTTTCATTATTTCATTATTTTGTTCTTTAAAATTTGGCTCACTTTTGCATTGTGCCCAGAGTTGATATTTGTTGGGCAGCCAAAGAAATATTAAATTATATATAATTTTATCTATATCCATTATTTTACATGTATACAGTGTGTGTGACATAAGCTGAAAAGACCATGGTTTAGATTTCTAGTTGCAGTTTCCATTTGGACAAATCTGACTTTACTTTGTGCACTATATTTTCACTACCAAATGGAAAAGCATTCAATTCATCTCTGCTAAATTTCATTCTGTGATTTGCAACCCATTTTTCTGGCCTACCACTTTTGAGTAGAGGATCCAAGGCTCAACTTTATAGATTTGATTGCATATGCCAATTCAAACTGCTGAAGAATGCTCAATTAATGTTCTTTTTTATTTTTTATTTTATTTTCAATTTATATACCGCCCTTCTCCCTGAGGACTCAGGGAGGTGCACAGCCAGAATTAAAAACATGAAATACAAATATTAAAAACAATTAAAATCTATATAAATTTGGCCCAAAAATTAAAAAAAAACACAAACCAATTAAACATTTAAAAAATTTAAAAAATTTCTTCCTAAGCCAGCCCGGCTTGCTGGAAAAAGTGGGTTTTAAGGGCACTGCGGAAGGCACTGAGGTCTTGGATTCTCCTTATCTCTGGGGGCAGCTGATTCCAGAGGGTAGGTGCCCCCACAGAGAAGGCTCTCCCCCTGGGAGTCACCAGCCTACATTGTTTGGCTGATGGCACCCCGAAGAGGCCCTCTCTGTGGGAGCGCACAGGTCGGTGGGAGGTCGTCGGTAGCAGCAGGTGGTCTCAAAGATAGCTTTTACCCTAAATACCTGATTTTGTCAGTGGGCCTGAGGACCTTGAATGGAGAAGGAGACAATCAAGTGGCTGATTTGATTGTGTTGTTGCTGCCATAAGGGTAAAATGGATTTTTTTTTTTTTACATTTTGTAAGTCATCCAGAGTCACCTATGTTTAGTTCAGTGGTTATCTAAATTTGTAATAAACAAATAAGCAAACAAATAAATAAATGTTATGCTGTATTATCTGCATTTAATTAGCTTGCTAATGCATGGGGGGGCAATTTGTCAGATTACTCAATCAGAATAGAGCTAGAAGGAACCTTGGAGGTCTTCTAGTCCAACTACTGCTCAAGCTGGAGACCCTATACTATTTCAGACAAGTGACTGTTCAGTCTCTTCTTAAAAACCTCCAATGATGAGGCACCTACAACTTCTGAAGGCAAGCTGTTCCATTGGTTAATTGTCCTCACTGTTAGGAAGCTTCTCCTAAGTTCCAGGTTGCTTCTCTCGATTAGTTTCCATCTATTGTTTCTTCTCCTGCCTACAAGTGCTTTGGTAAATAAGTTGACCCCCTCCTCTTTGTGGCAACCTCTCAAATACTGGAATACTGCTATTATGTCACCCATATTCCTTCTTTTCTCTAGACTAGCTAAACCCAAGTCCTGCAACTGTTCTTCATATGTTTTACCCTCCATCATCTTTAATCATCTTAGTTGCTCTTCTTTGCACTTTTTCCAAAGTCTAACATCTTTTTTGTAGTGTGATGACCAAAAATGGATGCAGTATTTCAGGTGTGGCCTTACAAAGGCTTTATAAAGTAGTACTAATACTTCATATGAGTTTGATTCTTTCCCTCTGTTTATATAACCAAGGATTGTATTAACTTTTTTGGCTGCTGAAATCAAGATATGGTGTATCTACAGCATTCCCATAATCCACTAAAGAAGTTACTTAATCAAAGCCTCACATAAATTGATCTGGCAAAATGACTTCTCATTAAATGAGAACTTTGGATGTTTTTTTTAAGGTGACTACATATCATAGATCATTTTGTGGTCTAGCATAGAATTTTCCTATATTGATAATGAAACCCTTGGTCTTGCTTTCTCCCATATTTAAAGTTATGGACATTTTATTTTCTCCTTGGGAGCTCAAAAATTTGACTTGCTTCAATGAGAATTTATAAGATCTTATCAGAGAGTATTTAAATATTGGAATAGTTTCTGATTCTGGTAGAGTTTGTCAGTTCTTTGTTTATTTTATGTTATAGTTTAGAAGCTGGACAATGCAGCACCTCTGAGAAACATATTGCCATCTCTTGCTTAAGCTTCTATATGTATTTTAATTATATTTCTAAAGAAGGGACGGGATGGCTCAGTGGCTAAGATGCTGAGCTTTTTGATCGAAAAGTTGGCAGTTCAGCGGTTCAAATCCCTAGTGCCGTATAACAGGGTGAACTCCCGTTACTTGTTCCAGCTTCTGCCAACCTAGTAGTTCGAAAGCACGTAAAAAATGCAAGTAGAAAAATAGGGACCACCTTTGGTGGGAAGGTAACAGTGTTCCATGCACCTTTGGCATTGAGTCATGCCGGCTACATGACCACGGAGATGTCTTCAGACAGCGCTGGCTTTTCGGCTTTGAAATGGAGATGAGCAATGCCCCCTAGAGTCAGGAACAACTAGCTCATATGTGCAAGGGGAACCTTTACCTTTACCTTATGTTTTTAAAAAAATCACAAGGCTTTTAAAATAAATAAATAAATAAATAAATAAATAAATAAATAAATAAATAAATAAATAAAATATCCAAATATAAAAACATCCAAATGAGGACTATATAAATCCATGTAGGAAATAAACAAATCCTATTGTTTTTGAAAACTATTATCAATATAGTTTTTCAGCATTATCTCACTCAATCAAAATTCCTCACCTGGGTGGTCCTCCCCCATCTGAGAGGAAAACGACTAAGATCTGGAGATGTCGCCTTTTAAGGTAAAGGGATTTTGCTTGCTTCTTGCAAAATCCTAAAGATCAACTTGTCCAAAGAGGTTTTGTGCATATGGTGGATGTGGGTTATCATTGTAATCTTATTTTCTTTCCTTAGTCTATTGCTGTTTCATTGTACTTTGGGCATATTGTAAATCACCCTGAGCCTTTGGCAGTATGGTGGCCTTCAAATAATTGTATAAACAAATACACATTTAGGACCTGCCAACAAAACTGGGTATCAAGCTAAGAAAACTTGTCTCTCAAGGACATAATCAATATTCTGATTTTGTGCTTACTGATTAAGGTATCCTGATCCAGAGAGGCTACAAAATATTGTTGTATGAGATTCTCATTCCTATACAGGTAGTCCTCGACGTAGGGGCACAATTGAGCCCAAAATTTCTGCATAAATAAATATTAAGTGAATTTTACCCAATTTTATGACCTTTTTTGCCATGGTTGTTAAGTGAATCACTGCAGTTGTTAAATAAGTAACATGGTTATTAACTGAATTCCCATTGACTTTGCTTGTCAGAAAATTGCAAAAGGGAATCATATGATCAAGGGACACCACACCCATCATAAATATGAATCAGTTGTCAAGCATCCACATTTTGATCATGTGATCATGGGGATGCTGCAACAATTGTAAGTGTGAAAAACGTTAATAAGTCACTTTTTCCAACACCATTGTAACTTCGAAAGACCGCTATGTGTACCATTTTAAGTTAAGGACTACCTGTACATGTTATGCATCATATATAGTTTTGAAGGATATTGAACAAGCATATATGTGATGTAGCGCTGTTAATCTAGAGAAAATGTACAGAATTAAAGAACTACAAAAAATAAATGATACTAAGAAGTTTTCAAATAGATTATTTTTGTTGTTGTTGTTAGTTGCGAAGTCATGTCCGACCCATCGCGACCTCATGGACAATGTTCCTCCAGGACTTCCTGTCCTCTACCATCCTCTGGAGTCCATTTAAGCTCAAGCCTACTGCTTCAGTGACTCCATCCAGCCATCTTGTTCTCTGTCGTCCCATTCTTCTTTTTCCCTCAATCTTTCCCAGCATTTGGTTGTTCTCCAGTGAGTCCTTCCTTCTCATTAGGTGGCCAAAGTATTTGAGTTTCATCTTCAGGCTCTAGCCCTCCAAAGAGCAGTCAGGGTTGATCTCCTCTAGGACTGACCGGTTTGATTGCCTTGCAGTCCAAGGGATTCACAGGAGTCCTCTCCAGCAGCATTGTTCAAAGCCCTCAATTCTTTGGTGCTCAGCCTTCCTTATGGTATAGATTATTTAGGAAACCAAATTAATAGCTGAAACAGAGCTTCCTCATCAGACTTGTTCGGTCCAAATTGACTGTATCCAGATCTTTAGTATTCAAGTAAGCTATTTCATGAAACATACCATGCTATATTTATAGCAGAATAGTGATCATTATTACTGACCAGTCTGTTCCTTAATGTTGATTTTTATAGTAATGAAATCAGAGCTCTTAATCAGGTGATCTGACAAATGTGTAATTTACCAAGAAAAATTATGTCCTGCTGAAAGTATGTACGTGGAGGATGGAAAATCCTAAACACCCAGGTAGATGCCAGTGCTGCGATCTGGATTATAAGGTAGGTAACAAAGATTCAATAAATATTTATGCATTTTTAAAAAAATAATTTGATTAGAGAAGAGCTCAAAGCCCAAATAGGAATCTGATGACACTGACTGGCCTTTGTCACATCTTAGCAAATGCTAAAAGAATGCAGTTTTGACACAGAGGACAATGGAAGAGGATATTAATTCTACAAGGCTATGATGTTTCTATCAGACTCTTATGGGCGCCTTAACACAGTGGCACAAGGGATGCAGCTACTGAATCAGATGAGAACCAAGAAAGCTTGAATCTAGCTCACCCTGTTGACATTTTTAACATGCTAGATGGGAAATGTTAACACAGCAGAATGGAGTTCAGCAAATATGTGAGGTTTAATTGTACTAAATCTACTAATTTAATTTTAATAGAAGTTCTATTAAAATTAAATCAAACATAATGTAGGGTTGTTTTTTTTCCTGGCTTCACCTGCTTCTTGGTCCTAGCTCTGCCAACTCCTAGCAGGTACAAGTGCCAGCATGCAATTTTACCTTTGTTCAGGTATTAGAAAACCAGAGCACACATCAGATTAAAATGTTAACTATGCTTCATTCTTCTAGCATCACTCAAATTATTTCCATCACTTGAAGACTGTTGTATATTTGGCATGAATTGTTGGAATAGTACCTGGAACCTCATGAGACAAAACACGGAATGTCATATAATGCTTGTTTAAAACTAAGAGCATCCACCTACCAGTAAAATGTAACTCCTATAAATATATTTATTGTATGGCTAACGACCATTTTAATGATAGATCATGCCAGAATAATCCATTCATTTGCAAACATAACTAATGAAAAAAATCATGCCAGAATGAACCGGAAGACATTCCATTCCAGACCAGAATTATAATATAATATCAAAGTTGGGCATAAAACATGTGGGAGGCCATGAGACATACAATCTAGCAATTAATACACAATTTGCCCATTCTGATGAATAATGACATTGTGGAATGTTCTTAAAAGCAGAAGAACATGTGTCTCAGCATCTGCCTTTCAAGAAGAGATTAAAATGGAAATAATGCCCAGATTTGAACTAATTGAAAATTGCTGTACAGAGACTAATATATTATCCTATTTAGTATTATATGAAGAGAGCAGATGACAGTTAACTCAGCTTTCTCTCCAGTGATGTGCCCTAGATCTAAATATCTTCCCATCTACATTCTCCTCCATGAGCGGAAATTGTGACTGGTTATCCATTGCTATTACACCTGTACTAAGATGTAAATGGCTAAATCATGATATTAACTCTGCCAGTTTATTTTTAGTAGGAATGTTTAGACAGGCTATAAGTCTCTTCCTATAATATGTATAACTTGCAACTGTACCTATTGTTAAATAAACAAAAGTAATTATTATAAGTTGTGTCTTGCTGGTGTGAATGAGGGAGGGTGAGAGTGAACTAAAGTTGACATAATGGCAAATGAGGAAAATATAGGCATAAACTGAATGTTAGGATTGAAGGAGAAAATGGTTATAATAAACTAAATTGGATTGAGGGAACACATGTTTCATTTCCTAGAGATTTATTGCAGTTCTGTTCAGATCTTAGTGGTGGCTGGGCTCTGGCCCTGTGCAGTGTAATGATTCAAGGACTTAGTGGTTCCAAGGGCAGTAGTGGCATATGGGTTTGAGTGGCCTGGCCTGGCTGCTGTTTTCCTGGCATGAGCCAGTATATAGAATAAATAAAAGGAGAAAAAGCAGATCAATTCTTGCCTTGAAGGGACGCAGCAGTGTCACAAGGCATGATGAGCTGACTTGACTGCTAGCCAGGGCTGGTTTGATGAGATGTCACTATGGCAGTACCATTGATCCAGCCTGGAATATGTGCAGTGCTCAGATTATGATGATAATTGGGACCAGAATTTCCATTGCTAACTGATGAGATCATAAAGCACAATGTCACATGACCACATCACTTAGCAATAGCAATCACAGCAGTCCCAATTGGCCTCATAACCCAGTGAATGTGCAGGTCATTAAGAGAAGACTTCATGTGACTGGAATTCTAAACAATAATGCCAGTAGGCAAGAGCTTTGGCTGAATGAGTGGACACTACTGAGTGCAGGCAGGCTGATGAGGGCCTCTTCAGAGTGGACTGAGGTTTGTGTGTGTAAGATCCCTCATAGTTCATAGCAGGGTTCCTCAGGAGTGGATTGGTGTGTGTGTGTGTGTGTCTGTTTGTATATATAAAATCCCTCATACTCCATAGCAGGGTTCCTCAGGAGAAAAAATGGTAAGAGTGACTTATGGTAGTGACTTGTGACCTTCCTTGTCAGCTTCCCCATTATCTTTGAACAGGACAGGAAAAAATCGGTGAATGAAGTGAACTGAGTGGTTGCAGAGAATGAATTGACCAGAAGAGAAGTGAAGAGTGAAGAGAAGATGTCAGTCCCTGTTTGGAAAAGAAAAAAGAAAGGTCCAGGGATGATCTTCTTGGAAGAAAGAGAAATAGATTCTGAGGCTTATGATGCGGTAACATTATTTGTCAGAGGCAAGACCTAAGTAAAAGCCCAGTGACTGAATAAAGCTTCTTCCTTAATGCAATATCTGTTCAGCATCTTGAATTTGATAAAAAAAAGTGTGAATAACTTTGAATATCAGTTTATGTGCTTCTATAGTAACTAACTGTTGGTCGATCTTTCTTAAGACTTGTAAATGGTACAAAAGAATTAAACGCTCCCTCTTCCTCCAGGAGTGATGTAATCAGTAAAAGAAAATAAAGAAGTCAACATGTGACAAAGAGACAGAAAGAGCAGACTATGGGTGTTGCAACCATTTGTATTGGCAGTTTCCCTTTCTGAAAAATTGAATTTCAGAGCAATACACTCTTACTTTCTCTTTAAAATATATCTCTTCTTTTGGTAGAATAAAAACTCAGAAATGTTAAGAGTACAATAGAAAAGCTAAAGTTCCAAAATGTCAGTTGCAAACCTTTTAAATTATCATTTGGAACCGCCATTAAACTTTACTTAACTATCTTACATATGAATGTGAATGTCAAAAAGCTGGAAGGCATAAGAAATAAGCTAGTAGCAAGTGGTGGAAAGAAACTTGAGAAAATGTCCAAATGAGACGAGTGAATGTTTTGGTTCACTCGTCTCATTTGGTATATATGAATGACAATCATCCAAGCTCTTCATTTTAAAGATTACATAAAATGTTTACCCATTTTGTTCCCCTTAGTCATATGATGCAATTTAATCTTCCAAACTACAGTAGTTTCCAACAGTCTACAGTCATTCTTCTTGAATCTACTCAGTCTAATTTTACAACTCTTGCACCTTAACTTGAGGCAATGTAAGGTTGTTTATCTAGCACCTCAACAGCATTTTACAAATTTGCAATCCACATATTTCAGCATTTGCACAATTCATTTGCTTATTTGTGTTTCTCTCTGCCACTATAATCTTTGTTATTATCAATTTTTATTAGTAGTACTTCAATTGTAATTCCTTAGTTAAGTATTCTTTCTAATTGCTTACTACATATTTGCTTGCTTTTATTTTTCAAAATACTATTAAACACAACAAAAAATAAACTCCCTTGGAGGCCATATAGTAGTTTAAGAAATGGGGGAAAGCTTTAATTCTGTTTTAATACTTCTTTTAATTCCTTCTGCTTCTTACCTCAGACAAGTGCTGCATCAGACTAAAGTCTAGTCACCAAAAGTATCTGCCTCTCTAGTTACATCTCTTCTAGGCTGTCTGGTTTGAAATCTCCAAGGTGATTATTTTGTTCCATTTAAAGAACAAGGCCATCTATTGTATTCTGGAGTTTTCCACATAGAAAACTTTTCATCATTGTGCTGTGGCCACCTACAAAAGGACAGTTGGAAGTAAATGGATCACAGGCTCCAAGAATAATCAGTCTGAAGTACAAGCACATTCTCTAATCTTTATTGTTAGAAAGATTCTGGATCTCACTGAACATTTTGCAGTGTATTAACACTGTTTATCTGCAATGCAAATCTGGAAAGAATTTATTTTTAATTCATTACTTTGTTCTTTTTTCCCCTCCAGTGAAGCCTTTTGTTTTCCCTAATACCAGTACAGAGGTTTCATAGTGATCATTTCTCAACCTTAACAGTTTAAAGATATATGGACTTCAACTCCCATAATTCCTCAGCCAGCAACCTGGCTGAAGGCCACACACCTTAAAGATGCCAAGATTGAGAAACAATGATTTACACTGATTGGATGTTGCATGTTCTGGTTAAATGAAGGTACAGCTTGCCCTATTATCTTTAGTGAACTCAGATTTACCATTAAGATACGGGATTTTTTTAAAAAAATATCTTTAGTTGCGTTACTTCTCCATTTTTTTCTTTTTAAATGATCCCATTGATTTAAAATGCTAAGCTTTTAAAAACATTTACACTTGGATTTTCTTATTGGGGGGGGGGGAAGGCCTCCAATTGACAGTATTAGTATATATGAAACTTCTTTTAAAATATTAAACTTGAGTAATTCTTATTAAAATTTTAAATGACTGGCAACCACATTTGAAATGAATGTAGTGTGGTAGGGATGAAAAAAATTCTCAAAGCATTCATATCTTTAGCATTTGCTTTTCATCTAGCACCAGGGTTGGGGGAAGATTTAAAAAGAAACATCTCCTGATTCAAGTTTAGTCCTGCTAGTACCTCAAATAACAGGGATATTTCATTTAGGAAGACTTGAATAATGTTTTCCTGAATATAGTGGAAAAGAATATTTGCTCTACATAAAACAGAATGGGTGCAATGCAGGTAAAATAACATGCTTTGATTTTTAAAATTGTTAGAGTACAGTCCAGATAGCAGTAGCATCCCTTTGATATCAATGGGGGGGCTGAGGATCTGTGAAGTTTTTCTTCTGTGAAAACTGCTTTTTTTTTTTTATGTTGAGCATGTCGATCATCCCATAAGCAGCTCTTTTGCTGCAGTGCTTGGAAATGATGAGACGGTAATTACAGAATGAATTTAGAACCCTGTATTTGAATTTAGAAGATTTGATTTGAAAGCTATTAAAATTATACTCTCAAGAACATGAATCACAATTTCAAACAACATTTTAATAGAGGGAGAGAGCTTTTCAAAATGCGCAAGCAATTTATTCACTATATTCTTACTGTTAACTTTTTCTTAAAGCCTGAATAGTGTGTTTTATCTATTTTTCTAGAGATACAGTTTTTAAGAAATAAAGAAACAAAAGCAATGTACAGTGGCCCTCAGGTAAACTGAGCAATATCTTGTAACAGACAAAAGTCAATAACCAGTTGCCATGAGCACAATAGCCAGAACACGTCCTTCTATGTCAGCCTTTTAAGGTGAGCATAATGAACCTGAGCAAAGTTATTAGTTGAGGAACAAAAATGAGGAAAATATTTATGTATTACAAAATGCTGCAATATCCTCATTGCACATGGGATCTTTCTGAGTGTAAACTCCTTTGTTAATGCTCAAAAAAGGCAAATCCAAGGTACATCTTGTATTCTTATCCATCCTCATGCGAAAGGGCAAATGTTCTCTGTTATTATTGATTGATTATGGGCCATCAAGACAGTGTTGGCTGTTAGATAGATTTTCCCAAGGACCATTTGTCACCAATCTGGTGTTTCAAATCCTCCAGTGGTATACCCATTGCTGTTATAATTGAATCCATCCCTTGCTGCTGCTAGTTTACTTTATTATAGAAGAATTTAAAATTATGATAGTTATCTAGGTTGTAAGACGCTGAGAACTTGGCCATAGGACAACAAATAAATACCACGTAGACAGAGATAGAAATGCTACAAAGAGATGGAGAACTTCTCCAGACTCCAACAGTGAAGGTTTTTAAGAAGAGACTGGACAACCATTTTTCTGAAATGGTATAGGGCCGTGACGGCGAACCTATGGCACGTGTGCCCAAAGTGGCACACGAAGCCATGTGCCCAGCATGTGCGGCATTGACTGTTTGTCTTCTGGGTTTCTGCAGCACATGCACGCGCGACAATCAGCTGTCTTTCGCGTGCATGGCAGTGCTCAAAACTGGTGTGCACATGCACGCCAGCCAGCTGATTTTCAGGTGCACATGCGCACTAGAACCCAGAAGTTCAGCTTTTCTTGAGCGCGGCCCTGACGAGCGCGCACAATGTTTCCATGCGACCTTTTCAGCACTCGGTGCCAAAAAGGTTCGCCATCACTGGTATAGGGTTTCCTGCTTGAGCAGGGGGTTGGACTAGAAGACCTCCAAGGTCCCTTCCAACTCTGTTATTCAGTTAGATGCACACACATACACAATACCCACAGACACACACTTGTAATCTGTCCAATTAAGAGTTGGAAAAGACCATTTAGACTGGGGTAGACAATTAATTTCCCAAGGAGCCACATGAGAAATTGTGACTGTGATTGAGGACCATTGATGCTCCCCAACTGGTACCCCTGCCACTGCCCCCTTGCCACCACTGCAGGCGGGACAAAAACAGCCAAAGAATTTAATGTGGCCCATGGACATAAAATGCCCATGTTGGTTTAGACTAAAATCTAACCACCTTCTCAGTACAATGTAATGAAGATGATTGTCTAGTATGCCTGTGTTACTATTGCTTAAAGCATTGTAAGCCGCCCTGAGTCTCCGGAGAAGGGCGGCATATAAATCAAATTAAAAAAAAAAAAAAAAAATTATCTTTCTCATCTTTTCTATTGCCTTCTCTTATTGGTATCATTATTATGATTATATTACTTTGTTGTTTGTATGTGGACTGAGAGCTTGTGTACCCAACACAACTTCCTTGGGTGTCCAGTCCAACAGAAAAGTATTCTAGTCTAGTCTAGTCTAGTCTAGTCTAGCCTTACTAGTACATCCATTGATAGAAAGTCCATTTAATAGTTGCTCAGAAGTGCTCTTACAGTGGGAAATCTTTTGCATTGTTTAACCAGAATCAACCTTTGTATAACTTAAATCCATTATTCCATGTCCTACAGAAAAGAGGACATACATTGAACTACCTTTGTATGACATCCTCTCAAGTATTTGAGAAGTGCTGTGATATTATCTCTCAGTTTTCTCTTCTCCCCCTATTAAGATAATTGTATTAAAAGTTTTTCAAAGGAGAGTAAAAATTAATACAAACTAATATAAAATAAAGAAAAAAGAAAAAAAACAGTAAGAAGTGCAAGAAAAGAAAAAAGAAAAAGAGAAACAAAACAGAAAGATATAAAGTGGCTTCTTTCTATAATTTATCTTGCTTATCATTAAAACCATAAATCATAAGTTCATGGGTTTTTTTTTCTATTTTGCGTAAAGTCCACAAGGAGTTTTCAGTTACGAATGAAGACGAATATTTGAATTCTTTGAATCCAATCTAGGTCGGTCACCAGGAACAGAGGTTTTGTCTTCTGAGCTTTTGGACTCATGCTGGTGCCCATCTTCAGGGAACTTCTCTCTAGTCTTCAATTAGCAATAAATGTCTGTCTTTTTCCCTAATCAGTTAAGTCAATTTGGCCATCTCTGTGAGTTCCATCATCTTCATCAACCACTTTTCCATTTAGGTATTGCTGAATCTTTTCAACTTTTTGCATACATTAATCTTGCTGCAGTTTTCTTATGAAAAAGCAAAATTCCATGACTTTTTCCAGCTATTTGTCCATCAGTCCCCAAAGAAAAACCTCCAATTTCAATTGTATATAAGAATCAGTTATATATTTGAATCCAAAATTTTGTAGCCTTTTTACACATCCATCATGATAAAATGTCCCTTTTTTGTTTTTCACATTTCCAACCTATATTTGAGTGCCTTTCTACACTCTAGACAACTTCTCAGGTGAAATATGCCAACAATACATCATTTTATTTTAAAAAATTCTTTAAAATACATACATATTATATTACGTATAATATACATTATAACATAGTGCAAGTTTCAGTCCTTTCAAACGTCTCGGTTGGACTATTGTAACGCCCTCTACATGGGGCTGCCCTTGGGATGCACCCAGAGACTACAGTTAGTCCAGAATGTGGCCGTGCGGGTTGTTACGGGGGCTTCTCGGTACTCCCGTGTGACACCTCTCCTGCACGAGCTGCACTGGCTGCCGGTGGCTCTCCAGGTTCATTTCAAGGTGCTGGTGCTCACCTATAAAGCCCTACATGGCTTAGGCCCAGAGTATCTGCAGGATCAAATCCTGCCTTCCTCCCACCGTCTGGTGCGCTCACACAGAGCGAGCCTCCTCAGGGTGCCGTCAGCCAGACAATGTCGGCTGGTGGCCCCCAGGGGGAGAGCTTTCTCTGTGGGAGCACCGACCCTCTGGAATGGGTTGCCCACCGGCCTCAGGACAGCCCCGGACCTCCTCTCCTTCCGTCGTGAATTGAAGACGTGGCTTTTTCACCAAATGGGCTGAATCTGTAGGGGTGACTTCAAATAATTTTAATTATTTTTAATTGATTTTAATTTAATTTTAAACTGATTTTAATTGTTTATGTAATTCTTTGTTTTGTTTTTGTAAGCTGCCCTAAGTCCTACAGGAGAAGGGCGGCATATAAATTACATAAATAAATAAATAAACACATTCTTTTCCCATTGTTCCATCTGTATATTAAAACTGAAATTTTAGCCCATTTTGCCATATATTCTTTCACTTGCATATACGTTTTAGCAATTAGATGTTCATCATTTGTACATGCTGTAATTCTATTTTAAACTGAGTTTTACAATGTTCAAAGCCATAAACTATTTTGTTTACTTTGAATCTTTCTAATAACTATGAATGAGAAAACCATTGGGAACTGCCAGTTTGTCGTCAGTTCTTCTGCTTTTATTTTGTAGTCCCCTTGACAGAATTCTAGTATCTCACAATAAGTTAGCCATTTGTATTTGTCTTTTATTTCTTGTATAGGAAACACTTTGTGTGCTGAGAACCACAAAGGGGTTTTTTTTGGCTCAGTCTTCTTTTCTCAAGGCTAAATATAACCCATTCCTTCAGTTGCTTATCCCATAACTCAATTTTCTGTTCCCCTAAATGTTCTTCTTGCCTATTTTAAAATCATTCCAATTTATCTGACTCCTTATAATATGGTGCCCAGAACTGGACACAATACTTAAGGAGGAGGTCTGTCAAATGCAGAATGAGTTGAATCTACTGAGAATAGCCAAGAGCTGAATTCCTTCTCCTTCTCCTTCTCCTTCTCCTTCTCCTTCTCCTTCTCCTTCTCCTTCTCCTTCTCCTTCTCCTTCTCCTTCTCCTTCTCCTTCTCCTTCTCCTTCTCCTTCTCCTTCTCCTTCTCTTCCTCCTCCGCCTCCTCCTGCTCACCCATTCCCTCCCCTTACCCTGCCACTCCTCCTCTTCCTCCTTTCAAAGTGCAAATTCTTCCTCTATTCTGAACGAACAGGACACATGCACATATGTGTAGGAAATTAGCTTGTTTGACTTGGAAAGATATTAAATTGTTATTGAAATATTTATTTTTATTTATTTATTTTTTCAAATTTATATGCCAGCCTTCTCCCATAGGACTCAGGGCGGCTCACAGAATAGAAACAACATAACAATAAAATAGTGCTAAAACAAGCCAATTTAAAATCCACAGACAATTAAAACCTCATGGCAGATCAGGGAATTTGCTGAAAAAGCCATGTCTTCAGGTCGGCACGGAAAGTGCGGAGGTCGGGGGCCATCCGGAGCCCAGTGGGTAACCCATTCCAGAGGGTCAGTGTGACCACAGATAACGCCCTCATCCTGGGGACCGCCAGCCAACATTGTCTGGCCGACGGCACCCGGAGGAGGGCAGTCCTATGTGAGCGCACTGGGCGGTGGAAAGCCGGTAGGAGGTGGTCTTGCAAGTACCCTGGGCCCATGCCAAATCTGATGAATTAACCTTATCAAAAACCTGAATGGTTATAATTTAGAATAGCTGTCTTTACCCATGACTGTTAGCCAATTACTTGTAAACAAAAGCAGGTTTAATCTATGATATTTCTAGTGATATACATTTGTTTGTTGGCTTGTTGGCCTGTTGTTTGTTAGCCTTTGAGCCAATCCTACTCCTGTTTCTTGGCAGTAGTTTCAGAAGGGGTTTGTTACAGTGGTGGGTTGTCCCCAGTTCGCACCGGTTCTATAGAACTGGCAGGAGGCTCCGCCCACTGACCCTGATGTCATCAAAACACTTCTATGCATGCGCAGAAGAGAGTGCACACTCGGCCCCACTGTGAACTGGTAGTAAAGGTAAGTAGAACCCAGCCCTGGTTTGCTACTGCTTGCTTCCTAGGGATGAGAGAAAGTGACTGGCCCAAGACCACCCAGGGGGCTTTGGGTTTAAGGCAGAACTGGAACTCATGGTCTCCTGGTTTCTAGCCTGTTGTCTTAACTAGTACACCAAACTGACTCCCTGACATGGGGGTTAGGGATGTGCAAATCAATTTAAATCTTACTTGTTTTATAATTGCCTTGCAAGACTGATTTCCACCCTTTCAGTTTTGTGTTCAGGTTTTTAATTTAAAGAAATCCAGCTATAAATGAATTGACCCATTTAGGGACAATGAGTGTACTTAGAAAACTTACAAGATGGCCCTTGCATGATGTTGTAGTGATTCCAGGAAGTAAAAGGAAAAGCTGCCTCTATAGGCTGCACCATCCCATCCCCCCCACCATGTCCTCCATAAAACAGACAAAAGGTTAGGTAATTGTATGTCAACTTTCAAAACAACACATCTAAAATCATTGTGTCACATCATCTAGAAAAACATAAAAACTGTCTCCATCTCTCTCTCCCCCCGCCCACTTCTCTCTTTTTGTGTCTCTCTCTCTATCTCTGGGTGTGTGTGTGATATCTATATCTTTCTCAGTTTATAGTGAATGAAAAGACAATGGCTTTAGGATACCTTCTCATGGCAACAAAACTATGCAATAAATTTGTATTTCTGTAAATTGCTCAGGGAATGCATTCAACAATGTATGAATTATGAGCATGGGGAGAGAACAGGAGCTCTTGATGCGGTTTGCAAATCTGTTCTTGGATTTCTGCCTCCTTAATCAAATTATGTCCTCCCTTTAGTTTTCTAAAAACAATTGCTAACAATATTAATCCTATGCTTGTTTATTCAGAAGACTTACAGTGTTCTACATAGGAGAAAACATTTTGGTAAGTGGTGCAAGAGTGCAGGGTTATCACCTTTTTGTCCCCAAATGGTGGTTAAAGCATAATAAATAGGTCAGTGCCATTATTTGCTTTTGTGAATTGGATGCATTTTCTTTATTGCACTATTTACTGAATTTTGTAAGTAGAATTTTGTAAATGTTGATTTAATAATTAGTGCAGTTTGAATGTAACATTGATTTTAAAAGATAGATTTTAGAAGCATGAAGCTCTTTAATACTTATTTGCTATAATTAATTGCTCCTTCCTTTTAATTGTATTTTAATTTTTTTCCCTAGTATTTGCTCTTTTTTTACGTTAAAGCTAAATTATTTTAGCTGCAAATAATATAAGTTATTGATCAAGAATAGTTCTTGGTAATTGCATTATTCCAGCGTTCATTTTAGGCTGTGAATTAAAATGGATCCTATTTGGTCATTAATGTACATGCTAAGTTATCAATGAGAGAAATATGTAAATGTATATGTATAAAACATACACACACACAAACACACACACACACATATATACAGTATATGTTTTATACATAAACATATTTCATCCATTGATAACTTAGAATGATAACATTGATAACAGAATATATATATATATATATTCAAAGTGAAACATTAACATACAAGCTAACATAAAAGGAAAAAGAGAAAGGAAATAATAAAACAAAAGTTTTGTTGTATTACAGAAAATACCACAAAATATAAACAAATTTATAACCAAGATGATCTCCAGCTTTATTTTAGTCTAGATAACAATTCTACAACCTCCCTTTAAATTTAAGCCAATAATTCCAAAATCTTAAAATGCTAATAAACCTGGATAAATTTCTTGATCTTAAATATTGATCTAACATTTATGCTATTGCATTGACACAAGGGTTCCAGTCAAGCCAAACTAACGTAAGAATGGAATTCTGCGAATTGTATTCCTAACAGATCTGCCACAAGGTTAGGGAACCATGAATAAATGTTGCTATTCTCATTTTAAGTATGCAATTAGGACCAACAACTGGCAGCCTCCAAATCTTGACTTCTGCAGATGCTATTATCTTCTCACTGCACTTCTTGAAACAGACTGCAACAGGAGATAATTCAAGCATATGCTCTGATGCTGGGTAACTGTGCCTAGAAGCAAAAAGGTGAATCTCTTCTGCTCATTTTTCTCTTTGACGTGCAAACATACAGCTTTCAGGCATACGTTGACCACAGAGCAATAAAACAAGCGGACATAGGATAGTCTTATTTGCAGCCTGTCCTTGGGCATACAATAGTCTGCTGCCATAAATCCCAAATTGTTATATGAGAACTGTAACACTTATCTTTTGTTACTACCGTGTAAAATGTTATTGCACATTAATGAAGCATTGCATAGAGGTGAGGGTTGAGGAGTGAAAAAATATTAAAGATTTTTAAAAACATATTAGTGAAACAAAATTCTTCAAGAAGAACAGAGAAGGACCTCTATTTATTCCCCTGGATGCCCTTTGCTTACATTTCAATTTTAATCAAGACAGTCAACCGTATCTTGAAATAAGACAATTCCCTCATGCTAAATTTAATGATCCTTTTAATACTGGTATAGTTCTAGAGTTTTTTTCCTCCTCTAGGTATCTGCTGTGTCTCTTCAGCCTGAGAGCATTAAATATGAGATTTAAAAAATAACGACTTTTTGGCATGGTTCAGGAATTAGTCAAAAAGTGAAATGGGACTGAATAATCATCCAGCATGAAATACAAAACTAAAAGAGATTCAAAAAGTAAATAATTATATAAATGAAATTTGTTTAGCAAATAGTGTTCAATATAAGCAGTTTATCCTATACATTTATCCTATACATTTTGTGTCCCTTTGAGTCAGTCTTGACTCCTGCTGACTGCCTGGACAAGTTCCTAAAGTTTTCTTGGCAAGGAATTTCAGAAGTGGCTTGCCATTGCCTCCTTCCTAGGGCAGAGAAGGAGTGGTTGGCCCAAGGACATCCAGCTGGCTCAGTGTTTAAAGCAGAACTGGAACTCATGGTCTTTTGATTTCTAGCCTGATGCTGTAACCACTATACCAAACTGCCTCTCAAAGATTCAGTACATGTAGGAATAAGTCCCAAAGATGCTTTTTCAAGGGGCAACTGGACTTTCTGTTTTTTTCTTTGAAGACATTTCGCTCCTCATCCAAGAAGCTTCTTCAGCTCTGGATGAGAAGCAAAACATCTTCAAAGGAAAACCAGAAACTCCAGTTGCTTCTTGAAAAAGCACCTGTGGGACAACCATGATCTGGATGACTGAAAATTTGTGATGGAATAATGCACATGTGCTGTGGGCTTTGCTTTCTATTTAAAAGGATTCCTCCCCCAAAATCAGGCACCCTATGCTTGACAAGCCTTTCTCAACTTTGTACCCTTCATAAGTGTTGGGACAGAAAGTTCCCAAGCAGCCTAATTTGCTGGAAATTTGATCATTGCAAAGATGATATTAGGTAATTAAAGTCACAGAGAGTGCCAGATTGGGGAATGCTATTCTCTAAATACTTCTTTGGGATTATCTAAGAAATATTACCAAGTACCTGTCATCAACTGTAAGGAAGGGTGGCTAGACATATCGACAGGTAGAAAGAGAAAACAGTACTTCTTAAAGCCCAGACAACACAAATCCTTACAAAACCTTGTGAACTATTATCACAACACAGGTGAGTTGTTTGGCAGGCACATAATCTTAACATATAGGAAAAATTCTCAGGAAAAACTTTTTTTATACATTGCAAGCTAATGCCAGAATATAAAAATAAACATTATTTGGCAGGTTCAAAAAAAGGAAAAGTGATAATCATATAAATCTATCATCTGTCTGTCTATCTATCTATCTATCTATCTATCTATCTATCTATCTATCTATCTATCTATCTATCTATCAAACTATCTATCTTCGGATCCAAAATGATGCTAATTCCAGTATTGATGTAAATCTATCATCTGTCTGTCTATCTATCTATCATCTATCTATCTATCTAATCTATTTATCTCTAGCTCTATCTATCATCTATCTATCTATCTAATCTATCTCTATATCTATCTATCTATTTCTATTCTCTATCTATCTATCTATCTATCTATCTATCTATCTATCTATCTATCTATCTCTACTATCTATCTATCTATCTATCTATCTATCTATCTATCTATCTATCTATCTATCTATCTATCTATTTCTATTCTCTATCTATCTATCTATCTATCTATCTATCTATCTATCTATCTATCTATCTATCTATCATCTCTCACTGTTAAGTTTCAGATTCGGATACCTCGTTCAATAAGAATAGACATGCATGATTCCCTTAAAACACAAAGGATTAGAGGATTCCTCCAAATTCTTCTCATTCAGAAAAATGTTTCAAAATAATATTTCTAGAAATAGAAATTATATTTCTATAATTCACCAAAAAGTAATGTGATTAATAGCTCTATGTAGATTATGAGTACCAATAAATTTCTCTTGAGTACAGTAACGTTCAGTGGAGTATATAATGTAAAATGCAGAGCACTTTCTACTACACTACATCTTGTTTGATTTATGCTTTCTTGTTGCCAATTTGATTTCTAATTAAAATGAAATGCATAATATTAATATTGCTATGTTAGAATGTCATCAGAACATCCAATTTGTTTACATTTATATAGCCAGTTTGTGTGTTTGTATCACATTTCATTTTCAGATAATACATTCATATAGAAATTAAATAGTACTTATTGTTACAATTACATCACAGAAAATAAACATAACCTTTATCTCTCCCCCTCCCTGCAATTTTTAATACTTTTTCTCTAAGGAAAGAAGAAATAATGGAACCTGTTGATTCTGCCTTTATTAAGAACAAATGAAACATATTTACCAGCTCTTGGTTTTCTTGCTTTGTTTTACAAAATGATTCATTATAGGATCACCTAACACATGTATTTCAAACTGAGTCTCAGTGAGGTTTTTAGTGTCTTGGGTTTTTTTTTCATTTTATTTATTTTATGCCTTTGAGTCAGTCTTGACTACTGGTGACAGCCTGGACAAATCTCAGCAGGGTTTTTTTGGCAATGTTTTCAAAAATGGTTTCTCATTGCCTTCTTCCTAAAGCTGAGAGAGAGAGAGAGTGACGGGTCTAAGGTCACTCAAATGACCTTGTTTCTTCCCTTAACAGCCTTGCTGTCACCTTTCTGCCCCCAAGTTGTATTAGATCCATCACATTAGTTCTCTCTTCAGATACTCACACATACTCACAGATATTTCACATACCCAGAAAATGATAACATGTATACACACATGCACGCGTACACACACACACACACACACACACACACACACACACACACATGCCAAACCTGGAAAAATAAGTCAGGCTTCTTCCCCAGGTCAACAGTCTGGTCTGAAATTGAAGAACTCAAAGAAGCTGGAATGAGCTTTTTCCTCCCTATGGTTCACCACCTGGGTCTGAAACTGGAATTTGCAAGGTAGGCTAGAGAGAGAGCACAGGCATCTCTTCTTTCTGGTGATTAACATCTGGAATGGCAGGAGCAGTGATGAAATCCAATTTTTTTTACTACCGGTTCTGTGGGTGTGGCTTGGTGGGCATGGCTTGGTGGGCGTGGCAGGGGAAGGATACTGCAAAATCTCCATTCTCTCCTCACTCCTGGGGGAAAGGATATTGCAAAATCTCCATTCCCTCTCCACTCTGGGGCCAGCCAGAGGTGATATTTGCCCGTTCTCTGAACTACTCAAAATTTCCGCTACCGGTTCTCCAGAACCTGTCAGAACTTGCTGGATTTCACCCCTGGGCAGGAGGTAATTCAGAGACAAGGCTTGCCCTCAGGTGCATCTGATGAATAAGATGGGCATGGGTGCATCCACACAAACTTTTTGTGTCAGGGTAGGCCTTTCAAAGGATCAAATTTTCTAATTTTCTTCCCCTCCTGCCCACAAATTGATATATTCCATTTTGTATTTTTGTTCCTATAAAACAGAGTCAAGCAGGCGTAAAAGGAAGCTGTAGAAGTTGTCCTTCCCACACAAGGAGAGGACCACAAAACTCTGGAAATATTTTCAAAGCAGTAGTCAATTGCAAACAAAAGGCCACCATGATGATCAGAGCTGTCATGAGGAAGGGGCCAATGAGGAAGGGGCCAGGAAGGAGCTGTCATGAGGAAGGGGCCAATAACAAAACAAAACTACCTTGAACAGTAATACAGTATTCTAGTTAACTAAATCAGCTGTCCAACTATGTAGGATTAGGAGGTTCAACAAAAGTTATACAAATGGTGTTCCAATTATCTATTCCAGCCAAAAATTGATAATACAAAATATGGATCAGAATATCATTTTCCTGTCAATCAGATCAAACTTACTAGTGATGCATAACTATACAACCTGAATAAAAGATAAGTCATTTTCTTGGATAGATGGAAAGAAATGTAGTGGAAAGACACTTCAAGTCTTCCAGTGCAATCCCAATGTCCTTCCTAGAGCATTGGCTCCCTATTTATATGTAGCCTTGACCAAATCTAGCTGGTCCCTTCAGATGAGCTATGCTGCCTATCTCACATGAAGAAAATTGGAAGCAAACTGAATAGGAATAAAGGTAAAAGTAAAGGTTACCCCTGTCCAGTCATTTCTGACTCTTGCTCCCTTATTAGCCAAGGGAGCCAGCATTTTCCGAAGACCCTTCTATGGTGATGAAGCCAGCATGACTATGCACCAAGGCACACAGAACACTCTTTCCCATCAAAGTGGTATCTATTGATCTACTCACATTGGCATCCTTTCGAACTGCTAGGTGCAGGAGCTGGGGCAAGTAATGGGAGTTGACCTCATTGCACAGTGCTGATATCGTGAAGGCAATTTGTCAGCTTTCCAACTACAAGCTCAGTGTCTATATATGGGAGGCTTAAATGTGTGGGTGATAACCATAATATCCTTAGTAAACAAATCTGCTAATAAAGGAATGTAAATCGTTGTTATATGATAAACATTTTTGACATATAATTCAACATCACCTTGATACCTTTAACATTCATAAATCTATTCATATATCTTAAAATACCATTCCCCAAAAAGTAACAAGTGCTCAACAAATAGATCAATGAACCCTCAAATACTTTACACCTCCAACAAATAAAATCTGATATCCATCCCTTTCAAGTCCATTCTTTGGGGAGCCCAATTCACTCTAAATACAATTTTTGATGAATCAAATTTAATTTCAAATCTGTTGATACCATTTCAATATTTTAAAGAACATTTATTTATTATTATTTTTATTAATTATATTTTATGCAGTTTAATTCCTAGCATTCCTAAGAATGGAGCCATTGATAGGCATTATCAGCAATTCTAGTTCTCTTGCCAATTTTCTGGGATATATGCAAAAAGTCAATTTTAAACTTAGGCAGGCAGACTAAAGTCAGCAGAATGGCTAATAAATTGGGTAATAAAAATGAGAATTTAAAACAATAACATAATGGAGAGAGAGAGGCAGTCAATTAATTAACTAATTAGTTATTTTGCCAGTCTAACAATCAACGGTCCAACTATATTTCCTGAGGTCAAGCCCAACTCCTGTGGACTTCAGGAAGGCATTCATGATATTTTCAAAAGTCTTCTAGAATTAAAGCAGATAACAGTATTAAGAGACAAATGAAAATAATTTGTAAAGTGGTAGTCATGCAAAAAGACTAAAATTAAAAATATATATTTAATACCAAGCCATCTATAACAAAACAAAACTACCTTGAACACTAATATTCTAGTTAATTAAATCAGCTGTCCAACTATATAGAAGGTTCAACAAAAGTTACACAAATTAGACTCACAGTAAGATTAGAGCAACATCTGACAGCTGTGGCTAGGGGCTAGGGGGACCTTTGCACAGGTTCACCTGGTGCACCAATTGCGACCCTACTTGGATCGGGAGGCTCTCCTCACAGTCACTCATGCCCTTGTCACCTCACGGTTAGATTATTGCAACACGCTCTACATGGGGCTACCCTTGAAAAGTGTTCGGAGACTACAGTTGGTCCAGAACACAGCTGTGCGAGTTGTCGTGGGTGCACCTAGTTACACCCACATTACACCAATTCTCCACGAGCTGCACTGGCTCCCTATTGGTCTCTGGTCACAACTCAAGGTGTTGGTTTATTACCTTTAAAGCCCTACATGGCTCAGGGCCAGGTTATCTTTGAGACCGCCTTCTGCCGCATAGCTCCCAGTGACCGGTAAGATCCCACAGAGTTGGTCTCCTCTGGCTCCCATCAGCTAAACAATGCCGGCTGGCGGGCCCATGGGGGAGGGCCTTCTCTGTGGCTGCCCCAGCTCTCTGGAACCAGTTACCTCCTGAGGTCCGGACCATCCCCACCCTATTGGCCTTCCGAAAAGTGGTGAAGACCTGGCTTTTCCGGCAGGCCTGGGGCCGTTGATCTCGCTCTTGTGATCTGGCAAGATCCGGCCATGAATGGTGTGAATGAGGTTTTAATGTTTTAATGTTTTTAATTTTTCAATGTTTTTTTTATAATGATTTTTTAAAATGTATTGTGAGCCACCCTGAGTCTTCGGAGAGGGGTGGCATATAAATTTAATTAATTAAATTAAATTAAATTAAATGATGTTCCAATTATCTATTCTAGCCAAAAAATTGATAATACAAAATATGGACCAGAATATCGTTTTCCTGTCAATCAGGTCAATTAAACTCACTAGTGATGTATAACTATATGACTTGAATAAAAAATAAGTCATCCGAAGACTCCCATTATTCCATTATCCTTTCCAGGCAATAGTCTGTATTTTGAAAAGCAATTCAGAATGCCTACTTCTAAGTGAATTACCTCATCCAAATTCACTAGTCACCTTTAATTAGAGCCTGTTGAGAGAGAGAAAGACAGATTAAAAATGACTATAGTTTATAGTAAAGGTCAGAATGTTCACTTCCAAATGAGTGAAACCACCAAATGAGTGTCATCATTTAGTCCTTTGTGGAATAACACTAAAAGAATTAGAAGCATAACATGATATTCGTGTTATGCTTCTTATTCTTTGTAAAAGTCCATTTTTGTACCAAATTAGAGCCACTGCATGCAGATTAAAAAGTAAATGAAAATAGAACGTTTCTGTGTGGAATGGTTAAATATTATCTTAATAATTGCATTCTCTATGCCCTACAGACATTAGGGGCTGTGGAATACCAGCAATGGAGCTGCTAAAGCACAAGAATTGATAAGCATAAGATGGAGTCCCTTCAGATTCTCCAGAAGTCAATGGAGATGGAAAACAGTGTTGCTGAGAACAATACTGCAGAATAAGAGTCTGGATAGCTCAACAGACTAAAAGCCTGTTATTAACATTCAGCTGTCTGCAATTATTGCAAGTTCGAATCTCCCCAGGCTCAAGGTTGACTCAGCCTTCCATCCTTTCTAAGGTAGGTTAAATGAGGACCCAGTTTGTGGGGGCAATAAGCTGACTTTGTATAAAAATATACAAAAGTATGAAGGCTATTGCTTAACGCATTGTAAGCTGCCCTGAGTCTCCGGAGAAGGGCGGCATATAAATCTAATTAAAATTTAAAAAAAAATTAAAAAATAGTGTTTGTAAAGTCATCTGGAGTTGGCTAAAATGTGGAAATTGTTGCTTTCCTCTGGTTTTTTTTTTTTTTTTTTTATAATTAATCTTATGGCTATGGGATTTCCTAACAATCTGTCGTCCAAAAGCAAATTGATCTAAGCTTAGTCAGTTTCTCAAGATCAGGCAAGGTTATTTTTGATAGTTGAAAGGTAACCTAGTAGGGCTACCTTTTTTCTGACTAAGCATATCAAATATCACTATTACTGATCAAATATCACTACATACTATTAGCATGTATTTCTTTCAACCGACACTTGTTTTTTCAGATATACTCCCGTTGTGATACCATATGAGCTCAAGTATGTATGATGTTCCTTATCCCAATTTCAGAAAAAAAGGGGCAAGATTGGGGATGGGAGGGAAATCACACATTTATAAACATTTGAGCAATTTCCTTCTGATACGGAAACCAGAATGAAGATTCCAATTTTTATGATATGGTTTTAATCCAAATGTGCACTCAAAAATATTATCTGACATTATACTATATTAACTGTTATATTAAATTACCAATTATGTTAGAAAAAAGAATATGCAAATATATTAACAAATATATGTTAGGAAAAGTACAAAAATGTTTGATTCTTAAAATGCAATGTTGTACAGAATGAGAAAATGTAAAACTGAAAAAAGGAGAAATTCCTTTATCCCTGTGAGTGACAATACACTGGCACAAGAGTGAAAGCACCCAAGCCTTGCAATCAATATCTGCCTGTTCTTGAAATAAAGCCTTAGCATAGGTTGTTAGTACGTGGGAGCATTGTCATTCTTTCCTAAACTTTTTCCACTCTCCATTTGTAAGTTTTGCTTGGAGTTTTAACTCTGTTTGGATTATATCAAATCATAATCCAGCTAAAGGCACTTTTTTGTTTCTTTGTCTTGTTTATTAATATCAGGTGCTTTTTATGCCAGATCAAACAGAACTACTAGGCAAGATGGGCTTCAAACAAATTTAATGAAATAAATAAATTCTATTCACATTTAAACCCTCATCTACTCATCATCAGTTAGAATGGTTTCCAGCCACTCAAGTCTGAACTCAACTGAAAATGGTCTGGATACCGTTTTTGGACCCATCCCTTTTAGAAATCCCTAACTTTCCCTAACAAAGGAAGGTTAGAAACACCCTGTGTTGGATCAAAGGCTGTTCCCATAAGGAAAGAAGAATAAGGCCCTTTTCAAGAATATCAACGTCTCACCTTCTTGTAGTGAGCACAGAGACATATATGGAGTCCTTGACTCCCTTAGCTGGGTGGTTTGCTTGCAGATGTTTTGTTACCCAACTGGCTAACATCATTAATCATCTGATGATGCTATCTAGTCATGTAACAGTTTGGTAATGAAACATCTGTAAGCAAACCACCAAGCTCAGAGAGAATCGCATCTTGGCAGCGCATATTGTGCACAGATGGTGCAAAGATGAGGTGGCAGAGCTCATCTCATTGTCCATTTCTTCAGGATTAATAGGTTCAAGCTCTTTCCACATAAACCTTAGACATAACTCACAACAGTTCTTTACCCTTTGTTTGTCTAGTGGATGCAAGTGATTTTATCTGAATCAACCCACAGAGGTCTGTTGATGACTGTTCCAATTTATTCTTCTCCGAAAGGGTCCACATTACTGTAAAAGGGGCACTACAGACTTTTTCACTTCATCATTCACCCAAAAACCCTTTCTGACCTCTATAAATTCCTGTGTCATTTTGCAATATAATTCTTTTCATTCTAGTTTTTCCCCCAAACCCAATATCCATTCATAATGTCATGAAAAAAAATAGCCTATCTCAAATTCCAAACCTCATTGTCTTTGGATCCTTCACTAACATTTTCTATTTTTCATCATAATGATCAAATTAACTATGATTTTATGCTAATCTGTTTTCTTTTGCCATGTGTATTGCACATATGAATAGACTTATGCTTCAGCCACAAATTCAAAACAAATCAGGCAATTTTCTAAAGAGGCATTCAGTAGTTACCATTCTTCTCATAAGCACTCCCTGGACTATAATGTGCAATTTTTCTGAACCTATGGATTCTCAGTTTCAAATGTACCTGAACTTCATACTTCATACTTTCTGATGTGATGTTAGCCCTTTTATTCTTAATAAAATATTTAAAGTGTTTTAATGGTTGTGATATTAGTTTACTAGTTATGGTGTGTGCCCAGACTCACATTCAGTGAAATGGGTGGGCATGTAAATTTTCGCTAAATAAATAAATAAATAATCGAAACCTTTATTTTCATGCATGCATTCATCTATTCCCTTTCACAAGTCTAGATTACCTTTAACTCAATCCATCACACCTTCCCCTTTCTTTTAGTTTTAGACACAAAATACCTATTAGTTGTAAATTTAGTTTAATCCGATATATTAATTTGTGCTTTTTATCAATTATTCCTCTTATGGCCCACATTGCAATTTTCCACATACTGCAGTAATTATCAGATGGACCTGCAGATATTAGTATCGGCTGTCCATCATGACTTTGATCAACTGATGCTTTCAGAGGCTTTTCGGTAAGACAGGAAGGTATAGTTTAGGCTTTCAGCCTTCATTATGCCTCTGTCACATGCAGGATTTCTTCCTAATGGTAAGGAAATTACTAGCCACTTTTGGTACATTCCCATCAGAATTCAGCCAAATGCCAGTTTCAGCCCTGACATGCTCACATTATTCTATGCAAATTGATATCTCTAATCCATAGGTTACCTTGCAACTGAATGTATTTTTGCTCAGATCCCACCAATTAGGGGTATGTGCAGTATATGGCTACACAAGGTACATATACATTTTTGTATATTTTTAATTAATATAGTTCTAATAAAACAGACAGAATTGTTTATTTGTGCTGGTAACTGCCCTGTTAAACATATCAACATATCAGCAAATGTTGATAGTCTTCATACCTACTTCCTGAAGCTCTGATTTCTACCCAACAATTGAAATTGAAGAGCAGTAAGTAGGAAAACTGCTGTTTACATTTTATTCACACACTAGCAAAAGCAAACAAACAAAGAAATTGCTAAATTTACTAAATAAATATATTTACTGAATCAACAGCAATGTACTCTAATACAACCATTTAGAGAAAAGAAGAACATCTCAAATTACATGTGAGCCTTTAAATTGTTTCAACAAATGCAGTGAAATTACAATGCCCATTAAAGCAGCTTTTCTGCATCCAAAGAACTAAGACGAAATCCTCTCACATTAAAGCAAAACAGCTTTGGGTTGGAAATTGATTTTTCTTTAAAATTGAAAAGAAAAGGTTTGTGGTGGTAGGGCTCTTTTATGTAAAAACAACAACAATGCCTTTGATTTTGTTGAATAGATTTGAATTTGATGTATACAGATCCTGGTAAAGAAAATACACATTTACGCAGCAATGTTAAATACCTAGTACTTTTTAGATCCTCTGCTAAAGACTATAACGGGAGATTGAAACATGGAAGTTTAATTTACCTTAAAAATTATCAGAGCAGTTTTATGATGCCAAAAAAGTATACAATGGTGGCTTAATGGATTTCCATCATCCTAAAGCTGATAATTGAACTGCACAATGACAAAGTCAAGCTGGTTTTCCATTTGTTAAAAAGGTCCTAATAAAATGGAGGAAAAGAAGGAATCAAGCTTTGTAAGTTAAGAGCACAGGGCTCAAATTATAGAAGGAATGTAGACGTCCCAGCTTTATCAGTAGAGATTTGGAGAAAAGATGTCAGGGTTCCAAATAACTCCCTCAACCAATGAAGACTCCAAGGCCGGCAGTTCCTCAAAGTTCCATTTTATTAGAAATGTCATATTGGCACATCTGGGAAAACCCAATTCTGAAAGCCCCCAGGTTTTCCCTACCTAAAGGAAAGTCCAAGTCCTTTCCCCTGCACTCACATGTCCATCACATGGTCCAATCAATCCATCATTCCCCAGTCATGCCTCTCCAGGTGCAGGCTGAACGTCCTTGACTCCCAGAGAAAGGAATGTTGTTATGGCTATATATCTCCACCAACTTCATGCAAACCCCCTCCCATTTTCCCACAGCACTAAGTGTGGCAGTCTTGAAGATCCAAAGAAAAAGATGGCCTCCAGGGCTGACAAAAGAATAATCACCAAGAACTACTTTGGTGCAGTGATTAAAGCACCTGGCTAGAAATCAGGATACCATGAATCCTACCTTAGGCAAGAAACCAACTGTGTGACCTTGGACCAGCCACTCTCTCTCGTTCAAAAGAAGCAGGCAATGGCATTTCTGAAATCGTGCCAAGAAAACCGCAGGGAGTAGTCCAGGCAGTTGCCAGGAGTCAATGCCGACTCTTCTGTGTATCATAATCAGATGCTGTATAGTTTCTGGAAAAATGATGCAATGGTGAATGTGCACCAATAAACTGAGGCTTTTTGCTAAAAAAAAAAAAAGAGGTACTATGACTACATAACTTTCTTTTGTGAGAATGTGGGTGAGGGTGCCTGTTCTAGATGATAACAAACCACTTTTGTAGTCTGGAAGTGTTATGAAATCCATAATTATCCATGAAAGTTCAAATAGCCTCTATTGCTAGAAGTTCTGGCTCTGGCTGGTCCATAGGCAGGGGGGTCAGCAAGGAAGATTAACAATGCATATAACAATGGGGCCGGGCTTCAATCATGCAGTTGCAATTGCCATCTTGAGTTTTTCGACTACCCATCTGGAAACCCTAGAACAAAATGCAAAGGCTAGTAATGAAAGAGAACTACTTACTATAAACTGCACATTTTGAAGGAATTGCCAGTGGCTAGCTTAAGATGCTTGTATCCATAAGTAAAGCTCTGTGCAGCTTGAGATTTGGCTGTGTGTGAAGGATATTCTTAAAGAGTTACACTTCGGCCACAATCCAAAAGACAGCTTGCTTTACATCAGTCCCGTTTATTGAATTTTCTCCCTGAAGAGCTGAGATTGGAACCAAGTCTTGTTAGCTTTTATGATTAACCAAATCTTGTTTTCACCGAGCTTTTTGAATGAACTTCTACTAATTTGTCATTTGGCATGTGTAGCTTCTGTTTTAATTCAATAGGTTGTCTTTAATCTGAAGGCGATCTTCCAGCATTTTCCTTGAGCAATCAGTTTCTTTAAACAAACCCGTTGTCAACTTTCCCCTGGAGGGTGGCGGAGGGTGTCTATACTCCTCCCCGCCACACACACACACCTTTTTGGGCATCCACTAAGAAAGATATTAACCTCCAGTTATAAACAGAGAAGAACAGTGTTATTTTACTTTTTGCATTAGGAAAACTATAATGATACACAGACACAGCACTTGTGTTCAGGAGAAAAATAACCTGAAACAATAGGCGCTCTGGAGCTCAGTGGAAATGAATCCCCCCTGTGTAACCCTGAAGGTGTTTGCTTTGATGGTAACTGCAAGGAGTGGAGTACCATCAGGGCCA
Organism: Pituophis catenifer annectens; assembly: GCF_029215685.1. Classification (NCBI taxonomy): domain Eukaryota; kingdom Metazoa; phylum Chordata; class Lepidosauria; order Squamata; family Colubridae; genus Pituophis; species Pituophis catenifer. The sequence continues at coordinate 103,619,426 of NW_027256882.1, forward strand.
CTGCTACAGGAAAAAAAGTTGAGAGTTCTATCCTTTTTATCTTTTAGACAAAAGTAGACTCTGTAGGTGTGTGCCTCTCCCTCTTTGAAGGGATTGTTCCCTCATCCCCTTTTTCTCCTGGTTGCTTCCTGCAGGCTTATCATCCCCTTTCCTTTTTCAAGCCCTTACTGCCAGTGTCTTTTGCTCATCTCCCTTTTTCCTGCATGTGACTTGCATCCATGGCTCCATGGCTTTTCATAACTTTTCTAACTCATCTAATTTTCATATCTTCCTTCTCTACTTTTGGGGGTGAATCTTGTCACTTCTGCATGTCACCAGCTCTGATTTCCTCATGAGCTCCATGCGGTCTGCCAAGTAGCCACCTATCTTGTCCCTTGAGCTTTTTACCTCTATTTACTTCAGCAGCTGACAGTACCATGTCTTTCTGCGGCTGACTTATTCTAGTTATAGATCCCTGACAGTAATCAGATTCCTATGGTCAACGGTTCTATGTTGCTTCCCTGTCAGTTTGCAACAGAGTTATTTCCCAAGTCTGATGCAGCTTTCCAGTTACAGATGCTTTGATTATTGCTGTTATCATATGGTTTTGAATTTTGATGGGACTTTTTGTCATGTAGAAGTTTGTTCTAAAAGTATAAAAAGCGTCTGAACTTGTGTGTGTGTGTGTGTGTGTGTGTATTGATGATAAATTCAAATATTCCTGGCACATAATCAAATCTCCCACTCTGAAATCCAGGCTAAAATCACCAGATTAAAAATTATATATTAAATAATCTAACAAATTAACTACAAAGTAAACATTAACTAAAAGAAAATAAAGAACATCAAACATCAAAGCTGTCTTTATGATAAGCACATGATTAACAATTCATGTTTTAATGTACGTTGTTGAGCTCACAGTAACATTACTACAAATGATAATTATATAACATTAGAAATATATCTATTATTTGGGGAGGCATTCTTTTCTTTTGTGTGTGTGTGTGTGTGTTGTGTTTTCTGAACTCTTGAACATGTATATCACTCAGCTACAATTACTCAGAAAGTTGATTTTGGACCATCATGTGTAATAATCATCTGGTACTCCTCTCCAGAAGTATAAATATAAATTAAAGCTCAAATCTATGTTTTAACCCAAGGATTGTTGTTTAGAAGACAACTCCCATGCACCCACAGGGAATGAGTTCTTTAGGAAGAGAAAATATCTCTGGCCCTGTTCTCATAATATATTTAGTTGGTTAATGAGGGAAAAATGTGCCATGGAAACCAAAAAAAGAAAAAACTGGGACAGATGAACCAACCAATTAAGTCTAAGGGGTAGTTTGTAGCCCCATATAGCTCTCTGCCTTTGGAGAAAAAGATTAAGTCCTAGGAGGCAATATAGAAATAGACCCTCTAGGCCAGGGGTGGGTTCTACTTACCTTTACTACTGGTTCGCACTACCAGTGCGCAGTGGGGTCGTGTGCACGCATGCGCAGAAGAGTTTTGATGACGTTGGGGTCAGTGGGCAGAGCCTCCTGCCGGTTTTACTACCGATTCTTTAGAACCGGTGTGAACCGGGGGCAACCCACCACTGCTCTAGGCATTTCATTTCTATGACCACTGTTCATTATCTTGTACATCTGTATGGGCACAGTATAAGGGATGTGGGAAGGAGCATAAACAGATGATATGGGTGTACTGTCTTTTGAACTAATCTGCAGTGGACTGGCCCCAGTCCAACCACTGCAGCCTTTGTGTTGTTGTTCCAATGATTTGTTGGTTTTTTTAAGCATATGGCATATGTTAGCCAGGGATCACTGAGGTGGCTAGCTACCTCTGTGAAAGGAATTTTTTGGGCGGTTATCTTTACCTGTGGGACACCTGAATGCCGGTGGGCAATTGGGAGAGGCTCCATTCTTTTCCCTACGCGGTTTATTCGCTCACGGGAATTGAGCCGCAGACCTCAGTGGTGCGCAGGCCCAGTGACTTATCACGTGAGCACTGCGGCCCCATGATTTTTGTTCATCCAAAGCCATTCTAATTCAGCACTATTTAAGACTAAAGCAACACTAAACCCTACTCGGCTAAAAGATACAGTATATCCTTGCTAATAAAAACATTGCTAATAAAAATACTGACAGTATTACTATGCTTCATTTCTTGGTAGAATTATAAATATGATAGATTTTTCCTAAAAGGAAATAAATAATTTGAAATGGTAAATTGAATGCTTTTGAAAAAGAGCCACCTAGGAATTCTGGTGCTTGCTCAAAGAAACATATGCCAATAACTGTTCTTTAAAGAATGGATTCATTTGCAACTAAACCAGTGAGGGTGTTTATCAAACAGAGAAAATCTATTTCGTATGCAAACAAAGATTAAATGTTCTAAATATTAGTGGGAAAAGATTCTGTCACTGAGAGGGAATATTTTCAGTTATGTGGCTATAAAGTATATGTATATTATATATATATAAAGAAAGCAGCGGACAGATGGGGTGATAATTTTGCTGTTCTCTTGGGCTAGTGCATTTTTTCAGCTTAAGCCAATGAGATGTCATGAACTTGCTTGTTTTTATTCATTCTGAATAATGTTAACTGCACATGTTGTTTTCTATTTATGAATAACTTTGTCTACAATGCCAATTTTAATCCTTGTATATTTATCATAAGCAAGCATAGTTTGGATGATTTCTTGCATTGACTTTAGACTCTCAATTAGAGTGGGTATGTTTATTCCAAAAGTTTAAGAAGACGCCTATGGCATTGTATCATTCCGTCTATACAATTTAGGATGCTGCAGTTTATTAAAAACCCCTCTCTTTTAATTGTTAACATTTAAGGTCTCAGTGGATTTCTCTAGTTCTATACAATGCCAGTTAGAAAATACATGGGAGGATATATGTTCTGAATCTTTCATGTATATCTAAAACATATAATTGAAAGGTATTTCAGACATGGTCCACATCACCACAATTAAAGAGAGGTTTTAAAGGCAGCATATGTTTATTTATTTATTTATTTATTTGTTTCCATTTCTATACCGCCCTTCTCCAAATAGGACTCAGGGCAGTGAACAGCCAAAGTAAAAAACAGAACATACAAAATTTAAAAACAGTTTAAAATAATTAAATATTTTGGCCATAAATTAAAACAACCCAATTTAAAATCAATTTAAAATTTGTTGTTTAAAATATGTTGGATGTAAGATCCCTGAAGATGTTGTAATATTTGTACAAACACAACTACAAATATTTGGCATAGGCAACAAGTCAGCCTCATAAAATAAAAGTTCAGTCAAGAGATGAGTTTTGCATAGCTTCCCATCTTTCTGCTGACTTAGTTTTTTATCGGCTACCATCTTGAAACTGAAACTGCTTTTTCTAAGCAACTGTTCACAAGTAGTCCTTGACTTACACCCACAATTGGCCCCCAAATTTCCATTGCTAAGCAAGACAGTTATTAATTTGGTTTTGCCCCATTTTACAACCTTTCTTGCCAGACTGTTAGGTAAATCACAGCAATTGTTAAATTAGTAATATGGCTGTTAAGTGAATCTGGCTTCCCCATTAACATTCCTTGTCAGAGGGCCACAGATGGTGATCACATGACCCTCGGGCAGAGCAACTGTCATGAATAAATGCCAGAATCTGAATTCAGATCATGTGAACATGGGGATGCTGCAATGGTCATGTCAATTTTTTCAGTTCTGTTGTAACTTCGAATGTTCACTAAATGAATGGCTGCAAGTTAAGGTCTACTTGTACTAACTTTGCAACAATCATTCTCTCTCCTACATATATTTTATTAACTGCAGCCTTCTCAATAAATCATATCCTATCATTAGTCATCAACTAATCATCAGTGTCCACTGATGAAATATCTACTGACCAATCTATACAACTAAACAAAAAATAATTCATGCCAGAACCTCTAACAATTGCTACTGGCAATAAATTATTTTAAAAGGACAGGAAAAGCACAGTGTAGTTGTTGTTCTTGTAAACCAAGGTACATTTGCAAATGACTTGCAGGGTCTAAACCAGTGTTTCTCAACCTTGGTAGCTTGAAAATGGGTGGACTTCAACTCCCAGAATCCCCCAGCCAGCAGCGCTGGCTGGGGGATTCTGGGAGTTGAAGTCCACCCATCTTCAAGCTTCCAAGGTTGAGAAACACTGGTCTAAACTGTATTTGTGTGTGTATATGAAAGTTCTAACCAAAGAAAAACCAAAGTGGTTAATTGTGTAATGAAATTCAACTGCTTTTATATACTTGGAATGAATTTATAACAAATCCAAATTTCCTCTGGTGATATCTAAAAAGCCTATGTGATGGTTCTAACCTGACAGGAATTTTCAAAGCTAAAGGCTAGATTAAAAATTCAATTTTAATATAGTTGGTTAGATTGTCAAAAAGAAAACCATATGGTAGCAAATACATTGTCTGTATGTGTGATTAATTAGTCAATCGCTATTGCATGAAATAAATATGAAGTCATAATGAATAAGAGACTAACAGTGTAACATTATGGCCAAGAATACTAAGGTAACCATAGTTTCCTACATTGCATTAGTAATAATACTTGGAACGCTGCAATTATTTTAGACAGAATTGTAAATATGAATGATCCACGCAAGTCAAAATCTAGGGATGTTTACCATTATTAGGTCTCATGTGTCAAGACCTGTCAAACATCACTATTTCAGGATTCACTTTATTTTATCACTTCAGACTAGAGTCAGTTTCTGTCTATAATATACAAAAGGCATAAAGGAACAATATCTGTAGGAACCAGGGTGTATGGAAAAACAGTTGAACTGGGTTTTATCCAAATGATGATGGAGTTCCATTTCGGATGTGCCTATTCTCAATAACATTAATGTATAAATGTTGAAGAAACTGATAGGATCTTGCAAAGAAAATATGGAGAACCTGAAAAAATACCTATGGAGATAATGAACAAGATTGCATCTGAAATCAGTGTCCCAGCTTAAAAAATAAAATGAAGAAAATCAAGTAATGTAAAAAACTGTGATTAACAAAGTCTATTTGTTCCATATGGCATATACTGTACTATATTCTTTCTTGAAGTCCACAACTAAATCAAGATTTCCCTAGGTATCAGTATACAAGGAGGGCTAGGCTTTTTTGAGTTCCTATTATTCCACTTGGCTGAACAGTGGAATTATTTTGGGTTTTGTTCAGTGTGGAGCATTTGATTGGAGTTAATTGGTTCCATTAAAACATAGTCTTGCTTGTTTTGTCCCAAGCCTGGGTTTATTTATTTATTTTTATTTGATGCCCATCCAATCACATTTTTTTAAAAGAAAAGCATCAACAGTAAGTAAGCATTCAAGATGAAAGCATGTAGACTTTCCATTCAGTTCACAAAAACACAGAATATTGAATGGTAAGAAAAGAAAAACCATAAACAAGCCAAAATCAAATGAGATAAAAAGCAAACTTTAAAAGACATGATCCAACTGAAAATGAAAGTGGGGATGGCAGTCATGCAGCCTAGAGAGAATGGGAATTATAATTCACAGATTTGAAAGTCACCGAAGGGTGATCAAGAGAATATTGAAAAGCCAATTTCTTTGTTTCTCTTTCTTATTGGGGATATGCTTGCTAACTTTTCTGCCTTTGCTAGCTATAAATCTGGTCATCACTGTGATTTAGATCTGCAAGTAAAAAGGAGAACTGGGAAGCTGGGAGCAATGCCAATATAGACTGGTGAAGTTTATACATCACCAGTCTATATACTTGCTATCCCTAGGAAAACATTATAGACCCTCAAAACAGGTATAAAGAAACAAAAGAAATGGCACAATATTGGAAACTATTAGAAAGTGGCAGGGTGCCTGGAGTCTACTTAACAAAGATTCCTTGTCAATAGTATTTCTGGTATAGGATTTTCATGAATATTACAGAGCAACCATTTTGTTTATGTATTTTGGGAAAAGCCAATGGCAACAGGCAGTTTGGGACATATTAAGACATTTTTTTAGCCAAGGCAAAGTTTCACAAATTTATACAACTTGTATTAAAGATAGAATTTTATCAACTTATTGCATTAAAAAGGGTATGGCAAAGGTCTAATGTGATGATCTATGCCAGTGGTGGGTTTCAAATTTTTTTACTACCGGTTATGTGGGTGTGGCTTGGTAGGTGTGGCATGGCTTGGTGGGCGTGGCATGGCTTGGTGGGCATAGCAGGGGAAGGATACTGTAAAATCTCCATTCCCGCCCCACTCCGGGAGAAGATCAGGATTGAAATTTTGGACAACTGAATGGCAAACATAATGTCTTCACTTTAGTGTGGACATTTTATTACCTAAGAAATTTACCTATAAATTGTATTTATTGAAAAATATCTATTATATATATTACACATTTCTATATCTGTAATATACATACAATAAATTGGCAATGATCAAAGGGATTACAATATAGAACAATTGATTTATTATATCTCATACTTTCATTCCATGTACATATAAAAATTATATCTGAATATAGACCGAGCTTACTCTTCATCATATTATTACAAAAATATATTTTCTGAATGTTAAATGAAAGAATGTGTAGTATGCCTGAAAGAATAACTCCTCCCTGAAGGAATACATTATTATCTGTATATGGATATGCATCATAGAGCTTCTTGGTTTCATTTTTAATGTGTGATTTATTTTGCTTTATTCTTTCAATATTTCAAATAATTTTGTAATCTACCTAGAGGCTTCTGGTTATTGAGAAGATTTAAAATATAATGCATTAATCAGAAAAGGGAAATGCCATACTTCCCTGTTAAAAGTATAAAAGGAGAATTTTTCAGCTTTTTCTATGTCAACTTTTAGAAGTTTTCCTTCAGAATTAGTTTCTATAATAGAAACTGTTGAATGGTCAAGTTCCCATCTGAAACTTGAAATTGAATAAATAATTTTTCTTTATTTAATTCTCTGAACAAACAACAGCCACAGATGGCAGCCCTTGGTTATTTCCTTGAAATCCTATACAATACGGCTTGAAATATGAAATTAGTATTGACAATATAGAGGATTCAATTAGGGTAAATTGAGAGGTGGGGAGAATGGAGTAACATTAAATATTCAGGGTCCTTACTTATTTTTAGCAATTATTCTAGACAGTTCAAACATTCTGTGTTATTCAGGAAAAAATATTGATTTTTAAAAGATAGTAGAAAACATTAGCAGTTATGGTGGTGGGAACAAAAATATCATTTAGTTTGTCAGATGTAAATGCCTTATTCTCTAATGTGTAAATAATGTATATATAGAACATCAGGGGTTAACTTATTCTTTGGACTTTAATGTATTCATAATTTACCACTCCCATTCCTGGCTCCACCCCTTGTATATATAAGGAGCCATCCTCCCCATTTTCCTTGCTTCTATCTTGAATATTCAGCGAATATAGAATGCCTATTATGATTAAAGAGAAATATATTTAAATCTCTAACTTCTATTATCTTTATTGAGTCTGATCCTGAAAATATTGCAACAAGCTGGTAGCAGAGGATGGTTAATTGACTCAATAAGTAATTAAAAATGTCCAAGAAAGATAGGCCCAACACCAGGGCCTACAGCAAAGAAATAGAAACTGATCAAGAGATGATCAACGAATCCACCAATGCGATTTCGAGAGAATCCGAAGAATACACCACTGAAGAAGAAGAATTGATGAGTGAAAATAACGACCAGGAAGAAATTGAGATAGAAAATAACGAACTCAGGTCAGAGATATTAAAGATACTAAAAAGCCAAAAGAATGATGAAAGCCTCATCGCGGACCTCCAGGAGATGCTGAGGAACAGCGGAGCAGCGAGAGAGAAAAACGTCATTAAAGAAAAACCCAAAGATCAAAAAACTGTGAGTGAAATGACTACTGAGAAAATAGTTGTAAAAAAGAAAAGATGTGACCTCGCGCGAAATTTTGAATGGCAGCCATCTTGGTTTCAACGAACTTCAAAAGAGAGTGAAGCAGAGCCAATCAAAACGCTCAGTTCAAAATTTCTGGCGCGAAAAACGCTATCAGACGAAGAAAGTGAAAAAGAAGTCTCAAACTCTTCAGATGAACCAAAATCAGAAAGTGAAGACGATTTAACAAAGTCTCAAGTAAAGTCAGCAATGAAAACGCTTTTTGCTGCTTTTGGGCCAAGATTGAAAATTTCCAAGACATCAACGAAGAAGCAAGAAATCAAACCGACAACTCAAGACCTGCACGCTCCCATCCTGACTTCGAAAACGACGACACCCGAGCCCAGAGAGCCATGCCGATTCCGTCCTACACCGCAGACAGAATCGAGTGCCAGCGCACACAAAAGAAAGAGAAGAACCGTCGCCATCACCAAAGCCCCAAAAACCGAGCCAGAGACCGACTCATCTGAAGAGGAGCGGATCGAGAGAGCTGAAATGGAGAGAACCTTCCACAACGGCGCCAAAGAAGAAATGAGCAACGCGCATGTGCAAAACTACGTAGACAGCCCCGAAAGACTTGAACTGGCCAGAGAACCGCGCAGACTCGTTACAAGCATCCCAATGCCGTTCTGTAATTTCCTGCACTTGAGAGACCACGGACTGCCTCAGGTTGTAAGTAATGGACAAAATAATGTGGGGAACTTACCCAGTGACTTCCCAAAACTTAGAGTTGATGGCATTAATTTACAAGAGTGGTACCAACAGCTTCAGGTTATTTTCATGAAAAAAAAAAATACACACAATGAGAAGAAACCAAAAATAGGTAAACCAATTCATGATGAGTGTGCTCACATCTTACATAGGAAGTTAGGACATGCAAGCTTTCCCGTAGTACAAAAAATGACTGAACACGCAGAAGGTGTCAAAATAAAAAATTGTGAAAATTATTTGGAATGCTCAGTATGTAAATCCACCAAACTAAAAACCAGTCCCAGACCAAAAAAATCTAACAGATCAACTAACAATATTTTTGATTTGGTACATATGGACTTAGTTGGTCCATTAACTCCATCAATTACCTATAGAAAACGTTACTTCCTAACAATAGTGGATGATTACAGTCGCTATGGTTTTGTTTACACATTAAAGCACAAGGATGAAACCTTTCAGAAATTTAAGGAATTCTACAAACGCATAGAAACACAGCATAATATCAGAATAAAACAAATTATGACAGATAGGGGATGTGAATTCATGTCTAAAGAATTCTCCCAATGGTTAAAGGATAGAGGGATGCTACATTTCACGTCCAATCCATTTTCTGCATTTCAAAATGGGATTGCAGAGAGAAAGAATTCCACACTACAAACCATGATTAGATGCACATTAGAGGATGCTGGTTTAGGCAAACAATTTTGGTCAGAAGCCTTACATTATTCAAATTACACTCAAAATAGAACATGGTCCAGTATTGTGAATAAGACACCATATGAGGTGATGTACAATAGAAAACCCAAATTAGCACACATGCACATATTTGGAGTTACTGCAGACGTACACATACCTAAACAATTGAGGAGAAAGGGAGAAAACGTATCCAGGAGATTAAGATTCATGGGATACGAAACTGGAACCAAAGGGTACAGATTCATTGATAATAATAACAAATTTATAGTATCCAGAACAGCTGTGTTCCATGAGCAGGCCAATTGGTCTAAATTGCACCTTAATGAAATATTTCCTAATAAAAGCAAAGATAATATATCTTGCGAGAAAGGAACAACAGAAAATCAAAATATTAACAAAAGTAAGAACAAAACCAAAACTTGGACAAATAGTCAGCATAAAATAAAGACAGACACATTAACAAAAAAGGAAGCCAGATATTTGCATGACAACCATAGCAAACCTGAAAGAAATATTAGAAACAATAGAAACCAAATACCAAATAAATACAAAGATTACATAATGCATATGGATGGAGAACAAATAACACCTAATACATATGAGGAAGTATTGAAACTTCCCCGTGAAGAAAGAGAAAAATGGGAACTAGCTATGGAAAAAGAGATGGAAAGTTTACAAGGATTAAATGTATTCACACCTGCGATCGCACCTAAGGATAAAACAATTATAGGTACCAGGTGGATTTATAAAATTAAGAATTTGGAAGGAGGTAATACCTTATACAAGGCCAGACTAGTTGCACAAGGTTATGCACAAAAATATCCAGAAGACTATACTGACACTTATTCACCAACAGTGAGAACAGAGAGTGTCAAAACAGCTCTTGTAGTAGCATCTGCACTCAATCTGGACGTGTTTCAATATGACATACAGACTGCATACTTACACGCAAAATTAGATAAGGAAATATATGTAAGAGCACCACACAGTCAATACACTAATAAGAACGAAATTTGGTTATTAAATAAGAGTCTGTACGGATTGAAGCAATCTGGCAAAAGATGGTACGATTGTTTGGTAAAAGTACTTAAGACCATGGATTTCAACGCCACCACTGCTGATAACTGTTTCTTTGTAAAAAAGAGTAATGATCATATTGAATTTGTATTAATTTATGTGGATGATATTTTATATATTGGAAAGCATAAAGAGAGCAGGGAAATCTTTGTAAATAAGTTAAACGAACATTTCTCATTGAAATCACTAGGTAGAGTGAATAAATACCTTGGTGTACAAATTAACAAAACTAAAAGGGGATTCAAACTTACTCAGAAAGATAAAATCATTGAACTCCTAAACAAATGTAACTTAAATAATGCCAAAACATGTGACACACCTATGCAAACTGATTTTCTTAGAAACACTGATGAATCTTCCCCTGAGTTTAAAGACAACACATTTTACAGATCAGTTATAGGTTCACTCCTTTATATATCTAATTGGACTAGGCCAGATATTGCATTACCTCTCAATTTATTGTCAAGATATGTTAGCAAACCAACCTTGTATCATTGGGAAGCTGTCAAAAGAATTTTAAGATATCTGAAAAGTACATTAGATTTTTGTTTAATATTGGAACCAAATAATGACAAAGAACCAAAAATTACTTGTTATGCTGATGCAGATTGGGCTGGTGATACATCATGCAGAAAGAGTACCTCTGGTTATGTTTTTCTATTGAACGATTGTCCAGTTTACTGGTATACTGGTAAACAAGAACTGGTAGCCACTTCTACCACAGAAGCGGAATATGTTTGCTTGTCTAAAGCTGCAAATAACCTTGTATGGTTCAATGATTTGATCACAGATGTTTGGAAGAAACCTACTTTACCATTTATTATGCATGAAGACAATAAAGCGGCCATTGAAATATCTAGATCCGATGCAATTGGACAAAGGTCCAGGCATATTGATATAAAATTTAAGCACGTGAGACAACTATCTCAAGACGGATTCATCAAAGCAATACATTGTGATACTTCTGAACAATTAGCTGATATATTAACAAAACCCTTACCTTCTAAACAACACAAATATTTAACTTCTAAATTATATGTATTATATTGTCCTGAATCTGAATGTAACTGGTGTTGTATAACGAACCGGCATTTAGAGGGGGATTTGTCAGATGTAAATGCCTTATTCTCTAATGTGTAAATAATGTATATATAGAACATCAGGGGTTAACTTATTCTTTGGACTTTAATGTATTCATAATTTACCACTCCCATTCCTGGCTCCACCCCTTGTATATATAAGGAGCCATCCTCCCCATTTTCCTTGCTTCTATCTTGAATATTCAGCGAATATAGAATGCCTATTATGATTAAAGAGAAATATATTTAAATCTCTAACTTCTATTATCTTTATTGAGTCTGATCCTGAAAATATTGCAACATAGTTCCTTTTACTTGTGCAAAAGACAAAATGTGTTAAAGTAGCCTAAATAGAAAGAACACTTGCATACACATTTAGAAATATAAATGCAGTATTTTTTCTTGTGTACATTTTGATGGCTTATTTTAAGAATAAGCCACCAAGAAACATAATATGTAGCTACCATATACTTTATACTTATGCTATTAGAAGAAATGAGATGTATGATGTTACATACACAACTGACTTGTGAAACTTGCATTCTTCCAGATAAAAAGATATTTCCCTTAAATGTTATAGAAAATAATATATTTAAAATGTTTTGTTCATTTCATGCATATAGGCATGGCCACTTACACATTGGTGCTCTCTGAGCTTAGTGGTCTTCTTGTGGCTGTTTCATTACCAAACTAGGTAACATCATCATTATTAAGCATTGATGATGTCACCTCATTTGGCAGTAAACACCTGCCAGAAAACAACCATGTTCAGAGAGCACCAAGGACCCCATAATTCAACCATGATCTTCAAATATTCTCTTTTATAGGCACTTACACATTTCCAGAAAAGAACTGCAGAAAAAATAATTACTACCAACCTGCCTTCCATTGAGGACCTGTATATTGCACGAGTCAAAAAGAGGGCCGTGAAAATATTTACAGACCCCTCATATCCTGGACATAAATTGTTTCAACTCCTACCCTCAACACAACTAGACACAAGAACAGTTTTTTTCCCGAACGCCATCACTCCGCTAAACAAATAATTCCCTCAACACTGTCAAACTATTCACTAAGTCTGCATTACTATTACTATTAAACTTCTCATCGTTCCTATCACCCATCTCCTCACACTTATGACTGCATGACTGTAACTTTGTTGTTTGTATCCTTACGATTTATATTGTTTCCTAGTATGATTTGATTGCTTATTTGTACCCTATGACTATCATTAAGTGTTGTACCTTATGATTCTTGATGAATGTATCTTGTCCTTTTATGTACACTGAGAGCATATGCACCAAAGACAAATTCCTTTTGTGTCCAATCACACTTGGCCAATAAAGAATTCTATCTATCTATCTATCTATCTATCTATCTATCTATCTATCTATCTATCTATCTACCTATCTATCTTCGGATCCAAAATGATGCTAATTCCAGTATTGATGTAAATTGAGAAAGAATTACAAGAATGTTAATAGATACATAATACATCACACTAGAGAGAAGTCTAAATTTATTCAATAGTCATTTTCCCAGCAGTAACCTGCGTGTCATCTAGAGTTATCCAACCCATTTTATGCCAAAATAGTAGTAGTGAGACTTGTTTTGTATCCTTAGCAATGCCTGCCACACTTTCAAGTCTAGATAAAGCATGATAAACACATACTTTTAACATATATGGCCATAATATTCATCTTTCCTTAGTATAACCATATGTGTATTAGTTTTCCTTGTCAGTTCCTTAACTATTTGAAAGTTTTCAATTAATGCATAAGCAAATTGCATGGATGATGACTTAGAATAGAAGTAGATAGGGTGAGGTTATTTTTTCTCTTCTTTCTATTGAATGTCTCTATAATATCATGAATTTAATTTTTCCAACCCATCATCATGCAAGATACTTATTATGAGTTAAGAATTTATAAGGTCTTTTCTTCTCTTTTGCTCTATATTCCTCTGTCATACTAAAATTCCGGTGTTCAAATCTTCTTAGCAGAAGTCTCTTGAGCATTTACTATTATTTTTAAGGTAAGTGTTTGGAATGTTTGTGTGCTTTTTTTTTTTAATTTGCCAGTCTTTAAGTTTTTACATATTGAGAGAGCCCCCAAAATATAACCATCATTCACTCATTTTATGATGGTCCTGTTTTCTCTCCAGATACATATGCAGTTGACCATCTAGGGTTGCTATTAGGAAAAACAATTTAAAAATCTTTTTGATTGTTAGTATCATTACATTGCCTGTTTATTATTACATAGCCATTAATTTGCATTACATTTTACAGCATATCAAGAAGTATAAATATTGCCTTAAGAGGATTGTAATCTAAATTTCTGGAATTGGTAGAGGCAATAGCTTCATTTATTTATTTTAGAACAAATGAAAAATCAAACTGAACATGTTGCATTTGCAGGATCCCATCTGAGTCAGTCACTGGGACCAGAGATTTAGTCTTCCAAGCTTTTGGACTCGTGTTGGAGCCCATGTTCAGGCAACTTCTTTCTATATGTGTGCAGGCAAAGAGAGAGAGATTCCCTGAGGATAGGCTCCAGCATGAGTCCAAAAGCTTGGAAGACTAAATCTCTGGTCCCAGTGACCGACTCAGATTGGATCCTGCAACATTATCCTGGGACACATATATTTGCTTTCAATCATGTAGCATTTGGCTCAACTTCACTTCCGCATAAAATGGATTGATAGAAAAACAAGCATGATCATAAGATTGGAGCCACTTGCATTGCTAGCAGTAAAGTGAAACAAAACATTATGGCTGAACAGAGTTCCTTTATTCTTCCTCTGTTGTAACAACTTGCCAGTCAGAATGATAGCTTTGTTTTTCCTTCGGTGTCAGATTTTACTGGTGATTTTACTCAGATTTTACAAATTTTACAAGACTTCCGGGCCAGATGGTAGCTGCAAAAAATCAGTTCTTTCCATTGCTGCTGCTGTTAAAATTTCATAATGAAAGAGAGACAGAAATTAATTATTAGTATCAAAATGATATGAGCATTAAAAATGCTTGTGCAAATGAATGAGATGTTGTCAAAAGGGACATAAAACAAATTTCAGTAACAGAACCTTGTTGTTCTGACCTAGGCTTCCTGAGAAAGCATAAATCACAATTTTAGTCCCAAAAATCCTCTTTTATTGAGTCAGCTGTGAATTATGTTCATTCACAGCCCGTAGTGAGTCCCAGTTTGTGAATAGTCTGACAGAAGTTTGCCACAGTCTTTCAGAATAAGGCTAATAAGCACTCACCTTTATCTCCCTTGAAATGCTGCCAAATACCTAATTGCCAATTAGCTTTGCAAGGCCAAACGGAGCACAAAATCAAAACGGAGCTTCAGAGTTTAAACTGACCAGAACAAACAAAGTTGCTTCCTGCAAAGGCTCATGTCCCTTTGCTTCACCTTTATGTCTTACAGGAGGGGCCAATCATCTCCAAGCTTGCCTTCTGGCAGCTCTGCACATGCACGCACTGGGAACAGGCTCCCCCTGTTCCTCTGCCTCACTGATGTCAGACTCTGGAGGCTCCAGAGTCAGCACATAACTCCCAGATGGCCCTGGCCCCATCTCTTCCTCTGACACAGAGCCCTCATCTGAGCCTTCCCCAGACTCCAGGACTGGCCCATGTTCCTCCCCAGCCTCTTCACTGTTCAATTCTGCTGCCAGCTCTGCAGGCTGGCGGCGGACCAAAACACTTGACACTGTTTATTTGTTTATGTATATGTTTATTTATGCACAATTTACTTGTTCAGTACAGATTGGGTGTCCTTTTTCAAGAGGCAACTGGACTTTTTGGTTTTTCTTTGAAGACATTTCACTTCTCATCCAAGAAGCTTCTTCAGCTCTGACTGGATGGTGGGGAATGGAAGGATTTATACTCCTTCAATATATACTCATGGAGTATAAATCCTTCCATTTCCCACCATCCAGTCAGAGCTGGAGAAACTTCTTGGGTGAGAACTGAAAAGTCTTCACAGAAAAACTAGAAAGTCCAATTGCCTCTTGAAAAAGCACCTTTGGGACAACCATGACCTGAATGACTGAGAATCTGCATAGACATACAGATTGGGTGAAATCAATGGACAATTATAATGTTTTATTTAATTTGGATTCTTTTTATTTAGTTTTATGATTTGCATGAAGAACAGATCATATTTCTCTCACATATTTCTTTGTGAAGAAATATTGAAAAATCAAAAAGATTCATAACCTTTTAAGTGTCACTATATCTCCTGACTGGGTTTGGTGGTATTTTTTAATCTACTTCTTTTTGCTACACTATGTTCAAGTGTATGTTCTTCACTCAAGAATAAATATATTCTTAAATATTGCCTATTTGGGGTTTGGTTACCGCTGATAGAAAGCACTGTCAGAGCAGAGAGAAGTAGAGATCCTATTATGCCATGTACTGGGGTTTAAATAATTTCTATCACCCTTCTTAAAATGGAGGAATGTCTTTATTTTACACAGGCCTGGATGAATCACCCTTAAAAGATGTTGGTGGCTATCTGCTAACAAAATTATACAGTGTATTTTGCCTCTTCTCTTTTGTTCTTTTTCACCACAAACCCTTCAGTCACTGAAGTTAATAAAATGTGATCCTTTTAGTCACTGTTGCCTCATATACTCTTTCCAATGGTTGGAGCAGTAAAAAAAGGTTGAAGAACGATCATAGAAAGCAAAGAAGGCAACAATCCAAATGGTTAGGGCAGAGGAGCAGAACCTGAGGGACGTGGAAAAAGCAAGCTGGCTAGATCAGGTCAGAAAGAGACTTCTGTGAAGCTACAGGGAAAACAAAAATTGTGTGGAAAGTGGCTGATAAGGGAAGCACTAACTTGGAACAGTTTGGGAGCCCTGTCCATGAAAAAACACATGCAAGAGTCAGAATTAATGAGAATATAAAAACATCAAACAGAAGGATTTTACCTTACCACATTACTGGAAGTTAAACTTATTTCTAGAAAATATGAGTTATTAAAGAATAAGAGCAATTTTTGTAATGACTTAAAATGTTAGATAGAAAGGAAATCTTTCTGTAGCGATGTAGGAAAATAAGAATAACTTTCCAACATTATTCTATATCAATAGCCAATTATTTTCCTCTGGATGTTCTGGCTGCCTGCTAATGGACTGACAATGAGTTACCTTTTAAAAGAACCCTCATTTCAAAGACAGAAAAGCTGACCCTTTAATTTTGAAATATTACAGGAATTACATTCTTCACTTTTAGGAACTGTATATGAGCTAAGTCATTGATCTCTCCTTAGACAAAGGTACCTCCTATTTCTAGTTACATTTTATAAATTTGTAGTATATGTTTGAATAGTTGTTATACTCAAATTATTACTTTTTTAAGAACTATCTTTACCATCATTATGAATAGATGTACACTATAGGTGATTATTTCATAGCGATTGAAGGAACATATAACTAGTGGCATTCTCCTCTAGCTACAACGCAGACCATGTTTAGAAACATTAAAAAAGATCACGATACTGCCAACAAATTCTTAAGGCCAGTATTTTACAAATACTGTTTGCAAGAACTAAAGCAGTATCCTGTCATTTAATAGGACTGAATATGGCTTTGTGAAACTTTAAAACCGATTTGGAAGAAGTGCTTTGGTTCTTGTGTTTGAAATTTTTCTATTATTCTTTAAAGTAGACATTTTTTTCAGACATGTATAAAAGCTTGAAAAAAACATTGTGCTTTCTTTAAGAGCCTTGCTTAAAATAGAACTCCTTAAAGTAGAAGCAATTTTTAAAAGACTTCTGTGGAAGCCAGAGAAGAAGAAGCATGTAGATGTGAGGCAAGGCAAGGGATTGTTTTTAATGAACAGTAGAGAGATGCTTAGTTCCTGTTCACATAAAGTCCAAAGCTGGATACTCTTCTGAATTTTTATTTACAAGCCTTAAGAACAAACACATATAAAGCCAGAATTGAGAAGACAGCAACAGATAGCAAGCACCATCTCTTCAAAGAAGCTGAAGAAACAGTGGATTACCTGCTGTAAGAACATTACATAGACTAACTACAAACAATGGCATGACAAAGCAGTAACTATGGTGCATTGGAAGATCTGCAAGAAATATCATTTGTCTGCAAGCAAGAACTGGTGGAACCATAAAACAGAGAAAGTCACAGAAAATGAAGAAGCTAAAGTGTTCTGAGACTTTAGTTTTTTTTTTTTGAGAAACTTTATTGAGATTTTTTACAAACAAACAAAAAAGAAAAACATGCAAACAGAAACAGAAACGACATAGATGTAATGACATTTTCAGTTTGTATCGGATGTGCAGTGTTTTAACTATTTACATAAATAATACTTGGTGATATTTCAAATCACTTTTAACTATTATTTAACACCTTTAGGTCTTTCTTTCATTTTATCATGCATCCACTTGTACCACCTTTCCCACACAATATAGTAAACTGACTTCTCATCATCATTTAATTCATGAGTTAATTTAGTCATCTCTGCGCACTCCAATATTTTCCTAATTGTGAGCTCTTCTGGTGGTTGGGTTTTCTCTTTCCAATACTGTGCATATGCCAATCTGGCGGCTGTAATTATGTGGATCATTAAATGTATCTTTTCCTTTCCATATGGCTTCTTTACTATTCCCAGGAGAAATATCTCTGGTATTAATTCAATATCTTCGCCAATTATTTCATATAACCACCTCCTGATCTTGTTCCAATATCCTTTCACTTCCGGGCATGTCCACCACATGTGAAAGAAGGTGCCTTGACTGTGGCCACATTTCCAACAATTGGGGTGTATATTAGGATATATCTTTGCTAGTCTGGCCGGGGCTAAATACCATCTATGGAGCATTTTGTAATGGTTTTCCTTGTATGCCGCCGCTCTAGTCAGTTTAAGATTCCTATTCCATGCCTCCTCCCATTCCCCAAAATTTATATCACACCCTATATTTTTTTCCCATGCATTTATTTGATTCTTTGTGATCTCTTCGGACTTATCATCACCTAATAAATAGTTGTATAGTTTGGCCAAAATCTTTTTATTTGTTCCCATCAGGACTTTATCCAATCCATTTGATCCAAGTTCTAAACCATATTGTTCTTTGTCTTTCTGATATCTAGATTTTATTTGTGAATAAATCCACCAATCTAAGGTTATTCCTTGCTCTCGTAAGGTATCATTTGATTTAAGATTCCCTCCTTCATCTAAGATATCTTTATATCTGCCCATTTTCTCCATCCCCCATCTGTTGGGGTGGATCAGGGCCTCCATTGTTGAAAGCCAACTTGGAATTTTTTTGTAATATCTTTGCCTAATCGGGGTCCATGTTTGTATCAATGAGTCTCTAATTTTATGTCTATGGAAATATGTCTTCCTTTTCTTCTCTGCATTCCAAATGTGGGCGTGCCACCCTTTTTGCAGATCATGGCCTTCTAGGGTAAGAATCCTCTCATTTTCCAGAGTGATCCAATCTCTTATCCAGACTAACTTAGCTGCCCTGTAATATATTTCCCAGTCAGGGAGTCCAAATCCACCTATATCTCTTTTACTCCTTAGAATTTTAATGGAAAACCTCGGTTTTTTCCCCTCCCATATAAATTCTCTGATGATTTTGTCTAGTTCTAAAAAAAACTTTTAATCTAAATTTACCGGTATGTTTTGGAATAGGAATAATATGCTGGGGAGAATGTTCATCTTAATTGTGGCTATCTTGCCCAAAAGTGATAGTCTTATTTTCTTCCAACTGTCAAGATCTTGTTTCATCTTTCTAATTAGGGGAGTATAATTGTCGTCTTTCAGGGTCGAGCATCTAGATGTAATCCAAATTCCTAGGTATTTAATTTTTTTGGCAACCTGTAGTCCTAATGCTTCTTCTATCTCATTTTTCTGGCTCTCAGTTGTATTCTTAATCAATACTTTGGTTTTAGTTTTATTCAATATGAAGCCTGCCACTTCTCCATATTTACTTAATTCCTCTAGCACTTTTGGTCCCGATTCTATGGGGTCTTCGAGGATTAAAGCTACGTCATCTGCGAATGCTTGCGTCTTGTAAATCTCCTTCCTGATCTTCAGTCCTTTGATTTCCTCATTAGTTCTAATTTTCCGCAAAAGAACTTCTAAGGCCAAAATAAACAATAATGGGGATAGGGGGCAACCTTGCCTTACTCCCTTACTAATTTGGAATGTTTTAGTCCTATCTCCATTCACCAGAATACTCGCCTTTTGATTATCATAAATAGATTTAATCATCATTTCAAAATTTGTTCCGAATTTCATAATCTCAATTTGTTTAGTCATAAATTTCCAATTTAGATTGTCGAATGCCTTTTGGGCATCGACGAAGATTAGGGCCATCTGTTTTCCGGGGTGTTCTTCATAGTACTCTAGGGTGTCTAGCACGATTCTCAAATTGTCTTTAATTTGCCTCCCCAGAAGGAATCCGTTCTGATCTTTATATATCCAATTATTTAGTATCTTTTTCATTCTTTCTGCCATTATGCCCATGAATAATTTATAGTCAGAATTTAGGAGCGAAATTGGTCTGTAGTTTTGAATTTGTTTTAGATCGGCACCTTCTTTCGGCACAAGTGTGACATGCACCTCCTTCCATGACTCTGGAATTTTATGATCTGTCAATGCATCATTAAATATTTCTACCAATTTCGGTTGAAGTATTTCTTCTAATTTGTTGTTTTTCAATTTGGAAAGGGCTGTTTTTAATTCTTCAATTGTGATCTTTCTATTAAGCATTTCTTTCTCTTCATCTGTTATTTGTGGGAGCTCTGCATTTGTCAAATATTGTTCTATTTTGTCGTCCGGTACCTCCTCTTCTTTATATAGGGATTCATAGTATTCTCTCGCTCTATCCAATTTTTCTTCCTCTTTAGTCAATAGCTTACCCTCAGAGTCTTCTAAGATGTGAATTATTCCCTTTTCATTTTCCTTTTTAAATTTATAGGCCAGCCACCTGCCCGATTTATTAGTATTCTCAAAAAGATATTGTTTCGTTCTTTTCATTCTTTGTGCTAGCTCTTCTTGCTCCATGATATTTACTTTGTGCTTCCACATCATCCAATTTTCTTTGTTCTGAGACTTTAGTATTCAAATAGACAGGCTCCTGCCACATAACATTCCAGATTTAACAATTGCCAATAAGAAAGATAAAAAAAAAAAGTCTGGATGTGACAGTACCTGGAGGCAGCAGAATGGAAGAAAAAGAAGTGGAGAGGATAACAAAATGCAAAGACCTGCAAATAGAAATAGAATGACAGTAGCAAAATAAAGCAAAGGCAATATAGATAGTAATAGGTGCTTTCACTGCAATCCCAAAAAACTGGAGCACCATATGAACACCATCAGCATTGACAAATCTACTATCAGTCAACTGCAAAAGGTAGCTTTACTTGGAATAGCTTACATCCTGCAACAATATGTGTAACACCATCAAACATTCACATATGCCTATCCTAGGTCCATGGCAAAGACTCAAAAGGAAGACAAAAATGTAAAATCCAGTCTGAACATCTGGCTGATTATGCAATAAACCATAATATAAAAATAATATAATATAATGAAATGTAATATTATAATATATACAATGCAATGCAATGCAATGCAATGCAATACAATACAATATAATATAATATATCCCCAATTTGTTTTAGAAAATTTAGTAAATTACAGCAACTATTCTCTGTTTTAATTTAACCAAGGAAGTATTAGGTAACTAATTTTCTCAAAAACATTTCCTAATAATGTATATCTGAAGAAAATATTTATAACACTTAAAATATAAATAAATTATGAAATGATATTTATTTTTATTACTGTAATTTTACCTCATCAATTTGAATTCATACTTAATACAATCTTCTTTAAAAACTTTTAACATTGTATGTATTCAGAAATATTTTATAAATATAAAATCTGAAATAGTATAATCTGTAGAAATTATAAACCAAATTCTTTACATTATTATAGTGATACAGTATATCAGAACCTAGCAGAAGTAAAAAAAAGATGTACCCTAGTTAATGTTATATTAACTGGCTGCTGGAAAAAAAGCCTAGAAACTAGTGGATTGGGATTTCACTGAACTAGGGCTGCATAAAAATCTTGGTTTACGTAGGAAGAACCTGTCTAAAGAGAAATACACATAAAAACCTACGAAAAGAAAAGAAAAGAAATACTGTACCTTTACAGGGAGGATACATGGGATGAAGGTGTGGCTAACTGATGAGAGCTTATAAATCCGAAATAGATCTATCTTAGTCTCCTTAGTCTCCCAATGGGCAGCAGGGAGCTTGCTGGCTGCTGGAAAAAACTAGTGGATTGGGATTTCACTGAACTAGGGCTGCATAAAAATCTTGGTTTACATAGGAAGAACCTGGCTAAAGAGAAATACATACATGCATACATACATACATACATACATACATACATACATACATACCAGTGGTGGGTTCCTCCCGGTTCGGTCCGGTTCAGCCGAGCCGGTAGCGGTGACGATATGACATCGTTACCTCTTTGCAGTTGACAGTTAGTAATAGGGAACCAGAGAAAACTGGGCCATTAACACACAGTCAGGCTGCAGCTAGGATAATGAAGCAGGACCCACAGCTTCTAAACTGATAGTAAAGGCCGGAAGATGACAAGGTAGAGAGCTTGTCGAAACATTGCCAAACCTTTAAGGTGTTGGTTAGGATTTTAGCCAGAGTTTTAAAAGACCTTACAAAGTGTTTTGTTGGGATTTTGGAGGATTTTGAGCTGAGATCTTAGCCAGGATTTTAAGCATTTTAACTAACAGACTTTTAATGATGCGGGAAAACACCCGAGATTTTAACTTTTTACATATACATACATATATATATATATACACAAACATAGATATACATACATACATACATACATACATACATACATACATACATACATATAATGCTGATCACATTAGTACATTTTATCAACATATAAAACAATTTCTATTCAAAACCCATCAATATAATGCCAGTGCTATCGTTAGAATGCCTAGTAGAAATGTCTACAGATTCAAAATTAAATTTTAGAAAAATAGAGGACAGCTCTGACAGGTACTGTACTGTATCTCAAAGGCCTGGAAAATCAATCAGACTGCTACAACTCTTGCACAGGGATGCTGATATTCAATAAAACCACCAAATCTAGGAAAAATTACCAGCAAAAGCTAAAATTAGCAGTGGTTTCCACCGAACAAGGAAGGAGTATACTTTATTTATTACATGTGATTAGCTTCATGGTATATAATTTGTTATGGAAATTTTAGGATAAGTGGGAAAAATATCAAGGTTCATTCAGGTGATTCATTATGGATCGCTAGGCATGCCTTTTGGATGAACAAGGAGCTTTCCTGATAGGTTTTAAGTACATAACAAATAGATACTGAATTTCTTAACATTTCATATTTCAGAAGTTGTCCAATGGCTGATGGTTTCTTCCTTAGAAATACTAGCTGTGTAGGTACATGCAAGGTGAATATCACTGTGTTCAGTATTTTGAGCTCAACGTCTGTTATCCCATTCATATTCTCATCCTAGGCCCAATCGTATCAAATTGGAAGCAGCAGTGTAGAAAATTACGAACAAATCAGAAAAGACTACAGCTGTGAAATGAATCAAGTCACTGTTTCCACATTTAGTATTTCCTTGGGAATAAAAGACTTTAAGCATATTTTGGGAGCTTACAACTATCGAGACAAGAATGTGTTTCTCTAATTACAGACTAATGCTGGTTACACAGTAAAGCTCACTCATATTTTAATAGCAACAGATGCATAAACATTTTTGTTAAAAAAAATTGTACAAAAATTGAAAGATTACATTGTTGACATAACTTAACATACAACTGCATTATGCAAAAATTGTAGTAAAAGACATTCTGCTACAGATATTGAGACTTACTCCTTAACAGATTCAATTGCTAATGTTCATAGAAAATAAAACGGGTGGGGTTTGTTTTTACTCTATAGCTTAATACCAACTTTTTTCACTAGGGTACACACACACCCCTCCAGATTTTGATACCTTTCTCACCCTAACACATTGAAAACATGTTTCTGTATGTATGTGTATACTTAATTTGTATTCAAAAGTAACTTAAAAGAAAACTTATAGGAATTAGCATATATTGTGAGGAGAAAAAATCCACTATCTACCTCTGTCAGGAAGACCTAAGAAACAAAAATGTTTCATTGTTTGAATTGGTTGTTATCCAATCATTATTTTGTGGTTTGTACAGCTAGGTGGCAGCACCAAACCAGCTTTGGCAACCTTGAAAAGCTAAAAAGGCTAAGAACAAGTTTGAATAGGAAACCACCAGGAAATCTCAGGCCTGATGGCTGGACTGAGACCTTGATGTAAAGAAAATCCAAGGAGAAACATTTGTATTGTTGCCAAGAAAACTAAGAGGACATATCCAACAATATATATTATCTGCTACAATGTCCTACCTGTCAATGACTACTTCAGCTTCAACCGCAACAATACACGAGCACACAATAGATACAAACTTAAAGTGAACCGCTCCAAACTCGATTGCAGAAAATATGACTTTAGTAACAGAATGGTCAATGCCTGGAATGCACTACCTGACTCTGTGGTTTCATCCCCAAACCCCCAAAATTTTAACCTAAGACTGTCTACTATTGACCTCACCCCATTCCTAAGAGGTTTGTAAGGGGCGTGCATAAGAGCACCAGCGTGCCTACCGTCCCTGTCCTAATGTTTCTTCTATTTGTATCTATTTTATGTATCCAATCTATGTTTATACTTATTACCTAATACATTCTTGACAAATTAAAAAAAAAATGAAGATATTTCCATTTTTATAGTGGTCATGAAAGAAGATTAGGGAGAACCAAAGAGGAGGATCTAGAACTTTCTCAAAAATATGCAAAGGAATGGAGAGACAAATTAAATGTTTCCCAGTGTTTGTGCTAAAATATATGCATCTCTCTCTCTCTCCCTCCCTCCCTCCCTCCCTCCCTCCCCCTCTTTCGTACCTATATCTTAGTTGATTATTGTTAGTTTTTTTAGTATATGGTATGAAATATGCTTATTGTTACCCTTCCTTTCCTGAATGAAACATTTCTTTCCAACACCATATTTTTTATGTCCCAAATTGTAGTGGAAATTGGTGAAGTACTATTCATTATATCATAGGTAAATCATACTGAAGTATTAAGCTTCTCTTCCCTGGATGCAGAAATCCTAATAGGAATTCCCCTCGGATACCTTTCCAGGAATAATTTTTAAACTATCTTTTGACACAACTTTGAATCGCAGAATTAATGAAAGTTCTTGGTTGAAGTCCTGGAATTCACAGCATGCAGAGAATGGCAACTTTTCTATATTTCTGAGAAACAAAAGCAAAGATTTGAATGATTTCTTCTTCTTTCTATATTTCAGTCAGGGGCTCCACCATAATATCACAAAATTGGATATTAAAGTGATTCATTTCCTATATTTTTTAAAATATCTAAGACAAGACTTGTAAAATGGGGGGGGGGAGAAGAATCCACCTTCCAAACTAGCAGATTAATGTCAGCAATTAGCTTCAACATGTCTACTCACCTAGAGAAAGTTAATAGTGTGTTTAGCCTCATTAGTTAGGAGTACTTTTACATATTGATGCAATGTAGGGAATATAAGTTTTATTGGTTAAAATTCAAGGAAAAAAAATCCTATTGCTTGGCAATTTAGCATCCTCTCAATGTAACAGACAATGCTTTTGATTTTCCTTCATTTTTCCCTATTTAGGTCCCATTCCAATTCCCATTCATAATTGAACCTGACTTCTAGAAACTCACCCATAATGCACGTATATGAAATTCCTTCAGTATTGCCATCAGTGAATTTCCAAGTTTGTTAATCTTGGTTGATGAATGAAGAGGGCATAAAAGATCTGATACCATGGTAACTAAAATCACTGATCTTAGTAATGTAATTGAGGTAGCCACCAGCCATTAATTACCTTCTGGTCTAAACAAGAACTACACAAGGCATCTGTAGAACAGAAGATGTTGAATGATTGATCCAATGCAGCAGGATTATTCATATGAACTACAGTCACCTTCTTGTCTGTCCCAATCACTACATACACATTTCTGTTAGGTGTTGCATGATGATTAATGGTGGTTCTAAAAATGTAAGTTCAGGAGGTCAGACTTAGTCTAGACTCTATATTTTCTTTCTTTGTATTAAGTCCTCCCCTCTTTACATCAATGAACACTCACTCAGCTTCAATTTATTTGTCCAAAGTTATCCCTGCTTTAAGTAATCCAGGCATTGGGTCCTTTTCCTTCCTCTGGTTAGATGTAATATGAGAATAGATACTAAAAGTCAATAACAAATAAATACTTCATCTCAGTTCTTCAGATTAACTGTCATCACTGCTTTCTTAACATCAGGGACTAAAATGTGACATACTATTGAATCATTTGACAGGATTCCCTATCAATTTCTCTTATTTTTTATTTTTGTTTTCATTTTGACATTTATATTGTAGGGAATGGCTTTGGTAGGATTAGTGTGATGGCAAATTAGGCCTCTTACATAATCTCACAAAGCACAGCAATGATTTACTTTGATGATTTATGTAAGAAAAATGGCATACTTTATGTTGCAACTGCTGAAGTAGATCTTGGCAATTCTACAAATATAATAATAATAGAGGTCATGAAAGGAGAAAGTGGCTTGATAAAATAATGCCTCTAACAACTCTAAACATGCCAGAAAAAAATTGAGAGATTGAGAACTGTGCTGTACAATTTTCAGCTAAATTATTATTTCACTGAAATTAAGGATTCAATGGAATGTCAGAAATTTGCATGTCAAATATATTGAAAGGATGGTCCTCTGCAACCCAATCACAAATGCTACTAATTGTGAACTCCCAATAAGTGCCATGGTGAGTTAGACATCCCTGCCAAAGTGGAACAGCATGTATGGGAGATGGATGCTTGAACCTGGGCAGTGAAATCTCTCTGGAGAAAGGAGAGATCATGGGATAGACCACATGCACTCCAAACAGTTGCTCCTCATGAGTAGATCAGATAAACTGAGGTTTTGTGGCCAGTTTATGAGTCGAGTGGCTGGGTATTAAGGGATATCATCTAAGCTCATAGCCATAACACACAAACTTTCGTGGACAGAAAGCTCGGCCAAAGCTCATTTCTAAAATCACATTTGGAATTATTGCTTTGAAAATATAAAATGGCCAGTTTTTATTATATTCACTGGGTGAGTCTCCTTTTTCTTACAGAAGCTTTAAATACAATTTTAAGGACCGGAAAAATATTACTTTGGAATAAACAGGAAAAGGATGCTTAAAGTGTTGATTTTGGAAAGTTAATAATGGACCAAGGTTCCAAAAGGAAGTAGAATAAAAAATTGAAATTTACTATAAAAAGTCTTTCCTTTGGGAAACTATGTTTGTTTTGAGTTTTTTTTTAAAAAAAACGGGATGGAACTTTGAAAGTTGGACACTAAGGGAACTAGAAAAAATAGTTTATAATTAAAGGTGAAGAATACTTAAATTAAATGTATTAATAAAGAATGGAGCAAAACACTTTAACAGTAGATTTTTAAAGGATAATTTTGAACACTGGACTCAGGAATTAAGAATGCCTGATACCATATTATACTTAGTATCATTATTAACACAAAGAGTGTGTTAATAATGTCACAGAAGAATAATAAGCTATATTGCATAAGACTGAAAGTCATTTGAATATGGATTTAAATATGACAAGAGAATGATATGGAAAAAAGATGATATACTGGCTATACAAATGAAATTGGTTGGTACTTTAATACTTAAAGGGGACATTCAAGTATCAAGCCAAGAGTGCTTTAGATAAACTTTTCTTACTGTACAAAACAGATCTTTTAAAGTGTTGAAGGATTCTCTGAGAAGAAAGCAAAAATAAAATGAAATCAAGTTGTAGGACATTATTTGAAGGGACTAAAAACCAATATTGTTAAAAGTATGGGGAAGAAATATAGAGTTGATTTATTTGATCAAGGCTAAAATGGATATATAATTATTTTTGATAACTCTTAATAGGCTTTTGTTAATAAGGAATAAATAGCAATATGTTTAGATTTTGTTATAGTTAGTAAGATCATGTTAGCCCTCCCAGATAAACAGAAAATACTAGATGAGCTGATTCTACTTAATTATATGGATATGTTAACAGAATCTTGCATGTCTGAAGATAGTAATTTCCCGCTACTGCTTTTAATTGCTTGATCAGTTAGAAGAGGTTCTTTCTAAATTTCTTTCTCTGAGCATTAATCCACTGGGGTGCCTGGCTCTCTTGTCCAATTGTTTCCTAGGCAGCATTTCTTTCCTTCATTCTTTAGGCTATCCACTATTTC
The DNA here is from genome assembly GCF_029215685.1 of Pituophis catenifer annectens. Taxonomy (NCBI): domain Eukaryota; kingdom Metazoa; phylum Chordata; class Lepidosauria; order Squamata; family Colubridae; genus Pituophis; species Pituophis catenifer. The sequence continues at coordinate 103,647,319 of NW_027256882.1, forward strand.
ATTAGAAATATGGGATGAAGAGAAGTGATATAATACTGAAATTGTTTATACTTGTGACAAAAGCTATTTCTTTTTATCTTTTTATCTCTTTTCTACCCTATTTATTTATATTATATTTTTTGTAGTTTTATTAGTTTTTATTTTTTTCTAATTGTAATTTTTAATCAAAATTGTCACAAAAAACCTAATGCTACTCATTGTGAAGTGTTCTTTTTTTGGTGCTACTGTTGATCTTTGTATAAAACATATATTAATATAAAGTTGTCTAATAGTAAAATGAACTACTATTCTTTCTATTAAAGGTAAAGGTTCCCCCACACATGCGTGCTAGTCATTTCCGGCTCTAGGGGTGGTGCTCATCTCCATTTCTAAGCCAAAGAGCCAGCGCTGTCAGAAGACGTCTCCATGGTCATGTCGCCAGCATGACCCAACGCCAAAGCATCTTAGCCACCAAGCCACCGCGTCCCAAGTATTCATTCTATTTCATTCTACAGTTTGCCAAATACACTTAAAAATTCCTGTATTATTTAGTTGAAATCAACATTCTATCAGTTAAGTTTTTAATACGAAGTATCAAATATATTTGATCATTTCTTCTACATACATCAACTTTTGATTTCAAAATAATATGTGCTGCCAATTCAGGTTGTTAAGTATTTCTAAGAATATGTCTAAGAATCATTATCATTTACGTTAAAAAATTCTTAAGAATATAATGCAATCAGTCAATACAGTCATGGTATAGATTACTAAAATTTTACAGCTATAATTTTCAAGAAAAGAGACATTCCTAATTAATTAGTAATAGCGTAGTACTTGGATTTACTTGTACGCAGTAAAAAAAGTTTTGTTTAAAATCTTCCTGTATTCAGTTCCAGCATTTCTAAAAAATATGTTTTCTATCACACCCTTCCTGCTTTTGAAAACTATTTGTCTTCTGTATGCTGAGCATTAATCAATATAGATTTTATCTAATAGCCATCTCTATTAAAAGAGATAATGCTTCTTTAAGCTGAGTTGGAGTTTTCAAACAACCATATTTCTAATTTAAATGCAGTCTAAAGCTGATTTATTGGGGCATACATGCCATTGACCTTAATGGGATTTGTTCCTGAGTAAACATTTATGTATTTACTTAAAAGATTTATATACCTCTCAGCAACACAATTTTCAGGATGCTTTATATAAAATTATGCTGTAATTACCTAAGCAGCAGTTGTTCTGAAAACATTGAAATCATATTGTTGAATGACTTCATCTATGAGATATTGGAATGATACTTTTCAAACATGAATACTTATAGCAATTCTCCATATAATTATTCAACTAGAATGAATAGAATTAGATGGATATGTAAACTGCTGCACAATTTATTTATTATATCATCACCATCATATCTATATCTTATCATTCAATGATATTATCCAAATGCTAATGATAATATTCTAAACCTAATATTCCTACATTGGCACTTTTTAAACATTTGATGTATTTGTTGACATTCTAAATTAATATTAGTGGAAAGTTTTTGTTTTATTTTAAAAGAAATATAAATATTTAGAATGCATTACATATAAGTAATAATGATCTGCTGCAGTTCTTTCTCTCTCTTTCCTCTTCCCTTTCTCCCTCTTTTTCCTTCTCTCCTTCTTTCTCTCCCTTTCTTTCCCTTTCTCTCCCTCTCTCTTTCTTTCTCTCTCCCTCTTTCTCCTCTCCTTCTCTCTTCCTCTTTCTTTCTTTCTTTCTTTCTTCTTTCTTTTTCTTTCTCTTTCTGCAGGCAGAGTTCTGAATATGAGAATCCCTTGAAAATGTAATTCAATGATCCCAATCTTCCATGTTGCACTGGTAACAAGTCTCTTGTCTGCTCATATATGATATAGTTCTAGGGATGAAAGTGGAGATTGCCAGGGTCAACCTTATCATCAACATGTGCTCCCTGTAGGTGTCCAATATCTTTGGTTGTGTAGCAATCAAGACGTTACTCAGCAGAGCAGAAGCAGCATTTCTCCCCTGCCTTCTCAGTTGTCCTCTCTCTTTCTGAGTGATAGGCAATTCGGCTAGGGATTGGCTCCACTCCATTCCATCTAACAAGAGATTTCACACTCAAATGAGTATGACAAGTTAACAGCTGCTCTCTCCAGCTGAAATTCCTTGCTCAGCCTCTGCCTGTTAATAATAGGATCAGCCCTGGATTAACCATTAAGCAAAATAAGCACGTGCTTAGGACGCCAAGGAAAGGGGGCAACACAGAGTCCCCCCCCCATCTATCATGCCCTTAACTCTTTCAGTACCACACTTGCCTTTAGTTTGTTGAGCCTTAATGTTTTGGCAGTAGACAAGACATGAACAATAGAAAAGGTGAAGGGACCAATGTTGGGCTGAGCTTAGGACATCAGCTGACTTTAAACTTGAAGTGAATAGGATGGGACTATGGGTCCTTCCTGGTGCTAAAGGGCAAAAGGAGTAGACTATCAAAAGTTGAGAAAATTTGCTTTATTTACTTTATTAGTTTTCAGGAAGTCAAAAAAAGTATACATTCAATTAAACCTATCTCAAAACAATGCTATCCAATCCTGTTATTTAGAAGTTTACTATTTCATTTTGGTTTGAGTGATGCCAGGTGTGAGTTTTCCTTTAATAAGTTACGTCTAACAAATGTTGCTTCAAAATGTAACTCTTTGTGTATTTTTCAATTTATGAATTCAATGAAGAAAATAAATTAAGCTGTTTACATCTTCACTAAAACTTCTGCAAGAAGAGAATTTTATTAGCCAGTTTGGTCCAGTGCTTAAGGCACCAGGCTAGAAAACAAGAGACTGTGAGTTCAAATCCCACCTCAGTCATGAAAGCCAACTGGGTGACTTTGGGCCAGTCCAATCCACCTTACAGGGTTGTTGTTGTGGGGAAAATAGGAGGAGGAAGCTGCATTGGATATGCTCACTGCTTTGAGTTCTCTGTAAAAATAATAAAGGCGGGATACAAATAAATAAATAAAAACATGCATATTTCCCCATGAATTTTTGCTTTTTGCAAGATTCGATCTTGCAATTTTGCTTATGCTTGCTGCCGCTGTCTATTGTCCTGTCTTCAGTTCACAGTCCCTAATCTGCAAGGTTACCCTGCACAGAGAGATGAGGTTTTCAACCTGCTCTTCCAGTACTTTAACTCCATTGCTCTTGCTGGATAATTCAGCTATTATGAGTCCATCAGGTCCAGTCTGTATTGCCCAGAAAAAAAGAAGCAATTGATCAATCAAGAGAAAGGGCAATTGCCCCTTTCCGATATCTTTTCATTGTTGAGGAGGTTTAACAGCAATCACCCTGACCTCTCAAATGGTCTCCATAACTTTTTTTTCTTTTTCAAAGACAAAACCAAAAATCTCTTTCCTTTTAAACATTTCAGCCGTGAACCTTCCGTAACTCGATTTTTCTATTTCCAAATTTGGTGTTTAAACTAGGTTTAGTGTGTCCTGAAAGGCAGTTTGGCGTAGGGGTTAAGTGGCACTAGGCTAGAAATTGGAAGCTGGGTGAGTTTTTCTAGTCCTACCTTAGCAACAAAGCCAGTTGGTTGACCTTGGGCTAGTTGTTCTCTTTCACCTTTAGGAAGGAGACCACTTCCCAGAAATTTGTCAAGAAAACCTCAGGGACTACTAATCCAGGCAATTGCCAGGAGTCAACACTGACTTGTAAATATATCACATCCTGCAATTCTACAATGATTTATTAAATACTGTAAAGCCCAGTTTAATAAGGATACATTTTGATTATGCTGTCATTAAACTCATTGAAATCACAGGGGACGGCTGTTAACACAGAGGGAGAGATTCAGCAACAGCTGGCTTCCCTCGGTCTCTGAGAGGCAGCCAGTCCACATCTGAGGGAGCTGGCACTGCTCTTTCCCTCTCAAGGTCTGGAGCCCTGCAGCTGCCTACTTATTAGTACCTAGGTTGGAGCCGGCCATTAGCTAAGATAAGGCGCTGAGGAGCAGGAAGGAAAGTAAAAACAAAAAACAGACAAAAAGACAAAAAAAAAAAAAACTTTCCCTGGCCTTTCCTACTAGCATCCACCTCTGAGGCAGGGTTTTTTTTTTTTAAAGCAAGCTCGCCCAAGGAAAAGCCCAGAGCCAGGTGTCACGAGTCACGCAATCCCCAGATGGGGCCCTTTGGAAAGCTGGCGCCGCTACCGCTGCCGCCGCCTTCTCCTCCTCCTTTGCCCTTGGCCAACCGAGCCTCTTCTCCCGACTCCCCACCTGCCTGGGACTCCCGCCCTTTTCCCTCGCCCTCGGCGTTTTTCCGATGTCCGCACACAGGTGTCAGCGATTGGGTAGAATATGCAAATGCGCCGGTGACGTCACGCAGCGCTGGTCCAGACAGCAGAAATAGGGCAGGAATTCAGCAAAGCGGCATTTACACACCTCTTCGCGCCTGGATTGCGGCTGAAGCTGCCGCTGCCTCGTCCTTCTTTTCCGCCTTTTTTTGTTTGTTCGTTTGTTCGTTTGTTTGTTTGGCTTTTCTCTCTCCCCCCCCCACCTTTCCATCCCTTCTCCCTCCTTCTCTCAATTCAGGCCACTACCACCCCTTCATGATCTCCCCTCGCCGCCCTTCCCAACGCTCCCGCAGGCTTCGCGTTGCTTTCCCCGAGGACGGTTTTCTTTCGAGAGCAAAAGCGCCCCAACTCTGACGTCTCCTTCCCTTCAGTCGCGCCGGGCTCTTTTCGCTTGGAGGTGCGCCTGCTGCTCTCGAGCTACTCCAGGTAAACCTTCATCTCCAAGCGTTGGTAGGAAGGAGCTGGCAAGCTGGCTGTTTCTTTTCTCCCTTCGCCGCCGACCAGGGGAAGGAATGACCCAAGTGATGCGCTTCTCTCCACTATCCCGTCCCCGCGCAGGAACAGAGCAATTCGGGGTTTGTGGGGGAGGGGGCGGCAGAAAGCTTCCTCCCTTTTTTTTTTTCCCTGCGGAGGATGGAAGAGGTCTGCACGCGAGAGTTTCCACGCCGTCAACTTAGGAGGCAGTTAAAGCGGGGCCGCCCCGAGCGAGCTGCGCTCTCGGAATGCAACGGGAGGCGGGTTGGGGGATTAGGCGTGTATGTGTGTGTGTACGCGCGCGCTGGGTGGGGGGAATCCAGCGAGTAAAAAAGAGGAGGTGAGGGGGAAGCGTTGGAAGGGCACCTGGCCCAAAAAGCAGAAGCCACAAGCTCCGGAGGGAGCTCGCTCTTCCTTTCCCGCTTACTGGGAAGGTAGGTGAATGGGTGGATCTGTGTGTGGAAACAGTAGCGGATGGCTATATAGAAGAGCTGTAGTTCCGTCGTTTTTTCCAAACCTATTTCTCTGGGCGCTTTTGCATTTTTATTTATTTATTTTTTGGGGATAGGGGGCTGGCTGGAGAACTTTGAATTGAATGCGTAGCTTGAGTCCCGCGATTGCGCATTGCCAATGGCCCGTGGAAGAGACTCCGGGAATCGGAGCGGCTGGCTTAGTCGAGCGCTAGTTTTGAGAGAGAGGGAGAGGGGGAGAGGGAGAGAGAGAGAGAGAGAGAGAGAGAGAGAGATGCTCTCCTTTAGGACGGCGAGTTGGAGGGAGACGCTCGGCTCGCTTTTCGTTTTCAGTCCTGTCCCCTCTCCGTTAGAGACCTCGGGGTGGGAGAGAAGGGAAGCTTTTCCTGTCCCACGGTTAGCGCGGCGGGTTCTTGGCCCGCCCAATTGTCAGAAGCAGCCCAGGTTTGTCCTGCGGTGGGAACCTGGAGGCTTTGGGTAGGTTCTGCGAGCTTATATAAAATGCCTGCCCATCGCATTGCGCCCCTTCCAGTTATGTAAAGATGAGAAAGGAAGTTAAAAAACAGCGAGTCAAAGCAAATGCGAACGTGAAATAAAATCAAGCGAACTGTAATTTATACAGGTAGCGTTCCCTATACCGCTCCACTCTTTTCTTTCTTTGCAAATCAGCGGTGCTTTTCACCACTTCCATGCTCGGCTTTCTATACATGGCCTGCACTTTTCTCACTTTCTGATGGTCCCATCCATTGGATCCAGCCACAACTTTCTCAGTCTTCTTGGTCTCCTCAGTTTCATATATTTGATTTGCAATTCCATCCTTGGGCATACATCTTTTGTACTTTCATATTCAAGTCACATTTTTTTAATACTTCCATTCATTCTTGACCTTATCTAGATTACCACAAAACACATTTAAGTATTCCATTCCCACTGCCTTCAACTTTTATGTTTCATTTAATGTACCCAACTCTCACATGTAACAAGGGAAGCATAAGAGTTATTGCACATGGAACCATATTGGCTTCTTTCAACAAATGTTTTTTTCTTTTTCAATAGATTCCATACTAGCAGCATTTATTAAAAAAATGTTTCCATTTTCTCATCCTTGGTGACCATTCTACCGTAGGTATAACAAATTAATCTATCTAAATAAAATGCTAGTTGTTTGCTATTTATGTATTATTTTGCAATTATTTACTCTATTTTCCTTGTCAATACTGTATTGTTGGCTGTGACATGAATTTTGGATGCTTTGTCCCTGTTGTGTCACATGTTGCATCACATAACCTATGGGAAATTCACTGCAAAACATTTGGATTCTCAGCCAACAATGTAACTATCTGCACATGTACTTTATTCAACATACAAATCAATCCACCTTTGACATTGTTACAAACATTAGTTGTACATGTGTCCAAAAATACATTACATAAGCAAAGGGGACGTCTTACATTTTTTAATTCCCTGCTAATTTATTATGCATTCTATTCATTTTCATGCAAGTTTTCCAATCTGGTCCTCTTATATTAACCTTTAGTTCAATATTAGCACAAAACATTATGTAACTTAAACCTTTTCATCATGCATCTTTTCTAAATCAACAACTATAATCACCTTCCCTATTTTTATACATTTTCCAATGACCCTCCTCCCATTTTCTGCATGTTCCCTTTCCAATGTAGAGTTGCATTGCTCTTCCCAGCTTTGGCTCATTGTCTTTTTTACTATTTTCTTCAATCAGAATTCTGCCAAATGCCTTCGCAGATACACTTAATGAACAATTACCCATGAAGTTTCTGCCATCTAGAAGACATTTGTAAAGGATACATTCTTCCCATCAGGCACAGATGTGATTTTCACATCCTTATTTTTCCATAAGTCAGCCAGGTCCATATTTTAACAGTTCTCCAGTTATACCATCTACACCTGTAGCCCTACTTTTTTAAAAAACCATTTTTCAAGTATCTTTTAGTTCCCTTCTTTTCCTTTGAATGCTTACTTTATAGCAGTTGTTTTAATTCCACTTGTTGGCATGTTGCTATAATGTCTATATAAATCTGTAAAATACTCTGTCATGTTGTGTCGGCTACATTTTGGGTTATTTCATTCAGTTTTTGATTCCATTTATTTTTTTGGAGGCTTCTTGTTTAGTTCTTTTCAGCCAGTCCAGAACAAGTACTTATTCCCCAAAAAATTATCTGCATTTTTCTGCTCTTAAAATCGTAGTCATTCATTGCTTCCATTATAACTCCAGTTAGTTCATGGCACTGAAAATTCTTAGTGGTTTCCATATATTTCCGTTTCTAAAATATACTTTATTAAATTTCTTTAAAAACTAAAAAACCCAAAGAAAATAAAAAAGGAAAAATAGGAAAGGGAAAGATGCAAAGGAATAAAGAAAAAATAGAGTAACTTCGAATCCAAAATTAATAAAGCACTTCTTTAAGCTTCTAGCACAAAGTCCCAAAATGGTTTCCGTGTAGAAACAAAGCTAGTCAAAGTCTCTCCTTTAATCAAGGTAGTTAATTTGGCAATCTCAGCGAGTGCCATTAACTTCTCCATCCATTTTTCCTTTGTGGTAAGCTGGAAGTCTTTCCAACTCTGTGCATACAGAAGTCTCACTACAGTTATTTATAAGAACAAAACCCAAGTTTTTTTTCTTCAACCGCTTATCCATCAAATTGATATCATATTTCCATTCATTCATTCTGGGAGATTAATCTGCATTTTTCTTATATTCAGTTCCTTTATTTTTATTTTTATTCTAATTTCTTTTGCTTTTATTATTAAAAATTATGTAAGAGCCAAGTTTGAAATGATGCAGTCACACAGTCACCCAGACTGCATCATTTCAAACTTGGCTCTTACATAATATACCATAGGGTTCAGAGAAACTTATTTCTAAGTAAAAGCATATTGAAATATACCATAGGTACAAAAGTAAGCCACACATGCATTTTGTGAGACTGCATTCCATATTTAGAAGACATAAGTGCAAAGCTCAGCCTTAAGGTTTGCTAAAAAAAATGAGAGTTCAACATTTATTTCTAAGTATATTAAATGATCCTAAAATTTCAGTGATATAATACAAACTTTTATGACTCATCTACTCTGATCTACTTAGAAACTTTTAAGTATGCTTTATTTCTTTATTAGGATAAAGAATAAATTGTTTCATCAAATGTATGAAATAACCATAATAAAATTCATGTTTTTATTCATGTAAAAGTAAAAAGTACCTATTCTTAAGTAAAAAAAACTGAATAAAGATAAATGTTTGAGAATCTTCTGAAATGGATACTGAGGTACTGAACATAATTTTTGAATTTACAAATAATTATAATTAAGAGGTCACTATATATCAAGTTACATTTCTTGTGTTGTTTCTTTTAATTTTGTTATAAAGTCCAAATTGAAACAAGTAATTCCAAGAAATGTCCAAAGGATTTTATCTCTAATAGTGTATGTTCTAAATAATGTCTTTAATGAAGATATACAATAATTAGCAAAGATTTAAGGATTTTTCCTGTATTTATGAATGAGGGGAAGGAGGACTCTTTGATGAATAATTATACCAAAATTTTAAGTATTAAATCACACAAATTCCTTTCTTATGTTTTAATTCAGGAAGATATTGGTTACATGGCAGGGTATTTTAAATAATGTTAGTTGTTTTTAAAAAAATAACTGGAAAGGTTTAAAAGAAAAGTCTTATTTAGTTTTTCTTCTTTTGCAGTTTCTAAACATTTTTTCCTTTTTAAAATGTTGGTAGATATTTTATAAGAAATTACCATGAAATCTCTTTGATGTGTTGTCATGTAAGACATTTTGGTAGTCATGGTAAACTTGTTTCTAGTTCTACTAGGTTACTTGGAACTTTTACAGCAAAGATGAGCTGTCCCTCAGTTGTAGTTCTGAAATCCTTGGAATTGCAGCTCTGATTTTCTCATTATTTTGCCCCTAGGTGTCGCCTGTGCTGAATTTAAAATTCTGGGGAAAATGTTGCTATGTGTGTGTGTGTGTGTGTGTGTGTGTGTGTATACTTGGAAGACAAGTATATACACACACACTTGTATACTTGTATACTTGTATAAGTATACACACACACACAAGTGTGTGTGTGTATACTTACAAGAGAACTTCTTTCAGGGTCTTGCCTTCCTTCTATTAGCATCTTTTTCTATATTGCATTAAGAACTTTAGACATGCTTGGTAATGATTATCCTGATTAAAATCTTACAGGTATTCATAGGGAAATCAGTGAAGAAAGATAGCAGTACTTCTTTTTAGAAACATACTATGCCTTAATTTTTTTAAGGGATACCTTGGAAAGATAGTAATGTGTTTGACTTCATGTATGAATCATGATTATAACTAACCTCATGCGAGATAGCAGCTGATTGAAGTTTATGGTCTTGAAGTATCAATTTTGCTTAAAACTGCATTTGCAAAAAAGTCTTCTAAAAACCCCTTTTACCATAATTTGTAAATAATAGAACTAATATAAAGATTAACATTCATAATTAGAGCAAATGAGATAAGATCACATGAGAATAACATTGAGTAAATTAATAGTCTAAAAAGCCTGATGAAACTTAAAAGGAAAAAAAATTGGCTGCATTAAGATATTAATAATTACTTTATCTTTTAAATATAATACATATATTATAAATAAACTTCCCAGAAGAGATTGTTTCACAGATGGTGCATTGCATTTGAAAACACTTCCCTATAATTACACTCCCTAACTTCAAAGAACATATAGAGAAAATGATACAACGAGGAGATCATTTTTATGTAATAAACGAGATTATTTTTTTTAGACAGATCTGGCATCTTCTAGAAATGATTAAAGATTACTTCTTTGTACTATGCTGCATCACGTTTTAATTTTGATGCCCAGTCCTAATATATCAGAAATGAGTGAGGTCTATTTTCATAACCTTCCATCATCAGTATGGTGAAAGTCACATAATCTCTCAACTATCTCATTTTTAAATCTCTGTTCTATTTTCTGTTCTTGGAAAGCATTTTATTTTCATTATTGTGTATGGTTTATAACATTTTCTTCATATTTTTTTGGGGGGAGGGGGAGAAAATCAATTGGATTTTTGTGCTAATATTTTCTTTTGCTTTGTCTTTTGCTATCTGTCCCAACCCATTAAGGAGACCATAAAGGTTCTTGGTGGCCCAACTAGTGGTAACCAGTGATTTTTCTAGCAAAATACGAAATGATTCAAAAAAGTTTGCTCAAAACTGTCATGATGGCATCCATACCATAGTGTTAAAGAAAGTTTTATTAAATGAAAGCTGCAATTTTCATTAAAAGCATGATTATTAACTTGACCTTTTTAAGTAACTCATTCCAAAACTTTTCTGTAACACAGTTTTAACATAATTAGAGCAGATTCTATGGAGCTCCAAATTTGGGCAGGGAAAGGAAAAGCAAAAGGTTCCCCCCCCCTAGTTTTTTATTTTTTTTACAAACATATCAATGTGTGAACAGTGTGGCACCTGAGTTCTTACATTTTAATACAAATAAAATAATATTCATCATATTTACCACGTTTGAAAAGCTTATATAGTTCTGGTAATAGTACACATATTTTTGTTGTTATTCAATATTTCAATACGTTATTTTTATGCCAATCATCATATTTTGAGCAAAAGTTATAATGCAAAAATTAGGTGCTTTTATTGCTTCAAAGTCACTTTAATTATACAAAATTATAAGGAAGAAATTATGAGGAACGATAATGTTCTGGCACAGAAATACATTTTACCCTTTGGTCTAACATGCATGCTGTCATGTAGATTCAAGTTTGCTTTGAACACTGTTCAGTTAACTATTTGACAGTAATAACTAAGCAAAGCATAGTATAGGGATTGTACCTGTGTTAGGTGGCCCAAGGAAAATAGAGAAATGATTGGACTGAAATTTTTGGGGATGTGCTGAATTAGTTACAATGAAATCAGTGTGCCTTCTGTTAATGTATCTTATATATCAGAATATCAAATGAAAATACGACTCCCGTTGAATGGATAAATATTTTAAATTTCTTCAGAAGCTTTCCCTATGGCAAGCAAAGCCATGATTTGTGATCTACTAGTTATCTGGTTCTAGTCACCATTTGCTAAGTAGAATAGTAGTTGAAATGGAAAGCACACATATACTGTAGAAGGAAAAGTTTATTGTATTTCTGTTCTCCTAGCATATCCCTGAAGTATTTTCTCATTGAAGAAACCAACACTCTGCCTTTAAATAGGTAAAATGGAAGACATGAATTGGACTGTTACAGGGAGACTGAGTCAAAATTTGTCATAAGAGAGAAAAATGGATTTTTAGGATCTTCTGATCCATTCAATTTGCTAGAAGTTATTTAAGGCTACACTACCTGATATACTTTTGTTCCAGCATTAAATATGCCTTCCTAATCTCTAATCTCTGGTTTGGCTGTAGTGTAACTCATTCAGTTCCTTCTAAGTTTTCTCTCCCTCTGTTTTTTTTTCTTCTTCTCATGCTACCACTGCTTAGTTTTCAACAATTTAATGCAGTTCAAATAAGTTCACTGTTACAGTTCAGATGGCATGAAGTTTATAATTTTGAATTTAAATGTGAATTTATATTTCTTTAATAACATGTGATTTTTTTCCCTATTTGATTTTATATTCTTTTCTTTCCACTGAATTCTTAGCTATAATTCAGGACAGAGAGATAGGAGACAAAACTTTATTTATTGATTATTATTTTTCTGCACTCAAATATCACACATTAAGGCTGGGTTAGTCAAGGCATCTTATTTATCAAAATTTAAGAAATTAATCTCAGAATATATAGATAATTAAGTGCAGATATAATTCAGCTTCAAGGTGATTTGCTGATAGGGTTAATATACAATTAGGGTAGTTTCTTAAAAGAACTAGTGGTATTTTATAAAACCAACAGACAGTAAAATTATTTTTGAAATTGCCCAGCAATACAACTGCTGCAGGAAAATGACTTTTAGAAAATGTGCCAGAGGCTAATTGTTTTTATGAAAAATACAAGGAAACTATTTACAGAATGATAGATCATGAAAGGGATATTTGACGCATCAAGTTCAATGTAAGGATCTTCATTACAGCATGCCTTGCATTTGAATGCATCCATTGAAGGAATGTGTCAGGGTTCCAAGGAACACCCCCAACAAAAAAAACCCCCTAAGGCCTGAGGTTCCTAAAGTTCCAATTGATTAGAGATGTCATGTTAGCACATCTGGGAAAACCCTAATCTGAAAGCTTCCAGGTTTTCTCCATCCAGTTAACAGTTCACAGCTCTGCCCCACACCCACAAGTTCATCACATTGTCCAATCAACTTTTCACAACTTTCAACAATCTTCTGGCAGTCTCTATCAGATACGGGCAAAAGTCCTTGAATATGGAATGTTGTTATGACTAACTTTCTACCGCTCCAACAACAATCCCCTCCCAACTTCCCCAGCTAAAATATGTGGCAGTTAAGAAGCAAAAAGAAAATTGTCTTCCAAAACTGACAGAATGTGTATCATCACACTTGGAAATTGTTTCTTTTATCTAACTGCTTTTACTGATAAGTTTCTTCTAAGATAGAAGTATCTACAGAATCTTAGCACCAGAAGCTCTGACTCTTTGGTACATAGGTATGATGCAGATAGAAAAGGGGTGTGGGCTTGTATTGCAGTGGCATAATAATGACATGCTTTCATTATTCTATTTCTTCTTTTCCTTCTACTCCAAGGCTGCTGCGATTCCAATATTTAACTGGAATTTGCCTTCCTGGCATTTGGGATTAAGTAGAAAACACATCTTCATCTTCTGCTGTGTAACATCTTTTCAGGTCTTTGAAAACTCTATTTTGTATGCACACACACAAACTAATAATAATAATAATAATAATAATAATAATAATAATAATAATAATAATAATAATAATAATAATAATAATAATATATATATTTCTATACCGCCCTTCTCCCGAAGGGAGACAAAGCACAAAGACAAACAACAATTAAAATAATTTTAAATTATTAAATAATTTCGGCTCAATATTAAAACCTCCCAAAATTTAAAACATCCAATTTAAAATCATTACATTGATAGCCCGGCCTGGCGGAACAGCAGGGTCTTAAGGGCACAGCGAAATACCCTAAGGTTGGAGATCTTACGCATTTCCGGGGGCAGTTCATTCCACAGGGCTGGGGCTCCCACAGAGAAGGCCCTCCACCTGGGTGTTGCCAGCCAACATAACTTGGCCGATGGCACCCTGAGGAGACCCTCTCTCTGGGAGCGAACTGGCCGGTGGGAGGCTACTGGTGGCAGAAGTCGGTCTCGAAGGTACCTGGCTCCTATGCCATGGAGCACTTTAAAGGTGGTAACTAACACCTTGAATCGCACCTGGAAGACCCCTGGGAGCCAGTGCAGCTTGCACAGGAGGGGTTTCACGTGGGCACAATGGGTTGCACCCATAACCACCCACGCGGCCGCATTCTGGACCAGTTGGAGCATCCGAGTGCTCTTCAAGGGGAGCCCCATGTAGAGAGCATTACAATAGTCCAGCCGGGAGGTGACAAGGGCATGAGTGACTGTGCGCAAGGTGTCCCGGTCCAAAAAGGGCTGCAACTGGCGAATCAGGCGAACCTGATAAAAAGCCCCCCTGGCCCCGGCCGTCATATGTTCTTCAACAGACAGCCGTGTGTCCAGGAGGACACCCAGATTGCGAGCCCTCTCTGTGGGGGGCAGTGATTCACCCCCAATAGTCAGCGATGGCACCAGCTGACTATATTGGGATGCCGGAAGCCACAGCCACTCGGTCTTGGGAGGGTTGAGTCTGAGCCTATTTCTCCCCATCCAGACCCACACGGCCTCCAGGCAGTGACTCATCACATCAAGGGCATCGTTGGGGTGGTCTGGGGTGGAGATATACAGCTGAGTGTCATCAGCGTACTGATGGACTCTCACCCCAAAACCACGGATGATCTCATCCAGTGGCTTCACATAAATGTTGAACAGAAGGGGCGAGAGGACCGACCCCTGCAGCACTCCCCATGCGAGGCGCATTGAGGTCGACCTCTGCACCCCTGCCAACACAAACTGCGAATGGTCGGAGAGGAAGGAGGAGAACCATCGCAAAACGGTGCCCCCTATTCCTAACCCCCTCAACCTCTGCAGCATGATACCATGGTCGATGGTATCAAAAGCCGCTGAGAGATCTAATAGGACCAGGACAGAGGAGCAACCCCTGTCTGAGCCGTCCAGAGATCATCCACCAACGCGACCAATGCTGTTTCTGTGCTTTACCCCTGCCTGAAGCCCGACTGGTACAGGTCCAGATAGATAGCTTCATCCAAGTGCCGGGGAAGCTGTCATGCCACCACGCTCTCAACAACCTTCGCCACAAAATGAAGGTTGGAGACCGGACGGTAGTTAGCTAATTCAGCCGGGTCCGGGGAAGGCTTCTTGAGGAGGGGCCCACCACCGCCTCTTTCAAGGCAGCGGGAAAGGCATCCTCACTCAGAGGAGCACTTATAATCCCCTGGAGCTAGCCTCGTGTAATCTCCCGGGAGGCCAGTACCAACCAGGAGGGACACGGATCCAATAAACACATGGCAACACTAATCTTACCCAGAACCCTGTCCATATCCTCTGGAGCCACAGGATCAAACTCCTCCCAGATAATATTCTCAAGACCTACCCTCGTCTCCTCCCCTGGACTCATCCAATTGGAGTCCAAGACTGATACAGGTTTGTATGATACAGGTAGTCCTCAACTGACAACAGTTCGCTTAGTGACTATTCAAAGTTACAGTGGCACTGAAAAAAAATTAACTTTTTTCACATTTATGACCATTTGCAACATCCCCATGGTCATGTGATTTACATTTGGCTGCTTGACACCTGATTCACATTTATGACAGTTGCATTGTCCCAGAGTCGTGTGATTCCCCTTTTGCAACCTTCTGACCAGCAAAGTCAATGGGGAAGCTGGATTCACTTAACAACCGTGTTACTAATTTAACAACTGCAGTGATTCACTTAACAAATGTGGCAGGAAAAGTCATAAAATGGGGCAAAACTCACTAAACAAATTCTCACTTAGCAACATAAATTTTGGACTCAATTGGGGTCATCAGTTGAGAACTACTTGTAAACTAAATATTCTCAATTCCTTGGGTTTCTTGTCAAAGGATTTAGTTTCTCATTCCAATCAGTCACTTCATCCTTCTTAAAACTATATCAAATAATGTGACTTTTTAAAATATGTGCCCATAGCTGCCTATGATATGAAGGTAAGGTCTTACCATATCAATTAATGTAGAACCATTAATGCTTTTTCTTTTCTTTCTGCATCACACTGGTGACTCATACTTGTTTTGTCATTAGTTGCTATTCTGAAATCTTTCCATAAATATTATTACTAGGTTAGGTATTCTTATTGTATATCTCTACCAAAATAAGAATTGAATATACTTGTATATTTTCTTTATTACCTGTTAGCATTTGCTGTCATCATTAAGCAGCTGATATATTGATGGTCATCCTTTTATTTAAAGCAGCCCTTTTTGTTCTTCTTTTGCCGAGCTACCCTACAATTCCGGGATACCTGTCTGTACTTGCTGTGGATCACTGTCCCTCTTTCTATCTCCGTACAATATGTCCCCTTTTTTGTTGATTTTTGCAGTCCTTCTCTTATTTTTTCACTATTGGCAATTGTGTCTTTTGGTTTTTCTAAGAAACTTTCTTTCACTTTGAACTCTCTCTTCTCCTTTCACAAACTCTTTATTCTAAATTCACTAAAATTCTCTTTCTTTGAAGTCCAAGATACGTGTTGGATTGTATTATGTTAGCTGCATTGCTTTTATACTAAACTCTTAAAAGAACTCCAATGTTACATGGTCCTTTTTTCCTCCCCATCCCTCAGCCCAGTGTTTCTGATATTACCACTTCCCCCCAAGAAGTTTTCTCTATAGATTAGTTTCAGGTTAGAAAGAGTCAGGAATAGCTGATCTTTCTCCACCCATGAAGGAGAAAGTTGTCAGCAAGTCAGGGCAATAAGTTATTGGAAAAATCATCCTTGGCAGTGTGTCTCCAACAGATGTCAGGGCAATTAAAGTCTCCCATCAGCACTACTTCATGCCTATCTGAAAGAACCGCAATTTGCTTTAAGAAAACATGAACTATATATTGCTTTAGGAAAGCATGAGCTTTTCATTGGGCAACATACCACAACAACCGCTTTTTTAAAATATCTGTCTGTCTGTCTGTCTGTCTGTCTGTCTGTCTGTCTGTCTGTCTGTCTGTCTGTCTATCTATCTATCTATCTATCTATCTATCTATCTATCTATCTATCTATCTATCTATCTGTCCTCTACTTATTTTAATCCAGATGCTCTCTCTTAATGCCCATTCCATTCACTGGAATGCATGGCAGTTATTTTTAACCTATTGTAGGACACCTCCTTTCCTGTTTATTTATTAATCACATTTATATGGCTGTCAATCTTACGCAAAGTGACTCTGGGCAGAATCTACTTTTTTTTTTTTAAGTACTTTTCGCTTACTATATTTCAGATACTTAAGTTGTTCTACTTACATTCTTTCTGTAAAATTACTATTTAAAAATAATAGAGTGACAACAAATTATTTGCAAAAGTATGCATCTGCTGAAAAAAAAGGGGACTGACATATTATAAATAGTAAGAAACAATATTAAAAATAAAGATACAATATCAGAACTCCTTTATATAAATCAATAGTAAAATTGTATCTGGAATCTGAAGTGCAATCCTGAATCTTTAAAAAAGGATATAGTGGAGCTAGATAAGATTCAGATTATCAAGGGGCTGGAGCAGTCTCCTGGACTTCTGGGGAAGAAATAACAATCTGAAGATGGTTCTACAATAAGCAAAGCTGATGACTGTAGTAGAATGAAGAGCCAGCAAAAAGATAGCCTCTTTGTAATTCCTCTCTGGACAAGGAGAGGATTTGAACTAAAGTGCTCCAGAGAGTTGCTGCTTATGAGGAGACTGCAAGGCAGCAGTTTCTGGTGGGTTAAATGCTCTGGGAGCTGAGGGAATAGCCATCTTTTGCTTAAATCATGCCCAGCATTTTCCAAAGGACACTGGCTTCACATACTTCCTTTTCTAATCACTTTGGAAAATTGCTTCTTAACTGCTTTTCTTTTTCTTTATTCTTTTATTCACTTATTTTTGTTTTTATTTTTCTGTTCTGTACTTTTTATTAGTTCCTTTTGTATTAGCTTTTATTGTGGTAATCTTAATTTTTAATAAAATTACTAAAATCCCATGAGGAAAACTTGCAATATTCGGGCCTTTTTAGTTTAGAAAAGAGAAAGAATGATTGAAGGATACAGAATTACACATGGCAGTGTGACTACTCTGAAAGGCATCTGCTGGAAGAGAAAAATAGGCTTCCTTGTGCAGTTGGTTGGCCACCATGAGAAGAGATGGGTAGAGTAGATGGGTCATCTCTCTGAGCTAGCAGGGGACTGCTTATATTCTTACGTTCTTAGAAGCTGACTCTTATTACTGTATACATCGATTCATGTTTTTTGTACTTTTCCTATAGGATAAAATGAAATTGATCCTCATACTATTTCCATATCAGAATACCATCATAAGTATATTTTTTAAAAAAATCCTGAAATCTTTTTTACAAAATCCTCAATTTCCAATAATGGTTGATGGCTTACTTTTCCTGTGTTATGAAAAAAAAAGTGAGGCTAAGCTCACTTCTATATCAGACTGTTAAAATATGCCTGTTAGAAACATTTTACAAAGAGTGGATCTTGCAATTGTATATTAGGCATAGGAGAGAAAAAACGTATAGTTGGTTCCTGGGCATTCATTGTAATCTGTGCTTAATACAAAATTACAGCTGAAATGAAATCATGTTTTATTGTTTATCCCCATTTCCTCCAGAAGTACAAAGTACATATGCTTCTCCCATTTTTAATCCAACAACCCTGTCTAATAAACAGGGTGGAAAGAGATCTAGTGAGCTTTGGTGGTTAAAGGCAGAGTTTAACCTGAGTTTCCATTGAATTAGTCCAGTACCTTAAACCACTACATTATACTGGCATAGTATTTAGAACAAAATAATTAGCTAATTTAAATTAAGTAGTGGTACTCTAATGGCTAATGGAGTGGAGTAAAATTTGAGAGCTGACAAAAAATCATTGGATGACTACAGACTAGTCACTTTCTTCCATCTCAGCCCAGCCTACTTCAAATATTGTGAGAAAAATAGAGGAGAAAGCAGTTTATATGTTTTGCTCCTGAATGAAAGGCAGAATATCAACTTTATAACATTTATTTTAAAATGGGTAATGGAATGTAGATTACTTACAAATGGGGCAGTGGGAGAGATAACTATATTATATATTTAAAATATTGTACGTTATGGACTTCTTCTTTTTTTTGCATCAGAGGTAGCCCAACTTTGTTTTATATACTCCATGATCAGATTGTAGTGTTTTTGTTGGTTTGGGGCCAATTAACCCAACTCCTTGTGTTCTAGACTTAACATAGTCTACAAATACTAAAAGGCAATTCCCATTTTTGAACTGTTATGCTGAAGAAATCTTCATGGGATCAGGGCAGAATCTATGATAATCTCAGTATTGATCTCCCAAAGACCAGGAAACCCAACTATTTAGTATGACTATTGTAACCCTGTGGAGACCCTAAGGACCCTATGGACCTGGCATAGGGCAGTGGTACCACTATCTGTCAGTGCAAGCTGGTTTTGTAAGAATAGAGAAAATAGCTTGTAAAGATCAATAATGTTTCTTAAAAAATGCAAGAAAAAATGGTACTTAAGTTATCAATGCATGCTTGAAGAATGAACATGAAATTGGTGTGACTGGATTATTTTATTTTCTATTGTAGTTAGGTATTTACTGTTGTTGTTTTGTCCTATTTCCCCATTAATCTGTACATTTCAGTTTAGAAAGCTGCATGTATTATATTTAAAATATATCTGTAGTCCAATATAGCAGTAGATGATTTGAAATATGGTGCTGCATCAACTTTCTCATGTTATCTAGGGTGACCATTACTTAGAATTTAGTTTATATTGGTATATATTGGTGTGACTAGTGATGTATATAAAAAAATCTCTGCCTTTTTTTAAATGCTGGATGAAACTCTTTATTCCCCAACTCCAGTTGTGGTCAATTTCATAGGTCAAAACAGGGATGTATCTCTTTTTGAAATATTAACAGAACAATGAATGAAGCAAGCTAATATCTGTATTCTTAGTTGCAATTATTTAGGGTTACAATATCGATGTTCTGAAGTGGTGATCCTAGATGGCATTTAGTTTGGTTTCTGCCATGGTTCCATTTTTCTTTTATATAAAACTTGCAGTTTTTAAACAGAAACCAATACAAAATAAACTGCTCATTAATATAAATCTGTTGGATTACATTTGATGGTAATTTTAATCCAAAATACATTAAATTCCACAGTGCTCCAGTTTCACCTCAACTTTGGAAATGCTTGTCATTAAATCTAATTTTAGGCAGAAGAAGCATTGCAAACATGATGATGAAGAAATGGCTCTCATATATTTCTTGACAGAAAGATTAAATTAGTTGGATGAAAACTCTGGGGCAGTATCCAGAGAAATAAGAATTAATTCCATTATGTCTTGAATTCTAAACACTCAATTAGTTCTTAATGTTTTTATTTGTTTAAAAAGTGTTGCACATTCTCTTCATATTCTTGGATAGTTTAGAAATATAGCTGCTTCTATAGACCCAGAAGGGACAGGTGGCTCAGTGGGTAATACATTGAGCTTGTTGATCAAAAGGTTGGCTGTTCAGCAGTACGAATCCCTAGTGCCGTGTAATGGAGTGAGTTCCCTTTACCTGTCCCAGCTTCTGCCAACCCAGCAGTTCGAAAGCACATAAAAAATGCAAGTAGAAAAATAGGGACTACTTTGGTGGGAAGGTAACAGTGTTCCGTGCACCTTTGGCATTTAGTCATGCCAGCCCCATGACCACGGAGACGTCTTTGGACAGTGCTGGCTCTTCGGCTTTGAAATGGAGATGAACACCGCCCCCTAGAGTCAGGAACAACTAGCACATATATGCGAGGGGAACCTTTACCTTTACCTTATAGACCCAATGTTGAATGTAAGCACGCTGAGTTGGAGCCATGTATAAATATTAAAAATGCAATTCAGCTAGCACCAATTGTTTCTCTGTAATTAACAAAATTTTAAAACTATCTAAATTTGCAGATTGCCTATGTTGTAGGTGTACTTATGAATGTCGATCAGAATTTGGTTCAAGTGTTTAAATGTTTGTAAGCTGATTTTCTAAACAAGTTTCTCGGGGAGCCTTGCCACATTTTGAAAATATAATTTTTTTTCTGAAAGTGATTAAAATTACAAGTAAACACAATAGAAATATATTGCATAAAGGACTGTTAGCACAGAGTTAAATATTAGGACAATACACTAAAAGATCTGGAAAATAAATGTCTTTCTTAATGCTAGAAAGATAATAAGCAGGCATCTCTGACTGGGAAAGACACTCCAGAAAGGCCACTTGAGGGCATTTCCTTTTCACACTCAGCATGGGACAGAAGCAGAGTCAAATATGTAAGAAAAGGCATTCCTTTGCATAATTGTGGTTCCAACTTATACAATAACTCAGTTCGGGACCATAAATGATCTGGGATTAAATGAAGATAATGTAATATTGCAGACAGTCATAATTCCTTAGCTAATATACTTGCTGCCATGTATTTTGTAACCAAAGTTTTCAGGTGATTTCACAGCCTTTATCTGGGCAAAGGATAACTATGTTACGGACTACTATTTCTATGTAAGATCTATGGGTCAGTTTCAACTGTTACACAGAGGAAGCTAATGCATCTGATGATAAGAGATAGAACTACAATATATTTACATGTCACATACCGTCAGTTCTGTAGTCACAGTGCCTCAAAATCTATACCACTGTTCTGTAATTATTTTATTACATATGATAGAATTGAGTGATGGAAAATACTCCATAAATGGTGCTTTTTAATAGGAGCCATTACTATATAATGGAATTGGAGTCTTGGTTTATTAAAGAAGAATGTCAACTCTGAAACAGATCGAGCCCATGGCAGCCAACTTCCATTTCTCAAGTTGCCACATAGCTTGGGGATGGGGGAGAGGAGTGGAATGCGAACCAGCCAAAACAAACTATCTTGTGGGAACCAAGGTCGCTCCCAACAGGTACCAGTCAGAGACTGAGACTGGTCATCAAGGAGACACAAGGACACCTATTGAATAATGTGACCTGTGACACTAAGGGAGGGGGAAGTCTCTAACGTTTAACTATGCTGAAACCGCGAGAAATAACTAGAGCTGATTTTAGGATAATCAGTCCTGAAATGATGTACTCAATAAAGCAGATCTTTGAGAAAACAAAGTCTCGGAGTGCTAACCAGTTTGAGTTCATTAATCAGAACTTGACAAAGAGATTCTTTTGTATTTAAATAATAGTGATCTTTCCATTTGCCTTCACATTGCAAGTACATACTTAGAGGTTTGAAATATTATTTTTAAAATTTTGAACTGATACCCTCAGAGTCATCCTGGATGTAACAACAGAACCAAAAGAAAACTGGCCAGATATGATTGCTACAAGATGTGATGGCTGACATACAGTACCCTATCAGTTAGGATTTGTCACCACCTCTCCAGCTGAATGAAGAACCAATTATTTTGAATGTATTTTTTATGTTTTATACTTTTTTATACTTTTTATCTTTTTTTCATCGCGAGGTGAAATACCTTATTTCATATAAATTTTCTCTTCTTACTATACACAAAATTTTTGTAATCCTTGAGTTACAACAGTTCACTTAGCAATCATTCAAAGTTACATCACCCCCAAAAGTACTTATGACACAGTCTCAAAGTTATGAATGTTGCAGCACAACAGCAGTCATTCACCCTTACAACTGATTGCAGAGACACTGCACCAGTCCCCCTGCTATCCCCACCACCACAGGGACCTAACAGGCACTGGATATGTGGAGACTCGCTTAACTTGTGAAGATCTCCATGAACAAGCGAGCTGTTTCCCCTCCAGCCTATCTGCCGCAGTTTCTTTGCCTGCTCCTGGAGCATCAATAGCGGAGCATTAAGACCAGAGGCAGAGTGGGGCGAGCGTGCCCTGTTCAGCCTGACTGACTCACCAAGGCTGCAGGGCACCCAATCTGCTTTTTGAATGCTGGGCAGCTTCAGTGAATCTGAATAAACACAACATCGCATCTCCAAAGGCTTCCAATCTCTGCACCAAAAGACTTTGCTGGGAAAAATGGAGGCCTGCAGAGGTGCGAGTTTGCCCTTCTTCAGCTCTCCGTCCTCTGTTCCAAAAGCTTTTGCAAAGAGGATGGAAGACTTCAGGCTCTCAATCTCATGCTACTTCAGGCCTCCATCCTTTGCAACAAAAGCATTTACAAAGGACCTATGGAGACCCAGTGTGCAGAAAAAGTGGGGGAAGCAATTGTAGGGACCCCAGGGGAGCATGAGGTACCTCAGTGGGTTGGGGAAGGCCTTGAGTGGTCTGAAGCAGGTGGCCTATTCCAGCACTCAGAGCCCCCATGGTCTTCCCCACCCTGAGATACCTCATGTGCAGTTAATGGCCTGTGCATTTGATTAATGAATTTGTTGGGGAAAGCAGGGAAGGGTTAAATCAAATGAACATGATCCAATTAATGAATCCTCAGGTTAAGAATGTAATTGGCAGGCTCTATTACATTTGTAACTTGAGGATTATTGTATAGAGAAAATGGCTGCTGCTGCAATAGGTGTTTAGCATTTGAAGAGCTAAATGTGTATTTGAAATTGTACAGAGAAAAAGAGATACAGAGATAACTGATCAGAAGTGACAAATTAAAAGAGAAAAATAACAGATCACTTACTGAATTTTTGTTTAAAAGATTTTTTGTAAAAGTGGAAGAGGGGAGGGAGAAAAGTCTAGTTACCTAGGAGAAGAATAGTGAAATATACTAATAGCAATCTTGAATGCATTTTTAGAAAGGTTCCTGACCATTCTATAAATTAGTATAAATGTTTGTGCATATAAATTGATCTGTTTGGCAGTGTCATTAATCCCATTTGAAGTTTTAGTCTATTACTAAATAGCTTTCATATATGATGCTTATATGTTGTTATGATCTTTAATATACAAATAGTCCTTGACTTACGACCCCAATTGAGCTTAAAATTTCTGTTGCTAAACAAGACAGTTGTTAAGTGAGTTTTGCCTCATTTTATGGCCTTTCATGCTGTTAAGTGAATCACTAAATTTGTAAAGTTAGTAACACGATTGTTAAGTGAATCTGGTTTCCCCATTGACTTTGCTTGTCAGAAGGTTGCAAAAAGTAATCAAATGACGCTGGAACACTGCAACTGTCATAAATAAGATTCAGTTATTAAGTGTCTGAATTTTGATCAATGTGAACATGCGGATGCTGCAGAAGTGTGAAAAATGGTCATAAGTCACTTTTTCAGTGTTGTTGTAACTTTGAATGGTCACTAAAAGAACTGTTGTAAATTGAGGACTACCTATATACTCATTCTAATTACAGTGGAGGCATGCACACATCTGTAACGCTGAAGAATTTAAAAAAGTTAGATGCTTGTGTTTATTTGGGTTTGGGAGTGATTTTTTTTAAAAAAACCTCTTCAAGTATTATAGACAGGTTAGCAAAATAACTCAGATCTTTCAGCTTGGCAAACAAAAGACATATTAGCTGAATCCCTACGCTCAGTAAATATAAGAAAATAAATTGAGACTTTTATGCTTTTGAGTGACTATAATGAAACAATAGTCCTTCCGACACAAATGATTAAGTCTTAAAAATGACCTTTGAGAAGTCAATTTGACATGAAACAGAATGAATCTCTGTTCATTAGACTAGCAGTGCAGTGACCCCTAAAACATTCATCACTTTCAACCAAGCCAAAATGTAGTTACTTCTTAGAAAAATGCCTATCCCAATTCTGTAAATTTCTTCCTGGTACAATACACAGTCCTATCTGAAACCAAGGAACTGGAACCTGCCTACTGTTCTGAGACTAAATTTCTGGTTATTTTTTATGGCTTGGATTCTAGAGATCATTAATTCTTCATTTAGATGGCAACTTTCCAAGGTGGTAAGAAATTATGGTGAAAAATGCATACATAACTATAAAGTGATTTTCAAAAACAGGGTGACGATTCTGGAGGGAAGGTGATGATGGAAAATGTCATTCTGATCTTATGTATTACTGACAGTGTGATTATTTCAACAGATGTTATTTGAAAGATTCAGCCTATTAATGAAGCATTTGAATTTTGTTGTAGAACATTCTCACAGTTCAAAATGCTGACAGTTGAGCACTTCATGCCTCAAAAAAAGCATTAATATCCAAATTACCTCAAGCTTTATGCATTCTAAATATGCAAAATTCAATTATCTTTTTAAACACCAAATATATGTGGCTGTAACATGTGATTATGATATATACCACTTGTTCTTCAGTGTTTATGTTTGCTCTCAGAATCATTAGAATGAATAGCCTACCCAATTACTACATAGCCTATGCTGTTTGTGGTTATGTGTGCCATAAATGAAATTATTCTAAGAAAAATAGTGAAAAAATAGACTACACATGATCCATATATATCCCATTTTATTTACTTTTGTAAGAGGCTAAAATATTTCAAGTATGATTTAAAAATTATGCATACTGTATGTTCTACTCAATTAAAATGAAGTACCAACTTCATTTTGGTGTTTTTTCCCGAGGGGTAGTTCAAATAAATAAATTTCAGACTCTGGGTTCAGTTATGTTTGAATGAGTTTTAATGAGTTTTAATGTTTTTAATGTTTTTAATTCTTAAATTTTTTTTATAATGATTTTAAATGCATTGTGAGCCGCCCTGAATCTTCGGAGAGGGGTGGCATACAAATTGAATAAATAAATAAATAAATAAATAATAAATAAATAAATAAATAAATAAATAAATAAATAAATAAATAAATAAATAAATACAGTTTGTTAACTGTATCTGAAACAAACTAAAGTTCCTATGATTAAATGTAATGGGAAAATATAGTCTGTTCAAAAGGATATCTAGATATGCCATCTCTGCTGAAGAAGGGAAGACAAACAAAGGTATAGAAGTCTAAAGATTACTACTGTACAATATGACTTTTGAACTAGACTTTGGTTTGCATCTACGATTCAATACCTTTCTACTGAAATTTGTTTTACTAATCACACAACTGTGCTGAACTCACCTACCATAGTGTGTAAAATATGGTTTGTGGCGAGGTTGGTCAACTTTCAACCCTAGTTGCAAGGAATCTCTGAACCACTTCTCTCCCACCCCAGGAGTTCTCTATATTCATGTTTATAATAAGAATGATGCAAATTTACATTTTCCTGCATTATTAAAAAAAGTTGAATGTGTCCCCACCAAAAGTTTAACATTAATAAATAATCATACCCAAGAAAGCCAAGAAAGGGTGGTGGTAGGGAAGCCTTCTCCACTTCTATAGTGTGGCCCCATTCTGCAGTATTGCTAAGCCAGCTGGGGCCACAATGTTTGATTCTCTCTACCTCCATTGCAATCTGAAGTGCTCACCTCTGGTTTAATTGTTTAATATGATGTATAAATATAATCAAATATGGCTTATTCAATAAGCAATAGAATATTAACACAAACCGCCAGGCATTAATTCTTCATGAAAATGCTTTCTTATTTCCTTTAGAATTAGAGCAATGAAATCAAGGAGCATCTGGTTATTCCTCCTATTGCTTGAAGTTTTCATATCAGTGGCTTGTGGATGGATGCAATCAAACTGGAATGGACAATTTTATTCTGATTCTGGGAGGTTAATGCAAGAGGTAAGATAACATTTAAAATTTGCATTTTGGGGTGGGTGGGTGTCGTGCTTCTTCGTTCTTCCCAGTGTACATTTTCCTCTTCAAATTGAGATTTTAAAAAATTATAAGAATGTTAATAATGTCAAAAATTATTAGCAATAATTGAGAACCTGAGCTCCCATATTGTTCAAAAACAAGCTTCCATATTTTAAAACACAAAAGATCAAACTTGTATTCTATGTATTCTTTCTTTCATTCTTTATTCCTGTAGAGGTTGCTGAGCTGTAGCACATAGTCAGTATGGCCAATGGTGAGGGATGCAGAAAGCTGCAGTTCACCAAAATCTCCATCAGTGCTGTAAGAAATTAAGTAGAGCTTACACATGATTCAGTCTTGTGATTTACCAATCACAAATACATAAGGAAATGTTGTCTTCCCCAAAATTGCATAGCATGGTTCTTGATTTTAAAAAATGACATTACATTTCCCATGTCTTAACTCAGAAAAATCATAATATAGCATATTCTAATCTTTGGTCCAGGACTGATTTTCTTACCTTTAAAAAAAGAAACCCAAATCCATAGATTCCCCAACTAGAAATCTCGATTAGTGGAACTGGTAATGATAAACTGAGTTGGGAAATAATAAAATTCAGTCAATATGCTGTTCTACAGTTTGGTGCAGTTCTCTCTTTTGTCCATCCAGTATGCAGGGTATATTCAGTATGTATGTCCAGTTCACATGTGATCCTTTAAAATTATAATGTCTTGATTATTAATTTTTGCTAGGAAGTATCTTGTTGGGATAATGAATGCATTTATTGTATATAAATATAATACAGCCACTGAATTAAATTCTCAGAATAAAAGGCCATCAGCTATTTTCCTCCTTTGTCACATGCATACATTTGTATGTGTGTACGCACATTAATATACTAATGAATTGTTTAAATATCAGTGAAGGCTTTTTCAAGCTGGGGATAAGTGAGATAAAGAAGTTTAAACATGTTAAACTTAATTTTTAAAATCCAGATTATAGAAGGAAAACATCATATTTTTCCTCTCCCATCTTCAATGTATTGTCTAGGATTTGAGACTAGCCATCCAGATTAGGTCCCAGCTCTGAAACACATGTTCTCTTCCCTTAAATTCTTACCAATTATTTATGTGTATTTTTAAAATGTTTAACAGATAACATATTGCAAAATTAGTTCTTTCAACACTAATAGACAGAGAGAGAGAGAGAGAGAGTTGTCCACCCTCTCTTTTGTGCTTAGGAAATAACATGCTGTGATCTAAAGGGTTAGAAGAACTACATAGGGCTGATGGCTTAATTAGTCCAAGATGTCTTTGTGTTATCTCTCTCATTTAACAGAATAGATTAATAGAAATCTTAATGTATTACTTATGAATATACTCCTAATAGCAGTAATACTACTACAGCAGCTATAGCAGCTATATACATTAGCATAATATTTTAAATTCTGTGCCTTGTGAAGGTAAAGGTCTCCCCATTAACAACCTGACATTTGGAAAAGAACAATGTGACTTGAATGAAATCAGTTGCTGAAATGCCTTAGTAAATGATTTAGCTGTAGTTTTTCATATGAAAATTGCACAGAAATATTTATCCATTTGATCTTCTTCTGCAACCCTAAAGTTAATATACAAATTACTTGTTTTGGGTTGATAAAGAGATATACTAAACATGTATGGATGCACTAGTCCACACACTTAACTGTTTAACAAGTGTGAAGTGTATGAAAAATTGCAGCTCTAACTAAATGACCAGTTTTATATTGGTATAGATCAGGGATGGGTTTAGAATAGAATAGAATAGAATAGAATAGAATAGAATAGAATAGAATAGAATAGAATAGAATAGAATAGAATAGAATAGAATAGAATAGAATAGAATAACAGAGTTGGAAGGGACCTTGGAGGTCTTCTAGTCCAACCCCCTGCCCAGGCAGGAAACCCTACACCACTTCAGACAAATGGTTATCCAACATCTTCTTAAAAATTTCCATTGTTGGAGCATTCACAACTTCTGCAGGCAAGTTGTTCCACTTATTAATTGTTCTAGCTGTCAGGAAATTTCTCCTTAGTTCTAAGTTGCTTCTCTCCTTGATTAGTTTCCACCCATTGCTTTTTATTCTACCCTCAGGTGCTTTGGAGAATAGTTTGACTCCCTCTTCTTTGTGACAACCCCTGAGATATTGGAACACTGCTATCATATCTCCCTTATTCCTTATTTTCATTAAACTAGACATGCCCAGTTCCTGCAACCGTTCTTCATATGTTTTAGCCTCCAGTCCCCTAATCATCTTTGTTGCTCTTCTCTGCACTCTTTCTAGAGCCTCAAAATCTTTTTTACATTGTGGCGACCAAAACTGAATGCAATATTCCAAGTGTGCCCTTACCAAGGCATTATAAAGTGGTCTTAACACTTCACGTGATCTTGATTCTATCCCTCTGTTTATGCAACCCAGAACTGTGTTGGCTTTTTTGGCAGCTGCTGCACACTGCTGGCTCATATCTAAATGGTTGTCCACTAGGACTCCAAGATCCCTCTCACAGTTACTATTATTGAGCAAGGTTCTACTTACCTTTACTACTGGTTCTTAACGGGACCACGCACGTGCTTGATCTTCTGCGCATGTGGATGGATCTTCTGCGCAAGCGCAGATCACCCATGATGATGTTGTGGCGAGTGGGTGGAGCCTCCCGATGGTTTTACTACCGGTTCTATAGAACCGTACAGAACCAGGAGCAACCCACCACTGGTATAAATAGAGAGCCTCCCTAAAACCAACCAAATTCTTTTCAATCATAGGTAGCTAGTAAATGCCATCTAAATCATATTTCGCCAATCAGTATAGAATTTTGAGTCTATGTGACTAATATTTCTAGAGGATACCATAGTAGAGAAAATTAAGTTAGAGATTTCTCTTTAAAATACTATATAATGCTTTTTATTTACATCACAAGTTACCTTTATTTTTAACCAAGGCTTTTCTGGCGTATATTATAGAAATAAATAAGTCCTTAACTATCAGGTTTACAACTCAAAAGAATGGAAAAGAAGGTGAGAATAGAGGCTTGAAAAAGGAAAATAAGGCTCCTTTGTTTAATAAAATGAGCAGTACAACTCCTCAGGGAGAGACCCATTCTTTCAGCGGTTCTTAAAATAATCCTACTCCCCTTCTTGTCTGCTTTAATCTCATTACGGTTAATGGAAGCCAGTATTCTAGAAAGCTGAAACAATTCAGGCTGCTATTGATCTGATTTTAGCCTTGTGCTTGATATTTACTTTTGCACAGTAAGAGCTGTAGAATGGAGCCCAGGGGTGAAATCCAGCAGGTTCTGACAGGTTCTAGAGAACTGGTAGCAGAAATTTTGAGTAGTTCGGAGAACCGGCAAATGCCACCTCTGGCTGGCCCCAGAGTGGGGTGGGAATGGAGATTTTGCAATATCGTTCCCCCAGGAGTGGGGAAGGAATGGGGGTTTTGCAGTATCCTTCCCCTGCCATGCCCACCAAGCCACGCCCACCAAGCCACACCACACCACACCCACCAAGCCACACCCACAGAACCAGAAAAAAAAATGGATGGAGCCCATATTAGTAAGGAAAACCTAATGTGCAAATTGGTGAAGAGGAGAGCAATCTTCAAGATTGGTTTGATTATGAGTGAGGGGAAAATTGCTGAGTTCATGCATAATGAGAAATGTTTAACTGTCAGAAATGCCCTGGTTTTTATGTATCGAGAAGGCAAAATTGGTAGGTTCATACATCTCCCTAATGATCAACGATGAAGAGACACGAACCGGCACTGCACACAATGATGTGAATGATCAGATAGTCTTTTAGAGTCACATGGCTGGATCTTGTTATGAACAAAGACATTTCGAAGGCCTTCAGAATTCCAGACAAAATGAGAGAAGCAAGGCTGTGGTGGTATGGACATGTGGCCAGAGCTGATGTGGAATCCATCACAAGGCTCCAAGGCAGGCACTTGCATTCAGCCCAGATGGCCAGCAGCCCCAAGGATGACCGAAAAAGCAATGAATGGATTACCTGCACGACAGCATGCGAGCCATAGGCATATTCCCTGCCAATATTGCGGGCCAGACAAAGTGGTGGGCGAAATACAAAACAGTGGACCCAGTGATATGACAGGAATAACACAAAGAACAAGAAGAAGAAGATACATCTCACTAATTAAAAAAAACTAGACAACCAGGTTGTGTATGAATTAAGGTGCTTAAATTGATTCTTACCTGCTGGTTCTCCATTAAATCTACCTAAGTTTATTTCTGCAGGATGCAAAGTGTTAGCATGGTCAAAAAACATGTCTGGAATGGCAATAGATTAGTTTAGCAGAAAAAAAAAGGTAGAAGGAGAAAGCAGAATATCTTTCCTGCTTTTAATTGCTCAAAACTGACTTTTATTTTCTGGTGAAAGCAGTCATTAGGCTTTTGTTCCCTTTTGATTGCTAGATAAGATCTATGGGCTGAAAAATCTCAAAGCCTTTATGTGTTAAAATTCAGATTTGTGTTGTTTTTCCCCAAAGTGGGAATAGGATTTAGTTCCTGGTATCTCTGTGGAACTGGAATTGGATTATACCTGTTTACAACTTATTTAGGCTAATCTTGAAGAGGATTTAAGTACTTTGTGCTGCATAACCCTATGCAGATCAAACAAATGTAATTATTGGAGATAAACAAAGAACAAGTTGATTATCTTGTTAATTGCTGTAGAAAATCCTGATCCTTTTATTCACCCTGTTTTCTTTCTGCCCAAAGAAAATATCTTCTGTTCTGGTAAAAAACAAAACAAGTGAAGAGTCTTTCTGTCCACACTTTTTTATGCTTTTTAAAGCATAAGTAAGAGAAGGCATTGGTTATGTGTTTTGTTGGAGACTAGGATTATATATCTGTTTCAAAAATGATTTGAAAGAAAGCTTTGGAATCAATAGGACAGGAAGACTTCTTTTAAAAATCACAATTTTTTTCAGGCTCATGCAGAAAATTGAAAAAAGGCATGTTACTTAAAAGAAGTGTTGCACTTGCCCTCACGAGTTCCAAAGTATTATTTCCAAATACATTTTGAAGCCTGCACAGTCATAGAAACTGTCTTTAGAACCTAATAAAATGTATAGATAGTACAATGGGTTTTATTTTTTTATTTTTTTTTTATTTGATTTATATGCCGCCCTTCTCCGGAGACTCAGGGCGGCTTACAATGCGTTAAGCAATAGCCTTCATACTTTTGTATATTTATACAAAGTCAGCTTATTGCCCCCACAAACTGGGTCCTCATTTAACCTATCTTAGAAAGGATGGAAGGCTGAGTCAACCTTGAGCCTGGTAAGATTCGAACCTGCAGAAATTGCAGGCAGCTGTGTTAACAACAGGGTGCATTAAACCACTGTACTACCAAGGCTCTTTTTGTATTTTGTAATGATTTTTGATTTTGGAGATGGGACTAATGCTTAAAATGTTTAAGTTAGAAAAAAAGAAAGTAATAAATATGCTTACTGATTAAAGAAGTGATTTATTAAGAGCCCCAGTGGCACACTGGTTAAAGTAAACTGCCCAAAGAGTGCTGTAAAGTGCTATGGGATAGTATATACTTTATGCCTAAATGTTATGTTTCTTCAGTGTGGATATTCTGGAGCACTGCCTATATAGTTCTTTATTTCCCACCATCATTAATGTTAAAAAATAGTTTATCTTAAAATCTCTGCAATTATTTTTTTAAAATAATGCCTTCTTATCAAATAGTTGTGGGGTTAGATTAGGCAGAGTTTAGAAGCAAGGTCCCAAGACTGGATTAGTCTGTTATAGTAACAGCGCACAGGTATAAGCTATATCTGTTGTCCAGAAATGAATGGTTAGAGAGGCGAAGTATTAACTTTGGATCTGAGATGGATAGGTGATATAAATAAAGATATATAGGCTTGAATCTTAAAGTGTGCAGCTGGTTTCCTTCATACCAACATATTTTCCATTATCTTTGCCTATGAATGTCTGCTTGGGAGTCCTATAATTTCAGTACTGATCTGAGCAAAGTCTGTCGGTTGACCCTTTGTAATGCCTTATATATATTTTTAGCCAACAAACAGAAGTGGGGATTTAATTTTCAGTAATCATCTCAAATTTACTTATAGTTTCTGTGTACCTCACTCTCTAAAATCCTAGGAATTCAACTTGCAGCAATCACCATTTTCTTTGAGACTGATCTGCTTCACCAGTCAGAATAAGTGTATTGTTCTTGCATAGGATATAGTTTTTAATTTATTTTGTTCCTTGTTGTCATTGAAATTGTCATACTCTTCATGATCTTGTCTAGATTTTTCCTCACCTTCCTCTGTTAATCTTTCTACTTTCCCAGCAAACAATCTTTATTTACTCTTGAGCTCAAGAAAGAAAAAGCTATCACCTGCACTTATTCAGTGATATTCAGTGGTAATATCGCAAAGCATATACCATCATTTTACATTTTTTACTTACATAATGTCTATCTCTTTTTTATTTTCAGTTAATGAAGTGTGTAATCTGCATGTCTCAAATTCTCAATATTTCTAAAAAAATTTAAAATGTCCAGCTGTTATTATTACTTATGATTTAGAAATTGCATTCTGTAATGCTATTTTTTTTTTGCAGTTGCTTCACACTGTTGCCTTATATTCCAACTACCATTCCAAGATTATTTTCACAAGTGCTGTTACCAAGCCAAGATCCCTATTCTATAGTATATACATGCATTTTACTTTTTTCATAGATGATGAAATATGGACTTTTCTCTAGCAATTCCACTCTATTTCTTATACCTTGTTGTTCTATCTATGAAGATCATTTTGAATTTTTCTGGAAAAATTCATTTCTGGGGATTGCATCATCTGATAAACATTTGTTCTAGTTTTTTACCTTGTTTAGGAATTCTTACTCTCTTGAACAAACTCTTTTCCCCATCACCATCTCTTGCATATATCATTATTCCAAATTTATTAAAAGGTCCTTCCTTCCTTCTTTTCAAGTCCTAGCCATGCATTTGATTCACTTAGATCTAATTTCCCTTAAAGTTAAGGATTATGCAGTCATTTTCACCATGTTTCTATTACTTCGAATTGCTCATCTCTGTCTACCTGATAGAATTACTTAGTATCAAATCAGGAATAATGACTTCTATCCTATTCTCCACCTTCTCTAGGACAGTTATCAGAAAGTCAACTCGGGAATTTCCTGGAAAGACCATGCTTCTCAGAGTCTGTCCCCCATTTGATGTTGCAGTAATGAAAGTTTTCTGTTGTTATGACTTCACAACCCCCTGAAACAAAATACAGATTGCTTTTTATTGGGAGAGCAATAGAAGACATCAACATCAGTATTATGTTTATTATTGTTTTTCTCTTCATTTTCAGATTTTTTTTTTTAGTGGTACTGAATAGTTCTAGTGTACAACTCAACTCCTTCCAACTCAACTCCTTCTCCCTTCCTAATGCTTTTATTTCTACATTTGCTATATTTCAGTCATGGGAATAATTCCATCATATTTCTGTTCTACCTATTAAATCTTATTACCATTCAGTGCTGAGGGTTCAAGCTCATATTTGTTTTCCAGCCTCTGAGCTTTAGTACTTAAATAGTTGATGGATGTGAACTTTATAGTCAGCCTTATTTCTGATTTTTCTTATGTTATTTAGGAGGCCCCATTTCATCACCATGCCTCTTTTCTGCAAGATACAAAACTTTACTTGAATCCTTCATTTTTTATTTCCACCTCTAACAAGATTCAGTTTACACACACACACACACACACACACACACACACACACACAGTAACTTCACCATGATTTGTCTTTTATGAGTGAAATTCATCAAGTGCCAGCATAATCTAGACACCCCAGACCATTAAGCCAGAAATTAAAGCTATCCTGTTAATATAATTCCCATTGATTCTCTTTTTGTGTCACTGACTTGGAGTATGAATGAGAATACCACCTGAATACTTACGGTTTTGAGTTTCCTTCCAGAATTTTCAAAGACTCTAGTAGTAAGGTTGCAATTGTCCTCTGCAGTATCACTTATCTTCACATGTATCAACAGGAAGGAACAATTTTCATTGGACATGACAGGTCTTATGTATACAACCTTCTTCCTAGCAGAGAGCATGCATTTATTTCAATTGCTTATAATAATACTAACACTCAAGTAAAAGTGAATGTGTTTGAGAAGAACATGAATGTAAAATATATCTACAAAAAAGTAAGGGCGCAATATAATACATACATAAGTATTTATAGGAAAAAATGCAAAATGTGAAATAGATGTATCTACCAATAATCCTCAATTAGCTTTTGATTGTTGTTGTTTTTGTTAGTTGCAAAGTCATGTCCGACCCATCACAACCCCATGGACAATGTTCCTCCAGGCCTTCCTGTCCTCTACCATTCCCCGGAGTCCATTTAAGCTCACGTCTACTGCTTCAGTGACTCCATCCAGCCACCTCATTCTCTGTCGTCCCTTTCTTCTTTTGCCCTCAATCTTTCCCAGCATTAAGCTCTTCTCCAGTGAGTCCTTCCTTCTCATTAGGTGGCCAAAGTATTTGAATTTCATCTTCAGGACCTGGCCTTCTAAAGAGTAGTCAGGGTTGATCTCTTCTAGGACTGACCAATTTGATCGCCTTGCAGTCCAAGGGACTTGCAGGAGTCTTCTCCAGCACCATACTTCAAAGGCCTCAATTCTTTGGCGCTCAGCCTTCTGTATGGTCTAACTTTCACATCCATACATTGCAACTGGGAAAACCATAGCCTTGACTATACACACTTTTGTTGCTTTTTAGTGTGCTGTCTAGATTTGCCATAGCTTTCCTCCCCAGGAGCATCATCTTTTAATTTCTTGGCTGTAGTCCTCATCTGCGATGATCTTGGAGCCCAGGAAAATAAGATCTTTAGGATGGTTTTAGTTGCTACCTCTTGTACAATATTGCGAACCTCCATCCATAGTTCTTTAGGCACTATGTCAATCAGATCTAATTCCTTAAATCTATTTGTCACCTCTACTCTATATTCATCAGGATATGATGAGTGGCCTTGTGCTTTTCCCTACTTTCTTCAATTTAAGCCTAAATTTTGTGATGAGAAGCTCATGATCTGAGCCACAGTCAGCTCCTGGTCTTGTTTTTACTGACTGTATAGGGCTTCTCCATCTTTGGCTGCAGAGTACATAGTCAATCTGATTTCTGTGTTGACAGTCTGGTGATGTACATGTGTAGAGTCGTCTCTTGGGTTGTTGGAAAAGAGTGTTTGCTATGACCATCATATTCTCTTGACAAAATTCTACCAGCCTGTGGCCTGCTTCATTTTGTACTCCCAGGCCAAATTTGCCTGTTATTCTGGTTATCTTTTGGCTTCCTATTTTAGCATTCCAATCCCTCATGATGATAAGGACATCATTTTTTGGTGTTAATTCTAAAAGGTGTTGTATGGCTTCATAGAACCAGTCACCTTCATCCTCTTCAGCACCAGTGGTTGGGGCATAGACAGTCATCTGAATTAAACTCACTCTTTCCTGTTCATTTTAGTTCACTGATTCTTAAAATGTCAATATTCAGTCTTGTCATCTCTTGTTTGATCATGTCCAGCTTGCCTTAATTCATGGATCTTACATTCCAGATTCCTATGGAGTATAGATCTTTACAGCATCAGACTTTCCTTTCACCACCAGTTGAGTGTCCTTTAGGCTTTGACCCAGTCACGTCACTCTTTCTGGTGCTACTAGTACTAGCCCTCTGCTCTTCCCCAGTAGCATATTGGACACCTTCCGACCTGAGGGGCTCATCTTCCAGTGTCATATCTTATTTCCTTTTGGTAGTATCCATGGGGTTTTCATGGAAAAGATACTGGAGTGGGTTGCCATTTCCTTCTCCAGTGGATCGTGTTTTGTCAGAGCTCTCTGCTATGACCTGTCAGTCTTGGGTGGCCCTGCACGGCATAGCTCATAGCTTCATTGAGCTACGCAAGCCCCTTCGTCACAACAAGGCAGTAATCCATGAAAGGGTAGATTTTAGTAATCGAGGCCAAAATTTCTGTTGCTAAGTGAGGCAGTTGCTAAGGGAGTTTTGCCACATTTTATGACCTTTTTACTACAGTTGTTAAGTGAATCACTGCACTTAAGTGAACCTGGATTCCCCCATTGACTTTGCTTGTCGGAAACCAAATGGTGATCACATGACCCGTGACAGCTGATCAGAGACCATGGGGATCCTTCAACAGTCATAAATGTGAAAACTGTTAATAAGTCACTTTTTTCAGCGCTGTTGTAACTTTGAGCAGTCACTAAATGAATGGTTGTAAGTCGAGGACTATCTGTAATCAAATAAAGCAAAAAAGAGCTAAGATTAAAAGTGAGATGCACAAGATTGCAGAAATATTTTGATGGGATTTTTGAAAAATATATTAAAGTGGGTAAAAAGTAGCCTCAAGCAGAATGGATGTAATTAAAAATAATTAAATTATTTGGGGTGAAAATGAAATGAGGGAATGCTGGAGCATTTTGGAGATTTGTATGGGAAATATGAGAGCCAGTTGGTGTACGGGTTAAGGCATCAAACTTGAAACCAGGAGATCTAGTCCTCACCTTAGGCACAAAGGCAGCTGGGTGATCTTGGGCCAGTCACTTTCTCTCAACTCTAGGAAGAAGGCAATCGCAAACCACTTCTGAAAGAAAAAAAAACCTTGCCAAGAAAACTGCAGGAACTTGGAACATGATTGAATGGAAGGGAAAAAAAGAATTATAGTGATACTATAAAGGATGGAATTGAAATGAATGTCATAAATATTAATATCTAGGAAAAGCTGATTACAAAAATGTAGTAAGTGCTGTAAGAATGATGAAAAATGTTAATGTGTGTAAAGATTAGAAAAATACTGTTATTGTTCCCCTATACAAAGAGAAAGGTAGCTAGAGAATTCAAAGAATCAGCTTATTATATGTTCCCATGAAACTGTTTGGTAGCATTCTGATTGGAAAGGTACAAGAGAGGACAATGAACAAAGTTCAGAAAGTACAATTCAATTTTATGCTTGGCAGGATCTGTGCAGACCAAATGTTTTTACTCTTCCAAAAGTTATCGTGAAATGTTTGAATGTGAAAAAGTTTATTGTATATTCATGGTATATTCTTTAAAAAGAAGTGTATGATAAAGTGGATAGGTTTAAATTATGGGATATTTTACATGAGTGTGTGGTTATTAAATATGAAAAGAATAGTACCAAATAGAAGTAAATCATGTGTGAGAATAAATGGAATGCTTAGTGAATGGTTCAACACTGAGCCTGAGCACAAGGATGTGTGATATCCACTTTACTGGTGTATTTATTGACAACTGCGTAGGGAATGATTGTGGTGTTAGTAGATGTGTGTGTGTCGGGGTATATGTGAGTATGTGTATATTTTTATATGCAGACAATGAAGTATTGCTGGCTGAAAGCCTGAATGATGCAGTGTGTTTTATTGTATGATGCAAATAGGAATATAGATCCGAAAAATCAATAGGTCAAAAACCAAGGTATTTGTGTTTGAAATGGAAAACGGAGTAAATGAGCAAGAGAGAGAGGGAGGGAGGGAGGGAGGGGGGAGAAAGAGCAAAAGAGAGAGCAGTTAGAGATGGATACATTTTAAAATGCGTATGTTGCTGGAAAGTTAGGAAGTAGCAAGCAATCTGTTGTATAGAATGAATGACGAAAGGATGGCTGGAATATAAGAATATGGTTCTGCGTGGTTTGTTTTGAAAGTTAAAGCTGCCTATGTCAACTTTCTCTGAAAAAGAATAGTACAATGGTGTGTATTTTTCTTGTTTGGTTTTTATAGAACCTTCCTATTGCTATTCATTTTCTGTTTTACATAAATTAATCTGAAGCTGAATGGCCTTCTTGCATTGATTTAATATGCTGATTATCCAGGTCATCTGCACTACTCTCTTTACTTTTCTATATTTGATACTAATAATTCATAGTCTGCTCCACAATCTGCGCTTGGAAATGTGCTGATTGACCGTTGCACTTTTTCTGCTTCCTCCTTATATATTTGATTTCCCTCCTGTGTTGCTCAACAAGTGAGGTCCAAATTTAGAATCCCTGTTTAGGTTGCTTGAATCAAGTGTGGGCAACAAAGAAAGAATTTTCTTCATGAAACTCTATTAATGTCTCTCCTGCTACAAGCCATTCTTTTTTCAAACATATTGTATTGGTCTTCTTGGAATCCAGATGATTTATTTAAAACTTGGTAATTTAAGGGGTTGTATGCCATAGATAGATATAAAAGTATGTATTTGGGAAAACTGCAAAGTAAAATTAATATTAGGGCAAATTGTGTATCAGTCAGAATTTATAGTCTAGGGCTGTAATCATAAATGATAGGATGATACTTAACTATTTTATAAAAAATGTAATAACTGAGAAATGCCATCTATTCAAATAGTTGAAATGTCAAATCCCTTTAATGCTAAGAGGTTTATTATTCTTCCCTGAAAAATTTATTTGTTTCACTGATACTTTTTATAAAGTACGAAATGACCATAAATATAAGCAATGTAAGAACTCCTGTTCATAGAAATAAAATGAATTAACGTTACACATTTAGTCTAGTGTGCATGTTTAATACCCTTGGTGAAATAGCCACTTTTCCCTCTAAATTACCTTTACATTTTAATTTGTTTCATTATCAGGGTGGGAGGTTTAAGTACTATATGAAAGCTTATATTTCCCTTTTCCTTTTTTTAAAAAAGAGGCATCTTAGAAAAGACCGATTGCTAGAGTTGCAAGTGTTCCTGCATGCATTCATACTGGCATTTATTTTTCAATAAAAAGATTGAGATCCATAATTGTCTCCAAAGTCTGCAATGCATTCTAATTCACTTCTGTACAGGTAGTCCTTGACTTTATAACTACAACTGAGCCCAAAATTTCTGTTGCTGAGCAAGACATTTATTAAGTGAATTTTGCTCCATTTTCTTGCCACGGTTGTTAACTAAATCACTGCAGTTGTTAAGTTACTAGCAAGGTTGTTAAGTGAATTTGGCTTCCCCATTGACTTTGTTTATCAGAAGGTCACAAAAGGTGATCTCATAACCTCGGGACACTGCAACCATCCTAAATATCAGTCAGTTGCCAAGGGTCTGAATTTTGATCATGTCACCACTAGGATACTGCAGGTCATAAGTATGAAAAAAAGGACATAAGTCATTTTTCTCAGTGCTGTTGTAACTTTGAACCATCATTAAATGAACTGCTGTGAGTCTTTGCCACCGTGAGATTGTTTCTGATTTCTGTGACAGTCATTGATACTGAAACCCTCCAAAGAATGGGAAGACTGATTTGGACAAGGGCCTAATGGATCTAGACAGATTCGAAAGGGCACTTAGAGATGTTTTCAGCAATCTGATAGGCAGTCATTTTGAGGAACTAGTCAGTCTCCGGAATACAGAGATGTATGTACCAATCCTGTGAAATTCTTTGATTTACTTATACACTCTGGGAGGTTAAATGGCAGAAATAAATAATGCCTAGGGCAATGGTGAAGGAAGGCTAGGAGTGAATTGGACTGGGTGCAAGCAAGAGCTCATGTTCAAGCCTATACTGAGGCAATAATCTATTTAAAGTTGCTGACTGATTACTATAGGCGCTTATTTATATGTCAGGTAATGTCTTAGCTCTATCATAATAGCACAATGAAATCTGTCCATTTAGTTCATCCTCTTCCACAAGGTATATGGTGGAGATTATATGGCATGCTTTTTCTGTGGTGTCTCACACAGCACAACGTTTACCAGAAGTACAAGTGGTTTCCTTACCTGAATTTCCCAAACAATTAAACCTGTATTTTGGACATTATTGAGTTTGGATGTCAGTAATAGGAAAGTTAATCGTAAGGTTGTTTTAATGGAACTTGCATTTTTGTTTCTAAATTATACTGTTATTAATCTACTGTTACCCTCTCAGAATCCACGAGGGTAGGGTATAAATATTGTTAAATAAACAATAAGGGCTGACCTTTTTATTTTTGTAGATTGTGTACCTCATTGCCTTATTTAATATTACTCACACTTTTGTAGGGAATGGGAATCAGAAAGATTTTTACAAGGACTCTGGTAAGACCCTGGGGCAGCATTTCATGAATAAACTTTCTCTAATTCACTCTGGCCTGAATGCCACATGGGCAAAGGTGAAGGAAATGATCAGGGAGTATCTTGTTATGTTGCATTCACCTAGATTTGTTGATTCTGAGGAAATGGATTGAGTGAATTAAGATATGAGTTTACACTTTTCCAAAATCTGATAATAGTTGCAGTGAGAACCATGGCATCAAAAATATTTACATAATAAGAAACCAAAATCAAAATAATGGCCAGTATTTGCAATATCAAAGGCAGAAGCTGAAGTATTGCCTATTAACAAATATCTGGGCAAATAGCTTGTTACTAAATCTGCCTCTTTACTAAGACTAAAACTGCTTCAGCACAGGAAATAAAAACTTAGACTCCTTGCTTTTTATAGTTGGTTCCAAAATTGCCCCAAATCTATCTTCCGCATCTTTATGATTCAGCAAATCTGTCACGGGCTATTCCTACAGTATGATTACAACTTGCAGTAATGTATCTTGAGGTACAGAAAATTTACAACAGCTGGTAAAAATCACATCCTGCATGTGTGTATTGAATTTTAATCATTTATAATCCCATCTATTTCCTAAATAATAAAGATTTCCGGTTTCTGCTAAATTTGAACTGAACATGCATTACAGTTCAAAAACAGAATTCTTAATACAGTGTATCAGACAATAAAGTTAAGAAGGTGGAGAGAAGTGTAATCAGTAATTGGCTTTGAAACAAACATCATTAAACAACTTATAAGAAATTGTTCCAAGAGATGTCTGCATAATAGAATTGGAGCTTAGGTTATTACAAAACTAGATTTCATTTGTTTAAGAAATGGTGGCTAAAACTAACTCTGGGGAATATTCCTGGACCAAAAAGCTTTTTTAAAGTCAACTTTATTACGTTTAAAAGAGAAATAAAATGCAAAATAACAAACAAAAAAAATGGAAAAAGTTAAAAAGTCACAAAAATTTACTTTCTAACATTTTTCAGTATAGGTGCAAACATATAGTAAAGTAATCTCTTACTCTAAATTAAAATAAAAATGCAATGACATATAAAAACATACAAACTAGACAATCAAAATAACAGTTACAATATATAGAATTAAATGTGGTAGAATTACCAGCTAAAGGAGAAGGGGAAGTAAAGAGTGGGAGGAAACATCACAGAACAGGTTAGTGAAGTCTTATTGATTGGTTCCCAAGGAATTGCAGCCAGTCTGGTGAGATTCTTATAAGATAGGTGATCAACAATAAAGAAACTACTTTGGTTTATTTACAAAATTGTTCTGATTCCTTGTGCCTGATATTATATAACAAAATGATCACTTACTCTATGTTTATAAACATAAAAATACATAGTCTGTCTAATAGTAACAATAAAAATGCACAATATTTCTATAATCATAACAAATCTAATCATCAAATCCTAAAATCAAAATGTCATTCTTACCCTTCTCAAGCAAAAAGTCCAAAAGTAATCTCCAATTAGAAACAAAACTAAATAAACTCTTTTCTTTTATCGCAGTAGTCAGTGTTGTCATCTCTGCCAATTCCATTACTTTTACAATCCAGTCTTTGGTTATGGGTATATTTTCACCTCTGTGAATATAACAATCTAGCTGCTGTTGTCATATATATATAGAAACAATTCCCATGGTTTACTAATATATGATATATATGATATCTAAAAGAAAAGCTTCTGATTTCAATTTTGCATTCATTTTTAATATTTTCTGAATCAAATGAAACATATACAGTAATTCCAATATTTCTTGGCAGTCTTACATATTCACCAAAGATGATAAAAGGTACCTTCACACTGATTACATTTCCAACACTTATTTGAGTTAAAAACATCATTTTATAAGAATTTTTTCAAATGAAAGTTTAATGAAAATTTCAGCTCATTAATCCACATATTTTCCCATTGATCAAGCATAATATATCCAAAGGTTTTTTGCTCACTTAATCATATTAAGATTTATACTCCTGGTTCATTTCCAACAACAATTTACATACCTTGGCAATGAAGTGTTTGTCATTAGTATGTAACTCCCTTTCAAAACCACCTTTTTATCTGGAAAAACGAAATTCTTTTTGTCCAATTTAACTCTTTCCAATTGTGTATAAGCAAATCATTAACAGTGGGCAGAAAGATTTCCTTTTCCAATTAATCTCTTGTTTTAATTTAGGTTCTTAATAAAAATCAATAGAATAGCATAACTCAACCAAGTTTGTATAATTCTCATTTCTCTTCAAAAAAGGTTTCCTGTGGGTGACAGTTGTGCTGTTCCAAATGCTTACTTTACTTTTATTGGACTTCTATACCGCCCTTCTCCCGAAGGACTCAGGGCGGTGTACAGCCATATTAAAACACATATAGATTTACAAAATTTAAAAAACAATTTAAAATCGAATATATAAAAATTTGGCCCACAAATTAAAATGCTCATTATGGCATGTCTAACAAAATGCTTTTTAAAATCTGTCTTAACCTTAAGTCTTACCATATCAAAGATAGCTGTGGTGCCACCCAGATCATGTGCCAATAGCCATTATGAAAAACAATAAAACAAGCTAAACAGCCATTATACAGGGCTGAAGATCTACTTTCAACAGTAGAAGTGGGCTTTTTTTAACCTAAGCAGTCTTGGGAATGGGGTACA
Organism: Pituophis catenifer annectens; assembly: GCF_029215685.1. Lineage (NCBI taxonomy): Eukaryota > Metazoa > Chordata > Lepidosauria > Squamata > Colubridae > Pituophis > Pituophis catenifer. Next base: position 103,690,345 of record NW_027256882.1, read on the forward strand.
TCTGAAATTTCAATTTATTTTACTCTCTATCTTAAAACATGGATAGAGATATATAGTATATGTGAGAAGTGTATGATTAATCAGTTTTAAATATCTACCCTTCTTTACACTTCTTTGCATTAGGCAAAAATCCAGAACTGTTGGATTGTGAATCTCTGAGGATGACAGTGGCATTTTAGAATAGCTTAACGGAGCTTCTACTGTTTTCCTTAACTCTTTGTTCTTGTAACAGCTGTCATTGCTCTATGGCTAATGATAATTACAATATAGGTTGAGAATGATCATATGTAAAAATAAGAGGTTGTGTTTATAGTAAATACATTTAGTTTTTCAGTTGCTTTTTGTATATGGACACCCCTGTATATAAACATTTCACAGTATTGAGTGGTTGAAACTGCCTACAACTCTAGGTTGTAGAAACAATTGTGAGACATTGTGTCTCCATTATTATATTGGAGATATTTTTATGTATGTATGTATGATGTATGTATGTATGTATGTATGTATGTATGTATGTATGTATGTATGTATTTAATTTTTATTTTGTCTTACCTGTCCCACTGGCTTCTGAGCTTCAAGCCCTATGAGAGAAACACAAGCTTGATGGCTTTGCAAGTTATCCTCAGTAGGCTATATAAAATTATCGTGGGTGACATTGACAGATTAGTAAGGTGCCAGGTCCTGGAATCCCCCCCCCCAAATTTGTGTAGAAAGGAGGTTTCTCTTGTTGTAAAACCAATGGCAGCTAAGAATGAGAATTTTTATTCATTTCAAGTCAGCAAAAGCAAAAGCAATCGTGGATAATTTTTTGAAGGTTTGGGGATTAAAAATGAAAATAATGTAGCAATACCTTATGTCTGCTTAAGTGTTATATTATTACTTGATTTACAAATTTACTTGACAGCAAACTGGTAGCATTTATATCCAGAATTCTCTAATAATTTTAAATTTGGGGTAGCATACTGGCCTCAACTTGTAAGCAGATTATATCTGTATCAGAATCAATAATAACACAATTAGAATGATGGTGAAAGTATGTGATTATTGTAATTGCTCTCAATTTAATTGTTTTATAATCCAGAATAAATCAACATTTTAACATTCTAGAAAGTGTTACAGCTAAGGAGCTGTGCAGAAATTATAACACAGCTGTTCTTTTCAGTTCAATGCTTCGTGGGTCCAGATATTCAAATAGGTGCTTTATATCATTTTCCAATGCCATCATTATAGACCTGTTACGTTTTCTGCACATAGTAGGAGACCTATTATTCTAGAGCTTATATGCTTAAATATTTGCTTCACTAAGTGTTGAGACAAATTTTCTGTTATATATATTCAAAAGCCTTTATTAATGTTTTAGTTATTATGATTATATATTTTTTTTACTGAAACCATTACTAAATATTTCAAAAAATATGAATCGGGAGCAAGAGGTATAAAAAAACTTGCAAGTTTATGACATGGAGCCCAGATATCTGAAGAATCACCTTTTTCTGATTTTCTCCACCCGCCCCCATTAGGACTGTCAGGAGAGGTATGCCCTGACTTCCATTTATTAAAGTATATCATCTAGCACAGGGCTGTCAAACTCGCAGTGTCACATTGTGGTCATGTGACTTATCACAATTCCCCCCCCCCTCACTAACCCGGAAGTGGGCATGGCCAGTGCATGATGCATCCAGCTCGCAGGCTGTGAGTTTGACACCCCTGATCTAGCAGAACCCAGGAAGGGTGTCTTCCATTGTTACACCTGTCCTCTAAATCACTATTTCCACTGAGATCAGATAGCGCCTATCTAATTGTTAGATCAGATAATACCTATGTGATTGTTCTCCCAGGTATGGGAGATAAGAGCTTAGGTGAGTCTGTGAAATGTTGTTAATTTATTGCTCCTTGCTTTCCTCCTCCTCCTCCTCCTCCTCCTCTTCTTTTTGCTTTCTTTCTGTTGTGTATCAATTTTCATTTTCTTTACTCTATATTGTTATTTTTAACTGTGTCTACTGCCCAGCCATTTTAATGAGATGGGCAGCCATCTAAATCCAATTATATAAGTAATATTAATATGTATTAATTATAAACTTTAATTACAAATTAATTTTGAAGTGATAGTTAAAAATTCCCCATGTTTTTAAGCAGGCTATATAATAAAATACATATGTATATTGTTTTCCTTATAGGAATCAAGAAGGGCTGAAGTCACAAGAAAAGGTAAGCAAATACAAATTGTTTTTTATCATTAATTTTACAGTCCATCAGGTACATAGTTCTTCAATGTGAGTAAACTTAATTTGTTGTTAAAGACTAAAATGAGTTATTTGGGTTTTCAATTAGTGTTAGACAATGTTTTTTTTAAAAAAAATGTTGAAATGGAAATGTTCCCCTGATGTTTGATTTCTTGGTATGCCTTTGTAGTATGCAGTAAATTTAGAACTTTGTTGTGGCATATAAAAGTATTTTAGAGTCTCTTGAAGACCGACATAATAGTACTAGGTATTTTATATACTGATAAAAAGACAGTCTTTTCAAAGTGTAGCTCAAAAACTGTATACAGTGGTATGTGACTCATAAACGTTTTTTTAAAGAAGAAACTTTATTGAGGTATTTCTTTACAATATTGCAATATTTCTTTAAAGTATCTTGTTTGATGAGCTACTATATTAATATAAGTGTAATTTATTTAGCAGTGAACATCATTATTGATAATCATATAAATTCTTAATAATAAATAAATAACCCATCTTTGTTTAGCATTGCCTTCCCAAACCTGGCAGTTTGGGATAGATATTCTTACATCATAGTTACAGCACATTTGGATAGAAAGGCTGGACTAGTGTAAATGACTAGTAAAGGTAAAAGTTCCCCTCGCACATGCGTGCTAGTCATTCCCAATTCTAGGGGGCGGTGCTTATCTCTGTTTCAAAGCCGGAGAGCCAGCGCTGTCCAAAGACGTCTCTGTGGTCATGTGGCCGGCATGACTAAACGCAAAGGCGCACGGAATGCTGTTACCTTCCCACCAAAGGTGGTCCCTATTTTTCTACTTGCATTTTTAACGTGCTTTCAAACTGCTAGGTTGGCAGAACCTGGGACAAGTAACTGGAGCTCACCCCATTACACAGCACTAGGGATTTGAACCGCTGAACTGCCGACCTTTCAATCGACAAGCTCAGTGTCTTAGACACTAGCTTAATTATGTAGTTGAGATATAAGAACAGACTTCGTATTTCAGTCTCAGCCAAGCTTCATTTTAACCATTTGTTTCACTTATTTTAACTTTGGAGTGAAGCAAGCAAGTGAAACTAGGGTAGTGTAGCAGCTGCTCTGATTCTTTCTGTCAACTGCCTCTTGAGTTAAAGTCAAAAGGTTATTGGCAAAATGTCAAGACTGTTGTGTGATTGGGTTTTGATTGATGGCTGTCTAAGAATGTGGAAAGAGTCTTGAAGTGCTGAAAAACAGAAGCCACCCCCCCCTTTTTTTAATCTATTCAATGCTTTTCTTCTCCTACAAGCAAGTTGGTGGGGTTGCAGTCTGTTATGGGATTAGGGGAGACACAGTATTTTGAATTTCCTTTGTACAAAAGTATAGTCCTTTAATAATAATTGGCAATGGTCAAAGGCTGGTTGAAAATCAGCAGAGAATTTAAGGTTAACTTTTCAGTTGTGTTTAACAGATGTTCTTGTCAGGTTACAGGTTGAATAATTTGTCTGTTTTTAGCAACACTTGGTTCCCAGGGTCAGGATATCCCATTCTGTCTTTATTTGTGTCCGAAGCGCCTTCAAATTATAGACATGTAGTATTCAACACTTAAAAATAGGTTATAGATATATAGCACATGTAAAAAGTATGTAAAATAAATAGGATAAAAGTAAATGACATTCACCCAATAGTGGGCCACATCAACATTATTTTCTTTTGCCAGCATGAGGTCTTCCTCCATACATGTTGAAAAACTTCATAAGCACCACAGCATATGTAAGATGGATTGTTCTTCTCCACATTCATACAGAGAATATCCCGTACTTTAATCTCACAGAATACAATTATTTCACATTAGAAGCTTCTTGTAGAGCCCAATGGGCTTAGTTTCTACTTTTTTGAGGGTATGGAGTAGTTCATGTTTATACTTACAAAGTCAAGGTTCATATGCAGGACAGAAAAGTAGCATAAAAAATAATATAACCTACAGTAATAGGTAAATTTTGATACCACAGTCCACATCTGCTGCTTTATACTACACAAGTACACATTTCCATTAAATCCCTTTCTTAGAAAACTAGCATTGAACAATGACTGATACAATTATGTTTTATAATTGGTCTCCTGGCATTCCTGAACTGTCTAATCTATCTCAATTCTTTATTACATAGATTACTACTATCTCCAGTTTTGTTTGCATAGCATTTTAAACTGCACAGTACAACATTCCTTATAATTGAAAGGTTCTATCATGAAAACAAATCCCATTATTTGCCAGTTCTTGTGAGACGTACTAGCAAAGTAAAAGCTATGATTGTTGTTGATTAATTTGAATTTTCCAGCCTCCTCTTAGGATGCTTTGCTGTGCAGGATAAAAATGAATACTCAATAACGAAGAGACAGTTTGATGTAACGGTTAAAACATCAGGCTAGAATTCTAGTTCTACCTTAGACACAAAGTCAGCTGGGTAACCTTAGCCTGCCCTAGGAGACAGACAATAGGAAACCATTTTTCCTATTGAAAATCTTGCCAAGAAAATCTTGCCAAGAAAACTGCAGACTTATCCAGGAGTCAATATTAATTCAACAATACACATACACATGCATACATGTGAACATTCACACATACAAATTATTCATTAATAATAGCATTTTTAATCTGACACTCTCATTATTGAAAGTCTGAAATCGTACACCTAGTTACGAGGTCATGCCTTTAGTATTGAATAAAATAATGAATCAAAAAATTATTGACTAAGTAGCAGAAATATAGGCATACCAAAGGTGCTTTTTCAAGAGGGAACTGGATTTTCTGTTTTTTTTTTCTTTGAAGACATTTTGTTTCTCATCCAAGAAGCTTCTTCTTCTGAAATGTCTTCAAAGAAAAACCAGAAAGTCCAGTTGCCTCTTGAAAAAGCACCTTTGGGACAATCATGAACTGGATGACTGAGAATCTCCATAGACAGAAATACAGGCACTTTGAAAGTACAATCATGATACAGCCATATTAGAGGCTTGAAAGTATTGTGAGAAGTACACTTTCATGTGTCTAGGATCGTCCTTCATATATTTCTGTCAGTTGACAAACTATAGTGGCTAACTATGTCTCTTTGGTTCGACATTCTTTGTAAAGGAACCCCAGGATCCAAAAAATTAACAGGTGTTTTTTTTTATTTAACAACTTCCAGAGAAATGAAAACACAGATTGTGAGCAGCCAATAATTTTAGACTAGGTAAACTATAAATAATGCTGTCTTTCAGCACTGAATTTTAATGATAAATACTAGCAAGGAGCCAATTCCCCCCCCACCCCCCATTCTCAGCATTTGCAGTTGTAAGTCATATTTTGCTACATTGTGTTTGCTTTCATCAATCACTTTTTCCCAATACAATCTGTCAAAGTAAGCACTTCTGAATTGTAGACAGCAACACAAACAGTAGATGTGAAGAAATTCTTCAGTGCCAGTCTGAACTTTGCCTCTCTGTAATCAGAAAGTGTTTGAAGATTTACAAGCAGTGGCACTGAAGTCAAGATTGGTAAATATATGGCTGATCACAGATAATATCCCAGGGAATTTGCTAAAAAGATCAGGAGATATATGTTATATTAGTAGGCTTGGGTCACTTGTCTGCCCCTCAACTCTTCCTATGGCAATATCATATCTAAAATATGCTGCACTTAACAACAACAACAAAGTAATATATATATATAAGTACAACAAAGCAATATATATAAGTACAGGTAGTCCTTGACTTAAAACAGTTTACTGCACTGAAAAAATTGACTTTTGACCATTTTTTACATTTACCACAGCATGATCCTGTGATTAAAATTTGAATGCTTGACAACTGACTCATATTTCTGATTGTTGGAGTGTCCCAGGGTCATGTGATCGCCTTTTGCAACCTTCTAACAAGCAAAGTCAATGGGGAAGCCAAATTCACTTAAGAACAATATTTTTAATTTAACAACCGTAGTGATTCACTGAACAAATGTGGCAAGAAAGGTCATAAAATGGACAAAATTCACTTAACAACAGTCTCACTTAGCAATAGAAATTTTGGGGTCAATTGTGGTCATAAATTGAGGATTACTTCATTTTTATATTGTTTTGTACCTCATGCTAAATTAAAATGTGGAGCATTGTTGATTTAGTAGTCACAAATCAAGTCTCTTTTGTATGTAAACCTTGACTTGTTGTTCAGTCCCTAACTCATGTCCGACTCTTTGCAACCCCATAGACCATAGCATGCCAAGCCCCCTTTCCTCCACTATGTCCCAGAATCTGCTCAGACTCATGCCCACTGTCATTGATTACATTATCTAACCATCTCATCCTCTGCTGTCCCCTTCTCCTTTTGCCTTCAATCTATCCCAACATCAGGGTAGCTATATGGTTTAGCTTTAACACATTATGGTTAAAGAAAACATGACCTTTACATGAGAACACAAGTTTCATGTGAAAGAAACAGATTTGTTTTGTGCTGAACTTCAGGAGGTTTTGGCAACAGTAACAAAAAGGAGATTAAGTTGTGAAGGTCACTCCTATACTAGGACTTATTTGGGAGAGTGCTGCTCTGCAGTCAGCTGGAATTAAACTAGAAGTTCTACACAGCTTTTCTCCTGGTGCCGATATTATTCTAGGAACTTGTTTTTCATGGCCAATATCTTTCTGTAATGTTTACTAAGACATGAAACCCATTTGGCAAATGTCTGTTCATGGGGGTGTTGGCAAGTAAAGGCGGGAGGTATACTGTGGTAGAAAAAGAAAGTGATTTAAAGTCCTGGTTTGTCTGATAATCCCTAATTGCCTGAGTTGAATTGATAGAATAAAAGGAGAAATAGATACATTTGCTGAATATGACATAGATATGTTCCAAGTGGATGAAAGGGCTTATGGGGAGGCGACTCTTAACAAACCTGAAACAGATAAGATGAATGGTCCCTTCTTCTGAATTGTCTTTTTTATTTCTTTTTTCCAGCACTTCTTTTTTCTTTGAAAAATGTTCTACAGCATTTTTCCTTCAGGGTTTTCTATTTTTTTTTTTATTCCAATTGTTTGGCTCACCCTCTCCTTATAGGTTCTGAAAGGAAAGATATGAACTGAGTCTATCCTTCCCTGAAGAGGAATCAGTTATGTTTAGAAGGGGGAGAGCAAAAAATGGCTCAACAAAAAATTATATTCCATCCCAAGATTTTGCTTGTGGAATCAGGGCAGACTCCTCTTTTTTTGAACAATTCTTTCTGTATCTTGCTCAAGAAGTGATGTAACTAATTAGGAATCGGTGTGGATGGCCTTTAATCTACTGGCTCAATGAAGAACCAAGGTAGATATTGTTCAGAGTTGACTGGAATGTTAGATAACTGCAACATACCGCTTAGATGTACTTAAATGTATTTTAGCTTTTTTCAAGAGAGGCAGATGGTCACATTATCTAAACTAATTAGTATTACCTTTTGTGTTCCTCTTGGTTGTCACAAAATCTAGTGACACTAAGCTCTTGACTCAGCAGTACCTGCTGCTGTTCCCTCTCATTGTTTATTCAAGCGATTTCTCCTTTTGGAGCAGTTTTGCCCTTATTATTTTCCTGTACACTGTTTAGCAGTTCTGCAGTATTACTCATTATTCTGCCTTTAATGGGTGCTTCACTTATGTTCTGATTTTGCCCTATTTTTCAACTAGTGAAATAATCCTGTTTCAATTTTAGACTAGTCATTAATGTTCTTCAGAGTTCCATGGTTGCGTAAAACTGAACCACAGAGTTTCACTTCCTCTTTGTGGTGTATCTAGTCTAGACTGATGGCCATCCAAGGCATTTTATTGCTTCAGGGGAAAAAAACCAAAAAACAACCTCACCTCCAATAGAAGGAATGTAATGGTTTAATTCTAAGTCTAACGTTCTTCATTGCATCTGGATGTTACAGGCTACCTTGGAGGCATAGGATGTCTTATCTGCTTTCCATTCTTTAATAGTTTGCTGCCTAGTGAGTCTGCATAATAAACCTGCCTAATGATAGGACTAGTTCTCACAGATCAAGTTGGTGCCATTCTCTACCAGGCTATTTCTTAAACTCTAACATCTAACTTATCTTCATTATTTTTTAAAAAAAGAAATTATGAAATATTGAAATAGATAGGAATCTTTAAAATATTCAAATTACTTCCTATCAGATGAATTAATGTTTTCTGCTAAGTTTCATATTTTGACTTTCTTTTCCATTGTGCTTCGCAAGACAGAGTGAGCAAAACATGCTATACCAATGGTGACCTATCAAAGCATCCATTCAGTTGACTTATTAACATTTTTAATGTCCAGTTGCACATTTATTGTGAATCAGCAAAAAAGTTACTGGCTTTCTTTGATGAAGTCAATGGAGGATATTTGGAATACTAAAGGATGATCTGCTCCTTAAAAAACAAACAAACAAACAAACAAACAAACAACACATGGCTGAGTAATTGTAGTCAGTTTCTCAGTCTCTGCAAATTGCAGTGGTTTTCTAACCTCCATTTGTCAGCGAAGCTGTTAGATGTGGCTCAGAGCCTTCGGGCATATTATTCATTTGTTCTTATTTTGCTTGCAGACATCCATTCAAGAAATTGATGTCAGATTATGATTTTTTTTTAAGTCAGTCAGTCAAGAAATGATCAAACCAATCTTTCCATTGCTACTTATCTAACTTTAACAAATGTTATTTATTTGTAGGTTTACCAGCAGCCTTTTTCAGGACTGAACTGTGCTGCTGAATGTGTGGCTGACAGTTTCAAAAGCCTGATTTCTTAAATATGTTTAAATCAAGGAAAACATAGCTACAAATATGGATTTATTAACATATGCTGCATATGTTGAATATCTAAAATGAACACATGCCAGTTTTAACAAGCATTTGTAATGTTGATAAATTGTCATCTGTTTTCTGGGTAGAGTCTGAGGGGATATAGGATGCCACCTGACCTTGATAATTCTAGTTGGCCTTGATGTCTACTACAGGAGGCCTTGCTGTCAGCATCTGTTGTATGGTAATGGCATTAGAAATTATGTGTGCCACTGTGATACTCCCCTAATACACACTAATTAAGATTCTAAAACACTAAGAGTCCAAAAGCCTGACATAGTTAATTCCCTGCAACTGTTATGGGATTGGTGATAGGGAATTAAAGTGGGAACTTTTTTTTAGAAAAGGTAAGAAAGAAAGGAAATATTCTTTCTTCCAATATCGGCTCTAACATTGAATGAATTCTTTTCTAAAATACTTCCGAACATGTATCCTTGAAGCCATGCTAGAAATTTGAAGATAGAAGCAAAAACAGAGTCTTTGTTTCATCTGATAATTGAGTAGCTTAAATGGAATAGAACAATGAATCAATCCACTTTGTTCATAAAACTACACCATATGCAGTCATAAATATTTCTTTTATTGAAAATGATATGCCATGCCTATGAGATCTTGCATTCTTGCTTAGAAAAAAATATTGATTTCATCAAACCAGGTTCTCTTTGTTCTTGATGTGCTGACATTTGCATATGATAAAATTTCAAATAAAACTCTTTTTTTCCAAAGAAACTGAAAAATTAAAAAAAAAGTTTGAATTTTGCCATAAACCTCTTAGAATAATAGAATCGGAGTGTTGAGAAAATCCATTAGACCATCAAGTTTCAACTTCTGCATAGTCCAAAAATTTAAATTAAACATTCTTAATGGCTGACTCGCTTGCCCAAACACATTCAGTAAAGCAGAGCTCACCACATCTCTAGGTAACTCATTCCACTGTCAAATTGTTCCTACTATTTCTCTTAATGTATAATTGGAATCAAATGTATATTTTTTTTGTAAATTAAAATCATTATTCCATATTCAGGCATTGAACTTCTACTGCGCAATACTGCATCCATGCAGGGAAGAAATTTCACATAAATAATAATAATAATTGTAGTTGTGTTAGGTTTTTACTTACTGACATGTTTGAGGGAACACACTGATACCTGCAGAGCATTCTGAGGCCACAAGAATAGTAGAATTGATGACATTCTGAATGATGGGTTGTTCCCAAACACAGTCTTTTGTGTCCTATTATTAGTGTTATTATTAACACAGTCCTATTATTATTAATACATACATCTATTCACATTTTCATTTGTGCATACAATATATATACCAATGAGATTTCCTTCAGGAGTGACATGAGACACTTATACTCCTCAGTAATCCTGAACAAAGTCGTTGTGTTCCACAACTTGAGAGTGATCAATTATCCTCACATTAAATCTCTGAAAAATAATGCATAAAAATGTACTGTTATGATCATTTTAATTCATAGAATTTGTAGAATTCAGCAAGGTAAGTTTGATATCTGTGGATCTGGAACATGATCTAGCTGAATTGCTTTATCATGAGGCAGTTGTGCCTCCATTTCTTTGTGAGGGACAGACCACTAATATTTTGTAAACAAGTTAGATTTGCTCAAATCATGATCATAAGAGCCTTGCCGATTCACAGTATGGCTCCAGGAATGGCTAGCTTAACAAAATACCAGTTTAAGCATTGATGATGTTGTCCCTGTAATATAACCTATAGCAGTGATGGCTAACCTTTTTGCCATCACGTGCCAGGAAAGAGGGGGCAGGGGAGGGTCGCGTGCACATGTGCCCACACGCATGCACGTGCAATCCCTCCCCGCTCCTGGCACATGATGGCCTGGTAGGCCCGTTTTTCTTTCTTACCTGGTTCCAGATCCTCTCTATTTATCTGGGAAGGGCGAAAACAGCCTTTCTCACACTCTCAGAGGCCCTCCAAAGGCCTGAAACGGTCCATTTCCCAACTCCCGGTGGGACAGGAAGTGAATTTTTTTTGCTGTCCCCAGCCTCCAGAGCCTCTCTAAGAGTCTCTAGGAGTCTCTGGAGGCTGGGGACAGAAAAAAGGTCACTTCCTGTCCCACCAGGAGTTGGAAAATGGGGCCTTTCAGGCCTCCGAGGGAGTGGGAAAGGCTGTTTTTGCTCTTCCCAGATAAATAGAGAGGATCTGGAGCCAGGTAAGAAAGAAAAACGGGCCTTTCCCCCTCCCCTGCCCTCCAGAGGCAGGAAACAGCCTGTTTCCCTACTTCTGGTGGGCCCAGAAGGCCCGAAAATCAGCTGGCCGGCGCATGCATGTGCCCCAGAGCTGAACTGGCGTGCCCACTGAGAAGGCTCCGCATGCCACAGGTTCGCCATGACAGACCTATAGCCTCCAGCCATCTTTCTTAGCTTTATATTTTTAATTGGACAGTTATGCAAATGAAACATTGGAGTACAGTAACTCATCATTTTTATTTTTAAAGAATGTCAGTGAAGCCTGTGTGGACTCCAAAGGCAATTGTATAAATGGATATGATTTTTTTTTATTTTTAGCATTCTGTTCTTTTAATTTGTTTAAAATTAAAGAAGCTAAACTTTTTTTCCTTTATTTTTTTGTCTATGGCTTGCAAAAAAAGGGAGAGGAAGGGGGAAACAGCCATTTGTCTGAAATGGTATAGGCTTTCCTGCTTGAGCAGGTGGTTGGACTGGAAGGTGTCAAAGACCACTTCCAACTCTGTTATTCTGTTAACAATTTCTTTTTATGAATTTGGCTTCACAAATGGTACCATCAGTAACCCAGGAAAATTGCTTAGTAATTCAGGAAAGTAGAGAAAGAGTGAGAAAAGGATTGTTGTCCTTTCCTTACTGTGAGTTTTGCTGTATCTGCCAGCAAACACAGTATTGCTGGAAATCTGATAATGTTACGGTTGTAATGTAACCCATAGTGTGAAGTGTTTCTGAACAATATAGCCAAATTGTAGTATAGGAAGAAAAGGGGGATAAGGTTGTGAATGATATAGCCAATAGATTATCTCAATCTCTTCAAGTGAAAAGCACACTCTGTTGCACTGTAAACCAGCCATTCTTTTGGATTAAGGAACAGTTTATGCCGGAGTGATACCAGCCTCCCCAAAGAGAGAATCAAAATGTTTAAGCATTTAACAAGACAAATAGTACTAATGCAAAACTTTGCCATATACTAATTAATGCATTAATCATTCTGCCCACAAGTCAGGAAACACACACAACCTAGTGCAGATTCCTTTATCAAAAGGAAAAACAATCATTTTTCTCATTATTTTGCAGCCTCCCTCTTCTTTTTTTAAAAAAGGAAAGATTACGATCCAAAAGGGATATTTAACAATGACAAAATACTAAGAAATAATTTTTACTATTTGAACATGTAAAATATTGTAACTTTATTTTTAATACTCCTTATTTTATATTGGTTCATAACTCATAATTTGGCAATCTCATTAAAATTTGTCAAAACTCATCTACAAGTAAGGTCAGGATCGTCCATTAGTATTTTTTTTTCATTATTTTTAACCTGATATCATGATGTTGTGAACAGCTGTTGGTTTCTGCCTAGCCATCTATTCATATAACCACCAACCAATGGCTTCTATTAGGCCTCTGAAAACTCCTATTGTATAGGATAATAGCTAAGAAACTGGACTATGGATCAAAAATATCCTGGATGAGATTTTGTATCATTCATGGTTTCTTTAAATAGCTTTAGGCAAATAATTTATTCTTAGTCTTAGACTCTCCAATTTACAATAAATGAGATGATGATGATCATCTGTATAATGTATGTATGTATAATACAATTGTACATAATTGATCCATACATTTTAGGTAGATGCTATGCAATCCATTACAAACTCTTCAAAACTTTATACGAAAATACATAGTTTTTATATTATAAAATGTTAAGAGTGATCTGTTGAATGAACATTTTGCTTTCCCATTCAAAAGGCAATATTTTGAGATATTATTTATTTTTGCTATATCTAAGTTTGGAATATCTGAGAATATGGGGGGGGGGGGAAACAGTCTAACAGCATAATGCAAGAATGGAAGCATGGAAGAAAAAGAAAAAAAAATACCCATCTGCAACATGTTAGGTATAAATATATTTCCTTTCTGTAGTCTAATAAACTATAATCACCATGCACATTACCCATTTGAAGTGAGATGCATGAAGATGGTGGAGTTAATTATCCTATTAGGGACCTGTCAGTGGTGAAACTTAATTATCAGTTTGTCATTTCCTGGCAGAAAGTGAAAACAGCTTATAAAATGGGGAAAAGAGAAGGAAATAAGAGTTATCAATTCATCAAATAGTGTTAGAAACAGTGGTAACCAAATCAGAAAAGTCTTATTAGTAGAGGAGGTCAACGTGTAATATCTTGCTGAGGACAACTTTATAGAATTCTAGGCATCCTCCTCCTCCCCCCACCTCCTTCTCCAACTAAATTTCCTTTCTTGATCGTTTAGAAATCTGATGTGTCTGTACCTTTTACAATTATGAAAACAGTCAGCTTCTTGACTTAGAGGTTATTTGAAAGATTTTGAGAAAAATACTGAATGATATTTCTCTTCATGAGAAATTATGTACTACTCTAGGTACAATACCAGATTCAGGATGTAGGGGCCACGTAGGACACACTGACTGATGGTGCCACCTTCTGCTGATGTAAAAATTCACATTTTTTTAAAGAATGATTTGGAAGAAGGGGGGGAAAGTGGTGCCCACAGAGTTCTGGCAACCTAGACCAGTGCCAACTTGGTCTTAACCTAAAGCTGGCCCTGCCTGTGTACAGCAGAAACAATGTTTTGAAGATATCAGAGAATCTGTTTAAAATCAGATCATTCATACCTTTCCTTCATTTCAGATACTATGAGAAAAATTCATTTGGGATATTATGAGAAAATTTCATTTGCTTGATCAATAGCAAGATGAATGCCTACAGCATAATACTTTCTTATACCTACAGACCCTTATGAACAAGAGAGAAACTTTTTATTGCCTTTTTTTCTCAAGTGAATAGCTAACTTTTTGTTTCCATATTTCTTCTATCACTTCTAATCTTTTCAGGTCAGGTCTGGTCAGAGTTTCTTTTCTCTTGTTGTTTGTTCACTCTTGCAAAAGGCTCTCACTTCTAATCTTCTGCATGCATATTATGGAGTCCTTGACTTACAACCACAGCTGAGCCCAAAATTTGTGTTGCTAAGTGAGACAGTGTGACAATAAGATGGATTTTACTCCATTTTACCCAGGGGTGGGTTCTAAATTTTTTTATACTGGTTCTGTGGGCGTGACTTGTTTTTTGGTTGTGGTTTGATGATCATGTGACAAACAATTCTTTAGGATTTAGCAGAGGTACTGGTCTACCAGGCTTTTAACTGCTTGCAAAGCCGTACTGGTCTACCCATTCGTTTTTTGAGCGCACTATTCTACCACCACATTGCCTTTTACCACTGATCAGCTGTAGGTCAGCCCTTTGAAGTGCCATGGCAAGAGTTTAAAGAGTTTTTTGACGTTCTGCCACCACCGAGAGCATCAGAAACCGCTTTCAGGTAGCTTGGCCTCAATTGCCAATCTACCTCCACCGAGCGGTTTACAAGGAGCAGGTCGGTTCTAGCCGATCAGCTGGGACTCGGGATGCAGCGAATAGATTGGGGGTGGGGCCAGTCAGAGGTGGTATTTACCGGTTCTCCAAACTACTCAAAATTTCCACTACCAGTTCGCAAGAATCGGGGAGAACCGGTAGCAACCCACCATTGATTTTACCCCATTTCATGATGTTTCTTGCCACAGTTATTAAGTGAATCACTGCAGTTGCTAAGTTAGTAATGCGGTTATTAACTGAATCTGGCTTCCCCATTGATTTTGCTAGTCAGAATGTTGCAAAAAGTGATCACATCACATAGTGATGGCTAACCTTTTCTGGACCGGGTGCCCAAAGCGTGTGCCCGAACCCCAAAATGCAATGCGTGCGTGGTCCCTGTGCATGTGTCCTGCCCACCGCATGTGCCTCATTCCCCATGTGCTTTCCCCTGCATGCACACACGTTCTCCTGTGCGTCTCATGCATGCGCAGCAGAGACCTGAAGACCAGCTGGCTGGCAGGAGGTGTGTGTGCATGTGCAGCAGAGCTGAGCTGGGGCGACTGCTCATGTGCCCACAGAGAAGGCGCTGCATGCCACCTCTGGCACTTGTGCCATAGGTTCGCCATCACGGCCCTAGGACAATGCAATCATCATAAATATGAGTCAGTTGCCAAGCCTCTGAATTTTGATCATGTGACTGTGGGGATGCTGCAACAGTTGTAAGTGTGAAAAACTCATATATTACTTTTTTTTCAGTGTGATTGTAATCTCAAACAGTCATTAAATGAACTGTTGTAAACTGAGAACTACCCACATTGACTTCTTCAGAAAAACCTATCAGAATTAAAAGTGAAATGTGTATGGATACACTTTACAGATTTCCTCTTTGAAAATAAATCCATTTACGATAAATTTCTTCCTTTTGAAAACGAATCCACTTCTTTAAATATTCTTTATTTCCTCAGTGTTAAATGTTTAAATTTCCTGCCTCTGAAAGACCTTTCTGTTACTGCAAAATTGCTCAGATTTAAATCTGAAAATTTTAACCTACTTACTGGAACTATGCTATCATATTTTTGTACAGGGATGAACAAATAGTGTATTGCAGGTGTTACCTGATCTGCAAGATGATTTTTAGCATAAAGTTTTGATTCCCCAAGAGAAACCATGTTTGGATCTCAGCATAGAAATTTGAGAGGAAGGGGAGAATTGTTCTTAAATTGAAGCTTACATTGCAGAAGTTAATGTCACTTCATGCTTACAATCAATTTAAATGCTATTTAAATTCATTACATAGCAGTAATAAATTTCCAAAAGCAAAATTGTCAAAGGAGCTTTCCAGACCATAAGCCCATCCATTTACCTGGCCTTTAAAATGTACATTTAAATGAATTAGGAATACTTCTGAATTGGTAGCCTTCTTCCCTACCTTATTCATTTATTTAAACAAACAAGTTTCAAGATCGAATCTAGCAATCCTAGTTTGCCCTTCTACCCTCAATTCCCATAGCCCTGCAGAGGAATCTAATTTTCCAAACACAGCCAGGAGGTTGGATAAATTCCTTATCTTGCATTGCAAGTTGTTCCAAAGAATATATTTACTGAAAAGGCACACCATTGAGCCCCAGTATCCCATAGCTCTTACAGTGTAAATATCCTCATTTTTCCCTCAATCACCGAAAATCATGGATGGAAAAAAGATCCTGCAGGTACCCGTGCACTAAGCTGTGAGGGGTTTAAAAGTGATACCCAAACCTTGAAATGGACCCAGTAGCACATAAGTAATAAATGCAGTGATTAATAACAATAGCACTTTGACTTATATACCACTTCATGGTGCTTTACAGCACTCTCAAAATGGTTTATAGAGTTTGCATATTGCCCCCAACAGTCTGTGTCTTCATTTACCGACCTTTGAAGGATGGAAGGTTGAGCCAACCTTGAGCCGGTCAAGATTGAACTACTGGCAGTCAACAGAGTTAGTCTGCAATACTGCATTCTAACCATTGCATCACCATGACATAGGTGTTACATTAGTGGCAGGTAGGCTTCTACATATTGGGCCAGCTATAGTTCCAAGAACAACCTTACATAGAACATGTTACAATACAAAAGACAACGAAGATGTGCATCACTATTGCTAGGGAACCTAGGTGGAAAAAGACCCACAGTTTGTAGTAGCATAACTTACAAATCTGGGATGATCCCCAAGTTGCATGTCTGCTCTTTGGGGAAGCCCTACTCAGACCTAAAGTTGGGGCTTTGATCATGCTGGACCCATCATTGAAAAATGACACGGCTTTGTCTTGTCTTGCATGATTTAAAGTGAGCTTGTTTTGATCTTTACATCCATCAGGCACCAGGTCAGGATGTTTACAGCATTCCCCTTGCTATCCTGGGTGGAGATGTGCAGATGGTTATCATCACTCCGTATTGACAGATTGTATCCCCCAGAAACTTCATGTAGATCTTAAACAACCCTGTGGAAATCTATAATGGAGTAATCATAGGTATCATCATTCTTCCCCAGTGCAATAGCAGTTGGAATGGCCTGCTTAGGAAGGACTGGTGTCATTGCAATGTAGTGCCTCTAAATTCTAACCTTTGCATATTGTTAAGAAGGTTACCAAACTTGACTGTACGGAAGGAGGCTGAGAGGTTTGGTAGGATCAAGAGCAGTAGTGGTTTCCACTTATCTTCGCTACCAGTTCGGAACTGGGAGTGCACATGTGCGCTTGCTTCGCTCACGCTCTGTGCTTCTGCTCAGAACGTCCGTGATGATGTCCAGGTGGAGCCTCCCACCGCTACCACTACTGGTTCGCCTGAACAGGGGTGAACCAGTAGAAACCCACCACTGATCAAGAGGGCACATTCCAGTGGTGGGTTGCCCCCGGTTCACACCGGTTCTATAGAACTGGTAATAAAACTGGCGGGAGGCTCCGCTCACCAACCCCGACATTATCAAAATGCTTCTGCGCATGCGTGGCCCCTTTGCAAACTGGTAGTAGAACCCACCCCTGGCACATTCCCTCTATCCAAGAGCTATAAAAGATCACCCAAGAGGGTTGCAGTTTTCCTTGTCCAAGACTAAACTATCCTGAGTGTAATAGGAATAAAGGAATCACATTAAAATGGAGCACATAACATCAAAATAAAAATCCTCTGCCATATTCCTATTTGTATTCATAACAATTGGGAAATAAATAGATTTAAGGGCTATTTGCCACAACTTGCTA
This sequence comes from Pituophis catenifer annectens, assembly GCF_029215685.1. Classification (NCBI taxonomy): domain Eukaryota; kingdom Metazoa; phylum Chordata; class Lepidosauria; order Squamata; family Colubridae; genus Pituophis; species Pituophis catenifer. The sequence continues at coordinate 103,708,226 of NW_027256882.1, forward strand.
ATAGCTTGTTCAGGTTCATCTAACATAAGAACAGATGCAACAATCTGATTGTTATCTTTGCTAAATGTTTTCCCCACATATAAGAGAGAAAGCATTTCTCACACTGAGTATGGAACCAATGCATCTTAATAAATAACTAATTTAATAAATGCATAAACAGAATATAATATACTTCTCTAGATGATACTTTACAAGACCTGTTGTTAGCCATGTTTGTTCAAATATTTCTGTTTCCTATGTAAATGCTCTCTCCAAGCTGTATTATTGTAAACAGGGTCCTGGCTTAGTAATTAGATCCTGTGTTTGTGAATATATTTTTAATAAGTTAAATCTGTAAATGGTCCAGTCATTTTTTGGAGTCAAGGAGTGAAAAAATTGTTGCATATTTAGTAATGTAATTATTTTTTCAAATAAATTTCATGAGTATTTTATCATATGCTCAAATACATATTTACTGCACCAAAGCAAACCTGAATGAAGAGTTCTTATTGTGTTGAATTAATACAAATATTGAAAAGTCCCAGAATTGAACTTGATTCAATTTCATCATTTCCCCCACTTGTTCTACAAATATAATATTTTCCCTAAGCTTACAGATACATATTTATATTTATAAATATTTATAAAAAATATTTCCTAATTTTCCCTTATCTTATGGAATACACACACACACACACACACACACACACTCAGACACACATACACACAAATAAGCATAATTTTAATTGAATAAAGTACAATCAACTAAAATTGTTAATTTTAAATTGAATGCAACTTTTAGTGTACTGGGATGTGATGAGAATACACCTGAGTGAGCCAGAGCTTACTTTTCAAGAAATTCCATAATAAGAAGAAACCTCAAATTGATAAGGAAAAAAGCCTACCTTGGACTGGACAATGGACTGAAATCCAGTTTTAAGTGGATGAGACCAAGCAAATATTTGTTTACTGCTATTCTGTGCTTATTTACCTGTCCTTAGTCAGGACAATTAGGCAAACAATTGCCTAATTTTTAGCATGCAAAATATTCAAATTAAAATGTATGTATGTATGCATGCATACATGCATGCATGTATATCATTGGAAGAAGCTCATAGATATCTTTCGAATAGGTGAAGCTTGGCTTGATCAAAGATTTTGAAATCTAATCTGTTTAATCTACTTTTAATTCATTAAAAAAAAAGTTAAAATACAAAATTCCAATCTCCTTCGATCCTTTTAGGGAAAACCAATTTATCACTTTTCCACTCAGTCAGTTTTCTGCTGTTGTGAAGGACTGCAAGCTTCAACTTTGGGAAGGCATGTGCAATGTGCAATCCACTCAGTTAGTTCAAAGTCTGTAAGATCCATATTTTTTTCAATCTTCTTCACCAAATCTGCCAGTTTTAAATCAAATTTCTTTTGTGAATCTGATTTATCTACAGTTACTTGCATCTGAACAATTTTTCAACCATTATCATTTCTTCAAACTTTTTTTTTTTAAAAAAAGCTTTCAACTAAGGATTGCAAGTTACCAAATGGGTTTTTTTTTAATGCCAGCTACATTTGCTTGTCTGTAATCTGATAATTGTTGCTCTGTGTAACTTAGCAACAATAGATAACAGAACACAGGAAACAGAGAACATTGAATTAATATTCCTCAGAGTGAAAAAATAGATAAAGAAGCAGGGAAGATATTTTCTGGATATTTTGATCCAAAATTACAAGAAAAAAAAATAAGCTCCAAACTTTTTGCAAGTTAATAAAATGCAAAATTCCTGTGGTGAAAGTCCAGTATACCATGTTTTCCTGAAAATAAGACTCTGTCTTATATTTTTTTTTAACCCTGAAATAACCACTTGGCCTTATTGCCATGCACTCAAAGGCCCGATTGGGCTTATCATCAGGGGATGTCTTATTTTGGGGGAAACAGGGTAGATGTAAATCAAATGAAAACACTTTCACTACACAGGAAAATACAGTGATTTCCTTCCTTTCTGCCTAAGCAAAAGTTATTCAAAACAACAACATAAATCAAAAGGAAAGGAAAAAAAATAACGAAGTCCAGCAGCGGGTTAAAATAGATCAACATTCAAGCAGCAAGTCAATTTTTAAAGTTAAAGAACGAAGTGAAACAGAAGCTTCAAAAAGTGAAGTTAAAACCCAGGTATACTTAAGAAAATAAACTGCTGAGAGGAAAGATGGATGATTGGTGACTTTCCAACAGCTCCCAGAAGGAACTGCAATCTTCAGGATTCCTCTTCCCAAGGTGGGTCGATGGCTGTCTGGAAGCCATCTTGGGTCTTTCCTAAGTGCTCTCATTCAGATCCAGGGAGCAGCACTGCCAAAGAACCAGTTTTGGTAGTAAAATCAGCAGATCTTCAGCAGGAAAAAAGAAAAGTTCCTACTGTTTAGCAGTTATTTTGTGGAGAACCTGAAATCTAAAATTTCTGACAACTGAACTGAGCATCCCTCATTACTAGCTATTTGTCCTGGGAATGTTGTGGTTTATAGTTCAAGACCATTTGATATGTCTTAAATTATCTACTCCTGAGATGCAGAGACTGCTAGCCTATGATTAGCACTGATGATGTTATCTAGTTGGGTAAGGAAAAATCAGATAAAATCAGATGCTGATTGTTGCTTCTACTATAAATTGTGCAAGAAAAGGGCATCTGTGGTCTGACTACAGGTTTGTATGGTGTATCTTCTCTCTTGCAGGCAGATCTTAATCAGTGCTGGCACTGAGGCAAAATGAGGAATGATTCTGTGCCAGAAAGGTTTGAGGAAAAAAAGCACAGCAGTTCATAAGTATTAGAAGGATGTAGCAATTAGAAGGATTGCTGAATGGATGCATAGTCATCACTGAGTGAAAAGGAAGTTGACAGCATGGGTCTAGGGTGTGCAATAGAAGACTGCAGAATTTTCCATTAATTCTGAACTAATGTTAAATGGTAAAGTAACTTCTTCAGCAAGATCTTCTTTTGTTCTTTAGCATCACTTTAAATATGTTACCAAGAGTCCTTGCAGAGCAGAAGATAGTGTATAAAATTAGAAGCTTTCAGCCAGCTCCCAATTGAAAGAAATAGCCAAATAGTTTGGCTGGAGCTGCAGATACTTGGTAACAAGGTTTACTGTCTGAATTATGTGTTCCAAGATTAGACAAATGGCAGGTAGAAATAGCAATGTGGACTAATCCGGTGGAATATTCAATACATTCTAGCAATAAGAAATCCTCAATTTCTCTGATTTTAAGCCTGTTGCCCAAACTGGGCAATGAAGAAAGGTGAATTATGTTGTTTAATGCTATATGACATTAGCAAATTGTATTGTTTCATTAGTTTATATCTTTAGCCAGAGTTAAATTCATCATGGTTGATACATTAGAAAGATTACTGTGTTTATTCAAATCCTCAGTAGATTTACCACCGAATTACTTTTAACTAAGTTCCTGTCTTACAATATACTTTAAGATTTCTGTTTTTATTCTGATAGAGCAGAAAGATTTTTCCATTCAAAAACAGCAGTAACTAAGTACTCTTTGCCAATGATACCAATTCATTTTTTTTTTATCTCTCACTATCTGTATTCTATTTCTGTAGGGTCAATGTGCACACATAAATTGATAATTCATTACAAAAATAGCAATGTGGAAAAGACTGATCATATCATTTGCATGTGAAAGGAGATCCTTCTGTCTTGGGAGACATTGCCTATGGGGGGAAGGGTATGTATGAAGAGAAAGTTATATAGTATGTACAGTATATGAGCATATTTTTGTATGTGTGTATAGAGACTGTGCCTACATAAAAACATGCATATATATTTGCTGGCAAATGCATAGCTGAATACCTGCCATGGTGTCTGAGGCTCAATCAATCAATCAATCAATCAGAATAGAGCTGGAAGGGACCTTGAAAGTCTTCTAGTCCAAACCCCTGCTCAAGTAGAAAACCCTATACCCGTGATGGCGAACCTATGGCACATGTGCCACAAGTGGCACATGGAGCCATATCTATGGGCACACGATTTTTGCCCTAGCTCAGCTCCAGCACACATGCGCGCGCTGGCCACCTGATTTTCGGCCCTTCCGGGCCCACCAGAAGTCGGGAAATGGGCGGTTTCTGGGCTCTGGAGGGCTTCTGGGGGGGGGAGGCCGTTTTCGCCCTTCCCAGGCTCCTAGAAAGCCTCTGGAGTCTGGGGAGAGTGAAAAACAGGCCTTCCGGGCCACCTGGAAGTAAGGAAACAGGCTGTTTCCGGCCTCCAGAAGGGTTGGGAAGGCCGTTTTTTGCCCTCCCCAGGCTCATAGAAAGCCTCTGGAGCCTGGAGAGGACAAAAAACTGGGCTACCAGGCGCACCATGCCATCACGTGCCAAAAGCAGGGGGAACTGGGGGGGGTGTCGTGTGCACATGCGCAGGGGGTTCAGGGCGCATTGAATTATGGGTGTGGGCACGTATGCATGCAACCCCCCTGCGCTCCTACCACTTTTGGCACGCGATGGCAAACAGGTTAGCCATCACTGCCCTATACCATTTCAGATAGGTGGCTATCCAATTTTTTCTTGAAAGCCTCCATTGATGAAGCATCCACAACTTCTGAAGGAAAGCTGTTCCACTGGTTAATTGTTCTCACTGTTAGGAAGTTTCTCCTTTGTTCCAGGTTGCTTCTCTCCTTCTCCTTAGTTTCCATCCATTGTTTCTTGCCTTGCCTTCTGGTGCTTTGGAAAATAAGTTACCCCCTCCTCTTTGTGGCAGCCTCTCAAATACTGGAATGGGGTGGCATGGTAGCAGGAATACTGCTATCATTTCACCCCTACTCCTTCTTTTCTCTAGACTGGCCATATTCAATTCCTGCAACCATTCTTCATATGTTTTTGTCTCCATGCCCTTAATCCTCTTAGTTGCTCTTCTTTGCACTTTTCCCAAAGCCTCAAAATCTTTTTTTGTAATGTGGTGACCAAAACTGATGGTCTTACTAAGGATTTATAAAGTGGTATTAATACTTCTCGTGATTTTGATTCTGTGCCTTTGTTTATACAACCAAGATTGTATTAGCTTTTTTGGCTGCTGCTGCATACTGCTGTCTTATGTTTAAGTGATTGTCCACTAGGACATTGTCAATATTACATTTCCGTCTTTGAGTTTATCAAATGATTTTTGTTATTGTTATTCATTTGAGCCAGATTCACTCTAGGGGACCGCCTGGAGTAATCCCTGCAGTTTTCTTAACAAGCATCTTGGAAGTGCTTTGCCATTGCATTCTTAGAATTGAGAGAATGTGACTCAAGAGCCTAAGATCAAGCAACTGGCTTTGTGCCTAAGGCAGGACTGAAACTCATGTCTAATCTCCTGATTTCTAGGTACTTTTACCTGGCACCTTAACCATTAAAACAAATCATCAAGTGAATGTCGATAATTAATTAATTAATCCATTGCCCTTTTGGCCCATCTGTAACAGGCATAACAGTCCTGAATGGGTGGTAAATAGAACAATTTAAAAAATGCATTCAGAACAAACAGTTCTGCTACATGGTTCTTCCCTTTCTAGCACTTGAAACTCATCTCAGATGACAATATATAGGTGAATGAAAATCTGAATAGCAGAATCTGATCTGGAAAAAGTGTTTCAGGCCTTTATCAGACTCAAGTGAGAGCATATGTCCTGGCCACTCATTAAAACATGCTGCATTTTTCTGGCTCCCATGGGTATCTGAAAAATAGCTATTGCTGATGTAAGAAGAGCGTGACTCTCCAAACTCGCACAAAAACTAAAAGAAGGACTGATTTAAAGAATTCCAAAGAGGTGCTGGGGTCACTTGCATTCTGAATAAGTTTCAACCCACCCACAGCCCTATAAAGAACTATTTTGAAGACTGAAATTAAATAGGAACCAAGTGTCCTGCTGTTGTCCTCTGACATGCCTGATTACATCCTGATTGACAATGGCTTTCTGTCTTTTTAAAATACCTATATCTGAAGTGGTCTCACAATTTGTCACTCTGAAGCACTGACTTAAGAGTGATGTCTCTAAGGTATTTTGCTGAAGGATGAACGAAAAGGAACACATCAGAGAACATCAGTGGGACCAAGATTGTTGGATCCTTCTGCCATCTCCATTTGGGCTAACACCCAAGACTAAGAATGAAAGTATGTTACAGCATTTTATTGTAGATATAATCTCTAATAATACTAAAGAGTTATCTCTATTTTGTAGAAAATATTGCTACTTAGCATCCCAGATACTAGTGAATTATAGTTTCTTTTGATGCTTGTGATTAAATTTATAAATAAGCTAATTGAAATGTAATTTACTCATTTAAGAAAGAACTGCAACAAAGTGTAATAGCATACAATTTGCTCTGTAGTATTTCATGTAAGGAATTAGATACAGCTGGGTATGATAATGATACATTTTCCATTCTGAATTTATTTTACTTTGATGCCTTTAGATCTTTTTAATAAACTGCCTTCAGAGTGTATTCCCAATAATGTTGGGAACTATAACAGTATTGCATTCAGAAAAAAAAAACTTTTTTTTTCCAAATGAGGTGTGGAGTTGACTAAAGTTTCTTGAATTTGTAAGTTCAGAGGCATTCAGAGAAAAAACACTCAATATTGTGTTGGTGTAATGATCATCTTGGACACTTGCATTGTGGATCATACCAGCCTCTTTGAGATTCTCTTGCTTGCAAGCAGAATGAAATACAATCAATTTGTATTCATTTATTTTTGTTTTTCTAAGTCAATGATGGCCAACCTTTTGTTTCTAAGTCAATGATGGCCAGCCTTTTCCAGGGTGAGTGCCCAAAGTGTGCTTGCACGTACGCACATGCATGAGCGTGCACCCGAACCCCCAAAATGCAACGCACACATGGTCCCCCGCATGCCCCCTCCCCCCGCATGCCCCACCCCATGCATATGGGGCCCCACCCCATGCATATGCCCCATTCACACACAGCCCCCGTGTGCGCCCTGACACCCACACATGCGCAGCAGAGACCTGAAGACCAGCTAATTGGCGGGAGGCTCATGTGCATGCGCAGCGGAGCTAAGCTGGGGTGACAACTCGCATGCCCACAGAGAGGGCGCTGCATGCCACTTCTGGCACACGTGCCATAGGTTTGCCAATAAAGTTGTGTCTGGCATGCCAAGCCTCACTGTCCTCCACTATCTCCTGGAGTTTGCCCAAATTCATGTTCACATTGATGACATCATCTAACCATCTCATCTTTCCAAATATCAGGGTCTTTTCCAATGAGTCACCTCTTCTCTTTAGGTTAAAATATTTGAATTTCAGCTTCAGTATCTGTCCTTCGAAAGAACAGTCAGGGTTGATTTCCTTTAGGATTGAGTGATTTGATCTCTTTGCAGTCCACAGAACTTTCTCTTTTCCAGCACCACAATTTGAAAGCAAAATTTCTTCAGTGCTTAGCCTTCCTTATGGTCCAAATGTCTCAGCCATACATTACTATTGGGAAAACCATAGCTTTGACTTGATGGACATTTATCAGCATGGTGATGACTCTGTACATATTGGTGATGTCTAAATATCTTAATATTAGCTATATTCAGGCATAAAATAAAAATCTCTTAATTAATTAATTAATTAATTAATATGTTAATCAGAATCAGAATAGAGCTAGAAGGGACCTTGGAGATCTAGTCCAACCATCTGCTCAAGCAGGAGACTCTATACCAGTGATGGCTAACCTTTTTGCTATCGTGTGCCAGGAGGAGGGGGCGGGGGAGGTTTGTGTGCATGTGTGTGCCCACATCCATAATTTTATGCACCCGCCCCATGCATGCACCGGTGAACCCCCCCACGCTCCTGGCACGCAATGGCCCGGTAGGCCCGTTTTTCTTTCTCACTTGGCTCCAGATCCTCTCTATGCATCTGGGGAGGGTGAAAACAGCCTTCCCCACCCCCTTGGAGGCCCTCTGGAGGCCTGAAATGGCCCATTTCCCAACTTCCAGTTGTACAGGAAGTGACATTTTTGCTGTCTCCAGCCTCCAGAGCCTCTCTAGGAAGAAGCCTGCAGCCGCTGCATCTTTTGGCATGAGAAGCGCCTCCAGGCACACCGAAAAAAGAAGCTGTGGCTGCAGGCATCTCGCGACAAGGAGGCCGAAATGTGGGCTGGTGGGGAGCCCAGCGGTGATGGTTCAACCCTGGATTGCCTTCCCTGGCAGCCAGCTGTGGGAGGAAGGTAAGAACACAAAGGGAGAGTGGGCAGCGGGTGGTTAGTGGGTGGTGGCTCTAGGGCAAGTGCATTCCCCGACCCAGTTGAGGTGGGCAGCAAGCAGGCAGCGGATCTAGCGCAAGGCTGGAGCCAGGGAATGTGCATTTTCCAACCTGGTTGAGGCAGGCAGCAGCTCCGGGGCCTTGGGGAATCGCACGTACCTGGGCCCCGACCCAAGGCAAAAGGTGAGTGGGCGGCATGCATTGCTTACCTTTGGTGAGCTGAGCAGGGGACTGCCGAGGCAAGTAGCTGGGGAACTTATATAGGGTGGGGGTAGATGGGTTGGCTGAACAGCCGGAAGCGCCAAGCAGGCAAGCAGGTGGGCATGGGCGGGCCACCAGGGATGATTGCTACCAGTTTGCTGAACTGATGGCAATCATCACTACTGGTTCGGCCAAACTGGTCCGAACCAGTAGGATTTCACCCCTGACATCATCTATATGCAATGTGGTATATAACTATTTACAATATTTAGCCTTGTAATTACTAGGATTTTTTTAAAAAAAATATTTTATGAAGATCTAGGTCAGAAATATTACAGAAATTATCTCTTTTGCTTCTACCTTTACATATACTGTATATGCTGCTTTCCAATTAGATTTATAATGGAAGTCTATATTTCTTTTTGTTTTTTGAAGGAGGTAATGAAAATTTCCTAAAAGGGAAACATTTAAAAAGCAAATCCTTTTGCAGATAGTATATTAATCATAGTTAGGACTTTTCATTCATTGCCTAAAAAGCAGGATTGGATAGCACTTTGTAAGATAGTGTACATATGTTCTGGGGATAGCTTCTTCTTAAAATAAAAACTGAGAATTTGAGGATTGTGACTCATCAAAGAGACTGCTTCTACTTAAGAAAACACAAGATATATTTGCATAACTACTTCCCAGTCTGGCTAATTTTTTTTTTTTTTTTAAAGAATTTCTCTCTTGAGTACTCTCAGCTATTTACCCATTTAAGGGGTAAATTTGTGTACTGAATACATCCTTCAGATGGAAAATAAAACTTAATATTCTAATATGGTAGAAATAAATGAAAAAGTATTCTACTATGCTGAAAGAGAAACAAACTGAAAGGCCTTGAAGAGAATAAATACTTTATTTTTCACTTAAATTCATATAAAACCCCACACCACTGGATTTTTCTCTCATAATTGATGCTAGTCAATAGTAGATACATACTAGGTGGCTCAGTGGCTAAGACAGTGAACTTGTCGATCAGAAAGGTCGGCAGTTCAGTGTTTCGAATCCCTAGTACAGGTCTCCTGCGTACGCAGGGGATTGGACTAGATGACCTCCAAGGTCCCTTCCAACTCTGTTACAGTTACATGTGATTTATTCTGTGCCTGATCTTCAATGTGGATGCCTCTCTGCCAAATTAAGGTGGGATACAATATTATCTTGCCTCTTGTGTAGGCTTAAATTGCAGTGATGTTCTGAGATTTTTATGGCACAATCTAATATTATCTAGATTCTTAAAAAAAATAAATTTAGCTTGCTCATCATAGAAACTAACCCAACTGGCAGTGTGGAAGTTGATGCATTTTTATTTGCAGAACTTTAAATTGAATAACATTAATTAGAAGTGAGTAACAGCTAATTTAGGAATCAAATTAGATAAGTCTGATGAGTGTCAACTCTTGTCTTTTTTCCACAGCAGAGTCTACTATAACTCCACCATAAATAATAACAAAACCTTAAAATAAATCTCAGATTTTCGAAGTCACATGCGATGGTATGTATGGTGACCTGATAAAAAAGAACCAATATATATTTGGTTGAATGAGTGAAAAACCATATTTATACTCTAAGCTAGTGGAATTGGAGCAAATTCAATTTATATCATCCAAGAATGTGACTAAATTGTGGAGAACACTGCTTATAACTTTCTCCTCTTGACCTTGACAGCATAATTTATAATTTCTACCTAGGAGGTTGAAAGATCTTAGATAATTTCACAAATGTCTAAGGGAACCTAAGAAGTTTCATGTTTCAAGGGAACAATTACTTTTTTTTTTTTCTTACGAAGAATCCCATTTGATTTTTTTGAGTATGGGCAATTACAGTTTTGGTCAGCTATTAATTACCTGTGAATGGGAAAATTGATTGAGAGGGCATGGCTTCTCAACTGCAGGCAGTCCTATAGGAACATAATCTTTTCCCATTTCATATTGGCCTCAGAGTAGATTAATGGATGGAAACCGAAAAGAGCCTTCCAGAATACTCATTTTCAAACAGTGAACTGCTGGCTAGGAAGAGATCAGCTGCAATATCATTTTGCTTTAAAGATGAATTGAATACATTTTGAATTATCTTGTTGTTTAAGAATCCTTAAGAATTAAATGACTTCTTGATGCCTTTATAAATATACGGACTTATTGAGACGTATAACAATTCTACTTCTACTTAATAATTTTTTTTCCTGATAAATGTTAGTGAATTTTGCTTTCCTCAAGAGATTTTTGTTTATTTCTGATAAATTTATGACCCAGTTGAATTTTTCTGCACTACTTGCTCTTAGCTGAGTTTAACTTCTAGCAAATGATCCTTGATGAAATTGCATTTTAAAATGCAAGATAACTGGGGTATGTTGGGAAATAAAAAAAATGGATAAATTACAAGTTAAGATAGAAAAAATATGTAAGAATGTGAGAAAGAATGAGAGCTGTAGAGGAACATATTGAGAACAGTATCTCAAGCCTATTTTTTAAATTATTGCTACAGAATCTTGTGTGTATATGCATATATAGGGGTGTGTGGCAATGAGAATAGTTATTAAAATATTAGCTATCCCACAACAGCTTGAGATATTGAGCAAATCCACATTGACTTATTGCTTTCCCCCTCAAGAAAATGTTGACAACCATTTCTGGAGGAGAGAAATTGCTGACTTTGCCTTCTGTACATTCTCCTATCAAAGCAATCTCAAGGCCCATTTTTCTGTTTCACTTCTGAAGTACACTTTTCTGTGTAATGTCAACCTTGAGCACATGCATTCATTTTAAGTGACATGTTTCAGTTTGTTGCAGGTTAATCTCAGCAGTTCATTGGCTATTTGGCAGAGAAGGAATACTCTTTCAGCTGTGTCAACTATGTCTCATACCTTTTAGAGGTATCTTTACTAGAAGGGTTGAATGTTTTCATACTTGCCTTTTGGCTTTGAAATCCAGCAAAATTTGTCAATGTATTGTTTTTATTATTTTTCTTTCCCCGAGCTTCTTGCTTTTTTCAGTGCTTTATTTTAAGGGAAATGTCCAGTAGTGCACTATTTATTTTTTCTAGCTTAAGCATTGTTAAAAGAGATATATTTTTATTTTGATATTACATATTATAGTATCTCTAGAGATGAGTCAACTACACACAAAGTTATTTGAGAGCTCATTTATGACCATCAGTTGCCTCCAGAAATGAATCTGAAGACATAATACTATGTCTTGGCCTTAAGTCCAAGGTAGTGTCATATTTTATTTTATTTATTTATTTATATTTTATTTTATTTGTCAAGAACACATTAGGTAATATATATAAGCATGAATTGAATACATAAAATAGATATGAATAGAGGAAACATTAGGACAGGGACTGTAGGCACACTGGTGCTCTTATGCACACCCCTTACAGACCTCTTAGGAATGGGGTGAGGTCAACAGTAGATGGTCTTAGGTTAAAATTTTGGGGGTTTGGGGATGAAACCACAGTGTCAGGTAATGCGTTCCAGACATTGACCACTCTGTTGCTGAAGTCATATTTTCTGCAATCGAGTTTGGAGCGGTTCACTTTAAGTTTGTATCTGTTGTGAGCTCATGTATTGTTGTGGTTGAAGCTGAAGTAGTCATTGACAGGTAGGACATTGTAGCAGATAATTTTATGAGCTATGCTTAGGTCATACCAAAGATGGCATAGTTCTAAGTTTTCTAAGCCTAGAATTTCAAGTCTGGTGGCATAAGGTATTTTGTTGTGAGCAGAGGAGTGGAGGACTCTTATTGTGAAATATTTCTGGACACATTCAATTGTATTAATGTCCGATATGTAGTGCGGGTTCCAGACAGATGAACTGTATTCGAGAATTGGTCTAGCAAATGTTTTGTATGCTCTGGTTAGTAGTGTGATATTACTGGAGAAGAAGCTACGCAAGATTAGGTTTAAAAACTCTTAATGCCTTTTTGGCATTTAGGTAAAAAAAATGATTAGATTTCACCAACCAAGGTTCTCCACTGGAAAGTATATATACTAGGCCTGGACAAATCACAAATTTTGATCAGTCTGCAGTAAAGCTTAAGCCATATTGGAGAAGCTAGAGGAAATAGGTAACTATTCCAATCTTATCAAAAGGAACAGAAGTACCAACCTTATCTGGATGTAATATCACTAACAATGATTCTCAGTGATACTCAGCTACAGGCAAAAGGGCCATTTATTATGTGTTTGGCAACAAATTTAGTCATGTAATAATGAAATCAAAGCCTCTTTTCTAATTGAATTCTCAAGAGTCCTGCTGCACCTCAATTCTGAATGTGGACTGGATTTGAAATGAGATTCAAATCCATCCCAGTGTTATCCTTTCTCCCAGGCCCTGCTTCCTAAGCAAAATTACCATTATCAGTATTGGAATTACTGATGTTGAGAAAGCCTTGGTAGGGATAGGAATATTACATGCATCCCAATTATTTAAGTAATAGGATTTCAAGGGATTCAGTACTACTTCTAGGCTTTGCTTTCCTGTGATTGAGGTCACTCAAGGAGGCTTATGGCATTTTTATGACATATCATTCTTTATCCATTTAAACATGTTGAATATAGATAGAGATTAATAGCTTAAATCCTCTAGCAAATATTGCTTTTCAATCAGATTTTGGGGAGGGGAGAAGATGTACTAACTATAGTAGTGTCATTTAGCTTTCTTATCTGCAGCTTGACTCTTTGGTCATATTTCCCACAATTGCAATGAGTTATGCTGTCCATTTCTTTCTGTTCTTACCTGAACTGTTTAGGAAATTTTTATGGAAACAGAAATTTGTGGGGAAACTATCTCTTAGGTAAGAGGCCTCCCTTAATTTAGATCTCAGCCTACAGTAGTGGATTGCAGCCTTTTCTTCTCATATGAAAACAGAGTCACAATCTGACTCATATTTCTTTTTCACTTCCTGCATTGATTGTTAGAAGATTAGGACTTTCCATTATAACCTTGACTGAGCAGGAACTTCTCCAAGCAGAAAATTCCAAGCAGCCTTGGGATGATGGGAGCTCTAGTGCAGCATTATCTAGAAGATATCACATTGTGGATGATACTCTAAAATACCATTTTATTTTATGCAGTATACAGACTCAGTCTGCTGAGTTTTCACATTGCTTGAATGGTGAATGCACTTTGGAATATGGCCTACACATTTCTGCACCAGGAAAAAGGGAAGGTGAAGTGCTGGGGAGACCTGAATGAGTAGGGTGATAATCTACTGAGGAGGAAGGGAAGAGAGGAAGCTATATGTGTCAGCCTTGCCTCCCCCCACTGCTGCCTTGACCCTTTTCTTAGCTGCTATCACTGCTGATATTCTTGGCTCTCTATCATACTATTTTCCCTAAACTGCTTCTTCCTGGATCATCCCCATTTTGTTATGCACACAATTCTGTTCAATAAGCCAGTTATTTACAGAAGTCCCAGGAGAATGAAGAACCGATGATCCTATTCATTTATACGTTAAACTTAAAATTCAGCCAATAAATTATACTGTACTGTGAATTAGTTGTGGCTTGACCCACACTCTGTCGTGTTCTGCTTCTCATTCTCCCTTAGGCAAGGAAACAGGCTGCTTTTATGTGATATCCAAATCCAGAATGTTGGCCAACATCTTTTGCCATGCTCACTCATAATTTTGTTTGTATATTTTATAATTTGGGAGAGTAGTACTACTAATACTTTTTCTTGGTTTTTGTTTTTATCTCCATTGGCTGTTTCTTTCTAAATTCATATTGTATTCTATTTTGTCTGTTCTAGTGTAAACCACCCAGAATTGTTCTGGAATTGGATGATATCTAAATTGAAGAAATTATTATTACTGATTTTTTCAAAAACTGTTAAAAACCTGGTTGTTCTACTGTGCTTAGGATAGAATGATGGTTGAGCCCCTTTAGATTTTGTTTTTCTTTGGTATTTTTTCATATACTTTTGATCTTTTGGGTTACAGGCTAATCTTCTGGTTCTAATAGAGGAGAATATCTGTAGCCCCAAGGTTGAAATAAGGGGTCCTTGGTGCTCTCTTGCTTGATTATTTTCTCTCAGTCATTTCATTACCCAAACTAGGTAACTTCATCAGTGCTAATAGGGACTGGGGTTTGCTCTCAATTTGTATTCTAATGGCTTGCCCCTGTTGGTGGGAGTGGTCGGTGGTTTTTTGGCTGGGCTGCTTACTCTTACTTTGATAGTTCCTTGGTTAGGGTATTGTTTACTCCTTGATTGTTGGTCTGATGTTAATTTTGGTGTTCATCTGGGTGTTGATTACTGGGGTGGGGGGTATTTTGATTTTTGTGTTCCATATTGGCTTGTTGATTGTTTCTTTTGAACAGCATATAAATAATACTTATGTCTACGGGCCTATTGATGGCCGACTTGCCAGAGTGGCAGGCTTCCAGGAATTCTCTAGTGCTTTTGGACTTGCCTTGGTCTAGAATGGTCACAGTTTTCCAGTTGAAACTATGGTTAAGTCTGTCTGTGTATTGTGAAATTAAAGATTTTCATCATGTCTTCTGCCTGTTACTTGATGTTCATGGATGTGTTCTGTCAGTCTTCTGCTTGTTTGTCCTTCGTAGTAGCTGTTGCAGTTTTTGCGTTGTACACACATGCACACACACACAAACATTTTATGCTTTCTAATTATAAGCCATCCACAATCGTTTTGGAATCGGGCAACCTCAAAATTGAAATTGAAACAAATATTAAATTTGTTATTAATATCTTGGATTGTTTATTTGGATTTGATAGGGATAAGTACAGCAGGATGGATGGACTACATGGATCAGCCTTCAATTTAATTCACAATATTATTTATTAAATGAAAAGTTTGGATTTATAGCTTCTGCATTAAAAGCAAACAACAATGATGCAAATATGACAAGTAAGACATTTGGTGAAATCACAAAATCCTATTTTTACATACTCATGCCCTAATGAACACAAGTAGATAAGTCATAATATTTGCATCATAAGGTCATGACATACATTCTATCATTTTCCCCATTCTTGCTGTCCCCAAAGATGCCCATGGTTTATATGTTATGTGAAAGCTTAAGTCCTATCAATTCCAAATCCTACTAATTGCATGAACTATTTACTAATTTAGGAACTAAATAATGTAACGTATATGATGAGACAGAATATGGATAAAGGAAGGACAAGTTTTAAGTCATAAAGAAAAAGCAGAAATGAGGAATAGTATTTCCAGCCTATTTTCAGCATGTAGCCTTATCTGTTAACTAGATTAAGATGACAAGATACAAAATGGTAAGAGAAGCATTCCAGTTCTTATAAAAAGCTGCTGTTTAAACAGATAGCTACAGTACAGGGGTGAAATGCTCCTGGTTCGGACCGGCTCGGGTGAGTAGGTAGTGATGGCGGCGGGCAGTTCAGAGAACCGGTAGCAAAAATCCCTGCCCCTGCCCCTTATGCCCAGCTGAGCCACGCAATCATCAGAGCCTTTTTTTTCTTTTAAATGGCTCTAATGAGCCAAGCTCTGATAATCCCAGCTGAGTTGCCTGCTAATCAGGCAACTCAGTTTGGATCATCAGACCCATTTAAAAGAAAAAAAGTTTTTTCTTTTAAATGGCTCTGACGATCCAAGCTCTGACGATCTCAGATGAGTTGAGCTGAGTTGCTAATCGGTAGCAAAAATCCCTCCCCCTCCCCCCCTCACCTTGCTTACCTTAGCTGCTGGTTGCAACGCCTTGCTGTAATCCCTGCAATCCATTGCATCAGCAAGCAACTGAATCTCCCTGCCTGCAATCAAGCAGGCAGGGAGTTGTGGACTTCAACTCCCAGAATTCCTCAGCCAGCTTTGCTTTGCTGGCTGAGGAATTCTGGGAGTTGAAGTCTACAAGTCTTAAAGTTGCCAAGGTTGGAGACCCCTGTTCTATTGGGTAAGTTTTTTTTTTACCCTTTGGGAGCTTTAAAAAAATAGTTAATTGGGTTTTTTTTTAGTTGTTCTTTTTTTAGACCTAGCCATTTAAAGTTTAGGAAGTTTTAAATTTATCTGCTTTTATATAAAAATAAAAATAAATAAAAATAAAATAATATTTGTGCAGCTTTCTGAGATTTAGTGTGTTTCCATAGTGTTTCACTCTAACTACACAAACACACAAAATCTCACAAAGCTGTATGTGGAATTTTGTGTGTGTAAAGTGTGAAAGTTGGTTTTTTGGGCTTTTTGTGGCTATGTGAGGTTCCTGCTTGTTGCAGGGGCCATTTTGGGTCTAGCACAACTGCTTTTACATTGTGGGTGAGCCAGTTGTGTTGTGTTGTGTTGTGTTGTGCTGTGTTGTGTGTGTGTAAAGTGTGAAAGTTGGTTTTTTGGGCTTTTTGTGGCTGTGTGAGGTTCCTCCTTGTTGCAGGGGCCATTTTGGGTCTAGCACAGCTGCTTTTATATTGTGGGTGAGCCAGTTGTGTTGTGTTGTGTTTTGTAGGTTAAAAAAGGGCAAAGAAGTGACATTGACTTGGCCATGCCCACCTGACCAACAAGCCATGCCCTCTCAGTCACCTTACCACCAAGCCACGCCCACTAATTAAGCCACGCCCACAGATCTGTAGCAAAAATATTTAGATTTCACCCCTGCTACAGTATGCTCTAGGTTTGTATTAGCCTCCACTGACTTTCTCTGTGATTCATGGTGATATTTTACCTTATAAGTTTCTTTCAATATGTCTCATGGAAAGACAACTCTTTGAGTTGTCTCTTTAAGAAACGGGCTCCGTTTCTGTCTGTGACAGCCTCCTGCAACCTTCTATCAGCAAAAATGGAGCTCGGGAGGGCTGCACGCGGCCCTCCTGAGCTCCCTTTTCACTGGCAGAGGCCCCACGGGCCAGTCCTTCACTGTTTCCAGGGCAGCCCTGCAGGCCAGATCTAAGCACCCCATGGGCTGGATCTGGCCTGCGGGCCTTGAGTTTCACGTCCCTGATCTATGGGATCTGCAAAAAGCCATATTTTTATGATACAAAATCTTTTCTGTAATTATATTTTTCAAAATTCTTTTTCTTTTGAAATTCACAATATGATTGTTGTTATTGCACTGGGCATGCAATTCACAGTGAGTGAAGAATTTTACATTAAGTTTTTCTAATATTACAAATCTGCAGGTGCTTGGAAGAGCTCCCTTGGATAGATCTTATAATTTGATGCCACACTACTATGGTCACAGGCTTCAGAAGGATGCAGGTTTATTATTAGGAAAATTGCATCTGAAAATTGTAAAACGTGCAGATTTCAAGATGCACCTCGATTTCCTAGAAGAAAGAAAATCATTTTCCTGCTGATGTTCACATTGTGACTTTTGATGGCAGGCTTAATTTTGACTGCCACATGCAAGTAGGCATTAAATAATACAGAGGAAAGCTGCAATTTTTGGATCTTGATGCATTTTAAATGACACAGTTTGGCAGAGAGTAATTCTGGATAATCAATCTATGGGGAGGAAAAGCTTTCCCCTTGGATGAGAGCATTAGCTTTTGGTCCAAATTAGGAATTTGCCAAATAGCTAGTACATGCAATCTAGCTCAGTAAAATTCACTTCTACTATTGAATGGATTTTTTATGATTTGTGCAATCAGAACACATATTTCAATGGAGATTCCTCTGCTTAAAAACATAATTCATTACATCTTGTGGACTTTTTAAAAATTGCTATTCAATAAATATGAGGAAAAATCATGTAAGCAAAACTAACAATATAGCCATCACCCATTATGGGATGAAATTGGAATAGAAAAGAAATCTATCAGCACTTCTGTGGGCATAGTGGCTTCAAATAAACATTATATGAACTTTCTGGAAAGAGCCCAAGAGAAAGCAGACTTGACATTACTGTAGCAAGTATGAATTGTGCATAGCATTGAAACATGGCACAGTATTTTCTTTGACTAAGCTAGTTGTGCTTAGAGGGAAAAGGGATGATTACAAATTATACACAAATGGCCCAAAAAGTGGAAGAAATTCCTGAATGTATGTACCTTTTATAGAATGTTTCAAAAGACAGGAAAATGGATGGAGAACTTTTTTTAAAGATCTGCAAATGTTATGAGAAGTAGCGGGCAGCATATTCTCTTGTGCAAGAAATGAACATTTGTCAAAAGAAGTCAAAATAGCTGAGAGCATGTATCTACCCACTTTGCTATATGGATGTGAGAGTTTTGTATGTCAGAAGAAACATAAAAATGAGCTGAACGTAGTAGAAATGGAATCTTAAAACAAGGAGAGATAGGATGAAGAGATAGGGTCAAATTCAGTTATGCCTTCTCAAACCACCATTCCATGATAATATTTTATATGGATACCAGTCAGGCTCCAAGACTTAAATCTTGACACTACTTCCATTCCCACACTGAAAAATAGCATTGAGGAAAAAATAAAGTCAAATATCAACTTTATTAAAAGATCTATGGGGTGTGCAAATGGCCATATTTTTATGTTGCAAAATCTACTGAATGATTGTGGTCTCAATAAAAAAGTTAAGTGACTGGTACAAAACAAATATGTTGAGTTGGTTAGGACATTTCATTCATTCATTCAAATATATATGGGTGTAACTCACAGAGTGTCACATACAGGTGGTGTGAATGAAGATCAAGTTCTAAAACAAATGGATGAAAGAATGGATGAAGAAGGAGAAGAATATCAATAAAGTCATGATTGCTTGAAGTTGATAAGATTGCGAAAAAGAGAGAGGTGAGACCTTTAAAGAACAAAAGACAATCCTTGAAGCAAGGTTAGATTTGCAAGATGCTGTTAATGTTGCATTACAATAAAGTGAAATTAGCCTGTGATGTCTACTTAGGAGGTTGGTATAATCATGCAAGTCTGAAAGTACAAATCTCCTGCCATCACTTTTTATTCCCCAGTAAATTAGGGCAAATCTTTTCTAGGTTTTTTTCATTTTTCAGGCTCCTTCTCCTCTTATCTGATTGTTCCCTAAGTAGCATTTCTTCCCCTCATTTCCCAAGGACATTCCACATGCCATTACATGGGCTTTTCCCCTTCAGCAGCCTCAGCCCATCACACATTCCCACATGCACTCCTTGTCTGTCCACTGGGGCTCCACAAACTGGCTGTAGCTCACTGCCTATTACCTCCTGTGAAGCCTCCCATGGCTTCCGGCATCTTTCCAACATGCTGAAGCTCACAGACTGTTCTGCCCCAGCTACGGAACCCAAGAAATGTAGCACACACAAAATTCCAAACACAGTCTTTTTCAAATGCAGGCTATTACTAAAAATGTCCTTAACAGCCTGCCAGAAATTCCAAAGATTAGATAAAGGCTTACAATAGTTGGCAATTAGACCAGAAACCAGGTTTGCAAGGAAAATTCACTCTCAAATGCTCAACAAATGACTGGACGAACACACGTTGTTTCCTGCAATGTTTGCCAGCTGTGTGCAAACTTAAATAAGCTAAGGGAGTGGCCAATTAGCCCCAAGCCTTACTCTCAAGGAGACTTCCTCCTGAGTAACCACTCTTGCCTTTTGGCAGCTCTGCGTGCTCGTACATTGAGAAGAGGCTCCTCCACTTCACTCTCTTCACTTGAAGGAGCCTCTGGAGGATCTGAAGGCCCTGGCTGAATCTCTGCCTCTGGCACCACATCTTCTTCAGCCTCCTCGCTGTCTGACTCAAGCCCCAGCTGCACAGGCTGCTGGCGCGACACCACACCAGCCTCCTCGTCGTCAGGATCAGCCACAATCCGCGCAGGCTGCTGGCGGGCCACAACACAGACATGTTTTCCAGGAGTATTTCCAGCATGTACCTCATATTGGAAGTACTCCTGGACAACCAGCCTATGGGACTTCAGCAAGGGGTGGAATTGACTCTTAACATGAATGAAACATATCTTCAATTTCAATTTCAATTTAATTCAATTTATATGCCGCCCCTCTCCGAAGACTCAGGCCCTCTGCTTACTCTCTTTCATAGTAGTGCTTCACGGTATGAAGCTGCAGCTGCCCTAATCCAACTCTGCAATGCAAAGCCCTAGCCACCCCAACCCAGCAGTGCAGGGGTGAAATCCAGCATGTTCTGACAGGTTCTGGAGAACTGGTAGCAGAAAGTTTGAGCAGTTCAGAGAACCAATAGCGGAAATTTTGAGTAGTTTGGAGAGCCAGCAAATACCATCTCTGGCTGGTCCCAGAGTGGGGTGGGAATGGAGATTTTGCAATATCCTTCCCCCAGGAGTGGGGAAGGAATGGGGATTTTGCAGTATCCTTCCCCTGGAGTGGGGTGGGAATGGAGATTTTGCAGTATTCTTCCACTGCCACGCACACCAAGCCACACCCACCAAGCCACACCATGCCGACAGAACCAGTAGTAAAAAAATTTGGATGTCACCATTGCAGCAGTGCAATTTAAAGCCACAGTTGCCACAGCACAGTACAGCACAGCACAGCAGCATGGTATGGAGCCATAATTGCCTGCACTCACCTGCAGTTCCTCACTGTAGCTGATTCACTATCTTCTTCCTCCCTTTGCTTGATGAGACATACCAGTCTGGCTCTCTGTGAGGCAACTGCTGGCCAGATGAGGTCTTCTTTCTGAGGTCTTGAGTGAAAACTCCACATGTGACCACGGGAAGAGAGTCCTGTGTGTCCAGTAGCTGCTCGCAAAGGGCCAGGCCATGAGCAATTTGTTGAGCAGTATGAGTAAGAAATGGCTAGGCCAGCAGAGCACAAGGCAGCAAAGGAATTGACGTGCAGGGTGGCCAAAAGGCAGATGGGGCAGAAGTTGTAAGTGCAGATGGGTTGCCAAGCATCTGAATTTTGATCACGTAACATAGGGATACTATACTAGTTATAACTTTGAGAACTGGGCATAATACCATTAGTTCAATGCCACTGTAATTTTGAACAATTGCTGAATGAATGGTTGTTAACCAAGGACTACTTATACTCTAAATGTTTAAATTTGTCTTATTTCATAATTATTTTGGTTTCAATCTGATACTTGAAGGACTCAACACCAAGATGAAATTAATCAGGCTATAATTGAATAGGTAGTATTTAGCAGTACATAGAGTCAGTGAGATGTTGTGGTTGGGGGTTGAATTAACATCAGAGAGACCCAGTTCTAGTTCACTCTTAGCAATAAATGTTTATTTGGGTAATTTGGGACCAGTCTCAAATTAGCCCAACCTATGCCACAGGTTAGGGAAAATGGGAAGAGGGGCCATTATGTACATCACTTTAAATTTCTGAGGAAACATTAGGATTTCAATTTAAAAAATAATAAGCATGAAATAGAATAATGCTTCTCTGGATCCATGTTTGTAACTACCTTTAGTATACATTTTGCAGTTAAGGTGATTAGTGCTAAAAGTGTGTGAAGGAAGTTATTGTCAGCCACCTCTGGAACTACCTGTGCTTCGCCGGACAAACACCACACATGCACGCTCAGAAGATGAAGCTATTCAGTTTAATCATAGCTTACACGATGGTCATACAGTAAGCGTTGATGTTCTTCGATGAGAAACAAAGTCGGAGACAGCCGTTTCTGCCATTTATCTGGCTTTATAGAATGCTATTCAAGTGCCCCGCCTTTGCTCTGTTACAGATTTAAAGTAACCACGCTGCCTATCCCATTTTGGTTAACTACGGGTCGTCATTTACTTCCGGGTTTTCACCGTCTTCTTTCATCACCGGGATCTGCTTTGTGTTGATGTCGAGATATCTATCCCCCCCCTGTTCCCCTATACCGTCCACCACCTAATATCACCGTGCCATCCTAAATGCTACAACACCCTCCTCCACCGTGTCTTGTTATTCTAGGTCTGGTCCATCGTGCTCTGGATCTGTACAGTTGCTCATGTTCAGGTGTTTCATATTCCCCAGGATATTGTGTCAAGGGGTTGTCTGACACTCGACAGTTATTAATACACGCAAAAAAGATGAAATCAAAGAATAATTGATTGGCTGATTGCTTATGTGCCATCAAGTAGGTGTCAACTCTTAGCAACACATAGCTAGATTTTGTCCATGACAATCTATTCATCTGATCCTTTTCCAATGATGCACTCATTGCCACTATAACTGAATCCAGCCATTTTGTTACTTCATCTTTTTCTTCATTTCCAAAAATTATAGCTGGAAAAAAAGGTGCAAGAAATACTGTTGTTAAGTTCAGAGTTTCATTAGATCCAACAAAAAATTCCTTTTTGAAGCTTCTTCGATACAAAGTATTTGTTGTACAGCAACTTATGCAATATATTGTTTCTGTCATGTTTCAACCTAGAGGCAACAGCTACAAATTGTGTTAGTATAGAAAACCCAAACCCCTCCCCACTCACTCCTCAGAGGAAAAAAAAATGGTGTGTAGAAAATGAGATTATCAGTCATCATGAACATGAATAGACAAACACAATATTTGTAATTTTAAACCTTCAAAGAAGATATTTTATCTGGCAATAATGAGAGATTTGCCTTTGAATTATTATATTTTAAAGAGCGAAAAACATCTGCTGTCTCAAGGATTGGAGGATTAATAGCTCTTGTAACCAAATTTTCTCTTCCTTGTTTTGTAAACATACATTTAATTATTTATACTTGAAAACATTTCACTTTGCAACATTTCTTTATATAATACCCTCCAGTCTTTCAGATAGCCTCTTAAGCGAACAAGTAAATGAATAAAGAGAGGTTTATGTGAAAGATTTTTCATTAAATAGCCGAGGAAATTAATATGGTCAGTTGCAATCAATGAAATATTTTGCAAAATAATGCTATATGAAATCCTTAAGTCAAGTATGAGAAATCCATTTAATAAATTGTGGCAGAACTCTGCAACACAGTTTTAAATTGAATTCATTACATGAAGTAGAATTTTTGGGTAATATTTATATTCTGAAGATCAAACGTTTGATAAAAGTCTATTTGATTTTGTTTTCTTTAAATGGTTCTGCAGAGACAGAAACAATTCTCTTAATGCAAAAGAGCCAGAATGGTATAGTTGCTAGCTCTCAGTCTAATCTACCTCACAGAGTTGGACATGATTCATAGAATTTTTAAAAAAAATTAACAGTAGCAGCTTCAGTAGAAGGCAGGTGAAAAAAGACCAAAGAGAGTAGTGGTAACTCTCCCTGGCTATAAATACACCTGCACACTTGGCTCATTCCCTGATTTATGCAATAGCCACCTGCAGTGGTAAAATCCAAATTTATTTACTACCAGTTCTGTGGGCTTGGTGGGCATGGCAGGGGAAGGATACTGCAAAATCCCCATTCCCACCCCACTTTGGGGCCAGCCAGAGATAGTATTTGCCGGTTCTCTGAACTACTCAAAATTTCCACTACTGGTTCTCCAGAACCTGTCAGAACCTGCTGGATTTCACCCTGGCCACTTACAACCTGGGGCCTTCCAAAAGCTTTGGGAATACATTTCTCAGACCTTCCCATCCAACAGGAGCATGTGAAAAAGATATCCTATGAAATATTTAAATTATCCTAAAATCCATCTTGTTCTCCTAAAGAGTTTGCCATGAAGTAGGAAACGCTACAGTAAAATTGTTCTGATTATGACTGTGGATCTTAAACCAAGGAGTCTTTTCTATTACATATATTTCTGTTACATATATTTTTCCCATTTCAAGCTTTCTTGAATTACTGGAAAAATCAATAACATCAGTAATGTTTTTATGCTGAATATGTTGAAGAGGAAAAACTGCTAAAAATTAAATGGTGCCTGCAGTTATTCTCTCTTATTTTAGTCTCCCCTCTGTTAGTTTTTCCATAGGCTGCAGACAGTTAAAAAAGGAATATATTTAAAACAACCTCAGGCTAGTTGCTTATGAAATTAAGCTATATAAACTAAATTGCAATAGATCTGGAAAGTCCTGAAATTCATTTTGCTTTACCACTATCACCTCAGTGATTATGTTTATCATTTTGTCATTTATAGCTTATTTCCCCAAATTTGTCCTGTAGGCTGAGGTGGGACCACAACAGAAATTATTTGGGAGGGTTATTTTTTCCTTAGCAACAAGAAAGAAATTTAATACCATAGTAGCTTTTTAAAAAAGGATCTTACCATATAACTTTATAATTTATATGGAACTATATATTAAAAATATCCTTTCCTTCTTTGAAAGCCAAGTGAATGAACTTGGCAATGTACAGATAATATCTGGATGAAAACAGCAGCAGAAACAACACCTTTTGCTGTGTATCTTTACCATCCCACTCAAGCCATCTTCTAAATGCAAACTAGTTGGAGAGCTGGTATCAAGAAAGCGTAAGTTCAGAATGAGGCTAGCAAAGGTTACTAATAATAATGAAAAAAGGCCTACTTGAATACGTGCAAAGTTAAAGGGAAAGAGGAAAAATCATTCTGCCTGCTGCTCCATAAAGAAAACACAATTCTAACAGAGAGCAAAGAAAAGGAAGATCTGTTCAACTCCTGTTTTGATTCAGTGTTCAAAAAAGGATTTTTTAAAAAGGCAGAAAATGTGTGTACTGCCAGGAAATGATCAAGGCAAAAGTGAAGCCTGAGATGGATAGAAACAATGCAGGCAAAATGATTCACTTCAGAATAACAGAATAACAAAGGTGGAAGAGACCTTGGAGGTCGTCTAATCCAATCCCTTGCTCAGGCAGAAAACCCTGTATCATTTCAGACAAATGGTTGTCCAGTCTCTTCTTAAAAACCTCTAGTGTTGGAGCATCCACAACTTCTGGAGGCAAGTTGTTCAACTGATTAATTGTTCTGACTATCAAGAAAATTTCTTCTTAGTTCTAGATTGCTTCTCTCCTTGAATATTTTATTATTCCACCCATTGCTTTTTGTCCTGCCTTCAGGTACTTTGGAAAATAGGTTGACTCCCTCTTCTTTGTGGCAGCTTCTTAGGGTCAAATCAGTTAAATTTTCAGGACTGGATGAATTGCATCCAGGATGCTGAAAGAACTAGCAAATGCTCTGGTTAAAAACCACTAATATTTGAGAAATCCTGTTGAGTTGCTTGATAGGAAGAAAGTAAATATTCTCTCTATTTTCAAAAGACAGAATATCAAGCAAACCAAAACACCAATGTCAGGTTATCTGGTCTGAATTCAGTAGAAGCTATCCAGATAGTCAACATGGCATGGTTGAACAAGCAATTTCATTGTATATTAGCCAGAAGAAACCTAAAGCAATTGATCTTCTTCTGTCAACATGAGGGTGTAGTTCTGACTTATGCCAACTGCAGTTTCATCTACTGGTTCCTTCCTCCTTTCCCATGGTTTAAAGGAGCTCTTGAATTGCATTTCTCAAATTTAGTGCCAGGTAGTTCTTGTGGATATAATTGGCATTCATGCTCTGGGGAACTCTGACCATGTTTTCAAAATGTGGTTCCTCAATCTGGGGGAGGGTTGGGAGGAATCCAGACAACAAAAAGCTGAAATCAATAAGTTTGCCTTGAATTGCTTCACACCTTTCTTCCCAAATTCATTATATTTTTGTTTGTTTGTTTCCCCCCTCCTGCCCCAGACATGCTCATTTGAGCATGGTGAAGGCATTCCGAGTGAGTGTAGCAATCTGCATGCAGTTTGAGAGCTTAACTATCTGCATGCAATAAATTGTGAATGTGTTTTTCCTGACAATATTTTGTGTTTAAATAAATGGTCAGAAAAGAAGACATGGGGGGAAAGAGACTGTTGATCTTTTTCAAAAGTTGTTATAAGTTTGTTGTGAGTGCCTGTCTAACTCAGTTTGTGTTGTTTACTTCTGTTTAAGGCAGGTGTAATTCCAAAAACCTCTAACTTCATAATAAATCTCACTGAACTTAGACAAACATAGGATCATACTGCACACAGTAGATGGCTTGGTATTACCCCCTCCCACCCCCCCCCCCCAAATGGCAGTCTGGAAGAACCAATTATTCTATTATTTGTGGAATATTTTTTTTTTTTTTTGCAGAATGCTCTTTAAAAGAGGCTACATTTATAGGCATGTTTATTTGGTATGGAAGAAGCTTCAAATACACGTGAGTTTAATTGGAGTTATCTGGTTTTGCACTCCTACCTGGGTATCCTATCCAGAGTCTCGGAGAGTACAAGTGTAGAGATTTGCAAAGAGTAGTGTGTACCCAGTCATCTATGGTCACTTTTTTTGCTCAAGCCAGCAACCCTTGTGTAGCTAAAGGAAGAGCAAGTTTAAATATCTAAATCGATGATTTTTTTCTTTTGACAGAGGAGCATATGATTAGCCATCTAAACTGAAACATTTCTTTGGATTTTTAAACTGCCTAATAACTGAAGTTTTCAGGGAAATTTACAGTACTCCTTCCCTGGTTGTCTGCATGAAGAGTATCAGACTTGTACTATGTACTTTGTCTATTGAACATGAATTTTGACCTGAATTTTGAACATGAATTTTGTTTGAAATTATAGTAAACCTTGAATTGAGCACACTGGATTTTGTAAAACTAAATCTGAGCAGGTAGGCAGACTAAAATCTTTTCAACATTTTTCTACTTCTGAGTAGACATGCAGAGTCTGTCTAATAAGCATCCTTGCTTATTAACTGTCTTTTCCTCCCACCTCTTTAATTTTGGCCTCAGCAAAAATGGAAAACATCTCTCCAAACCATTCCCAAAATAGGGCTGAAAAAGGTCCTTTGCCTCTGATATAAAATAATAAAGTAAAGATTTGATTGGGCCTATATGTAGACTATCCAAGAAGAGTGCCAGAAAGAGATTATATAGCTAGGAAGGGAGTAAAGGTCAACAAATGTTTTATGTTATGCTATGTGAGTTAGATTACAATAACTATTTCCTTATTTCTGATTCTGCAGCATTAGAGGATACATAGGTTCATATGATACAACAAGGCAGTTCTGTTTTTTGAGGCTAAGGAAGTACCTGATATGTGAACCAAGGAAAAGAAATGTGGGGAAGATTATTATCAGAACAGCAGATAATCCTTGAGTCAGTCTTAAAGGTTGTTTTGGCTTTAGAACCATCAAATAAAATGTGTGCAGGATTTACAAGGAGCACTTCTGGGGATTGCGGTGGAAGAAACATCACACAGCTTTCATGGAGGAGGAGATTTACATGTACAAAAGTTCCCCCAAAGAAAATAAAGGTTTGTAGAATTGAAAACTTGTGGGATTTAAAAGGAAATATTTCACAGTTGAGGCCTGGATAGGGTATGTTAGGAAAGTTGACCATCAGGATTGCTAGACTGTTCCCTAAACTTGGCTGAAGCTTCCCAAAAATTTCACACAGCTAGATCTTTATTTTATCTCAAGACTGGAAGCCAACACAAATAACTAATAGTTGCTGAGTTGTTAAGCTGATACTAGAATTTATATCTCCTTTGGATTATAATTGAACACCATAGTTTTCTTGTGTTTCTCTCTATGTAATGGTTATTGAGCCATTTATTTCCTGTACTTTTTTATAAGTAGCAGTTGCATGTTTATATTTTCTGCATTCCGCTTCTGAGAATCTATAGCAGCTGATAGTGACTTTAGAGTGATGATCTAAAGGGTGGAAATCCTGACTGAAATAGAGCATCCCCTAAGATAGAGAGGGCAACATAGAGAGCCGTCCTGAGTCTCCGGAGAAAGGCGGCATATAAATTGAACTAACTAAATTGAACTAACTAAACATATAGCCATAGATGGTAGTTGTGTCTAATTGCCACCTTATGCAGTGCTGTAAGAAGAAAAACAGAAACTGGCAGCAGACATCATGCTGCAAATGATTGAAATATCCATTACAGTCAATGAGATTTGTGGCAACATAAAGCCCCATGCTGGTCAGTTCCTGTTGCTATCTCCTGTACTGGTTAAAAAACAACAACATGGTAGCAGGAGTAGTAGTGAAGAACAAAAGGCAATATTTTAAGTGGTTTAAGGAGCAAAGCTAGGAAAAAATAGAGGACCCTCGTGAATGTGTTCCTGATATGTCTCTGTAAGGTATAATGCTGCCCCAAAATTTCACTGAGTGATTGTCCAACACAGTCCACAGCCCATTTCTAATCAGTTTGTAGAAGTACTTCAGATGACTTTCTGCATGATTCACTGTAACATTAAAAGCGGTGTTGTATGAACTAGCAATAAAAGTGTAAAAACATTTTAAAGAGACCCATAATTGATTATTAGTGATTTAGCGATTTAGTTCCGAAGCTTTCCTCCATAATTCACTAGACTGTGACACAGTGGCAATATAGAACAGAATATACAAAAATGTTGATTCAGAAAGTTAAAAGGTGAAATAGCACCACTTAACAATTTTATACTGTACCTTTCAACATCTGTCATTTCAATTTGTTGACGTTTAGCATGAACTCTCAGCTCACAAGATTTTGGAAAGAGTACTGTGCATGTGTTGTAAAGAAATTCAGCACACTTTTCTACCAAAACAGACTGTACATGAAAGGCAGTGGAGGCTGAAACAATTTCTTCTCCAGATTTTTCCAATGTTCCAGAAACAATTTTCTTCCTCTTTAATACAAAAGGACACAGTGATCAGTTTGGTTCATTTCTTAGTCTGCCTCTTTCTAGATCATTGCTTCTTTATCTCTCAATAACACACTCACTCCTGTGAGAACTCTCAACGTTCTTTTGGTTTGGTTGAGATAGTCAATCATGCAAACGGAAAGGTCAACAAGACACATTAACAGAAAGAGGTGGTGATGATATTTGTTTCCTAATGAGCAGCCGCTTTTAATTAGAGATTTTGGAAATACTATATTATGCCAACAAACATGTTTATTTATCTTCAAAGCTGTACACAAAAACAGCTTCAATATGGTGGCATTTTTATTATGTAACATTTATGGACAACCCACAAGACCCTATGAGGGGAAATGTTCCTTTTCTTGATTGAATTACCATGCCCAGATTTCCAGCTTTAAACAAATACCTACTGCATATACCATAAACTATTTGCTTTCAGGCAGCCAACAGTATGAAGCACAGAAAATGAGGGGAAAATATAAGCAAAAGGAAAACTCTATATACTGTAGCTTCCATCATTCACTAGGCCCCTCTATTATTTTCTATCTTTGCTCCTACCATATCCTTAAACCACTTAAAACATTGCCTTTTGTTCTTTCAACTTTTCACTGCTCTCTTTTTGTGGTTTCCATTTATTTTTCTTTCTTCTTGATCAATTCATAAATTGGTTTTGTGATTCAGTTTCCATTCATTCCCATTAAATTACTTCTGATTTTGGTCTTTTATTCATTCCACACTCATATTTTTTAGGGAACACACACAC
Organism: Pituophis catenifer annectens; assembly: GCF_029215685.1. NCBI lineage: Eukaryota > Metazoa > Chordata > Lepidosauria > Squamata > Colubridae > Pituophis > Pituophis catenifer. The sequence continues at coordinate 103,737,881 of NW_027256882.1, forward strand.
ACACACACACACACACACACACACACATATATATATATATATTTCCAAAAATAGACTGAAAGTATAAGGGAAAATAGATCCAGGGATGGTGTAATCCCATGTTAGGATGCTATTGTGCTATTTACACACAGCTTCTTTATCTCATATCATTTATTCCTGAGTTATCTTAATTCCAGCTTTATCTAAATTCTGCCTATTTCCCCTTACCTATAATTTTCTAAATGCTTAGGGTTGCTTTTTTCTAAGTAAGCTAAATCCAGAGACAAACACATAAGATTTAGATTTAGATTTTATTTGATTTGATTTATATACCGCCCTACTCCCGAAGGACTCAGGGCGGTGAACAGCCACAGATAAAACACATTAATACAAAATTTAAAAGCAAAATAAAACTGAATTAAACAATTTTGGCCCAAGACAGATTTAAAACACCCCAATAATTTAAAACAGATTAAAATTTACATTTTAAAAAGGGAAAAAGGGAAAAGATAATCTCAACACAGCATCCTGCTATACTTGTCAACAGTATTTAGACCTATCTATTCTGACTGCACTTTCAGGAATCATCTACATTGCACCTTGGCCTGCTCTGGTTGCCACTCAGCCTTTCTACTTCCTTAAACACCCTGCTTGCTGGGACCTGAATTGGACTGAGGCCACTTGCTGATGCTTCTCAGTGCTGGCACTAGGGGATGGAGTGGAGAGGAAGAGAAAGGAGAAAGCTGCTTTCCTTCCTTTTTTTCCCTAGGCTGCTTATGAGGGGTCACTGATGCTGTTTTCTCAGGTGCTTTATCTCTTCAGGGTTTCCTGCTTCTTTTTCCTAACATTAAGCAATTATTTGTTGCAAGCTCCTAAAACTCTCAATCTCTCTCTCAATCTCATGTTAAGACTTGTTTTGACATCTGACATTTTTCAATGGGATTGGAATGGTGTTTGTTTGTTTGAGTGAGGCTAGAACAGCAAAATGATAGGATTTGTGCTGCAAACTTTATCATCGGCTAAGTACAATTATCAACAATTGGACCAAGAAAAATGTTTCATTTGGCCATGTACAGCTGAAATGAATCAGTAGTGTGTATCATAAAGCCCTGATTTCACTGTTTTACTGGAATGAAGTTCCGAATGACATCACCAAAGATTAACTAGTAACATCGTTTATTATCTTATGTAGAGTTCAAAAGGATAAATTACATGCCCTACTTCAGCTTCATTATTTTTATTGCAAGTTGGCTCTTTATCAAGATGGGAAGCATGGATATAGACTTTTTATTTTCTTCTTCTTATCCAAAGTTCTAGCTTTTTGTAACTCTTCACTGATAATTATATATGTTCTAGCATGCAAATTAATCTCTTGTTAATTTTGTTTTAACAAGCTCACAATATTTTACCTGCTTTCTTTTTTTGTCTGTGGTGCCCCATGATTTATGTACTGCTCTTGCATGATACTCATCCACAATCCACTCCAAGCCTTTATTTGCTAGCATGGTCAATGATCAGGTCTAAATTGAACTGTAAAATTTATTTGGTCAGACATGATAACAGTAATCCTCAATCATTAATAACACAGAAGTATGGGGAAAAAATCATCTGGAATGAGGACGCACTGAAATTTCACACTGTCATAAATTTTTAGGGTTGCAAATCTAAAATGGATACTAATCTCCAAATAAGTGAGTGGAATAATGATGATAAGACATTGTTAATTAAATGATCTGTGAGATTCCATTAGCATAACAACAGTAATGCTGGAAATGAAATGATGTGTATTCGGACAGCCATGATCTGAAATCATAAATGCACACATAACAACGTGTCATGACAAATGTCTCACAATTTCTGTGAATCATTTCCAGTGATTTGGGGGTATCTTGAGTGCTGTGGCCTCTTTTTCTAACTTCTCTGTCAAGATTGCAACACATTTTAATTTATAAGGAAAACATTGCCAGTGCAACCTAGATTTCATAAATATAAAATCAGCTGCTACAAGCAATGCTCTTAGCTCAAAATGGAATTTGCATTTGGATGATTGATGACTGCATTGTCATAGATTAATTGCCTGTATTGTCACAGGTAAACAATTTCTAGGTGTGGAAGTGGGACAAATACGTACCTCATTTCACATAGCAAAACAAGACTGTTACATGCAAGAGGGGAACAGATAACAGAACAAAGATCAAGAACTAGAAATGAAAAAAAGATTCTGGTTCAATGTTTGGAAGAATTCCCTGACAGTAAAGCTGTTAAGTTCTAAAATCGTCTTAGAACAGTTGTCACTCCCTTTCACTGGAACTTTTCAAATAATGACCAAATGACCATATGTCAGGGATGAATGTGTGCACTGAGACATGATCAATAAGATCCCATTCTACTGATACATCTATTTTATAATATTTGCAAAAGGGATATGAAAGATATTAATAAGTGTTTCTAATAAATGTAGAAGGTTATGGAGTGGAGAAATATAGCTACATTTTTTAAAAATTAAGTTCAAGTTAAAATTGACAATGGAAAGCAGTGTACCTGTAATGGAAAGCCATACTTGCTGCAAAGAGAAACAAAAAGATAACCTCAGCAGTCAAAATCATTTGTTAAAAACATCCCAGTGGATATGTCTGAATGTATGTCTTGAAAATATGTTTTTAATCGGAGCGTATAATAATAAGAAGTTTGTAAAGGGGGCGTGCATAAGCGTATCAGCGTGCCTACCATCCCTGTCCTACTGTTCCCATTTATTTGTATTTATTTCCTTCGTTCATGTCCATGTTCATATTTATGCCTGCTATCTTGTACATGTTTGACAAACTAATAAAAACTTCAACTTCACTTTACAATGAATCTATTTTGTGCCATAGCACTGCTATTTCACATAATCATGGAAAAACAGTTTGCATTTGTTTTGGGATAAGGAGATGAGAGTAGGGGGTTAGTTCAGCAGGTTATGAGGAGCAAGATAATTCTAGGGCAGTGATGGCTAACCTTTTCGCCATCACATGCCAAAAGCGTGGGGAGCGCAGGGGGGATTGCGTGTGTGCGTGCCCACACTCATAATTCTATGCGCCCTGTACCCCAGCACATGCACGCGTGCCCCCCCACGCTCCCCATGCTTTTGGCACATGATGGCATGGTGGGCCCAATAGGCCCATTTTTCGCCCTCCCCAGGCTCCCCAGGCTCCAGAGGCTTTTTAAGAGCCTGGGGAGGGCAACAACAGCCTGCCCCTCCCCGGAGGCCCTCCGGAGGCCAAAAATGGCACATTCGCAAACAGGCCATTTCCGGCCTCCGGAGGGCCTCCGGGGGTGGGGGTGGGGAAGGCTGTTGTCGCCCTCCCCAGGTTTCTAGAAAGGCTCTGGAGCCTGAAGAGAGCAAAAAATGGGCCTTCCCCACCCCTCAAGGCCCTCCAGAGACAGGAAACAGCCTGTTTCCGTACTTCCAGTGGGCCCAGAAGGCCCGAAAATCAGCTAGCCAGTGCACAAATGTACGCCAGAGCTGAGCTCGCGTGCCCACCAATATGGGTCTGGGAAAATGCCTAAGGAAAGTTGCTGGTGTATACACTCTTTTACAATATAGTCACTACAATGCAAATGGAAAGCTTGAAGGGGACAGCAAGGATGGGACGTTAAGGGCATTCATGGTAAGCTACATCGCCATATATGCTTTAGACTGTATTTTTATTAAATACTGTATTACAAGTTACAAAACTTGAGTTAGCATCAAATTACCACACAATTGATTCCTTGAATTATTTCCATACTTTGCTGTCTGAATGGGATATAAATTCCCAAATGGTTATAGGAATGAAATTGATGACATAAGAACCAACAATTCCCAGAGAAAACTTTTCTGCCAACACAGTCAAGCTTCCAGTTCTTTGAAAAGAACCATAATCTGTTGAGTTTGAAAAATGGTAGGAAAGAGCCTAGGATTTAACTCTGGGAGCATACACAGCAGTAGCAGCCACATGATTGTATCTTTTCTTCATCTTACTCTGTACAAGCAGAGTAGAAACCCTAATTCACAATGCAGAGTTGTAGTGGATCTATTATTATTTTTTATTATTAAAACTGAATTGTAAAATATTGATAACTTAGAGCAGGGGTGCCAAACTTGTGGTCCGCGGGCCATATGCATCACATGCTGGCCTTGCCCCCACCTGGTTTAGCGAAGGGGGGGGAAAGTCCCAATACACCATGTGACGCCACCGTGATGCTGCAAGTTTGACACCCCTGACTTAGAGTAACTGGGGTTTCCTGCTTTCATTTTATTATAGTCACAATGTCATATATTAGGATCAGTGGTGGGTTTCAAAAATTTTTACTACTGGTTCTGTGGGTGTGGGCTGGTGAGCATGGCATTGCTTGGTGGGCGTGGCTTGGTTGGCGTGGCAGGGGAAGGATACTGTAAAATCTCCATTCCCATCCTACTCCAGGGGAAGATTACTGCAAAATCCCCATTTCCTCCCAATCAGCTGGGACTTGGGAGGCAGAGAATAAATGGGGGCGTGGCCAGTCAGAATTTTTACTACCGGTTCTCCGAACTACTAGAAATTTCCGCTACCGGTTCTCCAGAACTGGTCAGAACCTGCTGAAACCCACCTCTGATTAGGATGAGTATGTCCGTTACAGGTAGTGGTTGACTTACAAGAGTTCATTTATTAACCATTCAAAGTTACAACGACACTGAAAAAAGTGACTTATGACCATTTTTCACAATTATGACCATTGCAGCATCCCTGTGGTCATGATCAAAATTCAAACGCTTGGCAACTGATTCATATTTATGACAGTTACAGTGTCTAGGAATCATGTAGTCATCTTTTCGACCTTTTGACAAGCAAAATTAATGGAGAAGCCAGATTCACTTAACAACCATGTTACTAACTTAACAACTGGAGTGATTCAATTAACAACTATGGCAAGTTTAAATGTTGTAAAATGGGGCAAAGCTCAACAACTCTCTCACTTCGCAGCAAAACTTTTGGGCTCAATTGTGGTCTACAAGGACTACCTGTACTTGTATTTTCTCCCTTTGTATTCATTTTTAGATCCAGAAAGTATTCATTTTCACAAAGCATCTTTCTTCCCCTTTGTGGTAATCAGATGAACAGAAGAAACATCTATTTCATTTCCTTCTCTTTCTCTCACACGCAGTTGCCTTGGGGGATGCCATTGCAGTGTTCAGCACTCAAGGGTGTGATGCTTATTCAACCATATGTTTTCATTCTCCACATTACCAGAAGCAAAAATATGAAACGCACATGTTGTATTTATTAGACATCAGTTGTGTTTGAATAATTTTTAACCAGCCAACACCATATGTCTGTTTTCAGGCTGTTATTTCCTACACTTTTGGGGATGGGTAGGTGGGGTGTTTTTCTTTAAAAGATTAAAAAGTAGAACTCTGCCAAATGATTTCTGCCTTTTTGACAAGAAAAGTATTAAATAATGGAGTAATAAAAGAAACCAAACTCTCCTTTTTGTTTCTGACCTTTCACCAAGGTAGCCTAGTCAATTATGTAAGAAGAATTTCTCTGCTAATAACCTCACAGCCAAAAAAATAGATTCTAGATCCTAGTTTGCAATTTGAAATTGCAATGGTAGGTGGAAAGGACATAGGGAGGTAGTTGGAAGACCTGCAACCTAGGCAATGGTCTGATAAGACAATGGTCCCCAACACCTGGTCCGCAGCCTGGTACCAGGATGCAGCCTGTTGGGAACTGGGCCGTGGAAGTAGTGGATGAGCTTGCAAAACTATCCCTTCTCCCCCCCCCACCTCCGCTATCACCGCTGCCGGTCCACAGAACTGGAAAGGTTGGGAATTATTGTGGCAAGAAGCAGTTCAGTCTGCTGGTAGGTGAAAAGCATTGGAAACATTTTGGAAAGGACTCTGTCTAATTTTCCAGAGACTAAAAAGAAAGGAGGGGAGAAATACTTTCAGTCTTGCAAGATTCTGTTAATCCAACCTTACAATGAAGTAGTGTTAGTCCACTTCTTGTCTGTGCTACCTTGCAAGGCTGATAGAAGTAAAGAAAGCAAAAGAGAAGTTGGAAGCAATTATATATTTATTTATTTATTTATTTATTTATTTATTTATTTATTTATTTATTTGTTTGTTTGTTTGTTTGTTCAACTTGTATGCCGCCTTTCTCCGAAGACTCAAGGCGGAATATACGAATTATATCTCATTTGTTCTATCCCTATACCTGTAGTGTCCATCTATATCTCTTCTGTTCTTTAGCAAATACTACTTCCTTAGCTTTTGAATACTTTATCTGTAAGTATTCTTTCCTAAAGTAAGTGCCAAAGTCTGTAAGGATTGTTCTTACTCCAATTAATGTCATCGACAAGCACCGTGTCATCTGCATACAATAATATAGGGACCTTTTTACTTCCAATTCATTGGACATAAAAGGAAGTATTCCTAAAATCTTCTACAATGCTGTTTGTATAAAATTTATCTTCATAAATGATTTAGATGAGGGAATAGAAGGGGAACTCATCAAATTTGCAGATGATACTAAGCTGGCAGGAATAACCAACACCTCTGAACACAAGCTCAGGATCCAAAAAGATCTTGACAGACCTGAACAATGGGCCCTATCCAACAAAATGAAATTTAATGTGGAGAAAAGCAAGATTTTACACGTAGGCAGGAAAAACCAAAGGTGCAAGTGCAGATTAGGCAAGACCTTTATCAAAAACAGTAACTGTGAGAGGGACCTTAGAATCCTAGTGGATGATCACTTAAATATGAGCCAGGAGTGTGTGGCAGCAGCCAAAAAAGCTGAAGTATTAGTACTGCTTTATAAAGCCTTAATAAGGCCACACTTAAAACAGTGTATCCAGTTTAGGTCACTACACTACAATAAAAATGTTGAGACTTTGGAAAAAGTGCAAAGAAGAGCAATTAAGATGATTAAAGGCCTGGAGGCTAAAACATATAAAGAACGGTTGGAGGATTTGGGTTTGGCTAATTTAGAGAAAAGAAGAATATAGGTGATATGATAGCAGTATTCCAGTATTTGAGGGGTTGCCACAAAGAGGAGGGGGTCAATTTATTTTCCAAAGCACCAGAGGGCTGGACAAGAAACAATGGATGGAAACTAATCAAGGAGAGAAGCTACTTGGAATTAAGGAGAAACTTCCTAATGCTGAGGACAATTAACCAATGGAACAGCTTGCCTTTAGATGTTGTAGGTGCTTCATCACTGGACATTTTAAAGAACAGGCTGGACAGTCGCTCATCTGAAATGGTATAGAGTCTCCTACTTGAGCAGATGGTTGGACTAGAAGACCTTGAAGGTCCCTTCCAGCTTTATTCTGATTCTAACAAAAATTATTAAAGAGGAAGGGAGCCAATATACAGCCCTGATGGAAACCTGTTGTGGTTTTAATCTGCTTTTTTAGGGAGCCATTCTATCTTATCCAAAACTGTATGCAAGTGTCTTCATATAATTTTATATACTAGGTTATTTTCCATCTGTATCAATAGCAAAAGATGTCCCATAATTTTCTTGTCACCTTTTTAACTTTTTTCTTCTTTTTGAGCTCCCCCTCCAATTTTTCCTAATTATTTTGTGTTTTATTTCTTTTTGAAACTTAATAAAGCTGATTTAAAAATAGTGTTTACTATATATTGTTTTGCCAGGATATGATCTGTTATTGGGAGGTTTACTTTTGCATTGATTAGACTTTTATACAGTTCTATCCTTGCATTGATTATTAGGCTTTTATACAGTTGCATTCTTTCACTATCCATAGCTGGCTTATTACACTCTGCATTCTTCCCTTGTAATAGAGATGGAACTTTGTGTTTCTGGTGTTAATTGGTTCTGGTTGTTTTTATAAAGTTCCCTGAGTATTTAGTTTTGGAAGAATCTCATTACTCCTATCAAAAGTTTTAACACTTTTCCTTCATCACCAAACTAACTGTTGCTATAGATTCATAAGTTGATTGCTCTGGCATTTATATTGTTATAAAAAAAGATACTCAACTCGATTTATAGCTTTTGCTGAGAGGTCAATTATACCTTAAGATTGCATCAGACGAACAAAGTATATTTTTTTCAATCAAATTGAGTCTGCAAGCCATTAGGATTAGGATAGTTAATAAAGGTCAGTTTGATAGACATCAATTGTAAATGACAAGTATTTTGTTCACTCTCAGTATTGAATAATTCTTACAAAAGGTAGCTTTGATGGAATCAATTTATGTATTAAATCTGTGCTTTTGATGTCTGCTTTTAATTGGATGGGCTTACTTATTTGCCCCTACAGTTCTTTGATTAGTTTTGTATTAGCTGCTTCTCTTTATTCTTCTTGCATTTGCACTTTTTTCTCCCTGGATTATTCAGCTACTTTTCTGGTGATTTCCCCTTTTTTTTGCATTCAGTTTCCATGATATGTAGCAGCTTGTTCAACTTGAATTTTCTTGTTGAATTGCAAGGCTCTGAGTTTTTAATGTTTTTTTTTACCATGAACTTGATTTTATTTCCTTTTTCATTAGCCTTCTTTTTTAGTTTAATGCTTCCCTTGGGTACTTTTGTTTTTTGTTTCCTAGTTATTATTCCTATTTCCTTTCCTTCGAGATTGGGAATAGAATAGAATAGAATTCTTTATTGGCCAAGTATGATTGGACACACAAGGAAGTTGTCTTTGGTGCATATGCTCTCAGTGTACATAAAAAGACAAGATACATTCGTCAAGAATCAAAAGGAATCATAAGGAATGTGGCATACTGTACGTAGGTGGTGAATATTCGAATGGCATATCTTTTAGTTTATGTGCTTTTCCATTTATTGTTTTAAACATCGATTCCATCATTGTTTGTAGTAGGTCTCTATACTCTGCTAAAAAGAATTTGGTCATGGAGAGGTCCTGTGCCCAAGTGTAGGTTAGGCTATTTAGACCCTATTGTTATTTGATAAATATGTCCGTTAATGTTATCAAACTTACCTAATTTTAATAATTCACTAGAGTTTCCAAGCTTGGAGTTGCAGGGTCATTTATATCCTCAGTCTCCACCTCCCAGCATAGTCCAATTCTTTTTTATGGGAGTGTCATTTGTTATTAATTCATAAGATTGTTGATCCATGGGGGGAAAATACTTTACTTAGGTTTACTCCAGTTTCAACAGGCTCTATTGTAAACATAAGTGAGGCCCTAATGACTAGTCATGGGATGACTTCACCACAGTGGCTTGGGGTAATTGAGCCATTGTCTAAAGAAGAGTTAAGTGATGGTCTTGTTGGAGAGACAAAAAAACCTGTAATCTTGGCTTGGTTTTCTTCTCTTATAATGTTCTGCTACTCCAGGCTCTGGCTCTAATCCTAGTCTAGGATAGCAATCTTTTATGAGAGCCATTATACATACTTTAATAATAATAATGGCTTCTCTTCTCATGTTGATCTCAATCATTCTTCCATCCTCTTGCTGTAAGTAATCATCTTTTCTGGCTTCGATTTTTTATTCAGTTATTTCTTCCAAGTAATCATCTTTTCTAACTGTCTGCCTATATTATATTTGGGAGAATTAAAATGAATTTTGTGAGCTAAGATGCTTGGAATTCCACCTTTAGTTAACATTCTTTATCAGCATACCACACTTCTGTAATAAACGTAGCTTGACACAGTCAAGCCACAGCTGATATTGATGCTTCAATTGAAAAAACTCCTAAAGTTTATGGTATACATTTTAAAACTATCTGATGGTGCTCAGTTTGGTATATAAGCCTAAATGCTGTTGCTTTTGCTACTTGAAACCCCCTGTGTGGCCTTCTCACCAGAAACACTGAATATTGTAGGTTGTGAAGCTCATGATACAAAAGTAGATCAACTTCTAGCTTACCTGCTTTTATCTTGACTTGCCCTTCGGTCCTTATCTCTGTATGGGAAGTAAGCCTGATAATTGAATAAGATTGAATAAGAGTTTCTTCTTACCAATCTGATTTGCTGTGAGAAGAGGCTTTTTAAACTCATTATTGTTCCTTTGAAGCTATAGTTTTATTGGCATGAAAATCACTGATTAAATAGGACAGGAGTGGAAAAAAAGCAACTAGAGTCAGTGGGAGTATTTGCATAACAGTAGGAATAGCAGAACCTGGGAGGCTGGAGTGAAAAGAATACCCACATAACTACAAATAAACAAAATCCAGCCCCCTTTGAAAACTGTTCATCCTTATCTAATGCTAACCGCATACTGACCATTAGTTGAGATGATTCCTGTGCATATTTTTTTAGTAATAAATCATCTGAACCTTCGTGTGTGGACCTGGTCTTTCATGCCTGACTGTTTGAATCACTATTAAGGTGACTAGGGGTTCACCTAAATTCAAATAAAATTCTTTTTGGAACTGATTCAAATCACACAGCCTAAACTTGTAGTCTTTAAGGGGAATTTGCAGAGACCCCTCGAAGGAGTTCCTCAACACCTGATGTTTTCACCAAACATATTAGAATGGAAAGGGGGAAGTTTATGACAGTTCTTGCTTCAGTCATGTCACTGAATTGTTGGTCTCTTAATATTTAATAAAACATTTCCTTTTTCATTAAACTTTTTATTGAAGAGCTTAACAATACTAAAATAGAATACAGACCGAAATCAGAAAGAAAAAAAGTTAAAGAAGGAAAAGAAATACAAAGAATAAAATGCAAAAAAGGAAAAGAAAAAGACACTTCTATCCTGGCACTCACTCAACCACTGTCCTACATTCCCCTGACCAGGAGCAATGATATGGATGATCTCTCATCCTCTCCTTGTATGGAGAGGCTCTATTGGATCAAATTTATTGCCAGTTCATTAGTCTGGGCCATAGCATGATCTCCATTCCTGCTGTGACATCTTACTCACCATTACCTAAAGTGATTTTTGTTGCCCAGATAAAAGCAAAATGCTCTTTAAGTCAAATCCATTATTACAATAGGGACAAGGAAAATATTTTCTTGGTAATAAATAAGCTTGAGTTATTTGTAAAAATAATAAAGGTGGGATACTAATTAATTAATTAATAGGTAAAAATGCATCCTACTTTCATTAACATCTTTGAATTAAAATATAGAATCCTGAACTGTGTTGGCCTCAGCTACATCCATTCAGTTGTACTCTTTACAATTTCTTTTTTGACAATTTACATTACAATTTCAGTTCGCTGACTTTAATAAAAAAAAAAAATTAAAATGACCACTAAATAGGTTGATAATTTCTTGCCATTTTCACCCAAGGCTAAAATATTTGTAAGGTGGTTCATATTTTAGCCAATCTAATAGAGAAGAGATGAAAATGCATCTGCAGGAGCTCTTAAATTATGCCAATCCTTTTCTCCCTGGGGTTAGACCTGGATTTGACATGTGATAAGATACTCTCGGTGACAAAGAGAAAAGCAAACCCGCATTAATGATTCTATAAACCTTGTCACCTTCCTAATTGTCAGTTATTCTACAAATGAGTCAGTTAATGCCACATCTAAATTATTTCATTCTTTGGTTCCATAGGCCATCCCTCTAAGAATAAAATTGCAGCAGTCTAATGTAATTGTAATGTACACTCCCCATAGATGGCTCTAGAAAGGATTTTTCTGGCTTTCATCATTTTAAATTCATAGTACCTTTCTTCTGCCCTTGGCAAAATAATATCTAATCATTATTTTGAAACATTTTAATGTCAGTCCTGCTAATCGAGCTTTTGACCTTTTTACTTAGTCTTTTTTTAAAAAATATTACTTTCAGTCAAAACCGCTCTATGTCTTTCCCTCTCTTTAGTCACTTTTATCTTTCACTTACTAACATTTATTGTTAGTGGGAGCTTTATTTATTTCAGCGTCATACATATGAGAAGTCTGTAACTTAAGGGAAATCAGGCAGAGTGTGCTATAGATACATTTCCCTTTCATGGTCCATTGGAAGGCTCAGTATAGGGAGCTTAGATTGGTAGAATCTTCTCATCAGCTCATATGAGCCATTTTCCATACATGTCAAAGCTGAAATCTGTTTAGTTTTTACAACTCAGATAATTGAGTTTAGAAGAAAGAAGGCTTCATGTAGTTTCAGGATTTCTCTCCAAGCCACAGTCACTTAACTTTGGCCAAATGTAGTTCAATGAAAAGAGCATTTGTTTTTCCCACAGAAAATTCCAAGAATCTTTAGGTAAATCAGCATCAGATAGAGATGCTACTTTGAGTTGACTTAAGAACAAAAGCGGAATAAAAATCAAGCAAACAAGTAAATAAAATAGATGCTTGGAATTGTTGTTGTGGTGTCAGCAATATTGGTCTAGATGTGTCAGTGCATTCATCTGATTAAATGTAAAGCAGATTTCTCTTTCTGTTTTACATTTTGAAGTTTTTGACAAAAATCCAAATATAGCAAATGGATCAATGTGGCCCTTAAATAGCCCAGAAACACATGGAACTTTTCCAAAAATAGTATTAGGAGCAGGTCTCCGTACAAAAACTATAGGTGCTGCTCTGAAATACATCTCCCTAAAGAAGCAACTGTGTTTTTGTTCTCCCTCACATTCAGTAGTTGAAGATAGCCACATACTACTGCAGCTGTGATTCTCAAAGTAACTGTTATAGATTTTATATCCTTTCAGTATAACTTATAGGACTGGGATATTCAATTCTTTAGATTAGCAGAATACCAAAATTTAGAAAGAATGACTTTTTAAATGCCTGATACAAAACATTGATCTGAAACAATTTCTTGTAAGATAAGATAATAAATATTGTTTCTCTAAGAAAATATCCTTGTCTTTTAACTATTCTATGCTGTTCCAGCCATGGGTAATACCAGCACTTTTTAATGACACTATTTGTAAATATTAACCCACATTTTTTCTCTCTTGTTCAGCCCATCCATCTCTGGTCTCTTTATGACTTTCAGTTTACAATACACATTTGTACCTTAGGTTGTACAATTTTGGATTGCAGAATGGCATGATACAATTTAGACAAAGTGTGAATGCTAAATTATGACTGTTAGTTTAACAAGTGTGAATTAGGTGGTTTCTCATTAATATGCTAACATGTCTTTCTATTCCCAAGCCAAGGTTTTTCTATATGGACATTCAAATATTTGTCTGTAATTCTTATTATAGATTATTACTATATCTGTGAATTCTTGCCTAATTCATTAAAATATATATTAGTATTATATGCTGAAAATACTTTATTTATTTTTTAATGTCATGCTTCTATTCTGGCTTTGATGCATTGAGCAAATGGCTTTAGTTAAATTGTAAGATATAAGGTATTCTGTTAACTAATATAAGTCAAAATTGACTTGTTTATTACAATTTTCACTATATTTATCAGTTACTTGGGTATTCTTATTTCAAACAATATTTCTGCAATAATAACACTGGTATGAATAACTTATATAGTGAGGTTTCTCTGGACATTGATCAATGGAAGTCATTAAATTTTACTTTCTGTAGTAGGATAAATAATCTTAAAATAAATGCAATGCCCAGGATAATTTATATTTTACATGGAATTCCTATATACATATCCAGAAAATATTTTCAAACCACTATATGTACTCATTTTACATTCCTTTGGGATTTCTGAATCCCAAAGTTATATGTGGAAAAGATATTAATCTGAATCATACAGAATGCAAAGTTAATAGAATAAAGATTAAGGGGATTCTTTAAGGAAACATAAACATCTTACTTTTTAACTCCTGCTTTGCAAGTAAGTTGTTTTATTTTGAAAGCAAAATGTCCTATAGAGTAAAACTGATGTAATGTATTATTACAAATATCATGTTTTCCCCGAAAATAAGACATCCCCAAAAATAAGACATCCCCCTGAAAATAAACCCTCCCCAGAAAATAAGCCCTCCCTGAAAATATTTAAACACATGCGCAGCTGGTCCCCGCCATTTCTTCTAGTTAGGATTAGGGAGACAGAGCTCGGAATCAGGTAAAACGGCAAGAGGAGCCCTGTCTTGCTCCACGTGCCCCAAAATAATAAGAAAATAAGGTCAAGTGCTTATTTTGGGGTTCAAAAAAATATAAGACAGGGTCTTATTTTGGGGGAAACACGATAGCTGGTAGAGAAAGATAAACTATGTGAAGTGTACTAGGCTGGTCGTATCTTTGAAGGGACACTTTGATAAACTGAGGCACTTTCTCAAAGAAATCCCAGAGTAAAATGGTGCTCCAATTCTGGCGAATGGAGTGCAGTGGCTACATTACTTAGCTTCTTCATATGCTCAGATGGATGGAATCATAGAGTGGTCCTGCTTTAATCTTTGTCAAGATGGAGAAATAAACCTCCATAAAGCATTTTCTTCATGAAAAATATAACATTAATGTAAAAGAAGAAAAAGGCTAACAACTGGAGCTTTATCTAAGAAATGCTGCATGTGGATGAAAGAGAAATATGGAAAGCTTAGGGAAGATTTTCTCTAAATACCCCATTTACCATCTCTCTTTTATCCTCCTCTGGAGTAACTACTTAATTTAACTTTCTTTACTTTAATTAACTTATATACTAGGTAGAAAGAAGCATCATTAAATTCAATGAAATCATGTAAATAGCCTACATTAATTGAATGAAGGTTTGATCCTTGGTTGCTTAGAGCAGATCAGTGTTAAATGTAACCATTTTCCATCCCAGCAATTTAGAGACCATGGAGATTGTGTTCCAACAGCAACATTAATTATTTTATATCTATGAATTTGGGAAATAATTATAAAAGGCAGGTGAAAGAGCTTATTTTCTAGCTCTTTTTGCTCTCAGTGTAGTTTTATAGCAGAAAATAGAGAATTAAAAAGGCTGATATGTATTTTGCCTTTCACATCTACATAATATAGATTTAAACTGGTAAAAATATTTTGCCTTTTACACTTATGTAATATAGATTTAAACTGGTAAAAATATTTTGCCTTTTACACCTACGTAATATAGATTTAAACTGGTAAAAATATTTTGCCTTTTACACCTACGTAATATAAATTTAAACCAGAGGAGTGAAATAATAGTGTTTTGAGAGCTCTTACTACATGATAATTCCTAGAATGTTTGGGGAAGCTTTGCCAGTTGTACAAAGTCAATATAGATTGGAAAGGTAAATATGTCTCTTGTACAGGGGATTGCATCTTAGTCTGCAAACACTATGCCATGTGGAATTGCAAAATAGGTATTGATTAAACTAAGATTTGAAATGTACTCTCAGTAGTCGTATTAGTTAGGCACTGCTAATTTGGAAGCAGTATTAATGTTGTGGCCCTGTTCCTTTTTTGAACAATCTTCATTCTGTAGAGGGATGATTAAACCCAAATTGGAGGGGCAAAGCACTTTATTTTGGTTGTGCAAATGATGATAATCCTGAATTGCTTGAAGTTTGAGTTCAGTAATTATTAATTTTTTTAACATGGTTTATCAGAAAGTCAATTCCTCAGTAGACAGGGAAAGTATTTTTTTTAAATAATTACTCAGGCAATATATGCAGCCAAACATTTAAATGCATTTTATTCTTTCTTCAGAGGACTATGAAAGACACCCATGCATTTTCCACCACTATTTATATCTTCCAAATGTTTGCAACTTCTGAGCTTGTTTTTTTTTTTTAACCTATGGAGAACGTAGCAAAGAAACCAACATAAATTTCATATTTATTCCATTATAAATGTGAATTCTACGATAGGTTGAGCCAAAATTACTGATGTTTATGTTGGAGATTTTAAAGAGCCGGAACTAATTTTTAAGTGCTTCAGTTAATTTATATTAAAGTAAGCTGTTCTTGAAATGCCTCTTAAGCATGCTGAAAATTGCTATTTTATCACTTGAAGTCCAAAATATGTATGATATCAGTTGATCCAGGAACTGCTTATTTAAAAGGAGGAATGGTTTCTAAGAAATAGATCTGGGCTGTACGGAATATGAAAAAGATAAGGAAGATTCAATCCTTTCCCTCCATGTTTTCTTATTTATAAAACCTCATCACCACCACACTCACACACACACACGTGTGTGGCATGTACACACTATATACTATATATACACTTTGTGTGGCAAAGTACCTTATAGTGAGAGAGGTGGGAAGCTGACTTATGAGTAACAACAAACAAATACTACACTTCAAAGATGCAGAAAACTTGCTGCCGTTTATTCTTCCATTAAGCATTCAGGCACTGAAAACAAAGCAGTTTCTTTGGAGTGTCAGGAGTCCAAACCATACAAAAGAAAAATTCTCAAACATAAAGTATCAAACCAAGAGAGAAACTGGAACAGGCAGCAGCAGTTTGAGGCTTGTTATCCTCCTTTGCAGCAGCAAACTCAAGGGAACAGACCAAAAGGTTTCCTCCTTGTTATCCTCCTTCTAACCAGTCTCAGCACACAAGCAAACAGGTAATTCCCTACTTGTGAAGACTGTGGCCTCTTCCTTACCTCTCATAAGGAATTCCAATAGAGGAAACAGCTCTATTTAATGAAAATGAGCTTGGTCCCAGCTAGGCAGCATAGACAGCTGGGGAGTCTGTTTAAAGGGGCCTTGTCAGAGAAATTACTAGCACTTCTTCTGCAGGCTGCTTTTTGTCATGATGTTCAGGTATCTGCCATCTTCCTCCACCTTCTTCTCCAACCCCCATTTGTGCTCTTTCGGCAGAGCAATCATTAAGCTTAACCAGCCTGAGTCAACAGGCACAGTCAAGAGCATTGCTTGACCAGGGTCTGCAGTATTGTCTGGGACACTACACATCATCTTCACAACCTTGTTCCTTTTTACCTTCTGGGACGAGGCTCCATGATATCCGAAGCAGAATATCCTGATTTAGCCACAGTTTTGTTCCATACAGTATCAACCTTGTGAACTCTCAAGCTTCCTCTTTCCACTATATATTTAAGATGGACAATGATTAATATTTATATGTATATGTATTTCTATGTAAGGGTTTAGATATATACATATGTATGTATATATATAGCACGTCTATATGAGTTTTATGTATGTGTACGCTTTTGAGAGCAAGCAATAGATTTTCATTTTTAATGCGTGCCCACAGTAAAAAATGACAATAATGGTTCTCTTACTTACAAAAAGGTCAGTATTTTCTTTTTCCCATCACAAATAGGAAAAGTTTAAGGCCCTCTCCCCTTCAGTTTCTTCTCCTGCTTTCCCAAATCTCAGACAATGGCTTGTTTAGAATTCAATATGCTCAGCCCAGAATTCATAAAAGATGCTGGAAGTGCTTTTGCTGATTTAGACATCCTTACAGAAATCACATGAAGGGGGTCTGATTTAGTTGGCAGGATTTAAGGAAGTGTGCATCATCTCTGCCATGCGCTTTAGCTCTCTTTACAAACAATAATGCTTGTGCACAGTTATCCTGATTGCTTGGAGATCGCAGAAAAACAAGTGATCTTATTTTAAATTTAATTTTCTGGGTTTCATTTGAAGAAAAATGTAGCCAACATATTTTTTTGCATTGTTCTGATAGTCAATATCATTTTTAACTACATTTATTCTATGAAAACAAGATTTTAAACTTTCCTCAATTGATAGCTTCTTCATTAATTCTTGAACATTATTTATTAATAGCATGATTTGACCATTCATGACAGAACATTTGATGGACAAGGTGAATGAGGTTATTAGCCTCATCATTTTCCCACTATCTCTTAGAGAATTAAATCAGAATTTGAATCACATTGGATAGGACAGTGTGCACAGATCTGCAGATTAGTAATAATGAATAGGATGAATTCAATTAGAGAGTTGATTATCTTCTATTATTTCATGAGATAGAATTACTTTCTCCAAAACTATTCCACAGAAAATTCTTAATATCTAATTAGTTAACTAATTTGTTCATATCATTTTGATGAAGTCTTTTGTAATATCACTGCTTCATAATGAAGTTATATGAATTTTCCTGCTAAATAGTAAGAAAAAAATTAATAGCTCCTGTTTTCACTGATTTCATTTCAGATCTTGAAGTATAGTAAAATTCTCTGCTTCACTTAACAGAGCAGAGCAGAGCAGAACGAATGACCAATTAACCAAGTTCTTATGTGAACAAAGTAAATTACCACTTACTAAATAATTGTCTCCATTTATCCCAATGACGGTTAAATTGATTTAATACTATAGAGCAACCTTATGCTGTACTTTCTTAACTTGGTGCCCTCCAGATGAATTAGATTTTGACTTCCACAAAATCCCTAGTCACTATAGACAGAGTCTAAAGATTATCGGATTGACACTTGATATATCCCCACAGAATCAGGTCAGAAAACAGCATTAGAAAGGATAGGCTGAAATCTTTGTGTGACTTGATCTTAAGACATCACAACAATTGTAACTCAGTCTTTATGTATGTGCATTTTTGATACAGAGTTTACCTTAAAGAGGTAAATTTTAAAATCAGCATTCAGGGACAATGAACATGTGGGGAAAATCACAATATAATATCTGAAAGTGTAAAACATCAGGTATGGTATTTAAAGTTAATTCAGTGCTACTAAAAACCTGTTGTGAAAGTGAGTGGCCAAAACTAGTTGCATTTCAAGTTTTCCACTATATGTTTCGAAAGGAAACTTGAATATTTCCTCTGCTCCTTCTAGATCAATGTTCTTCAAATCTGAGATACCTAACAAATCCTTAATTTGCTCAGCCCAGGATTCATAAATAAATCCTTAATAAATACATTTCATGCAATATATTTTATTTGAACAAAATGTTACAATTAAAATTGTGATCATGCATTTTATGTAATATAAATGGAAGCTGTCTTTGGGAATCCCTGGATGATTCTCACAGAACCTTGAGGTTCCAGGAAACACAGTATTGTGCTTGAGACTAATAAGCGCTATGGTTGGCATATAGATTTCTTTAAAATATATTTTACCATGTTTGCTATCATCTGAAGTATATTGTGTTCACTATCATCTGTAATTAGATTATGGTTAGGTTTCAGAAATAAAACTGGATGAAATGAAGAATTATAAAGGTGCATAATGAAAGCAATCTCCCTCCAAAAAAGTTAATAAGTATTAAAGATGATGTTTTTTGAAAAAGCAATTAACTGTATAATAAAGTATTAAAGTTACTCAAAAGGTCTTCAGTTAATAGGTGAAATGTCATACATCTATGAATAAAAGGTGTTCTGCATTTTCTTTTACTGATTAAAAACTTTTCCTTGTACAAAAACGAATATGCCAAGATCTCTTTACTAAAGTTTATGATATTTTTGTCCATAGCATCAGAGGTAGTACATAGGATCAAATACATAAAATATGAGGAAATAACTAATCTGGGTATCCTTGAAGCTAAAGCTGATAGACCCCCACATCTGTTTTAGGAGTTATATTAAACTGACTACTGTATTGGATTCAAGTTTTAATGTTCATTTCTATTCCACGATTTCACTCTCTTAAAAGAACCAGAAAAATCAATCATGTTAATTCTTCATTGAGAGGTAAGAAAATTGGGGAAGGAACTTTAATGAAATGTTTTAATTACTAGTCTGTTCTCCAATATGATTCCTACAGCTTATCTCTCTTTCTCTCTCTCTGTCTTGCACACTCACTCTCATTTTTATAAGCTTGAAATAGAGATTTTTTTAATGAATTTCTGCTTTGTACATTATTTATAGAATAATGGAAGAAGGCTCTAATAAAAGCCATCTGCTTATAAATTGCCTACTTATGAATATCAGAGTGTAATATAAAATACTCCACTTTTGGATTCTGTAACTTATTGAAAGTGATTCAGCTGAATAAAATCCAAACAGAAAATGGATTGAATGATAAGTGATTCAAGACCTTCCAATGTGGCTAGACTTCAGAATATCCAGCAGAAACTGGACTGAAACCATGACAACAAATGACTATCTGTACTCAATCATATCCAGTGTACAAGCTTGTTGAGCAACATGCACTTCCTGTTCTAAAATGTCTTCTTAGTCAGTAGTAAGTGTTTCTAGAAACCACAAATGGCTGTGAATGAATCCCATGTTTTTTAAAAAAACAACCTGTTTTACTTATAAATATTTGTACACCCAGTAGAGCTTAGTTTTTAATAAGCATTTGGAAATTGCAACTTGGTTTTAATTCTGTCTTTTCTGTCAAACACCTAACCAGAGCAATCACGATTTGTGCAAGGGCTATGATTAAATGCACACCAACAGAAGGGCTAGAAACTCCTTAAATTTCCTTTAAAATGGGTGGTTGGTAAAATTGATAGGCTATCCAGGAGCACAGTTCTATTTTGGGAACGTTCTACTATAGGGAGGCAGAGATTTGAGGCTTATTAGAGAGTCCAGGAAGAGCACAAATAAATCAAAACACAACATGAGTTTTGGAAAAAACAGTATTCCAAATTCAATTATGGTAAAATAGAAAATCGGTGTACTAATAAGATCTTTCCCATCAAGTTGGAATATTTCTGCCACAGTTTTGCATCATTGTGCTTACAGCTGGTTTGGAAAACCTCCAACAAAGGTGATAGTCCATGAAGTCAGTATCTCAGAACCAGACAGTATGTTCGGATCTTCGCACCTTCCGTCGCGCGCTTAAAACGTTTTTATTTCATCAAGCTGGCCTGGCCTAAATCTTCTCCTTTTTTAAATTTAAATTTTAAACACAAATTTTAATCTGTTTAATTATGGGGTATTTTAAAATTCAGCCTAAATTATTTAATTTGTTTTAATCTATTTTAAATTTTGTATTTCTGTGTTTTATCCTCTGGCTGTTCACCGCCCTGAGTCCTTCGGGAGAAGGGCGGTATAGAAATTTAATAAAATAAATAAATAAATAAATAAATAAATAAATAAATAAATAAATAAATAAATAAATAAGTATTCAGAGGATGAGCAATGGGTCAACTGCCTTCAATTCACAGGAACATAAAACAAACAAGCATGCAAACAAGCAAAGCAAAAACAAGGAACAAGTATCTAGCTTTTATAATAGCCGAGATAGGAAGCTCATATATTTAGCCATTCATATTTTTGCCTGCTAATATTTTATAACTCTCCCTCCACCTCCAGTGAATACATTCATCCCAATGACTGACAGCCACATTGTTTGGGAAACAAACGTCTTGCTTCATTTTTCATACCAGAGAAAAACCTTTCCCCAATTCCTGTAAGATGAAGGAACAAATATTTTGCAATGTGATGACTCTTGCTCTGACAAAGACACAAAGTTCTCAGTGCTACATATTAAAAAAAGTAAAAATGATATTGCCAGAATATAACCAATAGATTCTTAATTCTGCATTATGCTTCTATCATGGAATATAACCCTAAGCAACAAGCCATACACAGGTGGAAAATGACATGTATTAATGTATGGAAATTTCTGTCACATTGTTTATCTTACAGTCTCTTCCATCTATCCATGGCCTCCTATGGATATTTTTTGGGGGGTTGTTTAACTTCACATTCTACGGGACCAAATACAGTGAATAACACTGGGCTCATTTATTCATCCTAAAAAGCCATTCAACATAGCTAAATATATTTTAAGCGAGTTATTGCTATCATCTACCTAGGCTTTGGAGTGGCATAATTAATATCGACGTGTTCTTTACACAGGTATTCTGGTGAACTATTGTATATATTTTATGTATGCTTCCATTGTAAATTTATCTGAGTTATAATGGGAATGTGTACATCTGGAACTTGTTTAAAAAGCACAAATTAAATGAACAAATATTTTATTCTCTTTTGAACCCTGCTTCATTCTATTGAATAGAAAATAAGACTGAAATAAAGTCAAGATACGCTGCATAGTATATGTATGACTCATCCTTTCAACCAGTCTTGCTGAAGGAATTCTTACAGCTAAGCCATTTTGCTCTGTGATCTTGTCAACTCCAATAAACAACATGAGGTTGAAAGCACCAAGTATTTTGAGAGAAGATACAGCAACAAAATTAAAATGCTCTATATGAAGGAATGTAGATTTCAAAGCTAGGGACAACTATCTCCAAGCCTTCCTATTTGTTCTTTGATATACATGCAAATAAATTGTTGCATTCATAACAGTTTCATTTAGTATAAAATGAATTCAATTTGTGCTTATGGTAACATCAGCAAGTAGACATCCGGAAGGCTTTCACCTAGTCATATCAAAAACATCATTAGTACTCTGAAAGATTCTCAGTAGCATGTTGGTGCCATCCAACCCGAGGGGGCCCATCATTCAGCACTATATTATCAATCATTTCATATTTTCTATCAATGTGGTTTTAATGGTAAAACTACTGGAATGGTTTGCCATTGCCTTCTCCCACCCAGTATGAATTAATATATTTGCAATTCTCACTAAAATGATTGCCTGCCTCTGGCATTTTCTTATATTGCTTCTGCCCAATATGGGTGCCTGCGTGCTTTAGACCACACACACACCTGTCAACATAATTTGTGGGTTTGGGTGGGTGGTTGTGGATATTCCAATTAAATTCCCATAAACTACTGGATTAAGAGAAACTCTCAAGGGAATTGCCCTTGGTGTCAATATTTACATAAACCCTAAGGGCATCAGCCCTTCAAAGTGGTTCAGATAGGACTTTTATCCATTTCATAGTGGCCAGAGTTTCATGTATTCCAGACACCGCTTGAAGGACTACAAAATCACTACAGTAGGTATAGATAGTCAATTCATTTTAATGAAATATCAAATAGGACATCCATGAAGATGAATTCTCCTGTAGTCGGGCACGGCAGTCAGGATGGGTGGAGACTTGGTAGAGCTTTGATTGGACCGGGTCTGCAGAACAAAGGAAGCCCCTCCTCCTGGCTGTAGCTGTCAGTTTTTCGACTCGGTCGAGTTAGGACCAGTCGTGTCTAGTGACAGCTCGTCAGATTTCACAAAAAAAAAAGTAGTCTCTTTGAACTGAGGTTTGAGTAGCAGCCCGTTCCAGCGAGAGAGCCTGTTCCGCTCCGCTGAGGACCGCTCGGCGGTGAGCTTGCCGGCTGCCAATCAATTAGGCCACGCACACGAGTTCACTCAGTAGCGTTCGGCCTGGGGAGCTCGGGCAGCGGCGTGAGAGCATTTGGACAGCGGATTTGTTGACGGCGGCTGTTTTCTGCGCTGAGAGCTCCGTTTACTCAAGTGTCCATGCCGGCTGGCTGGCACTCTTACAGAGAGGCTCACGTGGTCCGGATTAGCCTCCTTCTTCCCGGGCGGCCCAGTTCCACCTATTAGCGGCTTCACAGCGCGTTGGGAATTTCGCGCTTTATTTGGCAGTGCTTCGACCGGCTGGCAAGCACTTGCAACTTTGATTTCGGCCATTTCAACTGCTTCTCCTCAACAAACAGTAAGTCACGCCCTCACGGGCCAATGGTGGGCCTTTCTGAAATTGTAGACCTAAGCGGCCATTTTATAGCCCTGTTTAAAATGGCGGACGCCAGGGCTCATGCTATTTCCAACAAGGGGAAACGTTCCCACAAGCAGCGAGGCCTAGCAGGGGAGGCTTCCTCGGGCAGTCATAGCAAGAAGCCTAGAACCCAGACATCACATGAGGCCCAAATGTCCAGGGATGAGGAGAGGAGACACAAGGCCATTGAAAAGGCCTGCAATAAAGCAGCCTCCTCGACCAATGTACAGTCTGGCCCTTCAACTAACCCGCCTCCTGCGGCTATTCCTGTTGAAGTCAACTCCTCATCTGTCTTGGTGCCTAATTTATCCCCTGATATTTCTGTCACGGAGGATTTTGTTGCTCCAGATGCAGCAGTGGTTTTCTCTTCTGAGGTTTTTCCAAACACCACTCCACAGTCAGTCCAGCACTCAGAATGGTTCCCCAAACCTCCAGAGATACTGTAACTGCGGCTTCTCAAGGCCATAATCTAGAGCTTACTCCGGCCTTAGCTCAATTGATTGCTGAGTCTATTAAACAGGGCATTGCTCAGGGATTACAGGAGAGGTCATCCTCCAAGGTTTCAGATTATTTGAGTCGCCATGTCCCTTCAGTCACATCTCAGCCCTTGCAGGCTTCATCACGTGACCCAGAGCGAGCAGTTTCCCCATCTAGAAATAGTCAGGGATCCCTTTCAGGGGACAAGGAACAGGCCATCATTGATCAAGATTTGTCTGAGGATGAGGGCCTAGAGCCCGATCAACCCTTCTTTGTGGGCCTTTTCCGTCCGCAGATGTTTCGTTCACTGTTGCATAAAGCCCAACTCACAACTGGTTTGGGTCTCCCAGCTGCAAAATCTCAACCTCAGTCTGAAGCACCGGTTTCGTCTTCTTCTCTCTTTGAGGAACCTGCAGTACAAACTGAAATTGTTCCGGCCCCTAAGCTTTTTGCAGATGTGTTGCAGAGGCAATGGAAAAATCCCAGTACTGGCCCAATTCCGAATAGTTTGGATAGACGCTTGTATTATTTGGCGGCGGAATATGCTTCTCTTTTACAGATCCCAGTTGTGGATGCCCCAGTGGCTGCTCTATCCTCTTCCTCTCCATCTTCAGGACCGGCGGAGGAATCTCTTCATCCGGAGGAACGTAGAACTGAGCGTACTCTTATTAAAGGCCACCAAGCAGCGGCCTGGTCAGCCCAGGCGGCGTCAGCAGCATCCTTTTTTAACCGAGCGTCAATTCTTTGGTTAAAACAACTACAAGGTCGTATTTCCCCTTCTGATGTTCGAGCGCATCAAGATTTAAACAAGATATTAGCGGCAGTGGAATTTTTGGCTGACGCCACTTTAAATGCCGCTAGATTTTCCGCTAAGGCCATTGGCTCTTCAGTTACAGCCCGTCGGTTACTCTGGTTAAGGTCTTGGCAAGCTGATGTTCACAGTAAGTGGCGCCTGGCTTCTTCTCCATTTGCAGGCGATAAGTTGTTTGGGGCTTCCCTGGAACCCCTTCTTATCGAGACCAGGGACCATCGGAAGACTTTATCTGCAATGTCTCGTCGATCGGACAATCGTTCATCGGGTTCCTTTCGGCTTCAGTCCTTTTGAGGTTCCGACTCAGGCTATTATCAGCAGAGATCTCACCGTTCCTACCAGCAGAGGGGATCCTTCAATCAAGATAACCAGGTCAGACAGGGATCTCGATTTCCCCCCAGGAGGGCTTCCCGCGGGGGTAGGGGACGCCCCTTCCGGAGGGCTCATTAGGGGTCTCGGGCCTTCATGGCTTGGCGGCCGTTTGGCTCTTTTCTTCCCTTCATGGGAAGCATCGGTATCCGATGCTTGGGTAAAGAATACTATTAAATTTGGTCTTTCACTAGAATTTGTTTCCATTCCCCCTAACAGATTTTTACGTTGCCCTGTATCCCTTAATGCCCTTAAGAGGACCCAGGTGGAAGCTGCCATCCACCACTTGTTATCTATTCGGGCCGTTCAGCCGGTTCCTCCTAATGAACTGGGCGAAGGTTTTTACTCTCGCCTCTTTCTTGTACAAAAAGCTTCCGGAGGCTGGCGCCTGATCCTTGATTTGAAATCATTGAACCGGTACGTAACATACCGCCGGTTCAAGATGCATTCCCTGCAAACTATTTTACTTGGTATACGAGAAGGGGATTTTTTGTCATCTATAGACTTAACAGAAGCTTACCTCCACGTTCCCATCCTTCCCGACCATCGTCGGTATCTCCGCTTCTGTTATAATAATAAACATTATCAGTACAGGGCCCTACCCTTTGGTTTGTTCTTGGCCCCTAGAGCCTTTACTAAAATAATGGCAGCCCTTATGGGCTACATCTCATCCATCCCCATCAGAATTTCTTTCTATTTAGATGATGTTCTCATATTATCCCAATCACGGCAGCAAGTGCAGTCAGATATAGCTATCACACTGCAGGTCCTCCAGGACCATGGGTTCTCCATTAATTATTTATTTATTATTTATTTATTAAATAAATTGGGATAAGAGCCACTTAACGCCTTCCACCCGCATTCAGCACCTGGGGGCGGTAATTGATACTCTTTCATCAGAGGTTTTTCTATCACCTGACCGAATTGCCAACCTGAGGAAGCTAGTAACCAGTCTACGTGGACAGAGGTCATCTTCACTCCTTTCATTATCTCGCCTTCTTGGCAAAATGGTTTCGACCTTTGGTATAGTCCCTTGGGCACGTTTGCACTGCCGGGATTTACAATGGCTCCTACTTCCCTTTCAATGCTCGCATAGGGACTTGTCGGCCACAAGATTGGTTCTACCTCGTCCGGTTCTCCGCTCTCTCTCCTGGTGGACTTCGGAGGCACTTCTCAAAGGCACCAGATTTCGGGAACCTCGGCCTCTTCTCCTCAAGACAGATGCCAGTTTGTCTGGCTGGGGTGCTCATTTGGGTCCGAACCTAGCTCAAGGCCTTTGGTCTCGCCGGGAACAACAGATGAATATCAATGTGCTCGAACTTCGGGCTATCTTCCTCGCTCTAAAGGCCTTCAGGTCCCACGTCCTCCACCGAGATGTCCTTGTCCTAACGGACAATGTAACTGCCAAAGCGCATGTAAACAGGCTTGGGGGGACCCATTCCAAGGCCCTGATGCGGGAGGCTCAGCGCCTAGGTTTCTGGGTGGAGAGACACTTAGCGTCATTACACGCAGCTCACATCTCGGGTGTCCAGAACCGGACGGCCGACGCTCTCAGTCGGTCTACAATGGACAACACGGAGTGGTCGCTTCCTCCCCAGCTGTTTCAAGAAGTGATCCACCGCTTTGGTCGGCCAATGGTGGATCTGTTCGCCAGCGCGGCCAATCACCAACTCCCGCGCTTCTTTGCCAGGTTCCCGTGTCCGGGAGCGGAGGCGGTGGATGCTCTGCGATCTCCTTGGCCATCCAATCAGCTTCTGTACGCCTTTCCCCCAGTCAACCTCATACCCAGGGTATTGCGGAAGCTGCTACAGGAGCAGGCAGAGGTGATAATGATAGCTCCTTTCTGGAACCGACGCTCCTGGTTCGCCGACCTCAAGTCTCTCTCGGTACAGACCCCGTGGCTAATTCCGGACGACCAGCTCGTCCTCGTTCAAGGGCAGCTAGAACACCCGGATCCACACTGGTTCCGGCTCGCCGCGTGGAGATTGAGCGGGGCCTCTTAACCAATCTTCCACTCTCTTCAGGGGCCATATCCACAATTCAGGCATCTAGGCGAGCTTCAACTACCCGTATTTATGAGGCTACCTGGCGGGCCTTTTCGTTGTGGTGTGGCAGGCGTCGCCAGTCGCCTTCGTCTGCCTCTGTCATGCTGGTTATAGAATTCCTCCAAGACGGATTTGTTTCTGGTCTATCGCCCAATACGTTACGGCGCCAGGTGGCAGCCCTTTCTACCGTCTTATCGGCCTCCTCGACGGATCCGATCTCCAGGAATCCTCTCATCCACCAGTTTCTACGTGGAGCCTCCAACATTCGGCCTCCTACCATTCACAGATACCCCTCCTGGGATCTGCCAATGGTTCTGACAACGCTCACCGGCCCTCCTTTCGAACCTCTGCATGAGGCTTCTCTGAGGCACCTTTTCTTTAAGGTAGCCTTCCTAGTTGTGGTTACGTCCGCCCGTCGAATTTCAGAAATGGTTGCCCTCTCCATTCGTAAGGAGCTCTGCCTCTTCCACCAGGATAGGCTGGTGCTGAGACTGGACCCCTCCTTCATCCCGAAGGTTAATTCGATTTTCCACAGAGCCCAAGAGGTGGTGCTCCCAAATTTCTGCCCTTCCCCTCGCCATTCCCTGGAAAGACGTTGGCATACCCTCGATGTACGTCGAGCCATTAAGGTGTATATATCTTGTACAGCAGCTTTCAGACGCTCGGACGCTTTGTTCGTGTCTTTCCTACCGGCGTCTTTGGGATCAAAGATTTCTTCAACTACTCTAGGCCGTTGGATTAGAGCCTGCATTTCGACGACCTACGAGGCCCGCTCTCTTCCAATTCCACGCAACGTCACCACTCACTCCACGCGGAGCGCGGCCACATCGGCGGCTTGGTCCACCCGGGCTTCCATTGATGAAATCTGTAGGGCGGCGACCTGGGCTTCTCCTACTCCCTTTATCCGCCACTACCGCTTGGACAAATTCGCTACGGCGGATGCAGCGTTTGGAAGATGGGTCCTTCAACAGGTCCAAGCGGCCTCCTAGTCCCGGACCGGCCGGCTCCCTCCCGGCTGGACACCTGGCTTTGGTATGTCCCATCCTGACTGCCGTGCCCGACTACAGAAGAATGGGCGTTGGTACTTACCTGATATGCCTCTTCTCTGACTGTCGGGCACGGCAGTCAGCCCCACCCTGTTTGGAGCTGGTCCGGACGTAAGCACTATCAGGGAGGGGGCGGGAGTTCTAATATTCTTGATTTATTGTCCTAGACACGTCTTCTGCAGATACGCCCTCATCTCAAAACTGACAGCTACAGCCAGGAGGAAGGGCTTCCTTTGTTCTGCAGACCCAGTCCAATCAAAGCTCTACCAAGTCTCCACCCATCCTGACTGCTGTGCCCGACAGTCAGAGAAGAGGCCTATCAGGTAAGTACCAACGCCCATTTTCTTATTTTTTATCCCTCAGCAAAAGAATTGACAAGTTCAGAAAGTTATGACAGAGATCTATGTTTTAAATTCTTCTGCATCTATTGAAGAGAATAGGTAAATCATAGGCAAACCTAAATGACATGTTTACTGATTTCTATCCCACTTTACTCTTCTGTTTTAGAAAAATATAAATTTTTCAGTAATATTTTTGGTGCTGAAGTTGATGTAGTTATGTTTTAAAAGATCCACAGAATTGTATTTTAAAATAACCTTTTTTGGTTTTTGCTGTTTTTAATTAAACAACATATAGAATTAAACAACAAATAGAATTCTTATTCTACCTTTCTTAATACAAATGAGAAAAACAGAACTAATACAGAAATGAGAATCTGATCACTATAGATTCTATAGGAATCTATAGGAGCCTGAGTGGCGTAGGAGACTAATGCCTCCTACTAAGGCATCATTTAACATTCAGCTGCCTGCAATTACTGCAAGTTCAATTCTCACCAGGCTCAAGGTCGACTCAGCCTTCCATCCTTTCTAAGGTGGGTAAAATGAAGACCCGGTTTGTGGGGGCAATAAGCTGACTTTGTATAAAATATAGAAAAGTATGAAGGCTATTGCTTAATGCATTGTAAGCCGCCCTGAGTCTCCGGAGAAGGGTGGCATATATATATATATATATATATATAGATTCAAACTTGTTTACTATAACTTGGACAAATAAGAATCTGTTCTGAAGTACCATCTTTCATGTAATCTAGCCTTTGGCAAAAATCTAATAGTAATATACATTATGATAGCAATAATAGTGGGTGTTATCGAGGCTTCCACAGTTATATGCACTATGAAATTGTTCCAGACTTAGTTGCTTTTGGTCTGTTGACTTTTCCACAATGAAAGTTATTTGTGAAGAGAAAAGTCAGTACTACTAATTCATAGGATAAAACCATTTTAGAAAATGCTTCTTATATTACACATAAAATGCTTTTTATATTTGGCCAAAGCCAAAAACGATCAATCTCTTTTTCTCTTTTTCTTCCTCTTCTTCTCTCTGTGTGTTACAAATAAGCTTCTTTACTGTTTCAGAAACTGCTTTGGAAAATACCCTCAGATCTAATAGCAGTTTGACATTGGGTATTGCATTTCTTTAAAATTCTAACCAGTACATTTTGTATTTTGTATTTTTTAAAAAATGTCCTGCCTTAACACATCTACAGTTCCATAGTTTGAAATACTATGTGAATTGTGAAATTATGAGCTAAGAAATTAAATTCTTTTATTTAAATTCTAATTCTAATTCTAATTCACATGTACTAACCCAAATGAAAGAAATATGGTACACATATACAAAATCTCAATCCTGATATGGTGAGGAGAAAAATCTCTTCATAACAGTTACGGTATGTACAATATTAATAACTTATAATACACAATTGTGCTGAGCAGGGAAGGTTAAAATTCTTAATAACACCCAAAGGAATATACAGATGTAACAATGATTCTGCTAATGCTTCTGCTCTGCTTTTTCTCCAACGTATTCTTTTGTTCCATATATAGAAATGTAAGATCACATCTAAAGATTTAATAGACTAAATGAGTAGACTAAATGAGTCCAAACAGAATGGAATATCAGAACTACTTTAAAAATCATAAGAGGAACTCAACCAGGCAAGACATATTACTTCCTTAATGGCTAATTAGGATTACTTTGTGCTAAAATAACAACAGGCACAGTAAAAACTCTAGCACGATTATCTCTTTATTTAAATGTATTTGATTGCCCATCTTATATACAGGACTCTGGGTGGCTAACAATTACAAAACGGAATAAAAACATAATAAGAAAGAAGTTTAAAAACAACATAAATAACACAGTAGCCAAGAAACTCAGTTAACACAACTATGACAACCAAGAAAGGGGCTCAGCATGCTATCAGGGACACAGGTTTCAATGCCTAGGAAAAGGTCAGCAAGGTCAGGACAAATCTCTGGGGCAATGATGTTCCAGATGATAGGCAGGCACCATGACAGAAAATACTCTCTTCCTGGGTCCCACTTGATGGCACTCCCATGGTCAAGAATCAGAACATGCCCCTTCTGCTGGGTCTCACATGATAGGAAGACACCATTGAGGAGAGACGGTCCTATTTTAGCCCATACCAAGCCATGAAGGATCTTGGAGGTAACCACCAGCACCTTGAATTGTACCCAGAAGCATACTAGTAGCCAATGCAGCCCACAGAGTAGATGTGTCACATGTGTCAGATAACCCGCATCCATAACTGCTCAAGTTTCAGTAATCCAAGCAGGAATAAGTCATGACTGACTGTGAGCAAGCCTACTTGGTCCAGGAATGGTTGCAACTGGCACAACACAAAGCTATGTAAAAGCCCTGTTGACCACAGTTATCACCTAACCTTTTAGGAGAAGCCACAAGTATCCCCAAATTGTATAGAGAATCTGTCTGGAGTAGTGTAAGAGATGAAATGTTTCTAAAACTAGAATGTCCCCCAAACCAAATCTACTGCGTCTTACTAGAGTTGAACCAAAGCCTGTTTTTCTCCATCCAAACCCTCACTGCCCAAAGAGACAGGACCTCCATGACATCACTTGAATGACCCAAGATAGTGATTTATAGCTGGGAATTATTAGTATACTGATTATACGTCACTCCAAACTGACAGATGATTTCACCTAGAGACTCCAGGTAGATGTTAAACAGGAGAGGAAAGAGCATCAATCCCTGTGGATTGCAGCATAACAAAGACTGCAGGCTGGACCTTTCTTCCCCTATCAACGTTGACTGGAACCAGCCCCAAAAGAAGTAGAAGAACCAGCACAACAACATGCTACTCTCCCCCAATTCAAAGCTGGTTCAGAAGGATATCATAATCATTGGTATCAAAAGTCCCAGGAGGTCAGGAAGATCAAAAACAGACATATGAAATGAAATGAAATATCAATACCCAGGGGTGTATTGACTTACCTTCACTACCGGTTCACAAATGTGAGTGTGCATGCTTGCATGTGACACTTCTGTGCATGCACAAAACCTTCTGTGCATGCACAGAGCATCAAAAACAGAATGTGATGACGTCCAGGCGGGTGGGTGGAGCCTCCTGCAGCCACCGCTATTGGTTCTCCCAAACTGGATAGAACTGACTAAATACCACCACTGATCATTTCCATCCTGCTCTTATCAGGAATCATCCAAAAGTGCAATCAATGCTGTCTCAATCCTATATCTGTACTTGAATCCTAACTAAAAGGGTTAATTCATTAAGACTAGGGCTTCTAAAACCAATTTGTGCCTCTTTCCTTAAATGTAAGATTGTCTATTTCCTAGTTAAGACCAGTGGTGGGATTCAGCCAGTTCGCACCACTTCGGGAGAACCGGTTGTTAACTTTCTGGGCAGTTTGGCAAACTAGTTGTTGGAAGAAATCATTAAGGCAGAGAACTGGTTGTTAAATTACTTGAATCCCACCACTGGTTAAGACTGACCTTGAAGTATCAATATACTCAAAGTTTTGACATCAGGATCCAGAACAGTGTCAAAAAAGTTAAAATGCTGATCACAGCAGTGCAAGAAAACCTTGCCCCCACTTTTTTTGTATATGCATCAATTCACATGTCAAAAGAGTAGGTCTTCAATTGCACTGCTTCAACCACCATCTTGACTTTTTTGGCCTCTCACAGAAAATACTGCTGTTTGACATACTCCTATTTCTTCCCCAGAAAGCTTTTCTACAAAAAACATAAGCACATTTAATTGTGCAATTAGAAAGCAGGATCATTTTCCGCTTGTTGTAGGATTGTTAGGCAGTAACACCTTCACCAAGAGCATAATTTCTCAGCCATATGGGCTGCAAAGGACTGTTATTACTATATTGTGATAGATACAGGTATATATTATTACAAAGTTGTATTGAAATGTTGTATTGAAACTACTATTTCAAGAGAAAATAACATGATTAGATACATGTCAACAGTCATAATATATATATCACTCAATCTTATTGGGGACCATATTGCTAGAACATATAGTCAAAGTAATTTCTCCCTTAAGAGGTTGGTTGCTTTGTTGGGTTTTAAGTTGCCACCTTCATGTTTAGCCCTCTCAAGACAACAGTGAGGCTGATAAGTTGAAATTTTACTTTAGGGCATCTGTTAAGTCAAGCAGACAGGTGTGATGTTTTCATGGAGATGCTGAAGTCAGGAAAGGATTACTTCATGCTGTAATGGAGCTAATGGTGTTATGCTCAGGACAGCTATGGGTACATCTGGTGTTAAGCTACCCTTATTTAAACTTTATGATGTGAGAGACTGCCAGCTCTTCTACTTGCAGCGTATAAATTATGTTGATTGCTCATACACTTTTCCTAACCCTCATTTCTCTTGAATTATGAATGATAGCAGGGCAAGAGTTTGCTTTTAACATTCCCATGTGTGGTCTGAGTGCAGCGAACAGCCATCATCTCACTGTACTCAACCAGAAGATGCATAAAATTGTGCAGGCTATGACCATGTAATGTGTATTTGAACCATGAAGGTACTTTTACATTTCCAAACTGACAAGATGTTTGGAGATACTATGGGTTTATTTTCTCAAAAGAAAATAAGTCAGGTCCTTAGTATAAAGGTATAAAACCTTCACTTAGGATTAAGAAATTCAGCTGTATGAATACCACATGTAATAATAATAATTTATTTAACTTCTTTACTGCCAAACTCCCAACAACTCTGGGCAGCTCACAACAAATCATTTTTGAACATATCCATTTCTGAAAATAGAGATATTTTTCTTGTAAGGAAAAATATACATGACCAGGAACAAAGCAGATCATTCAGAAGCTCCCACCATGAGTTCTAAACTGTACAAAATACAGAGATACCCAGAGTATTTTATATATTTTGTGGCTATTTAATGATTATATTCATTGGAATATATTATATTCTGAGAAGATGCCACTATTGTTACTACCACCACCATTATTGTTGTTGTTGTTATTATTATTACAATGCTTCCTAATATTAAGTTCCACCATTCTTAGCTGCAGATTCAAAACTATACCTGAGGGCAATTTTCTAGACCTAGATTGTATTCCTACACATTTGTGACAGAAAGAGTACTCAATTTAGTGGGATTTATTTTTGACTTAATAATACGTTACTGTAGAAGACATGAATTCAAACTTCATCCCGTGCAAAAGCATGTCAGCGTAGATACCAATTTAAAAATTGTAGTCAATTTAAGTACAAATTTATATAGTATACATCTTATATAGGTACTGTTGCTTAAAAGAAAGATAACAAATCTTATAATTTAGTAAATTACAATCCTAAGTAACAAAGAATATTCTTTGTCATACTTTGTTCACTGTTTCAGTAGCTCATCTTGATAAAGTAAGTATACATTTTATTAACCAACTTTCAGGAATAGTATATTAATACTTCTGAGTCAGATCTTTTGAAGAAAGATGAATAGTTGAGGGAGAAGCTGAGACCTTTTTCATATACAGTAGTGGCCAAAATTATGGAGACCTTTTGGTATACACCTTTGGAAAAGTGTATTTTCTAAAACTAGCTAATAACACCACTTTTTTGGAGTAGTACCATAAAATTATATATCAATGGAAAGATAATTTAATAAAGAATGTAATGCAATAACATTTGCTATTAGGATTTGCTATTAGAATAGCAGTTACAGTATAAAGAAGAAAAGTGAAACATGTAGAAAAACGAGATATACAAAAATTATCACCATAGACAAAATGATACATACAAAAATTATCACCATGTCAGTTAATAGTTGGGTAACCTTTAGCATGAATGATGGCCTTACAATGTCTTCCCATGGAGTGAACCAAGTCTTTTAGTTCTGCAGCTGTTATAATGTGAAACCAAGATTGAACGATTGCTTCTAGTAACTGAGTTTTATTGCTGGGTTGCTTCTGATTAACAAGTTTCTTTAGTCGGCGCCATAGATTTTCAATTGGGTTAAGGTCTGGGCTATTCCCAGGCCATTCCAGCAGTGAAATATGATTATCTTGAAACTTCCAAAAAAAAGTGCTGTTATTAACCATCAAACTTCAAAAATACATTTTACCCAAAAGGTTTCCACAATTTTGGCCACTACTGTACTCTTATCCAGCCTGCTGTCTTGGAAATTGTACCTTGAGTAGAAAGTTGGCTGCTGCAAGTGCTTTGTAATGATTGAAGGAAGAAGAATAGCACTGTGCTATTTCAGAACTTTTCAGTTACTTAAACTGGCTATATTTGACTGCTTTATGTTAGCTATTGGGAGACATAATCATCTCTTTTGCCGACTGAGGAAAAATTGACACCTGCATGCATATCATTTGAATTCTCATTGCTATACATCTTGCAGATGAATATGTAGACTGCCTTTGTTCAAACTTATTATCTCTCTGAATCGGTGCAGATGTTGATTAATCTTTCTAAAATAACTAGAGAGGCTGGTAAAGTTCATTTAAGCTGGCACCCAAAAATGGAGGTGTTATAAATGCAACTGAGAGATGAGTGCTTAAAATTCTCTTTCCTCTCATGTCACAACTCAGTCTATTAATCAATTCCTTGTTCCCCACCACTGCCCATTTCTGTTCCCCTCTTTCAATTCCCCCAAATCCAAGCCTCAAATTCCCCTTCTCATTCTTTAAGATAAAGCAGTGAACTTATTTACTCAGGCAGAAAGGAAGTGCCCCCCTTCATTTCAAGCTACTTATTTACTCAAGTTCCCTTGAAGAGTTGCGGAAAAGGCTGCAGAGACTGGCACTTAATTTTCCTGATCCTTCACTTTGATTTGGAGGAAAAATGGCGAGAGTTGTGATTTCTTTTCTTCTTTGCAAATTATCTAATGAAGAATATTCCATGGTGTGCTTCCTCCCACGTTATATTACTCATACGCTGCCAATACAAGTAGTTGTTTTGCTTGAATAACAGCTGCCTTGTTCTCAGTTGAATGGAGGTGAGATGAGCAACTTGCAATACAATTTGATGTCTAGGGACATCATAATTCATAAATCAATTCTTAAGCTATTTTTCAGGTTGGAATGTGAATTTGTCTGCAAGAAGAAAGGTCAGGAACCTATGCTTTAGCTCCAAATATAAATGCTACTAGATGTTACGTGTTGTGCCTATAAACAGTCCAGTTATATTGTGTATTGCATAAAAGAAAGGCAATTTGTGCAATGGTTAAAGGCACCAGGCTAAAAACTGGGAAATCATGAGTTTCAGTTCTGCCAAGTTGAGGGACCTTCAGCCAGTCACTGTCTTTCAGCCCTAGGAAGCAAGCAATGGCAAAGCACTTCTGAAATCATGCGAAGAAAACTGCCAGTCCAGCCAGTCGCAAGGACTCAACACTGACTTGAAGGCACAAAAAACAAACAAACAAAAATAAAACCATAAAAAAATGAAAATGATAGTAAAATATAAACAAACTTACTACAGTACAGTTAATGATACATTTTTACATTATTCAGAATTAATTTTAGTTAAGCTTCTTTGGCGTTCAGTCTAATTAAGTCAATATATCTATATATAACTTTAACAAGCTAAAAACACGCATAGTATCTATATCCACAATGATATAGATTTAAAACCTGCAATCCAGGAGTTTATTGGTAATTTAAGGCAAAGATGGGGCTCTAATAAAACCATACTTTTTAATGGGAAACCTTTATCTTTTTTGGTATTGCTGAAAATCAGATTTACTTGACCAGCCCAGAAACTCTTGTTCAAGTAGAAACTACTAAAGAAAAATGCTGCACTGAATTTTAAAGGTGACACTGGTGAATTTAATATAAAGTGCCTTGAAAAATGAATAATCAATTTTCCATTGTATTTTAATGACTCATCAGGCTCAGTTTTCATTTCCTTGTACTGTTTGGTAGATCATCACTAGCAACTATGCCCAATTCTACCACTCAAAAGTGGTGACATTATGGATTGAATAAACCTATCCGATGTTATTAACTGACAACAAAAGAAAATAAATTCTGCAATGTCAGGAACAGTGAGTACATGACCTTGTTATTTAGCACAGAGGTACCTCCTCTGGCAATCCGTCTGA
The DNA here is from genome assembly GCF_029215685.1 of Pituophis catenifer annectens. Lineage (NCBI taxonomy): Eukaryota > Metazoa > Chordata > Lepidosauria > Squamata > Colubridae > Pituophis > Pituophis catenifer. The sequence continues at coordinate 103,774,375 of NW_027256882.1, forward strand.
GTGCAGAGTGTAGCAGTATCTTTCCAAGAGAAAGTCTTCTATTTTAGCTCTACCATCCTGTGACTCATTTGTTACTAGAAAATTTCCTTTCTATGCTCCATATACAAAAGATGTGGCAGCCAGGCCAAAGAAATTCATTTCTGTAGTTTTTAGCACTTCTAGTACTGTACTGTATCTCTACTTAGCACATCAGCAAAGACTTGTATACTAATCATTCTTGCATTTAGAGCAGTAGAGAAGAAATAAATACTTTTTTCCTACATAATTAAACCTACTTAGTTCACATGCAGTTAAGCAAAGATTGAATTTGAATTGAATTGAATTTATTAAATTTTTATACCGCCCTTCTCCCAGAGGGACTCAGGGCGGTGAACAGTCAGGATTAAAATACATACAATATGAAAATTAAAATAATTTAAAACATAATTAAATCCATTTGGCTTCCCCAATTTAAAACCCCTTACCCATAAAACAATTTAAAAATTTTAAGCCAGCCCAGCTTGCTGAAAGAAGAAGGTCTTCAGAGCCCGGCGGAAAGTACGGAGGTCCGGGATCAATCGTATCCCTGGGGGTAGCTCGTTCCAGAGGGCGGGTGCCCCCACAGAGAAGGCTCTCCCCCTGGGGGTCGCCAGTTGACATTGCTTGACCGACGGCACCCTGAGAAGACCCTCTCTGTGGGAGTGTATTGGTCAGTGGGAGGTTGTCGGTGGCAGAAGGTGGTCTCGTAGGTACCGAGGCCCTAAGCCAAGATTGACTTGTGATAGAATGCAGAGGAACCTGGCAAAGCGAATAGAATAGAATAGAGTAGAGTAGAGTAGAGTAGAGTAGAGTAGAGTAGAGTAGAGTAGAGTAGAGTAGAATAGAATAGAATAGAATAGAATAGAATAGAATAGAATAGAATAGAATAGAATAGAATAGAATAGAATAGAATTCTTTATTGGCCAAGTGTGATTGGACACACAAGGAATTTGTCTTGGTGCATACTCTCTCAGTGTACATAAAAGAAAAGATATATTCGTCAAGAATCATAAGGTACAATACTTAATGATAGTCATAGGGTACAAATAAGCAATCAAATCATATTAAGAAACAGTCAATATAAATCGTAAGGATACCAGCAACAAGTTTACAGTCATACAGTCATAAGTGGGAGGAGATGGGTGATAGGAATGCTGACAAGATTAGTAGTAGTGCAGATTTAGTAAATAGCTTGACAGTGTTGAGGGAATTCTTTGTTTAACAGAGTGATGGCATTCAGGGAAAAAACTGTTCTTGTGTCTAGTTGTTCTGGTGTGCAGTGCTTATAGCGTCATTTTGAGGGTAGGAGTTGAAACAGTTAATGTCCAGGATGCGAGGGGTCTGTAAATATTTTCACAGCCCTCTTTTTGACTCGTGCAGTATACAGGTCCTCAATGGAAGGCAGGTTGGTAGTAATTGTTTTTTCTGCAGTTCTAATTATCCTCTGAAGTCTATGTCTGTCTTGTTGGATTGCAGAACCAAACCAGAGAGTTCTAGAGGTGCAGATGACAGACTCAATAATTCCTCTGCAGAATTGTATCAGCAGCTCCTTCGATAGTTTGACCTTTCTGAGTTGGAGCAGAAAGAACATTCCATCATCTTTTTGATGACAATTTTGATGTTAGGTGTCCATTTTAGACATGGTACCTTGAGATATGGTAGAACCTAGAAATTTGAATAAATATTATAGATATTATAAAGCTATGCTCTCTCTGACAACATCACAGCAATGCATGTTTGGCTTAAGGCATGCCCACCTCTCTTCGATTTGAAAATGTTGACCCCTTTCCAGCTATGTGAGAAGCCAGCACAGTGCAATGCACGGCCTTTTTATGTCTTAGGAAGGCTCAGGTGGATATAAATTTAAACTTCCATGTGCCCCTCACTGCACATTCATCCTATATTATTTTTGTGTGTGCCTTATTACTTGTCCATTGAACTCAGTGAACATGATATGTAGAAAAACAAACAAAACTTATGATTTGATTTTAATAAGTAACATCTTTTCCAGCCCCTCTAGAATTTATTTTTATCAAATCTGCCGTGAGTTCTTGAGAGGGCAAAGATTAAGGGACATTTTCCTCACCCACAAGCTCCAATAAGACCCAAGGCACTTCTAGCTGGAATATATCTTTATTTTATTTTTTTTTGTTTTCATAACTGAAGATTGTATTAAGCAACATTAGCTATAGTAGTAGAAAGGAATCTTTTCCTCTGTCCCGTCTCAGAGGTTTGCTTGGACTATTCTCTGTCTTTCTGTCACCCAAGTGTTAAGTAGACTGTTTTTTAAAATAATAATAATAAACTCCACCCTGTGGTGGAGGTCCTTGGTGCCCTCTGGCCTTGGTTATTGCTGACAAATATTTCATTACCTGACTCATCATTGCCAGGACTAATAATGACTTGCATTGATGAGGTTTTCTATTCAGACAGTGAAACATCTGTAAGCAAACAACCAAGCTCAGAGAGAATCAAGGGCTTCACAGTTCAGTCCTGAGTTACATCTATTCTCTTCTATTGGAATCATGTTCGCATAATTTGACAACCTTATTTGTCTTGCAAAAATCCCATTGGGCAATTTCCTCTGTCCTCTTTTGGCTCTTGGACCAATTTTGTTTGCATTTCTGTTCACAGTCCCCAGTCCCATCATCTGGTCATTGTTTTGTTTTTGTTTTTTCAATCCCAATCCACTCCCCAACTGTCAAACCCTGGGAGTTCCTGACTACCCATCCTCCCTACAGTGGAAATATTGGACTGATTCCCTTCGTGGATGGAATTTCATCCACCTTTGTTGTACCCAGATTGTAGGCAAGCACTCCTATAGGGCACCCAGCAAAGAGAAAATTTTTGGGGTCTTCCGTTAGTTCTTTTCATAAGTAATCTTTGTTATACTTACTCTCTTAAGTAAAAGACTTTGTTATCTTCCTCTTGTCATATTAAACCACCCAACCCATGAATAAAGTTATATTTCTCCTTTCTCCCTTATTTTCGAGTTTTTTAAAAACTCACTTCAAACCCTGGAATGCTATCCACATAAAGGTAGTCCTCAACAGTTCTCTTAGTGACCATTCAAAGTTACAATGGCAAAGTTACAAAATTACAAGGAAAACCAGTTGAAGATGTTTTATAGATGGCATTTGCCACCGACAAGACTTGCAAAGATGTACCCGAACAATAGCTCAACATGTTGGAAATGCCAGAAATCCCAAGGAACATATCACCATCTATGGTAGGCATGCCCGGCAGCAAAAAAATGCTGGGAAAATATTAAGAAGTGGATAGAACAAATAACAGACCAACAAATAGAAAGAAAACCAGAAACATTCCTGTTAGGAATTTTTACAAGACCATATTCCAAGGAAATAAAATATTTGATGCTACACATTTTAACAGCAGCACAAATAGTATATGCAAAAAATTGGAAACAGGAAAGAACTCCAACCAAGGAAGAATTGATAGATAAGATTTTAGAATGTGCTGAGATGGGTAGATTAACTAAAGAAATTAAGGAAAAAGAAGAGATAGATTATTATAGAATATGGAATAAATGGTATAAATGGCTTAAAGCGAGAAATAAAGAATAATAAATATCAGGGGAGAAAATTAGGACAATGGGGGGAAAAAAAGAAAAAAAGAAAGAAATGAAGATATAGGGGAGGAAAAATAAAAGAACAGAAAGAAGACCACGAAGAAACAATGTTTAAAAGAGATAAGATATGTATATGTTGTATGTTATGTGAATGTCATATATATGTTACAATAAAATTACAAATTTAAAAAAAACAAAAAAACAAACTTATTTTTCACACTTATGGCTATTTTTCACACTTATGGCTATTTTTCACACTTATGACTGTTGCAACGTCCCCATGGTCATGTGATTTACATTTGGATGCTTGACAACTGACTCACATTTATGACGGTTGCAGTGTCCCAGGATTATGTGATCACCTTTGCAACCTTCTGATAAGCAAAGTCAATGGGGAAACCAGATTCATTTAACAACTATGTTACTAATTTAACAACTGCAGTGATTTACTTAACAAATGTGGCAAGAAAATTCATAAAATAAGACAAGACTCATTTAACAAATTTCTCACTTAGCAACATAAATTTGGGCTCAATTGTTGTAAGTGGAGAAGTACATGTATTTTCTTTTTTTCTACTCATGGTTTCTAGGCTTGGTCATTTTCTGCTTCAACTTTTTTGCATTAAGTCCCAAGGTCTTTCTGTGTGCCTATTCATCTCCTGTACCTCATGATTTCATATATATATTTAATACATTTTTCTGGCCCCTTTCATCCTTTCACCTTCATGGGTGCCCTCTCACTCTTATCAGAAAGACCCAATTCATATTTATTGGCAGGATCCCAACAGTCTGAGAATTTCTTTATATTATCCTGTAATAATCTGTGAATTTTATCTTGTTTACCTCTGCATTCTCTTTTCTCTATTCTGCCTCCTGGTAGTAACAATTCCTGTTCATCCAGGTTCTTAGCAGTCAGATGATTTCCTTGCTTATCATAGCATATCCCTACCAGTTCACCTCAATTTCATTCATTTCTCCAACTATGCTGAAACCCCTTAGGTTACAACTGCTTTTATGTTTATAACCAGATAAAGAACCACCAGAATTTTTGTAATTAAAATACTGACTGTAGACAATTTCCTGACTCATAAGTGTCAGAAAAATTATACAATCTGTTATCATGATCAAAGGTATAATTAAGAATGCAAAGCATGAAGGACCAAATCAAAGGTGAACAATAGTTGCTGGCTCAAACTCAATAAGTTTAAACAAAGTGAATAACCAGATGAACTGGATGGCTGGATTTGACTGATTTCTAAACAAATATTAACATGCTTTACTTCTTATGAAAGTCTTCTGAGATATATTCAGATTCAACTACATGGAAGACAAAGGCTCATATTGTGAATTTTGATCCTGTTTTCACTGGTATTTTTTCATGCTTTATTCTTTTGTTTTGCTCCATCTGGAATTCTTGCAAGTTGTACAATTATACCCTCTTTGTTTCTCCAATGACATCATTGGCTGTGATTCTTGTTTGCATCAGTATACTTGTTATGCAAACAATGTGTTCAGGTTAATATAATGCATTCTGATTTTAGTATATTAGATGGTAAATGCATGTTGGGAATCCATTATTGTGATTAAATCCCAAGGACCTTGTATCATGTAAAATGATGTATGCTGCTGAGATTAATTAGTGGATAAATAAAACCAAGTTGTTTCATCTTAACACAAAAGATACATTGCCTATTTCAATCACAGTCATAAAGAATACTGCTAAAATTATATACCATTATTTAAATAGGGAGATATTCTTCTACATTATTTCAAAATCTCATGCTGCTAGTTGATCCTCAGGTAATTTATTCCTTAGCGATAGATGGTTTATTCTGACCCAGATTTAATCATCTTTACAATGTGAAAAGTTTATGGATTGAATGATTTCCACAAATTCCCTGGCTTTCCAGGGTTTACTCGTGGAATTAGAGCCATAAGGTTTACTTCACAAACCTTTTTGATTTCTAGATGTGTAGAATGAAACTGCCAGAATTTTCAGCAATCATCATGCTGTCTGAGTAAATTCTGAGTATTGAATGCCACTTAAGCAAGGGAAAATAATTAACAATTCACAGATTATTGTAGGATGATCTCTCTGTGTGTAGACTACTGCAATGCTCTCTACATGGGGCTCCCCTTGAAAAGCACCCGGAGGCTCCAACTGGTCCAGAATGTGGCTGCGCAGGTGGTTATGGGCGCAACTCGTTGTGCCCACGTGACACCCCTCCTGCGCGAGCTGCACTGGCTCCCAGTGGTCTTCCGGGTGCGATTCAAGGTGTTGGTTACCACCTTTAAAGCGCTCCATGGCATTAGACCTGGGTACCTTCGAGACCGTCTTCTGCCACCAGTAGCCTCCCACCGGCCAGTCCGCTCCCACAGAGGGGGTCTCCTCAGGGTGCCATCAGCCAAATTATGTCAGCTGGTGACACCCAGGGGGAGGCCCTTCTCTGTGGGAGCCCCTGCCCTTTGGAATGAACTCCCCCCAGAAATTCGTAAAATCTCTGATCTCCGTGTATTTCGCTATGCCCTCAAAACCATGTTGTTCCGCCAGGCTGGGCTATCAGTATAAAGATTTTAATTGGTTTTAAATGGGATTTTAAATTCTGGGTTTTATAAATTGGGCCTATTATTCAATAATTTTAATTATTTTTAAATATTGTCTGTCTTTGTGTTTTTAATTAGGCTGTACACCGCCCTGAATCCTTTGGGAGAAGGGCGGTATAGAAATAAAATAAAATAAAATAAAATAAAATAAATAAATAAATAAATAAATAAATAAATAAATAAATAATAAATCTGTGTGTGAGGAGTTCTCAGTGTGGTGTGAGCTCAGAAAATCTGAATAATGAGGGTGCAAAATGTATTCAATTGCTGGGAGATGCTGTGAAAACATCATGTGTGCAATTGCATGAGTGCGGGGTGCGTGTATCCATTTGTGCAAGTGCATTGAAGCCAGAGGTGCAGGGTTTGTGTGATTGAAGGAAGGGAGATGGGGAAAGACTTATCGCCATGATTTGTCACCTTCCTTGCCAGCTTCCTTATTGATTTTATTTGTGGGAAGCTGCCAGGAAAGGTCAGGATTGGTGATCACATGACTGCATGGAATTGCAGTTGGTCATAAGGGTGAGCTGGTTGCCACATGATTTTCCTCATGTGACCATGGGGGAATTGCAACAGCAAGAACTTTAAGTATCGGTCATAAGTTCCTTTATTCACTGCTGTCATAACTTGAATATCATAATTTGAAAACTACCTGTATTAGGTGGCTTGAATGAAAAGAAGCCTGGGAAAATGAAAGAAATACTTGGGAAATTGATAGATTTTTAGCCTACAACAGAAATACTTCAGAGGGAAAGCCAACAAATGTAAACTATTATCATGAGTAATCCTACATAAGATGTATTTCATTCCAGTAGAAAGTGACAACATGAACTAGCTATTAGCCTCACAGGTACAGATCACATAAATTCATTCTAGAATTTACAGATTTCTCAATCATTGTTGCTTAAGTTCCCCAGGCAAGCTTCAGAACGGAATAGCAATTTGAATACTGGCTACTTGGCTTTAAATCCAATCCTCTCACTACTATGTGAAATAGAATAGAATTTTTTTATTGGCCAAGTGTGATTGGACACACAAGGAATTTTTCCTCGTGCGTATGCTCTCAGTGTACATAAAAGAAAAGATATGTTCATCAAGAATCATAAGGTACAACACTTAATGATAGTCATGGGGTACAAATAAGCAATCAGGAAACAATATCAATATAAATTGTAAGGATACAAGCAATAAAATTACAGTCATACAGTCATAAGTGGGAGGAGATGGGTGATAGGAACGATGAGAAGATTAACAGTAGTGCAGACTTAGTAACTAGTTTTACAGTGTTGAGGGAATTATTTGTTTAGCAGAGTGATGTCTGGGATGTGAGGGGTCTGTAAATATTTTCACTATACAAAATTTAGAATTTTTATTATAAATAAAGTTGAAGAGCAAACAAAACTGTTGAGTGTAAACAGTTAGACAACCTGACAGGAGTTTTTCTGTTCTGCAAATGTCTGCCCAAAACGAGCCAGTCAGCACAAAGACAATGATTTAATAGCTCCCCTGTTCCTAAAGTGCATTAACAGATTGATTGGATTGTGCACTAGAACTAAAAATCTAGCATTCTCCCCCCTCCCCACCCCCACCCCCACGAATTATATGGAGGACAACAAAAGTGCAGCAGCATCCTAAGAAAGAGCAGGAACAGGTCAGAATAAGTATGTGACATGCCAAGCCAAATCAAAGCAGTCAGGCAAATATGGAAGAAATAGCCGTTCAGTCCCTGGGCGCTTCATGAATTTAGGTTTCCTTGAAGTGAAGTCAACCACTTAATACCTGAATGAACAAGTGTGATGCTAATGCCCTGTGCTTTGTTGTGTGTGATGATCTAATTGAGAATTGATGCATTCTCTTTTGTCCCTTGAATGAACTTGCCTGCATACTCCCTTTGGACAATGCAATACAACTTTATAACAGCAATTTGCTTTTTTAGAACCTTTCTCTCTTCAGCTCAATTTCCCCACCTTGATAGGCATATAAATTCTTGTGACTTGATGTACAAGCTGGGGCGGGCGGGGCAGGGGGAGGACAACAGATAATGTCCTATCAAGCAAAATATTTTAGATTTGAAATAGGAATTGCTAAAATCACATTTCTTTTAAGACAGTTCATTTAGCTGTGAAAGTTGTGTTCAGTTTTACCTGTTGCATGTTTTGCATTTAGGTAGTCTAAGTAGCAACGTTCACTAACTGTGGCACTAATTGTAGTTTAGTGTACCACCTTCTCCTTTTTAACAGGTTTTTAATTTTAAAATGTGAGTATTCTTATATATTTTTCTTTAAATTCAGTGTTGTATGCCACCCAGGGCCACTTTCAGATGAAATGGGCAACAAATGTGATAAATAAGATGTAATGTGTGAATGAAAGAATGAATGAAAAGAGACTTAGACAAGACTAAGATGAGTTTCTAGAAGCCTGAAAGCACTCAAAACAAGGTTGATGAACAAGAAGCACAAGATGAAAAAGTTGCAATCTGGAATGTTAAAATATCCATATAAGTTCTACTAAGGAAAATAAGATCATAGAAAAGTGCTGGTTAGGTCCTAGAACCAATCAGAAGCAAAGAAACAGAACATGAACAGAAAATGTGGTAGACATAGCCTATAGCTGTGATGGCGAATCTATGGCATGCATGTCAGAGGTGGCACACAAAGCCCTCTCTGTGGGCACATGCACTGTTGCCAGCTGCTCTTCCGGTTTCCGGCACACACATGTGCATCAGCTAGCTGGTCTTTGCTGGTGCCGGAGCCTCGGAAAATGTCCTGAAAACAGCCTGAAAAACAGTCAAAAATCAGGCCTTTTTTGGGCTGTTGTGGGCCTGTTGTGGCCTGAAAAATGGTCTGAAAACAGCCTGAAAAACTGCCTGAAAACTGCCCCAAAAATGGGCTGAAAAATGGCCCAAAACAGCCAAAAAGCAGGCATGTGTGCACTGGCCAGCTGGTCTTCAGGTTTCTGGTGCTCCAGAGCATGCACATGTGCACATGCACATGCATTCCAGTTTGGCACTCAGTGCCGAAAAGGTTCACCATCACTATAGGCCCTATAGTTCCTATAGAATGGGCAGGGAACCATAGTCTGGTGGAAGTAGACTATGGATGTTGGATAAGGAATATGGATGAATCAAACCTGGAATGGGATCCCTTCTGGTCTGTTTTAAAGGGAAACAAAAATAATGTCCTGTGAATAGAGTCTATTGTTTTGCAAAGAACTGTCTTAGGCTGTTGTGGGAAGAGGGAACAGTTAAACAATAAAACATAACATTGGAGGCAGTGGTGGGTTTCTAGTGGTTTGCGCTGTTTTGGGCGAACTGGTAGCAGCATCGGCGGGAGGATCCGCCCACCCACCTGGATGCTGCAATCACGGATGCTCTGCATGTGTAGAAGCGCTGCGTGCGCTAAGCAAACACATGTGCGCGCATGCTCACAGTTCCAAACCTGTAGTGAAGGTAAGTGAAACCCACTATTGATTGGAGGGCTTTCAAAAGTTGGCTATGTATCTGAGCCTAGAATGTGTTAAGGGCCCCATTTCTTGGCTTTACTGTTAGTTGTTTAATAATCTTGGCTGCTGTTTGTATTTATTTATTTTGTTAATGTTTTTACTCTTTTACTGTTTTTAATTGCTTTAATTGTTTTGTAATTTTAGAATTGTCAGTCTCCCAGAGTCACTTGGTTGAGTTGGGTGACTATAGAAATTGAATAAATAAATAAATAATAAATACAATATAGCAAAATAACAGTAGCTTGCCTTGGACAAGAACCCGAAAGTGTGAAATAGTGCTTATTTTCAGACAGTACTCAATTAACTTAATTGGGACTGACAACCCAATACCTAAGTGAATTGGTCATTAAGCCAAATGTCTCATAATTATTCTGCTTAGTGATGACATTTTTGGCAATCCCAGTTGCTGTCATTGAGCTAATGGCAGTTGTTAGGTTAGGACGTAAGCCACTCTTGGAAGATAGATAGTGAAGTGCCTCACTTCAACTCCCCTCATACACATAGCTTCCCCAGCCTCCCATACCTCTACCTTTTTGGCTGCCCACCTTCCCATTGATGTCAGTTGCCCCTTCCACCTGGTCCTGCCCACTGCCACTGTACCCACTGTTCCATGCACCATTACTGTACTGGCTAGAGCCTCTGCTCATGAAAGAGAGACCTGGCCAGCATGTGAGAGAAGGCCCTTGCATGAGAGAAGTTGACATGGAAAAGGGCTCCAGTCAGTAATGATGCACATTGCAGTGCAGCAGATCCAGGCAACTCAGCAGTGAGTAGGTGGCCGGCCGAAAAGCAGTCATAAATGTGGGTGGGCCTGAATTTTGTTTATGTGACTGCAGGGGCAAGGCAACAGTTGAAACATTGAGGATTGGTCCCTTTGTTCAGTACTGTTGTAACTTCAAATGGTTGGATGGACATTAATCAAGGACTACCTGTATGTATAAACAGTGAATATTTACGAGCCAATAACTCAAGAAAGAATCATAGGGAAGCTTGCGTACCAATGCATCTTCTTTGTCATGCCTCTTCTTTTTTTACCCAAAATGTTATTATGTAAATATGATAGATTACATTACTTAATTAAATGAGATAGGAATCAGAATATTGTACCTTCTGATCCATATACAATAGTGGCCAAAATTGTGGAAACCTTTTGGGAAAAGTGTATTTTCTAAAACTAGCTAATAACACCACTTTTTTTGGAGTAGTGTCATAAAATTATATATCAATGGAAAAATAATTTAATCAAGAATGTAATGCAATAACTTTTATGAAGGATTTGATATTAGAATAGCAGTTAACAGTATAAGGAAGAAAAAATGAAACACATAGAAAACACGATATATACAAAAATTATCACCATGTCAGTTAATAGCATGAATTTAGCATGAATTACGACCTTACAATGTCTTCCCATGGAGTGAACCAAGTCTTTTAGTTCTGCAGCTGTTATAATGTGAAACCAAGATTGATTGAATGATTGCTTCTATTAACTGGGTTTTATTGCTGGGTCGCTTCTGACTAACAGGTTTCTTTAGTTCGGCTCCATAGATTTTCAATTGGGTTAAGGTCTAGGCTTGAAACTTTAAAAAAAAAAGTGGTGTTATTAGACATCAAACCTCAAAAATACACTTTTCCCAAAAGGTTTCCACAATTTTAGCCACTATTGTAGGTAGGTAAGTAGGTAGGTAAGTAGGTAGTAGATGACAGACAGACAGACAGACAGACACATATACACTGTAAAATAGTGCTGTATGTTTGTATGTAGTTTTTATATATTACGCTATCATGCAGAACAGACTTGATCATTCTCCTTTATTTGAGGAACAAAATCAGCTGAGTAAAAATGCACCCCAGGGTTGCCCCTGCTTATTCAGTGAAGAGTAAATGGGTGACAGAAATCCATGCATTGACAGCCTAATTGGATTTCCGACTTAGAGAGAGAATTTGATGTAGCTGAAATGGCTTAGTTAAGGATGAAGAGAGATCAGCATGCATTGTATTCTTCCTTATTCTGGCATAATGCCCAAACCAAATGATAATAAATCCTAGATTATCCTATTATGAATTTATGAAATCATAAGAGTAATAGATGCATGAAATAAAAAGAGAAATTACTACCCTGATTTCAGAAATTAGGAATAAATGGAAGTTCCATTACCATGTCATTGCTGTCTCAAACGCTATAAACAGAGGTGGTTTCTGTGAATGTAAATCAATATCTTGAATGTGTATGTAGCAATGATAGAGTTAATAATTACAGTTTTCATTTCCTAGGCAAATAATGAGTCTTCACTGTCACAAATAATTCAGTTTTTTATAACGACAGAAACATTTACTTGTTAAGGCTATCTTTCAAAAAAAAAAAAAAAAAAAGCATCCTGATAAAATCAAGGGCATATTTTCTTCCCAAAGAAACAGTTTTCTAATCCGCATACATTTGCAAATGCAACTATTAACAGTAAATATCAATGTGACCAAATAATGGACTACAAACATAATCAGTTATTTATTCATTTAAAACCCACAGACACTTTATTTTAGTCATTGACCAATATAAGCGATGCTTGAGCAGGGTACACAGGATTGCCTGGGACGTTTCACATTCTCTTCAGAACCTGTTTTCCTTGTTACCTTTTGGGAGGAGGCTTCTTGGTATCAGAAGCAGAACATCCAGATTCAGTCACAGTTTTGTTCTCTATAGCATCAGTCTTGTGAACTCTCAAGTTTCTTCTTTCAAAACGAAAGTGATTTATATTTGTGTGTGTGTGCGCGCGTGTGTGGATGGATAGATAGATGATAGATAGATAGACAGACAGATAGACAGACAGACAGACAGATAGATGATAGAATGTGTATACATGTGTTATATATGTGTATGGGTAGATATATACTTTCTTTTGAGAGTAGGCAACAGAATTTCATTTTTAATGTGGGTCAGTGTGCTCACAGTAAAAAAAATGACAATAAAGTTTATCCTATCCTATCCTATCCAATCCAATCCTATCCTATCCTATCCTATCCTTTATCCCTTAGTCCTTATCCCTTATCCCTTATCTGTTATATCTCATCTCATCTCATCCATTCATTAAAGAAACAGCTCAGAACTATTTCCTAAGAATAGGAACTATTAGCAGCCATTTGTGGCTTCTGTTTTGTCATTTCTACAGGGACGCTCACCACTAGTTGATTACTTCTCTTTTTCCCTCCTAAAATTTCTGGGGCACTGTAGTAATTATTATTTGCATTGTCTGCTAAAAATCAAGACATACTTACTTATCTAAAATTTGCAAAAGTTTTGCCCATTATGTTTAAGCTTCACCCACAAAATATGTTTATTAGAGTATTTTGCAGTAATAACATAGAAAATAGCTTTTTCATCCTTTTCTAGGGCATTTGAAACGTTCCTTTTGCCTAGGTAAACCATATTGCACATCTCGATTAACTTTGCTTGAAATAGTCATAAACTAGCTCTCTTTTTAATCCAATCCACAGTTTGGATATTAATTATGAACTAGCTTCATTAACAAATCACAAAATGGCATTTATTAAACTAGTCTGTAACATTTCCTGTGTGCATGTCCTCTTAGAGCAGTGTTTTCTTAACCTTGGCAGCTTTCAGATGTGTGGTCTTCAACTCCCAGAATTCCCCAGTCAGTCATACACCTGAAAGCTGCCAAGGTTAAGAAATACTGTTTTAGAGCAACTTTGGAATTTAAGCAGGCAATAAAATAGCATGACATTTTGTGCTAGTATAACGCCATCCTTGATTGGCTAGAATCAGAATTAGAAAGCATTTACGAATGTGGCTTCAGTTGTTTTTCCATTGTGTGACTGTCACCCCCAAGCAACTGCATCACCCACTGCTGTACCTTCAAATATATTCTTAGAAGACTTAGACTTAGAATAACTTTATTATCACTTTGAATGTACATTAAACGGCATACATTAAAATGAATTTTTCATTGCATACAGCTCTCAAAGGGTCTCCCCTTCCAATATACACTATATAAACATGACAAAATAAATAAATACAAAATTATGCATATCTTACATTGAACTGGAACTGATGCCAGTAGATAGCACCTTGCATGCAGGGTAGAAGAGAAATACTGAAGGTGATTGAATCATAGGGCTTAGTGGGTGAGGGAGCATAATGACTCGGATAATATAATGCTCTTTGCCTGAATTATAAACGTTTTACTTTTCAAAAATCATGGTTTATGTAGGGGAAGGCTCAACTTTTTCTGGTGCTTTACAGAGCTGAACCTTTCAGCAACTGGAACAGAGGCACCATAATTAGATTTAGAATTGAGAAGCTCATTTAGTATTAACTTTGAAGTAGCCTCCTAAAAAGGTTAATTTCCTCTCTGGAGTGTGATGCCTTTGCAAGCAAGTCTGATTAGTATCCATCATGTCTTTGTTCTCTCCACCACATCTAGCAAAAATTCCCATATTCTTAACATTTATAGTTCTCTTTAGCCATTTCTCCTTTCTCTGCTCTCCAGTCCCAACATTCATTCATTGACTTGAATGCCAGCTCTATCACTCTCCGATACCAAGCATCCCACACTACCCCCTTTCTTGATACAGTATATTTCCCCAAGAAAGGTATTCTCCTTTTATAGGACCATTCTCCATCCTAGTTGCCCAGTTGCCAACTACTCACCTGGTGTCTCTGCTATTTCTTCCGTCAGATCTGATTCAGAATCTACAGTATATTTTCTATGAAACCATTATCTTAATAAAAATTTCTCAACTCTTGACATTTCCATCTGTGTGTTGTTGCCGCCTCCACCTCATCCATGTTTAAATTCTTTCCAACCAAATTGAACATAGAAAATAAGTTATGTTAAAGAGTTTCAGAATTTATCTGTCTCCCAGCATATAACTCTAATTTGGCATTTCAGGAGAACCCAACAAAGGAAAGATTTTGGTAAAACTTTCCTGTCAAAAAGATATTCAAAAGAAATTTCTACAGTGCATCCCTATGGAAAAAGTATATGTTCTTATGATGTTGACTTGGAAAGAATTTGAGAAACTGAATTACCTTATTCTGTGACTACCTATTTCTTTCTATTTCTTCTAGTTACTGAAGAGGTTTTCAGACAATCAATTCAAATGCCATGCATGGAAAAAACAAGTCAGGTTCAAATATGTATTGTGATGATTCAGTGAGCCACTGAGTGAACTTGCTGCATGCATGTTTGTTTGTTTCTCTGTTTGTTGCTGCCCATCTTGTACCAACAACTCTGGGCAGTTTACAACATCAAAGCATTAAACTTTAAAATCATCAATCCTAGAAACACAGCTGATAAAACCATTAACAAATAAAAATATTAACATCAGATGGCAAAGGAGTTGCAACAATTACTGGCAATTTTAAAAAGTTTGCATTAGATACAAGAACCCATACATGACACAGACTGACTGGCTCTATCTATTGTCATCCCAGTCCTTCCTAAACAGGCGTTTTAGAATTCTAAATATTAGGGCTGATCAGAGAACGTGAAATTTCAAAGAATTTGAAAAACAGCTCATCGACAGCACAATGAACACCATGACAAAGCACCTATTAAAGCAACCATCTCCTCAAGAAGATTTGCACAAGCTACTTCAAAGGCTGTCGCCAGGTGTCAGCAGGTGCACATACAGATTACATTATCCATTAAACCATCACCGAAGCAAAGCTTTCCAAGGGAAGTGGCTGCCTTAACCTTTTGAAGGCAGCTGTGAAGCGGCTCTTTCAAGTGCTTTGCACAGTCCAGCTAAATATTCTAGCAGCTAATGAAAAAGAAATGAATGTCACAAAATTGCTTTTAAAGATGGTCTAGGTAATAATGTCTATATTTAAATATATGAAATTGGGGTTATTTTGTGGAGAAAGCAGATTGTGATGCAGTTTAGCACCACCTCCACACTGCTTCATTATATTAATTAGTTTTAATCGTTTAAAATATTTTGTAGAATTTTTTTTATACTTAAAACCAAAATAGGGATGCAATCAATTGCTGCTTTGGTATTATAGTAAATATATTATAACTATGACCCTTCTTCCTTGAAGTCTGCTGGCAAATTATATACTGTGTTTCCCCCAAAATAAGACATGTCCGGATAATAAGCCCAAGCTGACTTTTCAGCACATGAGATAATATAAGCCACCCCTGCAAATTAAGCCCCCCCCCAACCACTTACATGCATGCACAGCCAGTCCCGCCATTTCCTCTGGTTCCCTGCCACACAACCAAAATGAGTTGAGTAGGCTAGGCTGGAGGGGGGAAGGGGGGATATGCCCTCCCCTTCCTGTTCTTTGCTCTGGCTGAGTGGCTCAACACATCCCATCCCACCCCACCCCAATGGCAACAGCAGCCTGGCTTCTTCCCTTCCCCACCGTCTCTTTATCGAGAGGGGTGGCAGGTCAGTCGGGGGAGAAGCAAGAAGCTGTAAAAGAAAACCTTCTCGCGAATTCAATCAAACTTCTCGAACTCGCCATAAGGTTTTCTTTTACAGCATGTTTCCCTGCACACAACGGTGAGGAAAGTGACAGAGTGTGAAAGGTAAGGCCTGCGTCCTGCTTCTTGCCCGCCCCACCTGCCCAAATTGCATCCCCAAAGAGGGTGGGTGGCTAAGCAAGGGGCAGGAGCCCTGTCATGCCTGGTGAGTGGGGGAGAAGAGACGCAAGGGAAGCCACATCTCACTCCACATGTCTTGCTTCTCCCGTGCCCCACCTGCCACCCCTCTTGATAAAGAGACATCGCGGAAGGGAAGCAACTGTTGCCATTGGGATGGGGTGGGACCTGTTGGGCTGCTTGGCCAGCATGAAGAACAGGGAGGTGAGGTGACAGAAGTGACATCCAGTCCCACGATTGCCGCCTCCTGCACCCCCAAAATAAGACCCCTCCGATAATAAGACCAAGCCCTTATTTTTTTGGGGGGGGTTAAAAGAAAATAAGACTGTAACTTATTTTCGGGGAACCACGGTATACACACACACACACTATTCATAGTAAATATACAATAATCAGGATGACAAGCTAATAGAACCCTGGTTGGTGATTTAGACATCATTGGCTTGGAGAACCAGTGGCCAGTATCTTCCTTTGTAGTGAATGCTTTATTGGCAACTGTAATGCGGTTTAGCCTCATGCAATGAAAGGAGAGTCCAGGTAGAAATAAAAGCCAAAGGGATATTTGTACATTATAAATACTGCAGAAGTCAGATAATCTTTTGAAGTGGTAACAGGTATTATAGCCAGAGGTGGTATTTAGTTCGGATCAGTTCGGCTGAACCAGTAGCGGAGATCGCCGGTGGGCCTGCCCACCCATTCAGCGCTATGCCGTCCTATTTAGCCGTGTGTTTGAGGCTGGGCGCATGCACAGAAGGTGCATGTTCAAGCAAAGTGCATGCACAGAAGGCAGATACATTCACAGAAGGTGTGCACGCACAGTGAGCATGCTTACACGTGGCGAACCGGTGGTAACAATATCTGAAACCCACCTCTGATTATAGCGTAATGCAGCATTCTAGAGCATTACTCTAAGTCTCTGTCAGTGAAACAAGTGCTCCCCAGGTTCCCAGGTTTTTAGCAATTTGAAGCCTTTTGGTGAATCAGCACAACATTTTGATACAATGAACATCAACCGGCATTTACCAGAATAGGAAGAAGCCCGGAGATTTCTTGAGCTTTTTTCTTTTATTATTAATAATTATGTTTTACAGCTTCAATCTAATCCAGGCTCAGTAAAATTATCCCAGCAGGTTGGGAAGAGGATGCCAAACTAAAACAAAACTTTGTGTACTGACCATGTTGACAATGATTTACCATTGATTTGTTAATTAACAGAAATCAGTTCCAAATCTTTGGTCTTATTTGAGATTCTGCGTGATTCTGTACATTTAGTGGAAGTGGCTTGTGCATATGTTCATTGCCCAGAAAATCTGTTTGTTTTCCCTACACTAAATTTGTATTCAGATCATATCTCCCATTCTTAAAGTATTTGAGAACTGCATAAACGATTTGTAGCCAAAAGTGGCACATCTCTCCATGCTTTGATATAATATCCCAGCCTTCCCTAGCCTGATATTTCTCCAGAATTCATAGCCATTAGAAGGATAGCTGATTTGGGCAAAATGTTGTAGTGAAATTATAATTCAATTTTCTAAAATAGATTATATATTTAACCAAAACAAGTACAGCTGAACAACTGTACAACTAAAGTCAATTACCAGCAAGCTAGGCATAAGATTGAATTTTGCAAAAGTTATAGCAGTGGTAAAGACAATTGTCCCCTCACAACAGTCTTTTTCACTGGCCATCAGTCTTCTGTTCATTCACGTTTTCATTAGCTAGTATCTACCAAATGAAACTGTAACTTTAAGAGCCAGTATATTTGTTCAGTGACTCTTGGCAGACCTACCTGAAAAGGAAGAGTATTGAATGATTTGCTATTCTAGACTCCTCTAAATGACCAAGAGTGGGGAGGGGTCTTCCTTTGATTTCTTCTCAAAAATCAACTTGTGGTTTGAGTATGGAATGTGTGATTTTTGCCTAGAGCAGTGATGGCTAACCTTTTTGCTGTTGCATGCCAAAAGTGGGGGGAGCGCAGGGGATCACATGTGTGTGTGCCCATACCCATAATTCCATGCGCTCCACCCCCTGCACATACACGCATGACATCCCACGCTCCCCCTGCTTTTGGCACTTGATGGCACGGTGGGCCCAGTAGGCCCATTTTTTTTGCCCCCCCCCCAGGCTCCAGAGGCTTTCTAGGAGGCCATTTTCACCCTCCCCACCACCACCCCAGAGGCCCTCCGGAGGCCAAAAATGGCCTGTTTTCCGACTTCAGGTAGGCCCAAAAGGCCTGAAAATCAGGTGGCCAGCATGCACATGTGCACTGGAGCTGAGTTAGGGCAATGCTCACATATATGGCTCTGCATGCCACATGTGGCACGTGTGCCATAGGTTCGCCATCACGAGCCTAGAGTTTTTCCACTCCTAAAGCATATGCTAAATTTAAGAATGATGTTCTGTTAAACAAATATTTGTCTTGCTTTCTGATGTAAATAATACATATGCCTGAGATATTGATTCTGTGCAGTATAGAATTTTGCACAAGAATTAGTGTGCCATAAGTGATTTTTTTTTCATAACAGGAAGACCTGTATAGATGATCTGACTTGCCTATTGTATATAAGCTATAAATGGGAAATAATCATGATTGATAATTTGCCATACCAGGTTTCTTTTTGCAGCTGTAATCATTATTGCTTCCAGAATTACTCCTCCGAATATAGGAATACCTATTTTAGACACAGAGGAATTTTAACTGCCTTCCAAAATGGTTAGTTTTAAATGTCAAATGAAGGAGGAAGAATGAGGTGATTTCTAGGCTGGTCTATGATCTTTCTGTCCTATTTTCCATAATTTCTTGTGACATGTTCCACAAATGAGAAGTACACATGGCTCTACTTTTGAAGATCTTGTCTTGCCCCACTGTTCCTCTGCTGTGCATATATTGCTCAGGATATGAAAAGGAGAGTAAGAAATGTGATTCTTTCATCCTAGATTTAGCATTTGTATTAGGAAATACACATGATATTTGAAGGGGAAAGTATCTACATTGTGCATGCCAATGGATATGAATTATATATTTTAAAAAAAACTTTAAATAATTTATTTGTATTTCAATATTATCATTTTGGGGACATTGTTAACATTAATAGATTCTGCAAACATTATAGCAAAATTGAGTTGTTTAGAGACACAAACATAGATCAGGAATCCTTCTCTATCCCTCTTTTCTATTGGCATGAATTCACTGAGTGTGAATTCATCTAACTGTACAAAGTCCTTTCAAAAGGTTTTTTATTTCAAAAATATACTTCGTAATAAATTATAATATACAGTTGGCTTCATTCTTTCTTTTTTTATTCCCAGGAATTATTCTTATTTTTACTCTGTGTTGTTCAGTTCTACTCTCCGTCCAGTTCTACTCTATTTTCCATTTATTGTCTATCTGTTTATTATAGCTGTGTATTCCAAAGTACACTAATATTTATCAACATACTGAATATTGAAAGCTTTTTAACTTCTTCAGAATTCTTCACACACACACACACACACACACACACACACACACACACACACACACACAGAGAGAGAGACAGACAGACAGACAGACAGACAGACAGACAGACAGACAGACAGACACTCCTATGGTTTCTCACATGGCCTTAGTAGATTGAGCACCAACTGGAGTTAATGTCTGCTCCTTCCTTCCTTCCTTCCTTCCTTCCTTCCTTCCTTCCTTCCTTCCTTAGCTGTGGATTTAGAATTCTCTATGCTTTTCAGTGGGGTCTTTTTCAATGGGTTTCTCTGCTTAAAATTCCTATAGCCAAACTGCATCTACTGCCATTCCCTCTTTCCCTCCTGCTCAGTGGTGGGTTGCTACCGGTTCGCCCTGGATTGGGCGAACCAGTAGCGTTGGTGGCGGGAGGCTCTGCCCACCTGCCCAGATGTCTCTCTGCATGCGCAGAAGCATCACGCGCACACACAAGCACATGTGCACCCACGAGCGGACCGCTAGCAACGGGATTTGAAACCCACTACTGCTCCTGCTACCCTAAGACTGGGGAAGACTAGCAGAAGGGAGACAAAGGAGGGAGCAGGTAACCCATTCTTCCCAGAGCATAAGCAAGGCAGGTGATGAAATATATATCATGGTATTAAGACCCATGATAGCAGGATGCATGTATGTAGTGACACTCCAGTTTTTATTCAGGACCTTATGTGGAGATTTCCTTTCTTTTACCTCTCTAACATCCCTGGGAGCTAGATTGGGCCAAGAAAGAATGACTGGCCCAAAGTCAAGCAATATTTTTTCATGGCTGTAGGTAGACCTGAGTATAGATTTCCCTAGAACTTTTTCACTATACCACACTAGTGGCTCTCTTATTTATTTATATTATTCAGTTCAAATGACAATTTACAGTAATAGCATTTAAAAATATCAACAATCAAGCCATTATATTCTTTCTCCATAGATGTAGGCTCCATTGACATTACTTAACTGAGAGTTGCCTTGCATTGGTTCCTCACCTTATCTCTGAGCACTAGCAGCTCACATTTGGAAATGTTTCAGACTGTCACCTGGTATCATAGAGTCTTTTCAGTCCTGGCAAAAGAAATTGTCAATTTCCTTCCAACTCCCTCCCATATTTTTCTTGCTGCAGAAAAAAAGGGCCTGTCTAGAAATTAAATTTGGCGGCATACTGTAGTTTAACCCTCTGTTTATCCGTTAAGACACATTAATATTCATATGGCACACTAACCCCCTTTCCTTCCTCCCAGGTCAGCTCATGTAAAAAAGGCCATAATAAATTTATGAATTGCAGAAGCAGAACTAATCAACTACATAAGCAGAAGTAGGAACCGTTGTATCCCTGGTTATTTCCTTTGGTGCTTGCCAAGTTTGCCACCTCACTTTACTTGAATTTAAATATTTTCTATTAAATTAAATGCTACAATGCACCACTCAGTAGCATGATATTTATTTATAAGAATGCTCCTAGGCCCTTATTGGTCCTGTAGACACTCCTGTAGGAAAAGATACTGTAGCTAGCTGAAACCTGTGCTTTGTTCAATGGCTTTTTAACAGATACCCCAAGCCAACAAAAGACTCTTTCCATGTATTCTGATTAGAAAGATTTATTAAACAAAATGGGATAATGACAATTCCAGCAACTGAATTGTTTCTCACTTAGCACCAGTTTACACCATGCACCATGCACATTGGGTTGGAAACTTTATATTATTTCTGACAACCTGTCTAGGATACAATGAAGAGATCTCGTCAGCCATCTACTGACATCGTCAGAGTATTAAACCACCATTACAGAGATCTCTGCCTTTAATCTGCCATTAATCAGTTTGGCCCTTGCACATGTAATAGGCCTTTCCAGCTGTCTCCCATTTGTAATCAGCTGTGTTGTTTTTGCTGTCATCATGCTGGATGATGGAGGTTTGATTCCTACTGTTTCCTCCCTCCTAGCTTGCTTATCAGTGGGGGGTGATGTTAGCCTGTCAGCCATTGCAATTTGCTGCCTTGTCTGTGACCTCGTGGTCAGCCAGGTTTGTTTCTCATTAATCCTATCTGTTACAGTTTGAGACAGCCCTGCCGGGTTGCTCTGTGTTTGGTCAGTACTAACTGTGCCTTCACAGGCTGAGTCTGCATGCCCAGAGGTGGGAAGTGGGTGCCTTTGGTCTCTGCTCACTGATGGAAAACCATTTCTGTTCCTCCTAGTGTCTCAAAGCCTGGTAGGCCGGTGGCAGTTCGATATGCCTATAGATGGAATTGTTATTGAAGAACCAGACTTCTTTTAGTAGGCGTCCTCCTTTGGTTCTATCATAGGCAATAACCCATGATTATGTATGTATGTATGCATATATGTATGGAGAGAGAGAGAGAGGGAGAGAGGGGGGGGAGAGAAGTAAATGGTGTATAAGTATAAATTTTTTTAAAAATTAAATTTTTAAAAAATAAACTTTCTTGATTTTTTATGTATATTCGTTGTTTTTAACAGTCGCTTGGTCGACTATCGTTGTGAGCCGCCCTGAGTCCTTGGAGATAGGGCAGCATACAAATTTTATAAAATAAATAAATAAAATAAATAGGTGACAAATTAGATTTAAACTCCCCCCAAATATCACTGAACAATGATTAGCAGATCAAAGGAGTTTTATTGTCAGAAATAAATTATTCAGGGATGCAAAATTGGAAGAGATTCAGAAAAATTGTAAAAAATGAAAAACCCCAAAATAATAGTAGAATAGTAGAAGAAGCTCAGATAGCAATAATTGCACATAGAAAGGAAAAAGCTTTAATTGTGGTTGAAAAAGAGAAATTATAGATAATTAATATAGCAATATTATGGAATAGTAGACAAAAAAATTGGAGGTCACAAGGTATCAAAATTGAAGTTGTAAGATTATGATATAAAGTGGCCATGGTAGTTCCAGTGATTATTGAGACACTGAGTGCCCTATCAAAACTTCTTGAATGGCAATTTCCATCTGTCAGTTGCAAAAGGCCAAACTGTTTGGTCATGCACATGCTGTATATTATACCAACACATTGCAACTTCCTAGGTTGGGAAGAACTTGATTCACATGAATACCTGCTAAAGAACTGGCAGCTGTGATTTTTATTATTGTAAATATAATAAACATCAGGAGCAATATTTGAACACCACTGTCATTGACAAAATTACCATCAGTCAATTGCAGAAGGCAGCTTTATTTAGAACAATACCTTTAACAACATCAAAGAACATCTCCCTATCCAAAATTCTTGGGAAAAATTCAATAGGTAAATAAAAAGGCTAAATCAAGTCTAAACATCTGGCTGGCTGTGCATGAACTATAAAAATAATAAACCACCTCACCTGGAGCAGTCTGTATTCTTAGTCTATCTTAATATTCTTAGGTGTTTGGTTAGGACTTGAATTATTGAATTTCCATGCATCTTAATCTGGGAATCTAACTGTGGACTATCCTCACATGCTAATAATAAAAAAATATGTGGGCACATGACACTTTTTGCACTGTCCAATAGATCCTATTATGTAAAATGCAGTATCATATAGCTTTATATATGTGAAGGATGGATTCCTCTAGATAACTTAGACCCGGGGGGAGGGGGGGTGGGAATCACATAAGATGCAATTTATGCCCCTGAATAAAATATGCTTTAGTTTTTGGATTAAAAAATACGAAGTTTGGGAAGAAACTCTGCTGTTGGAACAGTAAACATTATGAAAATTTCCCTTAGATAAATTACAAAAAAATTAGAATTTATTATATAGGTGTCTCCATATTATTTTTATATACTACCTTTCTGCCCCATTTAAGAAAATGATTTGCTATCTCAAAACATAATAAAAGAAGGAAAACTGATATGAAAATATAATGCTTAGAAAGATTCTGGCACAATCAAGAGCTGTGGAGAAAAAATCCAGTGTTTAAAAGATACGGCTACAAAACGGTTAAACCAGTGTCATTGAAAGAGAGCTCAACTCTTATTATTGGGAAGCATAAGAGGCACGTGTGCACCTTATCAGATACTTGGCATATTAAATCCTAGGAACAGGAAAACAAACTCCTGTGATTAGAAAACAGTATGTGAATCAGCCCAGCAAGACCTGAAACAAATGATTGAAGCAGAGCTTCTCCATCAGGAGAGCTGATCTCTATTCTCTTGAGCTTAGCACTCGATCAGCTGCCAGAGCCAGATGAATATATAAAGGAATGAATGAAAAGTGAGGACAATAAATGTTCTGTTTCATTAACACAAATGAAATAAAAAAGACTCTTTTGCTCCTTTTTTAATAGTGTCAAAAGGAAAATAGGTAAAGAAGTCCCATTGATGGTTGCATAGATTTTCTCTCTTCATGAATTCCCATGAGCCTTATCATTTTTAGCAGGGGATTAGAGTGGGCAGTGTCTTGGGAACTGTCTCAGTGGTGGGATTCAAATTTTTTTTACTACCGGTTCTGTGGGCATGGCTTGGTGGGCATGGCTTGGCTTGGTGGGCGTGGCTTGGCTTGGTGGGCATGGCAGGGGAAGGTTACTGCAAAATCTCCATTTCTTCCTGATCAGCTGGGACTCGGGAGGCAGAGAATAGATGGGGGTGGGGCCAGTGAGAGATGGTATTTACTGGTTCTCCGAACTACTCAAAATTTCTGCTACCGGTTCTCCAGAACTGATCAGAACCTGCTGAATACCACCTCTGAACTGTCTGGACAAGCCCACACACTTTCCTTGAGAATGTTTTTGGAAGTGGTTTGCTTTTGCATCTTTTCTAGTGTTGAGATGGGACTAGAACTCATAGTGACTCATTTTCTAGTCTAGTGCCTTTAACTCTACACCAAGTTGGCTGTTCCTCTTTAGCACCAGAACTGCACGATTTTATCACCTTTAATAGTCATTGTCACTTGTGAACAGTTGATCAAATTCAATAGGAGGAAATTGAGCACATGCTGAAAAAGGAAATGAAAAGGAGAGATCTTACAAGACACGTGTGATTTATAAAATTATGGGATAAGTCAGAATTTTAAAGGAAAAACTACACAGCATTTCTCAGTGCGCTCTGCAGTTTAACATCTAGGAAAAAGATGGGGAGGAGAAAGCAGCTGTGACTTCTACTTTCCTGGTCCTGTATTAGCCAAAAGTGAGAGAATCTAAAATCTAAAACTAGTGAAGGCACAGATCTTTAACATGAATACTAGAAGCTGCTAAAATTCATGTAATAACCAATAAATCACAGCATTATATGATTTCATTAGAACCAGCAGTGATTAGTTTTAGTAAAATACTTTTTTTTTTGGAAAACTTTATTGAGTTTTTTAAAAAAGAAAAAAAACATAAATATATTAACATTGTGCAGTGTTTTAACTATATACAGAAATAATATTCTGGTGATAATTTCGAATTACTTTTTACCATTATTTAGTAAAATACATTTTTATCATCATCATCACACTTTGTCTTTATTCAGAATAATACATAACATTACACAAACCCAAAACAAACTCCAGCCCTGCAAAATAGGGCACTATTATAAGAACTACACTTCAGAAAGCAAGCAGAATTTAGGGGAAATGATTTTACAAAGATGAATATAAACCTGTGTGTAAAGTGGTCTGAAGTGGGATTTTTTTTCTTTTCTCTCCTTACTAATTAATGTTATTATTCCAGCTCAGAATAATGGTAAAGGATGATCAGATTTCTTCTAGAATATATGTGTTATATGTAAGAATCAATGAGCCCTCAAAATATTGAATTTGTGTTCGAGGAAGGAAATCTATGTGAGCAATGAAGTTAAATTGATACAATATAGGTGGTAATTAATTAAAGGTAGGTCTTGTTGACTGAGCTAATAAAACTATATCTGATCATTTCTACCAGCATCCAGATTAAATGATTTTGTTAACAAACTTTATTATCACACCACCAATGTTGTGCTATCTGCTCAGGACGCTAACAGTGAAGCAAATGAACTATTGATCTCACACATTTTTAGAGTAGCCCTTAGTGTATAAGTACCCACTGAAATTGTCAAAGGGTAAAATATACCTGAAAAATAAGAGAAAAGAAAGGATGTCTTGGGGTTAAGAATGAAAGCCAGGGGCTATGGAAAGAGGTAATGAAAGATATAAAATAGAACAAGTCAAGCTTTGAACAATCAGCTGCAGAGATATCATATCATGCTTTTAGAAACATTTAGCTCTAACAGTTTAATTCCTGATTTTACTATGATCTATATATCCTGCTGCACAGCCAGATTTTTATATATGGGTAATCTCCATTTTTGTGATAAGGAGAAAAATAAATTGCATATATTAAATAATATGCTAACTTAATTGACTCACTGAGTGGCTGACTAAGCTTTAAATTTATATATTTGGTAGTCAGTTAAGTTCTGAAAAGACTTTATCAGAAAAGTCAGTCAGTTGTAATTTCTCTATCCTGCCAAGTAAGTCAATAATAATAGAGTTCTTCTTTTTGGATTTAACTTAATTCCTCTTTAGGGACTGAAGTCAGAAATGGGGTTCCTCTTGTAGGACTTTTAGTGAGCAGCTTAGTTGTTGACCTGCCTCCTATCAGTAAACCTTATTAAGTTATTACATTTACCTTCATTGTGTAAATAATCCCAATTGCTTCTTTCTGTTCTATTTGCATTGAAAATCATAGAAACTACATGGATCATTTTGCGAGTCAATCTGGGTTCTTCCCTTGGGCTTTAGAGGAGAATTATTCTGCCCAAGGACTGTAGAAATTAACTTTATAATGCAACTCTGTACATACTTAGCCCATAATACTGAGCAGCCATATATAGGTACAATATGCTCTGGTAGATTGCATTCCTGTATGTATTACAGTTGATATCCAATTCCACATAACAGAAGGGAAATGATTACTTTCCTTCCCTGTGTTTGCGCTATTGTATTTGTTTTGTAAGTTCTAATAAGCTGTAACTAATACCCAATGAAAATAACAAAATAATACATGAAGTATATTAGGAACTCTTTTGGACTCAGTTGGTTTGAGCATTTAAAATTATTCCCTGGGCATTAAGGATAGGCAAAAAATATTTTGTGGGGCCCTTGTGCTCTCTGGGCTTGGATGTTTTCTTGCAGATATTTCATTACCAAACTAGGTAGCATCATCAAGGCTAGCAAATATTCTTTTTTATCAGTAAAATAAATAATAACACCCTAGTTCTCATTTTAATAGGAATGATTCTAATTTGACCAACCCAAACTATTAAAAGGAAACAATTATTCTTCATTGTCCATGCTTTCTTAAATTTTTGCATTAATACTCCAAGTGTCAACTGTCTGACTAGCGGACATAAAAGAAGTAAACACTCTCAGTAACTTTGAATTCCCCAAAATAAAACTTTATTAGATAACCATTTTGACACTGAAGAATTAAAACCAGCTCTGGTTTTCCCCCGCAAAGGTTTGCTTAGTTAAACAATAGCTTCCCTTTCTCCCCACCCCTGGGTGTTCGCATTGGCCAATTATGAGACATCCTTTTGTTATGGGAAAAATCCACCTCCTTCTCAGGCACCTGCAGTCATGACCTTGATGGTTTCCAGGCTCTCATGGTTTGTGCACAAAACCTCAGCATTCCATTTCACCCTTCCTTCCCCCCCAGTTCAATGGCAAGTTGAATAACATTAAGATTCAAAAGGAGCACCACTGCAGCTAGAATTGCATATGCACAATTTTGGAAAGAGAAAGAAGTACCATCGGGCCAGATGATTATTAACAAAATTTTGTGGTCTGCAGAATGTGATAGACTAACATATATTCTTAAAGATAGACATGAATCAATATTTAATCAAAGCTGGGATAAATGGTATAAATGGATAGAAGTAAAAATGATATGAGGTAGATGTTAGGAAAGCATATAGCACAGATTTGTAAATAGTAAGCTAAATATATATAAGGTGATATTAGATACAAGAAGACTAATAAGTACAAGATGAAATATGATAAATTTAATTGAAGCTATAGTATGATGATATGTAATGTTACTTAGGAACTGTATATATATATGGGGGTTGAATCAACCTCAAATGTATGTACGTAATTTTGTTTTGTTATTGTCTTCTTTCTGTCTTTTGTTTTTATTTTGTAATAATTTAAAAAAAAAAAAAGATTCAAAAGGAGCCAAGCAGTTCAATCTTGACACTGAGAGGAGACTCTGAAAGAAAATCATATACAAATTAAACAATTGATTAAAGATATCTCACAAATTCAAGAGATATTTGTTTTTAAAAAATCATTTTCTTCTACAGGGTTTTGTGAGCTAATACTAAATACAACAGTTCCCTATTAGCTGCTTTGGATTTCACTAAGGTTGCTTTCCAGGTAGCAGAAAGCAATACTTTTGAGTGACACCTCAATAAATACTGAATCTGTAATCAAGAATTTCCTTAGCTATGTTTACTGTATTGGAGAGATTCTTAGCCAAGTTAAAAGATTTGCAGTTACTCCTACTATAATTCTGGGATGCTGGACATAAATTATTCCACTTGCAAATTCCATCTCACAATGTTGAAGTGACTTAATTTACTGGTTCTGATTTTTTAAAAATTTTAATATACCTATTAATAATGCTGGCACTAGCAATAATAAATCTTCACCTGGATATCTACAAAAGATATGACTTGAAATTAATGAAAATTGCTTGCAAAATATTTTCCTGTTAAGCAAATGAAGTTCTTGTTTGCAGAATTTGAAATTAATGCTATGAAAGAAACTGTCTTACAATTTCTGTAAATTTAGGAAACAAGCAGGCACATTTCTGTGAGGGGAACTGCAAGGAGATGAAGCCAATTCAATCAACCTGCTAAGGCACCTGATGGACCCAGTGTGGTTTCAGAAGGTGCTTGGAGTTTTCTAAAACTCTATTACATAGTTTGGCAGAGGCTCTTGTTGCAGTTTGTGCCTATGCAGATTCGGTGTGCATGGATCTCATAGAGCTTCATGGTTCACCAAGGGGCTCAGAAAGATGAAGCGATGTAAAAGATGCTTAGAGAGCCACTGGAGGAATACAAAGAGTGAAGCTGAGTGAACACAGATAAGAGCCTACATTGACCTCAACCTTGTGGCAATAAGAGCAGCAAAGCATAATTACGCCCTTATTGTAGGTAGCCAACTTGCAGTCCTGTTTTGTGTAACTAGGAGTCTCCTGGGTAAGAAGCAACTGGGGAATATTTGTAGGGTTGCTGTGAGGAATATTTTTGACATCTATCAGATAAAGTCACTCAACTTTCCTCAGAGTTGGAACCTGGCTGGTCAAATCTATTGGAGGTGACAGAGAAACATCTGAGCCTAGTTATCTGGGAAGAGTTCAAGCTAGCTGTTTTTGAGCAAGTGGATAGGCTGTTGGGGCTATGAGTTCCAATGCTCCTAGACTCATGGTTCCTGCTCAGGAAGTAGGTGGCAGATATGCTTGGGGGTTGGAGGCATTGCACAGATTTGTCTCATACTGTATGCCAATTGCACCCTTTCCTGGACCAGAGAACTTACACATGGTCACTCATGATGTCATCTCCCATCTGGATTATTGCAATGCATTCTACATGGGGCTGCTCTTGGAGACCACCTGGAAACTTCAACTGGTTCAGAATGCAGGAACATGCACAGTAAGGGGAGGGCCCTAGCTTTGCCCATGTAACATTTCTGTTGCATGAGATGCATTGGTTTCCAGTTTGCAAGTGCAATTCAAGATGCTGGTCATCCCTTTAAAACCCTATATGGGTCAAGGTGTCTGCAGGAACATCTTTTCCTAAGGACTTCTATCTATCCTACCAGGTCATAGAATTGGACATGCTTCTAATCCTCCTTCTCTTAAATATTATCTGATGAGAGATAGGAAGCCAGCCTTTTCCATGGTAGCCCCTGCCCTATGGAACATCTTGCCCCCTGAAGTTCGGCAGGCTTCCATCCTTTAAGCCTTCAATAAGATTTGGGTTTTTTCCTCCAAATGTTGGGAGAAGATTGTATGAACACACATTAGAACTGATGGATGCCAGGGTTTGTTGTTTTTAATGTTTTATTCAGTTGAGCTTTATAGAGTTTTTAAATGATCTTATATGTTTTTTTTAAACTGGGTGCCACCCAGAATTGCTTTAAAGATAGGAGGCTGCATAAAATGTTAAAAAAAATAAATAAATCAGAAAGGGATTAAAAATTAAGATGCCATCATATAATGCCATTATGGTTTATCTATAACTGAAGTACTGTGTCTAGCTCTGGTCCCTGTATTTGAAAAAGAATTTTATCAGAGCTGTGAAAATACAGAAGACAACAACCAAAAAGACCAGGACACACTAACATCCTCCATATGTGCAAAGATTTTACTGAGGTTGTAAAATCATACATGACATGAAGAAAGTTGACAGTATTAGGACCAGGCATAAGCAGTGAACCTGACCGAAAGCGTAGTTTTAATAGACAAATGTCAGACAGTACATAATTAATTTATACTAACATTCATTGCCACAAGATACAGTATGATGATGGCCACTGACCTAGATGGCTTTAAAAGGGGTATTAAATAAATTCTAGTCCTATTAAATCTGTTAAAGAGGATAGGCTTGTTGTGGGCTGGACAATTCACTGTTACCATGGGTTGAGGACAGTATACCTCCAAATATCAGTTCAGTTTTCTCCACAGTATGAGAGAATATGTCACGGTTTTCTGCTTATGAAGATCTCAGAGATATTTCAAGAGGTTGTCTTCCAGATATATTTAGAAAATAAAAATGGCAGGTGGCACTTTATTTTGAAGCTGTGTTCAGAAAAGAGAAAAAAGTAGACCACATATTGGAAGTCTGGCAGAATGCTAGTGGGTGAGATGAAAGTAGAGAGTGTGTATGTGTATTGAACCCTTGATATTACCTGAAATACTTTTGATATTTTACTTATGCCTATGCTGCAATTTTGAAGTCAGGGTAGATTTTTCTGAGGTTCACCTGTTTGCCCTCTATAAAAAGATATTGTGTCCTCTGAGAAGGTCCGTATATGATTTATATTTGGGTCTCACACTTTACCCTTGCCTTGTATTCAGTTTCTTGGCTGAGTTATTTGTCTTTGAGGCTCAACCATTTGCCTGCTGAGAATTAGGGCTTTTCTCTTTTTATTCTGTTTGGTTGTTGTGAGCCCATCTGGATCATCATGTGAGATAGGCATCCATATAGGTTCTGTGAATAAACAAACTATGGAATCTACCAGAGAACAATGCTTCTGCAGTTTGGAATTCAGATATTACTTTTATTTATTTTATTTTTTATTTTAGTTCTTAAGATTTTTTTTTTTTTAGTTTTAGCATGTGTGTGTGTGTAAGTGTGAAATGTATGGTTTATGTCAGTATCAGTTATCATGATGGCTATATTATAAATGATAATTTTCTTTTAACATTGTAGATGTACCCATTGGTTCAAAAACTTTGGAAATTCTTGATCTAGGCAGTGCAGAGAAACACATATGCATTTTTGTGTACAATCCTCAAATTTCTGAGCATAGATAGATAGATAGATAGATAGATAGATAGATAGATAGATAGATAGATCTTTGAGTTCAAAGACAATACACTGTTGTGCAGCTCATCTGTGGACAGTTTTAGTCTGGAAGCAAAAAGGCTAGCACAGTGGAGGAACTGGAAGTAATTGTTCTGATAACTATGGGTATCCTTCTATGATGCCACTCATGGTTTTTTTGTCAGTTTTTGTCAGTGCCTGCTTCAAATCCAGTGGATACTTTGAAGTACACAGTTTGCCAGGGGGTTCTGTCAGCAGCCACAGCTTCTACCATCTTTTTCTGGATTTCACAGTGGCATAGGATTTCCTTCACAGTGTCTTTTTTAGTGTTTACATGGACAATCTCAAGTTCTCTTCCCAGTCTCGAGTATATCTGGAAGTAACTGGCAAGGCATAAAGTGGCCACCTACTGCATCTGGGCTCTGACATTCAGGGACTCAATGCTGATAGATTTCATGCAATCCAGGACATCCATGTTGGAGACATGGTCCTGCCAACAAAATGCCAAGGATGGAACAGAGAGGGCACATGTGACATTTCTCCAGTTGTTTGATGTGTCATCAGTACAGAGTCCAGGACTCAAAGCCATGCAGGAGAGAAGGGTTAACCACAGCTCTGTAGGTTTTCAGTTTTGTGTAGATACAGATGTTGTTTGCAGTTACCCTAGAATCTGTCTGGCCTTCTGATCCTGAACTCTGTTTCTTGGTCCAAAATCCCATTGCTCAAGAGGATACATCACAAGTATTTGAAACTGTTTATATTTGTCAGCTGGGTGTCATCAATAATGATGTTTGGTTCTACAAGGATGGTATTTGGCATGGGTTGGTAAAGTACTTCAGTCTTGTTCAGGCTAATAGTCAGGCCAAAGAGCATAGCAGCATCTGAGAATTTGTTAAGCATCAACTGTAGATCATTATCTTTGTGTGTCAGGATGCACAGTCATCAGGAAAGAAGGTTTCTTGAATGTCTATATGGAGGCACTTTATCTGTGCATTCAAGTAGCAAAGGTCAAACAAAGAGAAGTCCAATCAGTATCTGATGTACGTTCCCTTCTTCAGAGCCTGAACAGCATATGACAAGATGTAAGCAAAAAACAGATTGAATGGGACTGCTCCACCCCACTGGAAATGGCAAATGCAGCTTTGATGTATCACCATTGTAAAGGTCCTGTCCTGTCATTCCATTGTGCAGTAGGTGAATCATCTTCACAAATTTCCTGGGGCATTCATAATGTCCCAGGATGGTCCAGAGAGCCTCCCGGTGTACAATGTCAAACCCATTTGTCAGGTCAAGGAAGATAGAGTAAAGAGGTTTGTCCTGCTTTATGTACTTTTCCTTGATTTGTCCCTTGGCAGATACCACGTCTGCTGTACTCCACTCTGGATGAAAGTCACACTGCTCCTCTGGGAAGTTCCTTTCTGAGACAATGACAAGTCTGTTCAGAAGAATGCAGGCAAAAATCTTGCCTACAATGGACAGCAGTGAAATATCCCTATAGTTTCCATAATCTGATTTGTTTCCCTTATTTTTATAGAGAGCCATAGTGGGGAGAACCATTAAAGAAGTCACCGAGCATCTCCTCTGTGACCCACATGTCTTCTAAGATACTTTGGAATGCCTGAATCAAAGCATTGGGTCTAGTGCTTTATAAATATCAGCAAGAATGGCATCCTGCCCTGTTGCTTTGAACTCATCTGCAATATTGCTTTCTTGATCTCATCAGTAGAGGGAGGCAAGTCTAGGATATCCAAAACTTACAGCTGAGTAATATGCTCTATGACACCAAGGTCAACTCTGCATGGCCTATAGTTTGAAAAAGTGTTAAGCCCAGAAGTTTTTCAGTCTTTCCTGGTCTTTGATGAGATTTGCCCCATCAGGTAACAGCAAGGGAGAGAGCATCCTAATTTAGAAGGACCTTAATCTATCTTTATGGCACCAAAGAAGTCTTTGATAGCATGCATGACAGCATAGTGCTCTATCTGCTCAACATTCTCTGATGTCATTTGTCTTGTATTACTTGCAATTCTGCCTGTACTTTAGACTGCAGGTATTAAACTTGTTCTTTAAGACAGTATGGATCATTTTGCCAGTCTGTATAGGACTTGCTCTTGGCCCAGCGAATTGCTGAATGTTCTTCTGGCTTTCATTAAATCAGCCTTGGGGCATCTGAGTTTTCAGTCCAAGTATAGTTGTTTGCAGACTGCATGATGGTATCTTTAAACAGCATCCACTTTTCAGAACAGTGGAAAACTAGATATGTTTTTCATTAAATATATCTTGAAAATGTTGGCCCAGGCTTTCATTGTGCCAATGGTGAATGATATTCTGAGAGTCTTTGACTGCTTGCAGTACATGCAGGTTGATGACCAATTGGACCAGCCTGTAATCAGACCAGCAATCAGCTGGGTGATGGAGACATCTCTAAGGTGGTGCTGATGTAGTATGACATAATCAAGTAGATGCCAATGTTTGTACCTGGAATGCATCTACCGTGTTTCCCCCAAAATAAGATCCTGACTTACATTTTTTTTAATCCTGAAATAAGCGCTTGGCCTTATTGCCATGAGCTCAAAATTGCCATGATTGGGCTTATTATCAAAGGGTATCTTATTTTGGGGAAAACAGGGTATGTTGTTTTTTACTTGTTTGCAAGCCTGATAATTGTATTTGTAATGCACAGGTTGTGCTCAGTACATTTGCCCAGAAGCAGAGATCATTACTGTTTTAGTCTGCCTACCCCATGTTTCCCAAAAACTTCATTCCAGTTATTGCTGTCTGTCCCCACCCCAATGTCAACTTTCAACAATGAGCATATAACCATCGGTTCAAACAGTTTGAAAATTGGTGATCTAGGCAGTCCGTATATCTCTCTAAGCATTTGTGTGTATCGTCCTCAGATTTGTGAGCATAATCCTATAAATTATAGCTGAAAGGTTCTTAGTTCCTCATATACCTTGTCATGTAATGTACCCTGGTTCTAAATATCTGTTCCCCTATTTCAATTCCCAGACTATTCTTAAATTGTAAACAAAGCAGATAACATTCTATTGTTCCCCTCTGAGATTCCTATTATCACTTTCCTGTATAATTTAGAGAGTGCCCATCTCACTTATGGAGGGACATGTTGCTATCCTTTTCTGTATCCGATGTAGGTAATATGCCTGAAAAATGCATGTGACTTCCAGATTTCCTCACCACCTGAAAGACTAGGCTGTAGTTGTTAAACTAAAATCCTGTTGAGGTATATAGAAGTGCAATATCATTGAATATGGAATGGTGGCTAATACTTTGTAAATTTGCATAGTATAAAGCAAGAACTGCATTTGGGATGGATGTATTCTCCTTCTAAATTGGTATGTTATTGTTGCAAAGAAGAGTCATCCTGGATTTTTTTTTTTTTTGTACCATTTGTATCATAATTATGATGTATTAGCATGATTTGCCTCTAATGTTAGACCTGAGGCACTTCTCAGAAATTATGTCTTTCTTTTCCTATGGCAGTGACAAAAAGGCATACTTCGGTTTGCTCCTTGAAAAGAAGCAAGTTAAATTTGCATATGACTAAATTTATAGTGCTCCGAAGCATCATTTTACCTGTGGATCAATTGTAAATATGCATTGCAAAGGAAATGGGAGAAGAAAGCTCCCTTGTTAGAATCACTGGTTTGTTATCCTTATAAGCAAAGTAAATTATACACGCTGAATACAATGGAGACATGCAAGATATTTAAATTTACTTTATCAGTAATTACTCTTTACAAGTAATTAATATGTAATGCATGCATGAGAAGCTTTCCTGCAATTAATGATATAATGCACGCTGGTTTAGAGAAGATTGGTGTTCCCAGTTGCCTTCTCTTCACCTTTTCAGGAAGGATACATCAGCCCTGTTCTTACTGAAAATATATTTTCAAATGGGAGCTTTCCACTCTTCATTTCTAAGAACAATGTGGCCTCCCTCCAGTTTTATTGGCAAGACTCTCACCATTCTTTATGTTAGATTAGCCGCTTAGTTAATATTTGAATAAAACTTTGGGGGATGCTTTTCCTAACTGATGTTGGTGCTGTCTTTTTAATTCCTTTTCATGATGGCTATCAAGAGGCTTCTGTGTTAGTTTTTACTCAGTACAGATGTGTAAATCTTATCTATCTCTTGGATAATCAAATGAAGTACATTTCTGAAGCAGTGCCTGCAAAGCAGCCTTCTAACCAATTGTTCAGGTTTTTTTTTTTTTAAAAAAAATAGTCACTGGAGCATATAAATTTATTTATTTAATTTATATGCTGCTCATCTCACCAAAGAAATCTGTTATTTCTAGATTTAACAAATGGAGTTTTGCTAATGTAGGCATCTTAGATATATGAAGTTGTGCTATTAGGGAAATGAATCATCAGAAACTAAGCATATTCTTTATGTTCCTATAGAAAGCAATTAGAACAAATTATGGCTTTCATTTGGGTTGGCTCATGACAATTGAACTTATGCAAAACTTACTTGTTACTGAAATCTAGATATACTTAACAATATTTAATTGTACTTGATGAGGGAGGCAAAAGTTCCTTCCTATAATATGACAGAGAAGCTCCTATCTAGGGCCATACTTCCTAAATTTAATTAGTGTTAAAAAGTGGCTTGTTTTGTAAGATGATCCATTTTTAACCCTAGAAAATTGCTTTCCTTATGACTAATAAATTAAACAAATTATATCTTTTTCATACACTGTGATGGGCTCATAAATCCTCCAAGCAGTTAGCTACTAGTTCCA
Organism: Pituophis catenifer annectens; assembly: GCF_029215685.1. Lineage (NCBI taxonomy): Eukaryota > Metazoa > Chordata > Lepidosauria > Squamata > Colubridae > Pituophis > Pituophis catenifer. The sequence goes on from NW_027256882.1 coordinate 103,810,462, forward strand.
CTTGATTACCTTTTCCATTACTGTTTTTTATAATCCTTGCAGGAGTGGGAAAGTCATTCGGTTTTAATAACAAGAGAGAAAAATTGATGAGAGGCTTGTTTAATTAGTGAACGACATCCTGGATTTTTTTCATTGTCTCAGAAGCTGAGAAGTGAACTGATAGACAGATCATTTTTGTGCTTTGGCTGATAAGCCTACTCATCTCTTTTTAGGTATTCAAGTGTACTTCAGGAAGCACTGTGGCTTTAAAGGGATGCATTCTGCTATAAACAGGCATCACCTGGGACAGCAGGGCTTCTGAGACACTTTACTTAATAGAATAGAAGACTGAGGTCAAAAGTTAGTTGAGAGCTATTGCTCACCACTTCATTAATTAAGAATGCTTTTGAAAATCCTCTTCTGAAGCTTCTTCTAACCAGACCTCCCTGTTGTGAGACATAGCTAAAATAATTCTTATTGCCCGAATAACATCTCAAATCCAAAGCTATTTTTTTATATATAGATATATCACGAGATACATATCTCTGAATTTGTTCTGTGTCTGAATAGCTGTTCAGTCCTAGTCTTGTTTCAGAAGAAAGAAGAAAAACTAGAAGATCCCATGACTTGAACATGCTTATATCTAAGGCCACAATGGTGGCCCAAAGAGACACCCAGGTGATTTCCTCCCATCATCCTTTCCTTCTCTGGGATTTATTTTCCTGCTTAAAATCTCAACACTTTAGTAACTACTAAATGGGCATCAGTAACACATATTTACACTAAATTTATGTTCTGTTTTATGCTGATCTGTTGAAGAAACACCATAAGTACCCAACTCATTTCCACTCCTTGTCAGTATGAATACAGAAGTGGTTGAGGGATAGCTAGAATTGTAATAAGCCTAAGAGAAGCAAGTAGAAAGCAGTTAGCTAAACACTGACGGAGGTTGACATCAGATAAGAGAAGTAAATTCTAAGATAGCTTGGAAAAAACAAACAATATATTATTTGAAGTCTCCAAATTCTCATTTTCTCATTTATTAGATTTTGTCTCACCTTTATTTTTGGTCAGTTCAAGGCATCATACATATCTGAAATTCCTGCTGATTTTCCACACAACAAGAATGTGGTAGGTGGGCTAAGAGAGAGTAACTGGGCCAAAGTCATTCAGTTGGTTTTCATGCCTAAGCGAGAACCAGAACTCAGTCTCCTGGTTTCTAAATGAATACACCAAACTGACTTTCCAAAATCTCTCTAAATCATTGGTCCCAGGTAGCAGCTGAAAGTAAAAGTACTTAACTCCAAATAGAACTATGGTTGGTACCACTTGCATGAGGATAGCAAATGTTTCCTCTAGAACAGAGGTCAGGGACCACTAAATTCATAATTTTAAATTCCGTGGACCACTAATATGATCTGCCTAATGACCAGCTGGGTGGGCGTGCCTAGGTGGTCATGTGACTGGGTGGGCATGGCCAACTCAATGTCACTCACATCAAGGGGCACCTCACCAGCTTCTACTCGCCCCTCCCACCCACTCCTCTCTTGCTCACCCGGGCTCCTTAGGATCCCAACAGGAAGCAGTTGTTGAAGCTAAGCAGCCATCATGAGAAAGGGTTTTCAAAACAGCTGACTCAGTTCAAATTGGATCTGACCGAGAAGGAGGCTCAGCAGAAGCACCTCACTGAGGACTATGAGCATAGGCTTTCCAAGCAGAGGGAAGATCTGCAGGAGTGCAAGGCCACGTACCGGCGCCTGGAGGCTCAGCGGGTTAAGATGGTCAGCCAGTTCCAGACCATGATGCAGTCCCACTAGAACAAGGCCCTCTGGCTCTTTGCCACCAGCAGCACTTCCCTCCAGCCTTCGGCCCAAGCCCCACACCAGGAGGCTGAAGCAGACCCCAAGTCAGAATTTCTGTCCCCCTCCGACCCCCACAAAAAGGCCCCAAAGGAGGAGACTCTCTGCAGCAACTCAAGCATTCATTGCACATATCTGGTAGTTTGAGGACCACTGATTTAGTGCAATATAAAAAATGCAAATAATTTTTCTGTGGACCACCAACATTTTCTCGCAGATCACCAGTGGTCCATGGATCACCAGTTGGTGACCGCTGCTCTAAAGTATGTTACTTTGAGTTTATTCCTAACAGCAAAATATGTGGATCACAAATGATTAAGTTAGGCTTGCTGCCTGCGTGCTAACAAAGTTCCAGAAGTATGGATTTCTGTAGAGACATCATATCCATCAGCCCCTTGTGGAATTACTACAATGATGCTCAGAACAAGAACACTCTGGATTAGGGTTGGGTGGCAGGAAAGGTTTAGGGAAACTTTTGGCTGTCGTCTTGTAATAGTTTAAAATAGTGTTTCTCAACCTTAGCAATTTTAAGATGTGTGGAGTTCAGCTCCCAGAATTCCCCAGAATGCTAGTTTGAGAACTGATGTTAGAACTGAGCTGAAGCTTCTTGGATGAGAAATGAAACAATTTCAAAGTAAAAAACCCAGAAGTCCAGATGCCTTTTGGAAAAAGCACCTTGATGCAATAAACAGACTAGTGCTTTATTGAAGTTAGTTTACTGCCAAACATTTTTTGCCCATAGTCTACTTCATCTAACTAATACTTTAATGGATATTTCTAGTCCCTGACTAGAGAAATGTAAAGGATACCATTATTTCTTCATTATTGTTTAAATGATGAACATGATGTAACTATGCAAATTTCTCCACAGTAATAAAAAGTTATTTCTGGACAGTCCCATAACAAACACTTAATTCTGGGGATTAGAAAAGATTTGGAAATCTTCCAACACTCCAGCTTCTTATCTTTCTTTAACTCTCATCACCTGCAGGTGCTGTTTTTGAATGTCGTAGGTGAGTTTGACATTTTTTGACATGGGAAAAATGCAGAAAGTTTATGCAAAATGTTCAAATGTGGATATTTTCACCTGCATTTTCAAGGTTTCTGGGCAAGCAAGGCCTCTTTGAAAAGAATGGAAAGGATGAGATGGACTAAAGTTCCTACCAAAGCATTTGTTTACTGGAGGATTATATTATAGTTCAGATATTTTGCAATATGGACTGGCATCTTTTTTTTTGGTCTTCTATTCTATCATTAATTTTCAGCATGTTGATACATATTAATATGGAATTGGGATTAGATTAGCAATGCTACATTTGTTTTCCAACTAGCCAGTTTGGTGAGTTCAAGTCCCTCTTTAAAGCCATGAAAATCAGCTGGGTGATTTTGAGCCAGTCACACACTCTCAGCCCAATTCACCTCTCAAGATTGTTGTGGGGAAAATAGTAGGAGGAAGATGTGTTGGATAGGTTTGCTGCCTTGCGTTATTTGTAAAAATAATAAAGGTGGGATTCAAATAAATAAATAAAGTATAGGCAGTCCCTGATTCACAACCATTTATTTAGTGACTGTTTGAAGTTAGAATGTCACTGAAAAAAGTGACTTATGACTGTTTTTCACACAACTGTTGCACCCTGTGGTCATATGATCAGAATTTGGAAGCTTGGGAATTGGCATGTATTTATGATGGTTGCAATGTCCAGGGATCATGTTATCACTTTTTGCAACCTTCTGACGAGCAAAGTCAATGGGGAAGGTGGATTCACTTAATAACCATGTTACTAACTTAACAACTGAAGTGATTCATTTAACAACTGTGGCAAGAAAGGTAGTTAAATGGTTTGAAATTCACTTAACAACTGTCTTGCTTAACAACATATATTTTGGGCTCAATTGTATCTGTAAATTGAGGGCTACCTATAGATTTTAGGTAGACCTTTGCTGTTAAGTTGTAGCTTCTTTTAAAAGTTACACCCTAAAGGTTAGCTCCCTAATCTGTTGCTTAATTCATTTCTTTCATTAAGCAATGACATTCATTGCTTGTCATTAAGCAATGACCAAAATATTTTGATGAATCATACAATTCCTCCTGCACACATATTTTTGGGAGGCTTATGGAGAGATTTGGCAAGCAGCCTTGTCTCATCCTTCCCTCTCCAGGAAAATAGTTTAGAGCTTTGCAAAGTCTATATTAGTCCAGAAATCAGCTTGAATGCATGTGCTGATTCTTTATGTTTTTTAAAAAAATCTTCAGAATAAATTTTCAATTTTTTAAAAATGTAATAATGAATTTGATGATTAATGCTGTGCTCATTTTCTTCTGAAGGGCTTCTGTATTCAGCACTGAACAATGCGTTTAGGCATTGTATATCCTGTAATTGGAAGTGACCTTGGCAAGTCAGATTGTATATAGGTTACTATTAGCATTTCCATGAATATTGTTTCAGGGGCACATTTAACAATTACTAAAGTGAATAAAGGATATTCAGATATGCCACTTAGGGACTGTAATTTTCATGCCACTTGGACACTTTGACCTTCTAGTTTATTATGATTCAGGAAAAATGTCAATACTCCTCAGCTTCTCCAAGCCCTGTGGAATTTTAATGAGTTATTGAGTGAAACAGTTAAGCCTCCAATACCAGGTACCTTTCCTTTCAGTCCACAGTGGTGAAAATAAAGGTTTAACTACACTTGTCAGAATATATATATATATATATATATATATATATATATATATATATATATATATATATATATATATATATATATATATATATGTTTTCTCAGGTTTTCGCGGGTGTTTGTATGTAGGTCTTTGGTTATTCGGGTCTTCTCCCACGTAAAATTGGAAGTGTCTTGGCGACGTTTCGACGAAGTCTCATTCGTCATCTTCAGGCTGGTGTTCTCGGCTTCGTGCTTCCAGGAGCAATGTGAGATCGCAGCTGTCTCTTCCTTTTAACTGCTAGTGGGGGTGTGAGCTGATTGGGTGGGAACTTGGCTGTGCTCTGATTGGATGGGGGGTTGGTTGTGCTCTGATTGGCTGGGGGTGTGTTCTGTTTGGGTGGGGGCTTGGTTGTGCTCAGCTTAGTCTGAGTTGCAGGGGGATTTGAGCTGGTGAGCTGCGTTGTTGTTGTTTGGCTTCGTGTTTGTGGCCGTGCAAGCTCTTCATGGTGGGTGTCAGTCTGCTTCATGTATGGATTGGAGGGGTTTAAAGTGGCTAATGATGCAGCTGCGGTCTGGCTTCTGGTCCTTGGTCGTGGCTCATTATCAGTGTGGGTTTGAGTCTGCTTTCTGTGTGGATGTGTGGTGGTGACATCCTGTGTGGCTCTCGTGAGTGTGGGTCTGGTGTCATTCGTCGTGTTAGGGACTCGTTTGTCAATAAGGGCGGGTTTCCAAATGGCTGGTAGGCGGGAGGTATCGTCTCGTTTGTTCATGCTGTGTGGGCGTTTTTCTATCTCGATGGCTTCTCTGATTATTCTGTTGTTAAAGTGTTCAGTTTTGGCGATAGTTCTGGTCTTTTTAAAGTCAATATCATGTCCTGTGGCTTTAAGGTGTTGGACCAGGGAAGAAGTTGGTTCCTCTTTTCTGACTGAGTTCTTGTGTTCTTCTATGCGTGCACTTATTCGTCTGTTGGTTTGTCCGATGTATGTGGTGGGGCAGGCAGTGCATGGGATTTCATATACTCCTTGATTTTCTAACTCAATTTTGTCTTTGGGGTTCCTTAGGATGGTGGATATTTTTCGGTTTGTGCAGAATGCTGTCTTGATGTTATGTTTGTGGAGGATTTTGCTTATTCTGTCTGTGGTGCCTTTTATGTATGGGAGGAGGGCTTTGCCGTTTTCTTGTTCTCTGTCTTGGATTTTAGTGGGGGTTTCTTTTTGGATTAGGTTGGTGATTTTATTTCTTTGGAATCCATTGGATGTTAGTACGTTAGTGAGAGTGTGTAGTTCGGTTTTTAGGTGTTGTTCGTCAGCTAAGCGTTTTGTTCTGGAAATGAGTGTCTTGGCTACAGAGTTGATCTGGGCAGGGTGGTGGTGTGAGAGTGCGTGCAGATAGCGGTTTGTGTGTGTTTTCTTCCGGTAGATAGTGTGTCCTAGGGAGCCATTGGATTTCCTGTAGACTAAGACATCCAGGAAGGGAAGTTGGTTGTTCGCTTCTGTTTCCATACAGTTCACCTCCCGCCTACCAGCCATTTGGAAACCCGCCCTTATTGACAAACGAGTCCCTAACACGACGAATGACACCAGACCCACACTCACGAGAGCCACACAGGATGTCACCACCACACATCCACACAGAAAGCAGACTCAAACCCACACTGATAATGAGCCACGACCAAGGACCAGAAGCCAGACCGCAGCTGCATCATTAGCCACTTTAAACCCCTCCAATCCATACATGAAGCAGACTGACACCCACCATGAAGAGCTTGCACGGCCACAAACACGAAGCCAAACAACAACAACGCAGCTCACCAGCTCAAATCCCCCTGCAACTCAGACTAAGCTGAGCACAACCAAGCCCCCACCCAAACAGAACACACCCCCAGCCAATCAGAGCACAACCAACCCCCCATCCAATCAGAGCACAGCCAAGTTCCCACCCAATCAGCTCACACCCCCACTAGCAGTTAAAAGGAAGAGACAGCTGCGATCTCACATTGCTCCTGGAAGCACGAAGCCGAGAACACCAGCCTGAAGATGACGAATGAGACTTCGTCGAAACGTCACCAAGACACTTCCAATTTTACGTGGGAGAAGACCCGAATAACTAAAGACCTACATATATATATATATATATATATATATATATATATATATATATGTATGTATGTATGTATGTATTCATTTTTAAACATATGAAGCGATTGATTTATGTCATTTGATATATCAAATCAATATGGGCTTCAGTTAAATTGGAATCTCTGTCTTCTATACTGAAGCTTTTTGAAACAATGACAACGAGAAGCTGCAAGAGAGTTAAAGCAAACAATATACTGAAAATCAACCATTGTTTTGATTGTTTTTTACATCATCCTTTGTGATGTTCTAACTAATGCTTATTATAATTAGCAGTATACAATAATCTAATTGTCAGAAATTATGCTAATGATTGGAGACTGACAATGTCAGTCAACTCAGTTGTATATTTAAAAATAAGGCTGTTCAAGAACAACCCAACAGCTTTGTCAGATTCTTATTTTAAAATATTGATTTGGGGAGTGTTTTACCCCAATTCATTCCATCTGCATGAGCATTATTTATGAACTCTGTACATCCACTGCTCATAATATGCTACAAAAATACATAATTGCTATAATAAAACATATTCTGGCATTCAAAGTTCTAATCTTACAAGCCGAATACCCTCTTTACCAGTCAGCGTTTCCGACGTTGATCTGGAATGGCTGAAAATGAATTTCAACCAAATTTGGCTAAACAGTTACAATCTGCTTCCAGACCTTTTAGTTTGACAGAAAAAGTTGCTGAAATCGACTTCTGATTGTGTCAGGCGGTCCTTCCATGTTCCTTCCATGATAGATATTTGAATGCCTTCTCAGGGCTTGATTATAGCAAGTATTGTTGCAAGATAGCATTATTTAGCCATTTGCTTAACATTTTCTGCAATAACTGCTGTAAATTGTTTGCTCCTTAAAAAGACTTGCAATGTGCTATTATGGATTCATCTTTGAAAAAAAAAAAGTCCCACTTCTAAACTGAATGAACAAAAGATAATCTTTACTGTATATGCTAGCGTTGCAACTTTAAATATCCATAGGCTTATGGGTTTGTGTTTTGCTAATTCATTATTGATGACAATGAAAAAAATAGTAACTTATGTTGGAAAAGGGATACAAAAATACCAGGCTAATGGCCTGCCATTATTAATAAGAATAACATAAAATAACAGATTAAATAACATGGTAGGTTGCATAACATGCTTAAAAAATACTATATTTATTTATTTATTTATTTTATTTTATTTTATTTTATTTTATTTTATTTTATTTTATTTTATTTTATTTTATTTTATTTTATTTTATTTCTATACCGCCCTTCTCCCGAAGGACTCAGGGCGGTGTACAGCCTGATTAAAAGCACAAAGACAGACAAAATTTAAAAATAATTAAAATTATTAAATAATAGGCTCAATTATAAAACCCCCAAATTTAAAATCCCATATTTAAAAACCAATTAAAATCTTTACATTGATAGCCCGGCCTGGCGGAACAACAAGGTTTTGAGGGCACAGCGAAATACACGGAGATCAGAGATCTTACGAATTTCTTTGGGCAGTTCATTCCAAAGGGCAGGGGCTCCCACAGAGAAGGCCCTCCCCCTGGGTGTCGCCAGCCGACATAATTTGGCTGATGGCACCCTGAGGAGACCCTCTCTGTTGGAGCGGACTGGCCGGTGGGAGGCTACTGGTGGCAGAAGATGGTCTCGAAGATATCCAGGTCCAATGCCATGGAGCGCTTTAAAGGTGGTAACCAACACCTTGAATCGCCTTGAATCGCACCCGGAAGACCACTGGGAGCCAGTACAGCTCGCGCAGGAGGGGTATTATTATTATTATCTAAAATCTGATGATGTGGAATCTTTTCAAAAAGCCTCTTCTGTTATTTCACCGTTCAGTTCTCCCATTAAAGGTCTTTTATACCTTCAATGGGAGACCTGTACCTTATATATTAATATATACCGTATCCATGGATGCCACACTGTGGAACATGTCTTAATTCAATATACCTTCGTTGACATAAATTCATCGATGCCTGTTGGATATATTGTAAAGCTCAGTTACCGTAAAAGAAAAGTTACCTCCAGTGATTCTGCTCGATTATTCATGCTGGGAATTTTTTCTCTTCTTTTTCAGTGCTTTATGGGCAAGATGGGCTCCATGCGTCATGTGAAAAAAAGTATTGTGGGCGGGGAAGTCAATGTCTTGTGAACAAAGAGACTAATCAACCTGAATGTAGATGCATAGATGATTGCAAGCCCAGTTACATGCCAGTGTGTGGATCAGATGGCAAATTCTATGAAAATCATTGTGAACTGCATCGAGCTTCATGCTTGCAAAAGAAGAAAATTTATATTATTCACAACAAAGACTGTTTCTTCAAAGGTAAGGAGCTTTTCTGTTTAGAAAATTTCTGCCATTTTTCTGTGGCATACGGTGCATGATTCCATTAAGCCCAAAGGCTGAAAAGAAAGATATTAATCCAGTGTTCTAATTCTAAAGTGTTAGAATTAGTAGTTAATTAACTTGCATATATTGTGTAGTAATAATATTAATAACCAGCAGTGTTTTTTAAATTATTTTTCTATAAAGTACTGAAGAAAAGCAGAAGAGAAGCAGTGTAATCAATTCTTATACATATACATTTATATATATATATATATATATATATATATATATATATATATATATATATTTGTTTATGTAAATACACACACACACACACACACATATATATATATACATACGTGTGTGTGTGTGTGTGTGTGTGTGTGTATGTGTATATATTTATGTGTGTTTTCTACAGCTAGGGCTGTAGAAAAATCTTGGTTACATAGGAAAAACCTAGCTAAAAGAAAAACACATATAAAACCTACGAAAAAGTAAGATAATAGATATTGTACCTTTACAGAGAGGATACATGAGATGTGGGTGTGGCTTACTGATGATGGCTAACAAGCCAGAAATAGATCTATATAAGTCTCTCACTAATCAGCATAGGGCAGCATAAGGCCTGCTGGCTGCCAGAAGAAAAAAGCCCAGAATCGAGTGTATGTGACTCCACTGAGCTAGGGCTGTAGAAAAATCTTGGTTACGTAGGAAAAACCTGGCTAAAAGAAAAACCATGAAGGTATTCTTATTTTTCCTATAATCATGTCAACTTTTAGAACTCTACATTTCTTTCTTTTCTCCAATTATGATGGTCAGAACAAATTGATTACATTTTTCTATACTTAGTCTAAGAATGTATTTATAAGGGAAGCTGGACAAAAGCAAGTTTTCCCCTATTTTATAGGATTATGAGTTTAATTTGGCTGAATTCTGGGTCAAACTGGGGTAGTTGAAGCTATTCTGTCTGTGTGTGTGTGTGTGTGTGTGTGCAGGCACATGTGTATGTGTGAGTGAAAAGTAGTTCCCTCTGAAATATTGACAATTCCCAAGTTCATGAGCAATTTGTTGCTTTGGAGGAATCCAGAAGGATAGCAAGTCTCTCTGGGAAATAAGGCTGTGTTGCTTTCACTTTGGATGCAATTTGGATGCATAGTTACAATTAACATGCAGTTGTTTAGAAAGCTGAAATATGAAAACAATGAATATGGCAATTAGAGAAATTTAGGAAGCCTTCCACTTGACTTTCTGCTATTTTTCCCTTGCTGCAAACTTATTAATAACACCCCCAAATAATTGACTCATTAGATCTACAATTAAGCAAGGGAAGACAATCCTCTAACGTTTCTACCTGCTTATGTTGTAAATGTTGTTATAGTTTTTCAGCCATCATGGGCTTTTCTAAACTGCTGTCTGAGCATTTGAAAATGAAAAGAATTCACTCTTACAAAGCAGAGGAAGTCTATATATAATCTCTAAATGTATCCAGCTGGCAATTTCAGCTGTGTGAAAAAGTATTAAAAAATTGAAGTTAGATGGAACTGTTGAAGTCAAAGGAAGTTCTGGAAAACCATGAAAAACCTTTGCTAGAACTGTCTGAAAGGTCAGATTTGCAAAATGATCACTACAAATTACCTACTCAGACCTTTAGCAGGCACTGGTGTAGTAGTAGTTTACAGTACAATGTTGCTTATACAATAATGGCTGAATGGGAGAGTCACCACAAAGAATGCTTTTGTCCACTGTTATGAGTCACTATCTAACATATGTCAAAAACCCAACCAACAACCTCCCTCACCCAATGCACACACACAGACACACGCACACACACAAACACACAACTTGATAAAATCAGTATTTTGATAATCCAGAAAAGTTTTGGAACGAAGTATTTGGAGCTGATGAAACAAAACTGAGCTGTCCAGCGATAACACATAGAATACATTTCTATGGAAAAAAAGGGTGACACATTTAAAGAAAGTATTACTAAACTCAGGGATAGCTCTACTGTGCTTTGGGATAGCGTGGCAACCAGTGGCATAAGAAATATTGTATGGATAGAGGGAAGAATGGATCCAACTAATTATAAAACCTAATGTTCCATAATCAGTGAAGAAATTGAAGCTGAAAAAAAGATTGACTTAGTTCAGCAAGTCTTAAATATATCTCCAGCTCAACCATGAGGAATTTACAGAAAAAGGGCTTCTCAAATTGACTAAAAGTTTTAGAGTCCAATATCTCTGATATCCTTACTGTTGGATTCATTAACATACAATGGCTGGCATTGCAAATATTTATTTCAAATACTATAGCCTGTGTCTGCAAGATCTAATTGAATGTAGCATTTGTTGATTTGGGAGTGCTGAAAAATAATAACACAAAAGAAAACAACTCAGATTGAAATAATAATTACCAAAATCCTTGAAGGAAATACTTCAGAAAGAAGAGAGAGGGGACGGAGGGAGGGGGAGGGGGGGAGAGAGAGATGATAAGATAGACAGACAGATGATAGACAGACATGCATTTTTGTATCTTTGATAAACTGATTGATATGTAAACAAGGAGATTTAATTTGTTTATGTGTATCAGAGGAAATTGTTTCATTTTGAACCTGTCTTCTAATCTTTAAATGTTTTTGTTGAGTGTTACAAGAGTGCCTTCCATCAACTAAAAGAATGGATTTGTAATTATAGGTTGGTAACGTAATTATAATTATTTTAGTAATTCAATATAGGCACACATTTCTCTGTGTGTTGTATTGAGGTGTCATGGGAGTACTGGAGTTTCAAGTTGTACTTTAGTGGTAATTTCAATTAATTCTACTAAACCTATTTCCATAAATGTATAATCAGTGCAAAACTCATTGAGATTTACCTTCTTATAATAAGATATATGAATGAATATTATTCTTTAAAAATGTCCAGCTACTTATTGTAGCTTAACTTTTAAATACAACCAATTTATTTAAATTATTAAAAGTGCCCAAAATTAAGGTTAGAACTGCATTTCCTTGTTAACCTTCAGACATATTCTGTGGATCCATAATGGTCAGCAGTTTGTGCATCAATTCATTTTCTTGTTAGAGCCAAGTACCCATTAGTCAGTAAGAATATATCAGAATAAGTGCAGTCAGAGCCAAAGGAATTTACAACAGTGTAGGGCAGTTGAAAGTAATTGAATTTTAATCTGGGGAATGGAATCATATGGTGCCTCCTACTCTTAAGCAATTTGTCATAAATATGCATTTGCAAGAGTAATAATTGTACAAGCTATATTTGTATATAAAATTATAGTTGTCAAATGTCTAAGAAATCTAATTCTGAAAGTCTATTAATTTCACTTCTTACACCTTCCCTATTTTGCATATCTATGGGTCTATTTAAAATGCCTTTAATTGCAGAGTATTCCTGAAAGAGCTATTGGAAATGGAAAAGACTGAGATAAGAACGAGTTAAGAGTTAATCTTGTAGCATGTTGATTTATGTCAAGTAATTATATCCTACCTGCCCATCATCAACTTTGAGAGAACTCATAATAAATATTTATTAAAATATAACATTTATTGTTCCAGAAGGAAAAAATGCAAAGTACTAGCAGAAGAAAAAAACTCCTTGTCACAACAATAAGAAAATATCTTAAAATTGAGAAACAACTGTCCATTTAAATAGCATGTAAACATTCCACACCAAAGTCTTTCCCCAATTTCAAAGAAATAGCTATTGAGAATGGGAAACGGTTTTCTTCTGAAAAAAAAAGTTTAAGAATAAAGGTCTTATCTCAAGATTCAATGAAATGGCTTGGGGGAGGTTGAGGGTTACAGAAGAACATCTTCAGATGGGTACATTTTTTCCAGAAAGAATGATTGTTGAAATATCCCTGTCCCAAACTATTCCAAGGTTTAAGAGTCATCATTTGTGTTTTGAATCTACCAAAAAAGAATTGAAAGCCAGTGCAGCTGTTCCACAGGAAGTAATGTTCAACTCATCAGTGGATTAACTGTATAATTGCATAGAATTGCCTTCAAAAGTTAGTGCTCTATCACTGGAGATTGGACAACTATTTGTCTGAAATGGTATAGGACTGTGATGGCGAACCTATGGCACGCATGCCAGAAGTGGCACACAGAGCCATTTCTTCTGGCACGCCAGCTATCGCCCATTTCTCTTCCAGGTTCCAGCAGGTTCTGCCAGGTTTTTGGCATGTATGCGCATGCGCCAGCCAGCTGTTCTTTGCGCATGCGGGAGCACCGGAAACCGGAAGAGCATGTGGGTGCTGGGAAGCTGAGCTTCCGGTTTCCGGTGCGCACACTGCCATTTGGGCACTCAGTGCCGAAAAGGTTTGCCAACACTGGTATAGGATCTCTTTCTTGAGCAGAGGGATGGACTAGAAGACCTCAAAGGTTTCTTCCATTGTTCTGTTATTTAACAAACAAGGGAAGCAATTTATAACTAAGGAGAAATTTCTTGAAAGAACAATTAATCAGTGGAATGATTTGCCTCCAGAAGTTCTGGGTGCATCTACACTGGAAGTTTTAAAGAAGAGACTGGACAACCATTTGTCTAAAATGCTATAGGATTTCCTGCCTGAGAAGGTTAGACTAGAAGACCTCCAAGGTCCCTTCCAACTCTGTTGTTCTGTTCTGTTCTGTTCTGTTCTGTTCTGTTCTGTTCTGTTCTGTTCTGTTCAGAACTATTGCATTCCAAATCAATTGTAGAGTCCAAATATTCTTTTTAGGTAAACTAGTCCAAAATGAGTGATGTAACTTAAATGATCTGACATTGCAACCAGATGATAGAATCATGACATAAGGATTTCGGTAAAACAACACAAGTTCTAATGTATAAATTCTTATATGTGTCAGACTTGATATTGCCTGATAGAAGGCCATGAAATTTTTAAAGTCTTGGGGTTTTCTGGAGTCAACATAGGAATATAGGAATCCCCCAACACCAAAATGTGGGGGTTCTGTACCACCATCCTGGAGACCACCTTCAGGTGAATTCCTGCTGAGTAGCAAAGTGATTGGTACACTAGGAATCCAAATCTTGTCTCTGTATCCCAATATTAAATATATGAACTCACATCCCAATATCTCAGGAACAGAATCCCTGACCACCGATAAGGTATTACTTAGGAACCAAACCATGCCCCCAACCTAGGCATTGAGACTGAGTCCAAATCAAAAATCTAGCTAGGAGCAAAACAATATTGTCATTGTAACCTAGCCACGTTTTCATAATACATGCCACATCTGCTGCCCCATTCACACCAGATCATAGATGAACATTTTGTTGCAGACAGATCTGGCATTAAAGCATCAGTACCTGAGACCAAGGGCACTAACAGTACAGCCACTGGGCTCCCAGAATGTGCAAACTAGCAATAGCAATAGCACTTAGACTTATATACCACTTTACAATGCTTTACAGTGCTCTCTAAGTGGTTTAAAGAGTCAGCATATTGCCATCAACAAATTAGGTCCTCATTTTACCCCCCTCAGAAGGATGGAAGACTGAGTCAACCTTGAGCCTGGTGAGATTCTAACTGCCAAATTGCAGGCAGCTGGCAGTCAGCAGAAATAGCCTGCAGTACTGCACTCTAACCACTACATCACTGCAGTTTAGGTTGGAAGTTGAGATTACCACCAATCTGAAATCTTCTGTTCCCCTAAACTACCATACTTGCATATGGATTTCACACACCCTTTCTATATAATTGCAGTGCAAGTGCTTTACCCTCCAGATACCCTCTTGCTAATTCCTGAGCAGCTCAGGCTTCACCCCTATTTACCTTTCACCTCGAAATCTCCTATCTTCTGACTCTTCTCACCTGCAGTCAAGATCTCAGATTTGCAAATCAGGGAAGAAAGTTTGACTGATAATAAAACCAAATAGACTCTGTGGGCCTCGTATCTCCCAAAATGAGTAGTTTGTTTTTATAATGTTTTATTACAGTAAAACATTGAATCTAAAGAGTAGATAATATACAAACTATATTATTGTGGACTGAAATATATACATACATTTCAAGTAATAACACATAATTTTTAGACTTTTGATCTATAATGTACAAGTAAATGTAAGACCTCACAGCAATAAGTGACTAATTCAGTCATAATCCTTTCTTAGACTGTATTTTGCCTTGCATGAGATTGAAATTGAAAAGTGTAATCAGAAAAGTGTACTGTTTTAATTATTAGAATGCAGTTAAATATGATTGGTTGTTGAAGGATTTAGGATACTAACTTGATGAAATAAACCTTCAATTTGTCCAAATGGAGTTGGAATTTTGATCACCTGACCATGGGGATTCTAATACAGTCATAAATGTAAGGACTGTTTGTAAGTCACTTTTTTTTTCAATATCGTTGTAACTTTGAACAGTCGCAAAACAAATGGTTGTATCTAGGACCTACTACTTGTATCTAGGACCAGGAGTATGCAAAACATCTTGAATTCACACCATTTTAAATTACCCTTTTTTGAGTTCCAAACAGTTGTTTCATAATTCCCTGTGCCATTTTGGAAATGTTTTGTATTTGAGACAAGCTGTTCCAAGCTTTGAAATATTTCCAAAACAATTTTGCCAAACTCAAAATTCAAGATAGGATGAATCCAAAGCATTTTGAATGCTACTGATGGGAACTTATTTTGTTGATACTGAAAACACTGGAGCCATGATCTAAAAGGGAGAAATCAATGCATTGGTTTCTTCTCATGTATTTGTTGCATTGTTACTGAAATAATTGATTTCCATTTGAAAAGGAAGTCAAAACTAGAAAGGGAAATCAGAAAGGATTAGTTTATCCACATCTCTATAATCCTGCATTATACAGGATTAACTAAATTGTTGTTCAGGATGAATAGTGTTAATTCTTAATGCTCATGCACACTCAGCCTACTCAGACGTTTTTGAAAGACTTGAAGCCACTAAAATAAACATTGATAGGTGATAATGAATGTTTTCTTTGTGTATTGCATTAACACTTGCAATGAGAGATGAAACTTACTACAGGGAAAGTGGGAAAATCAAAGCAGAAAATGTTAGTCAAGGTAGGGCACTAACTGGTGTTTCTTTGAGAATATTTGTCATATTATTCAGCACCCTCATGAAATGCAAGACTTGTAATTTACAAGGAAGGATAACATTCTGACAGTATACTAGACATTAAACCAAAGCCTGGCACATTTAATTACTTATCAGAATACTACTAAAATCTTTCAATCACTTTGTTCCTGTAATGTGATTTATATGGGCCTGCTATTGAAAACAAAGCAGAAATGACAATTGATGCAGACTGCAGCCCCTGAAACGTTATAGCAATGGCCCCCAACCTTTTGGGCACCAGGGACCAGATCCATGGACAAAGATTATTCCACGACCCAGAGGGGGCGTGATTTTGTATACTGCCTGCATCTTGCAGAAGGAGATTTGCTTGTTTGCACTGCCCGGTTTCTGGCATGCTGTGGAGCTGGTCCATGGACTGGGGGTTGGGGACCCCTGTGTTATAGGGCTTAAATCTATTAAATCTATTTTGCATCATTTGTACTAATATCCCATTTGTTTCCAAGTCCAGTTTAAGATACACTGCTGGCATTAGGCTTTAACATATAAACAGCTTGGGATAAAGCTGTCTAAAAGGCCTCCCCTTCAGATAGCTTGATAGATGGCTATAGTCAGTCACTATAATAGCCCACCAAACTTTAAGGTGAACAGTGAGGTCCTATTGTCTGGTTTCTGAAAGATCAGAGAGAGAGATGGGCAAGCTAACTCTTTTGTTAACTTTAAAAAGATGTTACAACAGACTACAAATCAAGTAATTAAATGAAGACTAAAATAAGTATTTTGGCATATTGAGCTTTTTATATTTCTTTCTTATATTGCTTCCTTAGTTGAGAACTTGTTCCTCAGCTTACTTATGCATTAACTATTTGTTGCTTTTATGGTATAATAATTCATTTTATCAATAAAGACTGTGAATCATTTCAAGAAATAAGTTAAAATAATTTGGTTGATAGGCTGAACCCTCTAAAAAATCTTATCCATCTATCTTCACTTCCATAGGAAGCTGAGAATAAAAAAATTTGCATGCATTTTGGTACTTCATAGAATCAAGCATTGCTGGTAGTTTAGCAGTTTTGTCTCATGTACTGAAGAGGTTAAACATTCATGAAACAATTTTATTTCTGTTCTTCCTGCAATGTTAAATATGGGAATTAACACTATTGGTATAGCAACATGTTATAATTAACCTACTCTAGCTATGGAAATTTATACCTATAAGTATCTCCCTGTGACTTAGACATATATTCATATGAATAACTTTTATTAAGGCTGGACTTATTGCTAAGTAAATATATTTTGGTTTCCTCTATTTGTCATTGGACAGATTTAAAAATGTATTGTTACTTGTAGCTGTGTGGGTATATGCATGAACCATTACAGATCGAATAATGTGAAAGAGTTTTGTGATTATGTCATAGCAGTTCAAACAAAATAAGTAATGTAAGGCCTGAGTAAACAGCATTATAGACGTCTTTAAGTCTGGTTGAAATTTTAAAAACCAATTGAACTACTGTATTTTCCCGAAAATAAGACCCTGTCTTATATTTTTTTGAACCCTGAAATAAGTGCTTGGCCTTATTGACATGTGCTCAAAAGCCCGATTGGGCTTATTGTCAGGGAATGTCTTATTTTGGGAGAAACAGGGTATCATATTGGGCCTACCCTGAAAGCTTAAAAATGGATCAGGAAAAAAGATACTCGGGTCTGTTATTTGACAAGTCATACCATTACTGAATTCAAAGCTGAAGATGACTTTTGAAGGTAGTTATCACACATGTTTATACATGTATGTGTATATATACACACACACAAACACACACATACATATACATGCATACATGCATACCTTATATATTTTCATTGTTGCTTTGAATGATGATAAATTGGTCATTTTGAAAAGGTTCATTGGTTTCCTATTTGAAAATTAAAATATGCTTAGGATATTTTTATTTGCCAAATTTCTTCTTATAGATTGAAATATTCTTTCAGCCCAGAGGTGGGTTTCAGCAGGTTGTGACCAGTTCTGGAGAACCGGTAGTGGAAATTTTGAGTAGTTTGGAGAAATTCTGTAGTAAAAATTAGTAGTAAAAATTCTGATTGGCCCCACCCCCATCTATTCTCTGCCTCCCAAGTCCCAGCTGATCGGGAGGAAATGGGGATTTTGCAGTAACCTTTCCCTGGGATGGGGTGGGAATGGAGATTTTACAGTATTCTTCCCCTGCCAGGCCCACCAAGCCATGCCCGCCAAGTCATGCCCGCCAAGCCATGCCCACCAAGCCACATCCACCAAGCCACACCCACAGAACCGGTAGTAAAAAAAATTGAAATGTATGTATATGAATTCATTGGAAAATATATGTATGAACTTCAACTGACAACCACAACTGAGCCCAAAATTTCTGTTGCTAAGTGAAACATTTGTTAAGTTAGTTTTGCCCCATTTAAGACCACAATGAGTAAGTGAATCACTGCAGTTGTTAAAAGTAGAGATTCTCAGTCATCCAAGTCATGGTTGTCCCAAAGGTGCTTTTTCACAAGGCAACTGGACTTTCTTTCTTTGAAGATGTTTCACTTCTCATCCAAGAAGCTTCTTCAGCTCAGACAGGATAGTGAGGAATGGAAGGATTTATATTCCTTGCAGACAGCTGGTCATTTGCATACTTTTAGAGGGTCATTCTTTTGACCTGAAGAAGCTTCTTGGATGAGAAGCAAAATGTCTTCAAAGAAAAACCAAGAAAATCCAGTTGCTTAGTGAAAAAGCAGGTTTGAGACACTGCAGTTCTTAAGTTACTAACATCGTTGTTAAGTGAATCTGGCTTCCCTATTGACTTTGCTTGTCAGAAGGTCATAAAAGGTGATTGCATGACCCCAGGTCACCACTGTAACTGTCATAAACATGAGCCAGTTGCCAAGCATCTCAATTTCAATCATGTGAATATGGGATGCTGCCACAGTCATGAGTGTGAAAAATGGTGATAAGTCATTTTTTTTCAGTGCTGTTGTATCTTGGAATTGTCCCAAAATGAACTGTTGTAAGTCAAGGACTACCTTTACCAATATATATTCTTGTTTGAATATAATTTTAGAACAAAAGAGAGTGAGGGTTTCTTGTATATATTTTTTCAAATGTACCATTTTTTAGTTACAAAATGCAGTACAAGAATTCTAAAATGTGTAGGGTTTTATATACATGGATCTTTCAGATCCTTCTGTATACAGTAGCAGTGAGTCTAGCATTGGAAGATGATATGAAAATTCTGATTGACCCAAATTTTCATCCACCCTTAAAAATATCTCTTCCATGGCAGCTGAAAAATGCAATCTTAGAATGAAGATGTAAAATGAAAGACATTTTTGTTTCTCTGATACTGTTTTAAAAAAAAATAAGATGACCTGTATTTTATCCCACTCCCATCCAAATTCAAAAGCCTTATATCAGCCTAATTTGATAGTTTGAGCTAAAGATAAACTGAGACTTAATTAACTTCCATTATTGCTTATCAATTCAGAAATCAATCCAAAATGCATTGTTGCTGAATTTTTTGCTTTCATTTTGATAGTTGTACCCTACAAGTAGTACTTGGTTAATGACCATTCATTCATTCAAGGTTGTGACAATGCTGAACAAGTGGTACTTACAACCAATCCTCAAAGTTCCTATGCAGCATCCCCATAGTAATGTGATCATGATTTGGATGCTTGACAACTATTTCACACATATGATGGTTGCAAAGTTCTGTGGTCATGCTATTACCATCCGTGATTTTCCCTGCTAGATTTCCCCACGTAAACTCAATGTGAAAATTGGCAGCAGAGGTTGTAGGTCTCTTCTGTGAATCACTCCCACTGCTTTGTCTCTCTGAGATGCATGCTATGCTCTATATAGCACATGTCTGCCTCCAGAATTCTCCCCCACCTACACTCTGCAACATACACATACCTGACTGGCTGCATTTGCTCTGGGCTACAGCAGCTCTTCCCCCACCTAGTCATACTTGTATGGTGCCATACTATCCAGCTGTCCCACCTGTTTGGCTGCACTCCATAGTATTCACCCATTTTGACTTCCTACAAGCTTCCCCAATAACTTTGCTTGTTGGAAACAGTAGAAAGGTGGAAGCTGTGGTCACATAAATTACTGATCCATTATCATCTTTTAACGATGACAATGGGAATTTGCCATCATTAAGCAACATGGTCCTATGATGTCACACTTTACAATTACATTGTTTAGTGACAGAAATTCCAGTTCCAATTCCCATTGTAACCTGAAGACTTCCTGTATTCATTTTATTTATTTTTAAAGACTAATGT
Organism: Pituophis catenifer annectens; assembly: GCF_029215685.1. Taxonomy (NCBI): domain Eukaryota; kingdom Metazoa; phylum Chordata; class Lepidosauria; order Squamata; family Colubridae; genus Pituophis; species Pituophis catenifer. Next base: position 103,830,807 of record NW_027256882.1, read on the forward strand.
TTTCAACAATCAGTGCTATTACCCATCTGAGCAAATGTATCAAATTGGAACCAAAAATGATGGAAAAATGATGGAAAAGATGGAAAACTTCTTTAACTCCATTCTGAAATATAAAATTATTCCTTTGTGATAGTGGTGTTTCATGTGAATTTCAGATTATTTGTTACCAATACTGAAAAGCTACTCAGTCTCCCTGATCATCTCATGTGGAATATATTGGTTATGACAAATGTGCAATATCCAGTGTAACAGGCTTTCAAAACCAGGAAGATTGTTGTCGCTCCTCATTAGATTAGGAGTAATGCAATTGGTGGTAGTTTTTGTTCACAAACACTTTTTTTAAAAAAAATTCTAAAGTAATCATATCAAGGTCCACAAAAGCTGATGTTTATTAAATTCTATACTACTCAGAAAAATGCAGCATCATCCTTTGTGCACTTCATTAAATATATTTGGATGGCAATATGAAAGGGCAATTTTTGAACGATGAATATGAATGCAAATTCCATTATTTAAGTCAGTTTTGTACCAGAACAGCCAGTATGTTAACTCAAAGTTACAAGAACCACCTGTATTAATACAATTATTATTTTGCCCAGAGATCAATACAAGAGATTATCTCTGTCCCATATTCTGTCTTTCTCTGAATATTTTTTTTATTCTGTATTCACTATATAGTTACCCAGTTGCAGAGTTTTTTCAAGTGAAAAAAGAAATGTACAACAGAGCAAAAAAGGAGAATAGAATGAAACATATTTATTTAAATTTATTATAGATGTCTGTCCACCTTCAATGGACTCAGGGTGCTAGACAAAACAATCCACAAAAACAGATAAAATCAGCCCAAACTAAACAATCCAAAATGATACAGATTAAACAAAACAGAACATGTCCCCCTGCCCTCCAGAGTACAAACAATATATTGACTCCAAGGCTAGGGCTAAAGCCAGGTTTTAAGAGTTTTCTGGAACCTCAGGAGAGAGGGCACAGTCCTTATCCTTGGGGTGATGTTCCTCCAGAGGGGAGGGGGCCTGATGGACAAGCAAACATGCTTCCTGCTCTCACGAAATAATATTTAATAGAGAGGACCTGGAACATATTAAATCTGCCAGAACATTTTAACTGGACAGAAACAATTAGAAATGAGTGGTCCCTCAGTTACCCAGACCTTATGCCATATAGGATTTTGGAGGTAGTAGCTAGCATCTTGAGTTGCCCACAGAAATCAAATGGCAACCAATATAGCTCACATAGTAATGGTGACACATGAGCACGCTGTCAAGCAACCATTATTGTTCATGTTGCTGCATTTTGAACCAGATGTAGCTTCCAGATGGTCTTCAAGAGCAGACCTATGTAGAGCATATTATAATAATCCAGTTGTGAGTAATCAGGGCATGAATTTAGTTTTTACAAACAAGGAGATTGTTCTTTAACAAAGAGAGGAAAGTCCTGATTGAAATCATTTCAAGGCCAGCAAATTTTTGGCACTGACAACTTGCTTATTTCTGCTGTTGCTACAGCAATTTCTTCACATTTGGGGGGGGGTTCTTACCAATGAAAGAAAATGATTAGGATTGGCAAGACTGACAGAACTATAACAGGAGAAGACTAAGATTGCATGACTGGATGAATCAAAGACAGTACTGGAAGGAGCTATCAGTGGTTGCATTAGACAGATGAGGCTGGTGAATATTTGGCCATATAGACCATGGGTAATAAGACCAACTTAATGGTCCTAGTTAGTCACAGAACAATTCATTACAAAGAGTAAGCAAGTCAAAGGGAACGTTTTCTGCTGATATCATTTCTAGGGGAATTTAGCTTTTAATTGTTGGTTGGAAGTACTGTATTTTCCTAGATCTGACAAAAGATGGGCACTTTTATTAGAACTGATGAATGATATAGGTTTGTGTATGCATTTATTTATGCAGAAAATCTATAGTTTTGTTCAGTAAAAAGCAAGATGTCTCTACAATAATGGATAGAAAAGTTATTAGATAGGAGAAATGAATATCTGAGCAGCAGGAGCCAATGTTATTCAAGAGACCAAAAATAAAGGCTATTTATTATTTTATTATATTTTATTCAGTTTAGACACTGCCTGACTCCAACTGGGAGGTGGACCAAAGTAATGTAAAAAACAATACCAACCAAAGCAAGATAGCATTTATAAACAACATATAAATAGAAAATAAAAACATTATTTCTTTCACCCCAAGCTGGCAGAACAACAACAACAAAAAAGTTTTTTTTTGGGGGGGGGGATGTCCTCAGGGTAGGAATTGTACAAATGTCAGGGGAAACTTCATTCCAGAGGGCAGGTCTTCCATTTGGATGATAGTTTTCCTCAGTTTGAAAAGATAACACTGCTTAATTGAGGAGACCATACCATACCCACCATGCCACCCTGTACTGAAATGGTAGAAAACATAGAAGACAGACATTTTCACAAAAGCTAAGCCCTGGTGCCATGAAGAGCTTTATAGCAGCATCTTGAATCGCACTTGGAACAAACTGGCAACCAGTGCAGCTCAAAGCAGAGGTGTCACATTGGCATACTGAGTCATACCCATCCTTTCCCACTGCCACTCTATTCTGGATTAGCTGAAGCTTCAGAATGGGCATCAACAGTAGAAGAGTAATCAATATTTCAGATGACAAAGGCATGAGAGACTCTCTGAAAGGCTTCCAAATCCAAGAAAGAGCACAACTGGTGTATCAGATGGAGGTGAGTGAAGATCCCAGTAGCTGCAGCTGCTATCCATTCTTTGATAGGAGGTGTGAGTTCAAGATTCTTGAGTTTAAACCTTTTGGAAAGTTAGATTAAAAACATCTCAGGTCAAAGACTGGATGGAAATAGGAGCTCTATAACACAGTGAAGGAGACCCTTAGTGCTAATACTGAACTGAAAAAGGTAACAAATGCTTAGTAGTTCCTCCTATTTAAATTTTGTAGTCTGTTTTTATATGCCATGATAAAAACATGGTTTATAAGTAGGCCTTGATGTGGCTAAGTGCTTATTAGTTCACTGTCACTGTATTTAGCTTTAATTAGTTGTGAAATTGGCCTTGCTTAATGAATGGCTCAGCTGAACCAAATCCAACCAAAAAAACTTGCATAGGTTAGGCATGCAAATATTTTTATGTCAGTTGACAGAAATTGTTTCAGTGTAAAGAGTCAAGGGATAACGAACAGAACTGATAAGACTGATCAGTAGGACCCATAACTGTAATTGCTGGAAAATTCCTCAAAAAACTTTAAATACTTAAGACAATGTCATGAAGAAAGATCACTTTGGGATCTTGTGGGCATCTGTTTGGAAACCAGCAAACAAGTACATTTACAGTGGTACAGATGTCATCAATAACTGAACATTAATATTTAGAATGTGTCAGAAGAATGCATTGTCAACATAAACATTTAAACATTTATTGTGTACCACAAACTGAAAGCCTTGGATTCAAATTATATGGGGGAAAAGAGGATGGAAGAACCAGTTAGATCAGGGCTGTCAAACTCGATTTCAGTGAGGGCCACATCAGGGTTGTGTTTGATCTCAGGGGGCTGGGGTGGGCTTGGCCAGGGTGGGTGTGGCCAGCTTGATGTGTTTCATGTCGGGGGCGCCTGTGGCCTGAACGCTCTGCCAGAGAAAATGAGCTCCTGAACTCCATTTTCAGTCACAACAGCCTCCTGCAGCCCTCTGCCAGCAAAAACAGAGCCTCCTGAGCTTTGTTTTTGCTGGCAGAGGGATGCAGGAGGCCATCGCTGCCAAAAACAGAGCTCAGGAAGGCCACGTGCGGCCCTCCCGAGCTCCATTTTCACTAGCAGAGGCACCGCGGGCTGGACCTTTGCTGTTTCCAGGGTGGCCCTGCGGGCCAGATTTAAGCACCCCGTGATCTGGATTCAGTCTGCAGGCCTTCAGTTTGACACCCCTGGTTTCATTAGTTTTTTCATTTGGATATTTTCTGAAATATATAAATTGAAATAGCATTATTTCCCTTCTGTCTTCTTACTCTAATTTATCCTAAGGTTTATTTATTTGATATCATGAAATGAAGAACTTAAACTACATTCTGTCATGCATCCTACTGCAATATATACAGACCACACAGATATGTTCAAGCAGAAACACTATAATTTGCTCCCAAAGAGAAGGTTCCATTAACATAGTGCAAGAGGCTACTGTGCAATATAATTTCTCAAGACAGGTTTCTGTGGACTATCAGGAAGATGATCCCACTGCCATTATGTAATGTTCAGTAGCCTATGTGTGTGTGAGAGAGACTGCAAAGATCAATGGTTACTGCCATCATCTCATTCAGATAAAGTTCTCTTGTACAATGTTCTGTGACTGACCCTCCTCCTCCTTTTGCCTCCTCACAGGGCAAAGAAATTGCTTAAAACTATATCTTCCTGCTCTGTTTTTCCTCCACAGCATAGTGCTTCTCTACAAATGCTAATTGCAAGTTAAGAAGCTCAGTTCTATGACCTTAATTAGTTGATTAGAATCTGCTGCCTGAAACTGGCCAGACCTTAATCAGTTTTAATTGAAGGCTGGGGGATTTTTGGGGTGTGGGGGCTCCTAAAAGGCTTGCCACTGCAGCCACCATTAGGCAAACAGCCAGTATTTTGCAAATCTTAAATTAAGTGTCAATACACAAATTATCAGCATACAGCTGTATCAGAATTACACCCACTCTGGTGTGTGTTGTCAGGTACACAAAATTTGGTTGTAAATGAATGCTTTAGTTAGAAAATGATTTTTATCATTTATTACCATCATATTGGGTCACTAACGGAGGTAGTTGCTAAAGGAGGAGTGACTGTATTAGCGTTTAGATGGTTGCATTGCCAATATGAAATTTAGACATTAGGAATTATTCACAACTTATGAACATTGGCACATAGTGCTCACAATTTAGTTACAGCTTTTTGAAGACTTCTAGCAAGTGGGTTGAAGTAGTCAATTGTTAGTTATTTTGCTCACTTTATTTTTTAAAAAAATGCATTTAGAGTACAGCATGAAATGGGCATTCTGTTTGGAGAAATGTGGAAAGAGTTATCTGATCAGTGAGGGCTTTTAGCAAATACCAAGTTGCATTGTATCTTTGGATGAACAGAACTTTTTCTATGAGGTGTTCTGATTATTGGGCATTCTTTCCCTCAATAGCAATGGCAAAGAACATTTTGAAGGGAGAAAAATGATGAACGACTCCAGTACTACAATTGCAGACAGTTGGAAAAGGTCAGGAAGCACATCAGAGTTCAATTACCTCCAAATTATCTGGTACAGAACTTTTGATATCCTCATCTTCTCACAAAGGCAGGTCCAGGCACTAAAAATAGCAATGCCTTTATCATGTTCTATATAAATGAACAGATTCATCACAAAAAAAGAAGCAATATATTTGGCTTTACCCAGGGTGGCTATTATCAAGATTTTAAATATATTTTCCTCTTTAGAAACTACAAAACACATTGAGGTTTCTGCTAAGCACCATTTTTTTTCCTTCTAAAGTAGCATTGCTTCAATGTGTTATTGATTGTTCTGCTTAAGAGAGGAAGCTTTAAAAAAATTGATCAGTTTTCTATTTGTGCATCGCAGTCCTGAAATCACGTCTTGTCCACACTTATCCAAATTCAAGTGCTGACCTTGGCAGAAGCAGAAGTTTCAGGAATAAAAATAGTGTAAATGTTCGGCATATGTTCTGGAAAACACTAATTTAGTCATTCTCCTATTGGAATTGGAAGTAAAAAGGATTTTATATCAGTTATCATCATCATCATCATCATCATCATCATCATCATCATCATCATCATTTTAGCCATTGTCTATCCACTGCAGTATGAAGGCCTCTTCTGCATGTTTCCAACCAATATAGTCCTGAGCTTTTTTTTTTTTTTTTTGCCAATTGAGCCTTCAATACTTGTTGACGTCATCGATCCTAAAACCGTTGTTTTAGGTCTCTTTGGTGGATGCTTCTTATTAAGAGGGATCCATTCTATGACTGCCTTGGTCCACCTGCCATCAGTTCTTCTTGCCATATGACTAGCCCATTTCCATTTCAATTCTTTTACTCTCTTGATGATATCCTATACTTTTGTTTGTTCTCTAATCCATGCGCAGGTCTTTCTATCTTGTCTTGTAATGCCGAGCGTCTTGTAATGCCGAGCGTATCTTTCCATGGCTCTTTGCATCACTTGTAGCTTTTGTTTCAATTGTGAGGTTACTGTCTATGTTTCACTGGCATATGTTAGAGCAGGTAGCACACACTGATTGAAAACTTTCCTCTTCAGGCATAGCGGGAAGTATGAGTGTGATATTTTTCACTGGAGTGAGAAAGTTATTTGAAAATTACCTTACAGTTTAATGCTTACTTACACAAACACCTTCATGTATTTATCTGTAATTTAGAAGTTTTTCTCCCTCCGTAAGTGACTGCCATGTCTGAAAATAGGATGCCAGATTTGTCAAACAAGCAAGCAAAAAATTAGAAGCTACTCACAAAGCACCCCAGAACAAAATTTTAATTCAGAGCAGAATCAGATGGGGGCTAAGGAGGGACGTACTGTTCAAACTAAATGGGCTTTTATTCACACCACTAAAGTGGACTCAGAACTACAATTTGTGGCCAGTATAGAGTGCTGTGAGAAGTATTTTCTCCGAAAATATCTGGTCTCTTTTTGTATGGTTTATAATATGTCCGCACAAGAGCTTATTCATAAAAGAAAATGGTCCAGTCATCAAGGGACTACAGGTAGTCCTTGGCTTATGTCCATTTCTTCAGTGACCGTTCAAAGTTACAGCAGCACTGAAAAAAACAGCTGTACAACCAGTCCCCAAATTTCCAGCCATCAAGCAAACCTGCACTCATGTGTTCAAATTCTGACACTTGGGTGCTCAAATCATGATTATGACATCTCAAGAAGCCATTTGCAATCTTCCCTGCCAGTTTCCCATAAGCAAAGTTAATAGGGAAGCAAGTAGGGAAGGTTGCAAGTCACTCCAATAAGTTGCTCCTTCCTGCAGGTCTTGCCCATCCACCTCCTTCAGCCTCTTCTGTCCCTTCTCATTCTCCCCCACTCACATACGACCTGCTCTGAGTCTCCCAAACCCTCCTCCAGCCACCTGTGGTTGGCTCTCTGAGGGCCCCCCATCCTTCCCCACCACCTTGGCACCTCCAGACTCCTTACCTGGGACACCCACCAATTCCCACTTAACAACCTTCTGATCTTGACTTTGCAATGGCAACTGGAATTTCTGGGATTGCCATAGCTATGTAATGCAGTCACATGACACAATGCTTAACAACTGCACTGCAGGTAATCCTCTGTTTACAACTAATCACTTAATGACCATTTGAATTTACAAGAGACTCAGGGGAAAATTACTTATGACTCAGCCTTCAAGTTATAACTGCCTCACTTGCCCCATGGTCACGTGATCACATTTAGGGCACTTGGCAATCTGCTTGAATTTACAACCACTTGTCAAGCGTCCTGTGATCCAGTGGTGGGTTGCCCCCAGTTTGCACCGGTTCTATAGAACTGGTAGTAAAATCGGTGGGAGGCCCTGCCCATTGCCCCTGATGTCATGAAAATGCTTCTGTGCATGCACAAAAGCTTCTGCACGAGCGAAGCGAGCACGCGTGCGTGGCCCTGTTGCGAACCAGTAGTAAAGGTAAGTAGAACCCACCCCTGTTGCGATCATGTGATTGCCATTTGCAATCTTCTCTGCTGACTTCTCCAGAAGCCGGCAGGCAGCTCTCATCTGTGGAAGAATTTCCTGGCCCCTGCATGCATGGGAAAAGATTCCTGTGGTGATGGGGGCTTCTGGATGCAAGCTTCTTTTTTTCAGCCCAGCATTGGAGTTGTCCCTTTCCTCACATAGAAGGGAATGCCAGGACTGGACTGGAGAAAAAGAGCTTGCATCCTGAAGATCTGAAGTTCTTTCCAGCCTTTCTACCATTGAGAGACATCTTGTTCGCTAGCTTCCCAGCCAGAAACTTAACATGATATTTCTAAGCAACAGAAAGGGTCTCCCTACCGCCCACATTAAAAAACAATGCAAGAGCTAGTCTTCTTATTTATTTATTTTATTTATTTGTCAAGCATGTATAAGATAACAGATAAAAGTATAAACATGATTATGAATACAGGAAATGGATACGAATAAATGGGAACAGTAGGACAGGGATGGTAGCCCCATTGGTACGCTTATGCACGCCCCTTACAGACCTCTTAGGAATGGGGTGAAGTCAACAGTAGACAGTCTAAGGTTAAAGTTATGGGGATTTGGGGATGAAACCACAGAGTCAGATAGTGCATTCCAGGCATTGACCACTCTGTTGCTTTGTCTCACTGTAGTTTTGAAAGCTAAAAAAAAAAAAGCTGCTTTCTACTGTTGCATTTGCTACAACAGCATCTGCCTAGAAAGTTAGCAAATGCTATGATTCCATAGAGTAGTGTAGAGAAGGGATGAAAACTGGCATGCTGGGCTGGAGAAAGGAAGCTCGGATATTTGGGATCTGAACTTCCTTTCTCTGGCCCAGTGTGGAACTTCCCTTTCACAAATGGAGGAGAGAGGAAACGCCATGCCGAGTGGAGAGCCAAACTTCCTTTCCTTTCCCTGCCTTTCTCCAGCCCAGGACAAGAATTGCTTTCTGTGCACAGAGGAGAGCTGCCTGCCCTCTTTCAGCAGACAGCTTTCTTTCTCTGTTCACCTATGAACTACAATTGGAAAGACTGGGATTGTGATCACTGAATGACTTGCAGTCAAATTCTGGGTCCAGTTGTGGTCAGAAATCAAAGAATATCTTATTTCATTCCAGCAAACCCAGACCAAACTTTTTGGTTACCGAGGACTACCTGTACAGCACCCTGATATTCATGATGGGATTAGGGCATCCAGAAAAGTCTAAGCCTGAAATTGTCTCCTATATGAATAACAGTAACAGAGTTGGAAGGGACCTTGGAGGTCATCTAGTCCAACCCCCTGCTCACACAGGAGACCTGTACTAGGGATTTGAACCGCCAAACTGCCAACTTTTCTGATCGACAAGCTCAGTGTCTTAGCCACTGACCCACCTAGTCAGGCTACCGTTTATCAAAACTTAATTTATCATGCTGGGAATATAAATTCAAAGGGGGCACATATGCACAGATTGTCTAAACTCATGTTGAGCAAGATTTTTGTAAATGTGGGTTCTAAAGAGATTAGGAAATTGGAAGCTGATAAACTTTTAATTATGTAGAAGGGAGCTATGAATAATCTGATCGCCACGTGGCTTTGTACCAAGTGCGGCATGTTCCTGCTAATTAAACAAGCATCTGTTTTCTTCCGAACTTACTCTTTTAATGTTGGTGCCGAAATCATGATTGTTACATGTGTCATGATGTGTGTCATAAATAATATATGCTGTTACCAACAGGGAGTCTTGTTGTAGAAGTGGTACTTTAAAATAATTGTCTACTCCCAGCTAAATATTTTGAGGTTTTGAATAATTTAGTAGTCAGGAAAAATAAACCAAGGTAGGAGAGAGAAAACAGTTATTTAATTTTCAGAAAAAGAAGTATGGTCAAGAATTGAAAAAATATAAGAAGAAGAGGAAGAAGAAGAGGAAGAGAGACTAAAATCTGTGATAATGGCAAGTGCTTAAAAAGCAAATAGGCAGTCCTAATAAACAAGCTATTACATCCTAAAAGGCTATGTAATTAGCATTATCAGCTAAGACTTTGTCTGTTGCATCTGCTCCTTGGTTTAAACTGCACAATAATCTCAAAACCTTTTGTTTCTTCATTAAATCCTACAACAATATATGAATGAAGTAAAGATTAAGATTGTTAGAAGTAAAAGAAAGAAACTTTATGTGGGTTTGTTTATCCAAGGTTAAAATACAACATGTTTCCATAAAGTTCTGGTAATCCTTTACAGACTTTTTGCTGATATCAGAGCTGAAATAGTGATGATTTATGGATGGGTTATGGGAAGAAGAGATATTTTTTGTAAGGGGTGAAGAGTAATGTTTTTTATACCTGTGATGAAGATTGGAAGTCATTTCTTTAAATGTTTTTTTTAATCTTTCCCTTTTGATTTTCTTGCAAGTTTTTATTCCCCCCCCTCTCTCTCTCTGAGTTTAGTTTGTATTTGCTTTTACTATTGTAATCAAAGTCTGTAATATAAATTATTTCTTTTGAAAAAAAATAAATTCAATTAATGGTGTACAAAATACCAATTCCTCTTTCAAAACCACAAACAATGTGATGATTTGGTCAGTGTGCAAAAAAAAAAAAAAAAAAAAAAGAGTAACATAGCTTAAAAATAAAATAACGTAATATTCAACCAAGCCGTTCTTTTCTTGTATATGAAAGCATTGCAAGGTAGGTCTCTGCAACAGTATTTTGAGCTCTGAAATGGATGCAACAGGACAACTTAATAGATTAATCAAACCCAAAGGAACATGCTAAGCTTGTTTTAAAAAGAACCCTGAGAATAACAACAGTATTAAAATGAATAGACTACTGTGATTAGTCTGTGATTGAAGAGAAAGGAAACTAAACAAAAGAAAACTGAAAACCTAGCTTGAATCTTGGAACTAAGTGGGCATAAAGTGGGAAAGCCTTAAAATATATATTTTAAAGATAGATGATCTGATTAAAAGCTATTCAGCACAAATGCTAATTTTCAAGGAGCATGCAAAGTGGAAATCTGAGGAGCAAATTTAAATTTTAAATGCTGGAGAATACTGAAAGCCTCAGAGCTGCTGATTAAATTAATGTCTTAGAAACAAACTGTCTATCTCCTGTCTGAGTCCACTTAATCCCCAACTTTATAGATGTTTGAGTTATTTTACTTTATTTGGTGGGGGGGGGAGCCTGAGTTAATGTACATTCAGAGGAAACATTGCTAGAGATGTCTGGGAATCAGATGGATACTGTTTAAAATCAGTTCCCAACAGGAGATCTGCCTCATCAGCTGGTAAAATTCAAGGGCTGCCCTTCCTCTGCCTGTCTGCGTGTTGCATTAAAGTCGTGTTTACTCAGAGGTACATTAAGCCCTCATGTTTAAGATGATCTGTCTGAAGGCTTCTTTTCTGATGTGCAGAAAAATAATCTGACACGCTGATGCTTGACATATGGCATTAATAAATACTTCATGAGTTTCACCTATCAGAAGCTTGGCTTCTGACAAATACCTTTGCTAGAGGACAGTTAAAAGTGTGCAGAATTTAAATTTAAAGCTCTGGATTTTGGAAAGGATGACGATTATGACCTTCTCATACAGGATCTCTCTGAGAAGAAAACCTTGAGTCATCATGCAGAGCCCAGTCTGTGATTAAAGAGTGGTAAAACTGAAGAGCCAATAGTAGCAGTCAATTCACACAGACAGGATGCAATTATCAGTGATATTCACTGATGATAGTATACCCTTAAGAATGGACAGCTGATTGGGTAGTTTATACATACACACACACACACGTGTGTGTGTTTCAGTGGGTTTCAACTAGTGTTACAACTGGTTCTCTTCACGCACATGCTTTGTGCGTGCTCCGCGCAAGTGCATTGCATTCAGAACAGTTGAGGCGCGGCAATCCACTCTGCAACGCCTATCAGCTGGGCTAAAAATGAATGAATATAGATAGATATAGCGCAGGGGAGGGCAGGACGACTCAGATGATGGTCAGAGTGAACCGGTTCGCTCTCAGGTCACCATTGCTGCTACCAGCTTGCCCAAACCAGGTAGAAACCCACCACTGGTGTGTGTGTGTGTGTGTGTGTGTGTGTGTGTGTGTGTGTGTGTACTTTTCACACATCTTCAGTGGGAAAACAGAAAAGATTATTAGCACCTCTTTCTCTCTCTGCTCTGTTTTCTGTGAAAGCAGACATACAAATCCATTAACACTAATTTAGGGGGAATCAATCATCCATTCAAGCTGATGGCTTCCAGGTGAGGCTTCAAAATGATGGCTTACCTTAATACATAATTATAGTTTATACTTTAGGTACTTTACTCATTAGCTGAGATCATATATTTCCCCTTATTTTACCAGAAAAGAAATCACAAAGGGTTTTTCTATGGAAAATTACCATTTCCACATTCTACTTCATACTCTATCATGAACTATTGTATACACTATAAAATTGTCATGATCAATAATAATGTGCTTTGTTTTTATATATGTGTGCTGCGTTTCCGCAACACACACACACACACACACACACACACACACACACACACCAGGGGTGAAATCCAGCCGGTTCTATCCAGCTCGGGTGAACTGGTTGCGGGAGGCTCCGCCCACCCATGTGGACATCATGATGTCGCTTTTTCACAACATTTTAAGCCTCTGTGCATGTGCAGATGATGATGCACGTGAGTGGAGCGAACTGGTTCACATTGGTGAACTAGTAGGGAAGTTAAGTAAATTTCACCCCTGACACACACACACACACACACACACACACACACACACACTCACTTACTGGGATCCCAAAGGGGCTTTTTGAAGAGGAAACTTGAAAAAGAGGCCTCTTGAAAAAGCACCTTTGGGACAACCTGACCTGGATGACTGAGAATATCCATAGACATTTTACTTACTGGCATGTATCTAATGCAGCTTGTCAACAACGTCAGTCAGTCAGTCAGTCAGTCAGTCTGTCTGTCTGTCTGTCTGTCTGTCTGTCTGTCTGTCTATCATCTTCTTAGCTGCTCACCTCCCTCATAGAGGGACAACTAAAATCCTACTGACTGGTTAGATTTTTCATTATAGGGCTGTGATGGCGAACCTATGGCACACGTGCCAGAGGTGACACGCAGAGCCCTCTCTGTATGCACGCGCACTGTTGCTAGCTGCTCTTCTGGTTTCCAGTGCGCACATGCCCGCCAGCCAGCTGGTCTTCAGGTACTGGAGTGCCTGAAAATGGCCTAAAAATGCACAAAAAACAGGCTGGTTTCGGGCCCTTTTGGGCTGCTTTTCATGCCATTTTTCAGGCTGCTTTTCAGGCCATTTTCTGGCAGTTTATGGTCTGGAAACAGCCTGAAAAACAACCTGAAAATGGCACCAAACCCAGCCAAAACTGCCCAAAAAATAGACACGTGCGTGCCAGCCAGCTGGTCTTCGGGTTTTTGGTGCTCCGGTGCACGCAAAGACTAGCTGGCCAGCATGCATCAGTGTGCCGAAAACTCAAAGACCAACTGGCTGGCACATACATGCGCACCGGCCAGCTGTTCTTCAGGTTTCCAGCACTCTGGCACATGCACATGCATGTGCACGCACATTCTGGTTTGGGCACTCGGTACCGAAAAGGTTCGCCATCACTGTTATAGGGGCTCCAGTAATTTATCACTGGATATGTTTCCTTTGCAGGAACCTTTTATGAGAACACTGAGGGGCATTTGGGATTGTCTGAGGAAAGAGAACAATGGAAGAGTGTGTTCTGGGGCCAGCTTTTGCTTGTGTGAATTTTATTAATGTGACTCCATTATGAATGGTCCACTATGCTGAGGTAGATTGAGAAGCTTTCTGCATGTACTGAACCATGATGCATGTTGTCTTCTGTTAAAATCATCACTTAGGCTTTCCTACATCCTACTTGAAAGAAGCATTTTCAATCAGCACATGAATGTTTATTTCAAGTGAAATGACATTGCCATATACTGTTCTAAAATTGGAAGAAGATATCCTAAAATCAAAAAGACTTACATTTTCTTCAGTATTCAGTGAATATTTGTGAGTATTTATTGATGAATAAAAATATTAGAAACATAATATATAAGACACTATCCATTCTGTTATTTTATTGAGTTTGTTCTGCCTTCCAGTTTAATATATAGAATGTCTAACATCATTTATACCAAGAATATAAATACTGTAAATTTAGTTTGTTTAAATACATCACTGGCCTGTATATGAACCAAGAATGACGAAGCTTATAATTGAAATGTATATGCCACCTGACTTCCAGCAACACTGTGGGCAGGCATGTTCTTTAGCAGTTACATAAAGAATTTTCTTTGTATGTTGATGTAATGGTATGTAGAGGTGGCATTCAGCAGGTTCTGACCAGTTCTGCAGAACCGGTAGCAGAAATTTTGAGTAGTTCAGAGAACGGGTAAATATCACCTCTGACTGGCCCATCTATTCTCTGCCTCCCAAGTCCCAGCTGATCAGGAGGAAATGAGGATTTTGCAGTAGCCACGCCCACCAAGCCATACCACGCCCACCAAGCCACACCCACAGAACCGGTAGTAAAAAAATTGAACTCCACCACTGATGGTATGGTATACTATAACCTAAAATGAAGGAAAATAATGTGAATAAATGTCTAAATAAGTACATTTGTCTTTTTAGCAGTCTGAAAGTGGAGCCTCTTAGCTTAGAATTTTGACAGGAATTTCTTGTTTTGGAATGTCACTATCAAGTTTTTAAAGTTTGCAAATCTCATTTGGAAATAATTCAAGTTAACAAGCAGAAAAAAACTTGTTTCTATATTCTTCTGAGAATCCTCTGTAAATAAGTGCCTAAACATCTAAAAGCTTCACTTCTGATGTTTATAGTTATTTTAAGTATTTTTTTAAAATGCAGTTTCACAACCCAAAGTGTCTGGTTGCATAAACAATTGGCTGTCAGTCTTAAGAGGTAAAGGTGACAAATGTCTTAGTTGTTTCTATCTCAAAATTGTTTTCTTTGATTTGGGAGTTTGTTGAAGAGTCTGTTTTCTTTCTGTCAAATCTCCTTTGGTAAGAAAACTGAAATGACATATTCAGATATGACTGGAATACTATTGTAGAGCAAATATTTACAGGAAAATGTCCAATTGAATGCAATGGAACTCACTTCTGAATTATCATTCTGAAGATTGTTATCAAATAAACTTTGTCAAAGTCAAACAAAAATTCAGTAAGAGCGCAAAGAAAATTGAAATGCAGGGATACATTTTCCTTACAGTTCCTAAATGAAAATAAACTTATGGGTACAGAAGAATCCGCTTGCAATATAAACAGATGTAATTGCTAGTTTTTAAGGGCAATAGTTCTAGTAGGCATGATCAATCTAAATTGAAAGTAAACACTCAATATAAACAGCATTTTCTGCATTGATTCCTTCCCTGACTTCTTTTTAAGTTCTTACAGCAAATAGCCTGATGAGAAAATCTAAGATTAACCTGTTCATGATGATTTGATGTTGCCAGAAAAATAACTTGATTGCATCTTCTTTCTTTTTATTTATATTCTTATATGTGTTACTTTTTACCATTTTGTTTCTAAAAATGCCTTTGGACAGAATATTAAATAGTACTAGCAAAGATGAAAGATTCTTTTCTTCCATCTCAGCAGAGGAATGAAAGGTGATCGGTGGGCAAAGTTTGAAAGAAGGAAGAAGGTCTACAACCTTATCTCCACTTTCATATGTCATAGAATTGGATGGATGAGAAGAACCATTAGCAGAGGTTACAGATTATTTCACTAATCAGATCATTTGGTTTCTACATTATCCTATAGAAACATGTTTCCATATTACTTATTTTTACTCCTAAGGACTTAAACCAAAGGTTCCTAGTAGAGTGACATCGATATTTGCTCTTACCTCCAGTATAGAAACTTCCACTTATCCTTAGTATTTATATTAATGTAAATTTCCATAGCTGTAATCAATCAACCAATGATGAGCTTTTGAGTTAATTAACCATGGTGTTTAGTCCTGTTTCATCACCATCTTCAGAGATAAAGTGCTTTGTGGTATACCCTGTGTTGTACCTCAAAGACACTTCAACTCTGCTGGCTGGGCTCTTCTATTTGAACTTAACAAGCTGATTTCTGATTGGTCCATATCATGGGAGTTCAGGAAGCTAGTTTCTGATGGGTTTCTTATTTAAGTAGATGTCCAGTTGACAAGGAACCAGTTCTCTTGGGGTTTCTTCAAACTGGACTAATTAGAGATGCCAGCCAAAGCTGCTGGAGAAATGTCAAGCTAAAAGAAAACTAGACTGTGGACATTCAGCCAGGGGTGAAACCTAAAATTTGTTACTACCGGTTTTGTGGGCATGGCTTGGTGGGGGGGGAGGGTAATGTGATTGGGTGGGCATGGCCAACTTTTTTTTTTTTACTTTTAAAAGTATTTTTTCTATAACCTTAAGAGGTTGCAGAAAAAAAATGCTTTTAGAAGCCTCTGACGATCAAGCAACTCAGCTGGGATCGCCAGAGGCTTTTAAAGGCATTTTTTTTCTACAACCTCTTCGGCCAAAGAGGTTGTAGAAAAAATGCTTTTAAAAGCCTCTGACGATCCCAGCTGAGCCGTACGATCATCAGAGGCTTTTTTTTTTAACTTAAAAGCATTTTTTCGGCTGAAGAGGTTGTAGAAAAAATGTTTTTAAAGGTAAAAAAGTAAAAAAAACAGCCTCTGATGATCGCGCGGCTCAGCTGGGCATGGGGGGGGGGTTTGCTACCCGTCGCCTTCGCTACCGGATCAGGAGATCCGGTCCGAACCAGGACCATTTCACTCCTGCATTCAGCCCTATCATTGATTTATCCTAAATTTGGTTAAATCACAGAGCCAGTGTTGAATGTAGCACTGGATACTCATAACACCTAAAACCCGAGATTTCTGTGAGTTGTGAAATATAAAATCAAATACTGCACTATTTCTATCACAGCACTTCACTTTGAGCCACTGCTCAGCTCCAAATATGGAAAGTAGCCCCAGCATGCCATTATCTTTCTATCCACTTTCCAATATTCTAATGACATCTTGTTTTTCCTTTTATTAATCCCAAGTTTTGGTGACATATTTTATTTTTAGATTCAATCAAAGGATGACCCAGCCTTTTCTTATCCTCTTCCTCAGAATTGTGAAAAGGGGAGAGTTTCCCCCCCACCAACATCCTTAGGTAATTTAGAGACCGTCTCTGAAGGGCTGGCTTATATGGTTAGCTTCTTTATCTTTCTTTACAACTTATTTATAAACAATTTTTCCCCCTGCTGATAGTTTTTCCTTTTTTCCCCTAAAGTGCTTTTATAATAGATAATGCTGATGGAATGCTGCGGTTCGAAATGCTCCTGAGAGAGAACTTCAAAGTACTTTACTTTTATTAGAGAATTCTGAGGTCCAGCTAAATTTATAAAGGATACAAAACCATATTTGCTGAGGAAGGACCTTTCTCTGCTGCTACTTAGACATCTACTCCAAGACTTGAGGCTTATATTTTGAGCTGCTTATATCTTTCCTTTCCCTTTTTCCCTCCTCAATTCTCTATCCTTCTCATTCTGTTCTTTTTAAGGTTTTTATCTTCTTCCCCTTCTATTGCTTGATGCCTCAGACTGTCCTTTTTGCTCTCTTTCTTGTCTCTTGCTCATGAAAAGTAAACAATAGCTCTTCCGTTTATTTTATATTAATATTTGTCTATATCAATATATGCATGCACACAGACAGACAGGGATACGGGCATCGATATGGAATAATAAATTATATAATTATCTATAAAATAAAACATGAATATAATATATAATAATAATATAAACAATTGTTAAAAAAAAGTTAATTACAAATAAAACTTAATGTCTGGAAAGTTTCATATAAATAGATTTTCAAGAGATACCTGGATTATAGCAATCTTGAGCCCTGATATCAGTAGTTGGTCGCCCCCAGTTCGCACTGGTTCTATAGAACTGGTAGTAAATCCGGCAGGAGGCTCCACCCACTGACCCCAATGTCATCAAAATGCTTCTGTGCATGCGTGTGAAGCGAGCGCATGCGCGTGGCCCCATTGCAAACCAGTAGTAAAGGTAAGTAGAACCCCCTCCCCCTGCCTGATATACCTTCCATTAATCCCTATATAAAGTCCTGGAGAACTTTGAATTCCTCCTTCTCACCCATTAATTCCTATTGCATACCCCTGTTACCCCTCGATTAAGAAAAACAGGGACTTCCTACATTCAGGACTTCAGTTTATCCTTCAAACACTTTCTCAGCTTCAGTGGCCTGAGAAAGACCTATTGGGATTTTCAGAGGGTGAATGAATATGATAGCTTGGTGTCCCTCAACTGTAAAGGAAGGAGAGAAAACTGTACCAGCATTCCTATTTTAACACAACATACAAAATCTTTCTAAAGATGTAGTATCTTTGAGCATGTGTAGAGTGATTTTTTTTCCTCAACACCATATGCTCACTACAATTCCAACTGCACTAAGTCACTAAAACAAATATAAATCCTCACATTGCTTTTAACAGTCGGACCACAAGTAGAATCATAGTAAAAGTAATGGTGAGTTGAATCTGGTTCACCAAACCGTTTAAAAGTGAAATAGCAAAACATTGAGTGGATGGGAAATATGTTACAGGTGAGGTCTGTATGGTGAAGGGCAGCCCAATTCATTCAGCACCTGTTTCTTTCAAAAAGTCGAGAGAAAGTTTTTCTCTGGAGGCATAATGCTGATATTAACCTGTAAACAGGCTTCTTTTCAATTCTGCCCCAGCATTTAGTGTTTCTGTGACAGACTCCTTAACAAACCACTTGGGTCCGAAATGCCTGGCAGAATAAGTGTTTCTTCTTCATCATCTAAAGGAGATGTAGCCTGCCCAGACCTTCAGGGCAAGCCTTTTTATAAGGATGGGGCAAATATAGAAATGGCCTATTTGCAGCCTTTTCCCTCTGGGATTCAAAATATCTCTTGGTCACACAGCACAACTAGATTCTTTTTGGAGAAGACAGTTAGGCTATGTAGAAGAGCATCTGGCCGGGTAGAGTTTTTAGGTTAATAGCAATAGTTTGAATTTTACCCTGAAACCTAGTGTTTCGTCAATGCAACATACAGATAATGACTGTCATGCTGCTAAAATAGCTCTCCCCCACCAGCCAGTGGGCGGCTACTTTCTATATTTGGTTTTAAAGGAGACCCTCTTGGAGCATGTAACAATGGTTTAATCTCAAGATGATAAAGGCATGTGTCATTGTCCTCAAAGCATCCTACTTCAAAAAGGGCTATAACTGGTACACCAAGCATTTTTAGGCAAAAGTTTATGTGGCCACCTTCCCTACCTGATGATTAATTGTTGATGTTTACATTTCTTCATTTTGTCCTGTACAAATAGTAGATGGGTGGGAGGGAGGGAGGGAAGGAAGGAAGGAAGGAAGGAAGGAAGGAAGGAAGGAAGGAAGGAAGACAGGAAGACTTTGTATGCCATCTAGAGGCTCTGGAGTGAGACAGTTTATTAATCTTATAAATATAAAAGCAGATACTTATAAACATATAGTGGGAACCAGACAACTTTTAAATATAGGCTTCCATAAAATACAAAATATGTAGCTCAAGGATTAGGCTACGGTTGAACTGTGGAGTCCTTGGCACTCTCTGATCTGCATGGCCAGTTCACCGATTATGTAACCTAGCATGGTAATGAAACATCTGCAAGCAAGCAACCAAGCTTAGAGAGTACCAAAGACTCCACAAATGCAGTTTTAGATTAGTCCTTGCTGTCTCTTTGAAGTCAATTGACAGTTTGTGATGCTCAGAACAGTGTCATGCATGGGTTTTTTTTAGATGTAGTTTCCACTGAAGTCAGTTCTTCCAAGGAAGCGTATACAGGATTGCAAATTAGTTTTCTTTTTTGTGGGTGGGGAAGTTCATTAAAATAATTATGTAAATATTGTGGCAGTTGAACTGAAGCTCTAGTTACTATGGGAACATTATGATCAATTATGGAAGAGAAAGTCTTTCCTTGATTAATAGTGTTAATGAATAAGAGTGCTAGTTGGAATACATTTCAACATGTTGCTTTGCTTCCTTACTGAGAAATGAAGAAATGTTTCTATACAAATAAAAATGAACAAGGCTATTTACATAAATGTTTTTATGCTTTTTAACCATCATTGGTTTTGTAGAAGAACTGAATTTTGATTCTTTGTTATTAAAGGCCCTTCTGTGGTTATTTCTTTTCTTTTTTTTCCCTTGGCAAATATATCACAAGCTGGCTTGGTCTTATTGTGTGAGTGTTCCAAGAACACAGACTTCAAAATCATTCTATTTATTTCATCGAAACATACCATTCTTTGGCTAGGAAATCATCACTCTGTGATTGCTCAGCTATTGTGTTTAGCAAATGCAAATTAGATGTTTTGAAAACTTTTCAAATCAAAAACAATCCCTTTCAAAAAAACCTTATTGTGTTGAAGAATTGTAAGTTTTGGTCTCAGTCCTCAGCCAAAGATGAAAAATGTCTCCATTCAACCCCAAGCCAAGCTGGGAAAGGGGCAAGTCTAGAAAGGGATAATTTCTTTCTGGACTCCCTTTTTGCTTGCTGATATCCTGCCTTCTATTCTAATAGTATGAATGCATTGAAATCACTATGGGCTACCTCCTCCATGTCAAGCTTCCATTTATTTATTAAGTGATACTTGTGTGGAATGGAACACCTGTAAGTAGTAATTTAACATTATTCATTCACTCTACAAGTTAATATTAGATACTGTTGTAAGGTAAAGTTTGCAGAAGAAAAAATGTAGCGTTTAAGTAGGAATTCTATAGCAATCAATGAAAATAAATCAAAATATTCTTGACTGAAAATAAAAATTGTCAATGAATAGCTGCAACTGTTCTTTTGGCTATTAATACAATACTAAACTTTACATGAAATAAAACCACTGTATATGTGGATCTTCTATGTTCCATTTTTGTTCTGCAATTTAAAGTGGTTGGTATTTATCTTCAGCGAAGTCTTATCTATATGTATTAGGACTCTTAGTGTGCTTGTTTTCTTTGGTTTTGCCCATTTTAGCTGAGCCTTTGTCTCTAGAAAGCAAATCAGCAAGCTGAGTTATTTTGTTTTGCTTTCCTTTGTTTCTCTTTTTCATTCCCTTAGTAGAACTGCTGAAGTCTGCAAAGTCTGTTAGGAATATGACATTCATTTTGACTGCAGAGTTTCTGATATCCAAAAGAAGAAAACACTGCCAAGGTTTTGATATCCAAGTTTTAGTAACTTTGATTAACTACTTGTAGTCTAAACGGTGTAGTGATGTTCCTTTGGATAAGAGATACAGTAGATCTAAGAATCAGTTCAAAATCAAAAGCAGCACAGAGCCAGAAAATCTGTTCATACTCTTAAGCAATTACCTACTGATTCCATATGTTCTAGACCATGTTGGTGAACCTTTTCGGCACCGAGTGCCGAAAAGGGGAGGACGCATGCATACTGGAAACCAGAAGAGCAGATGATCTTCTGGTTTCTGGCATGTGCATGTGCTCTGGCCACCTGGTCTTCCAGTTACTGCAATGCTCTCTACATGGGGCTCCCCTTGGGGTGCACCCGGAGGCTACAGTTAGTCCAGAATGCGGCTGCGTGGGGGAATATGGGAGCGACGGGGCGCTCACATATGACATCTCTCCTGCGCAAGCTGCACTGGCTTCCTGTGGTCTTCCGGCTGCGCTTCAAGGTGTTGGTAACCACCTTTAAAGCACTCCATGGCTTAGGGCCAGGGTATCTGCGAGACCGCCTTCTGCCGCCAATAGCCTCCCACTGACAGGTTTGCTCGCACAGAGAGGGCCTCCTCAGGGTGCCGTCGGCCAGACAGTGTCGGCTGGCAACCCCCAGGGGGAGAGCCTTCTCTGTTGCAGCACCCGGCCTCTGGAATGACCTACCCCCTGAGATACGCATGATATCAGACCTCTGGACTTTTTGTTGGGCCCTGAAAACACACCTATTCCATCTAGCCGGGCTGGTTTGATCCCATCCTCTTAGTTTTAATTGAATTTGGTTTTAATTGGGTGGTTTTTAATATCTTGGGCCAAAATTATTTAATTGTTTTTAAATTGTTTTTAAATTTTATATGCAATGTTTTATCTTGGCTGTACACTGCCCTGAGTTCCGCAGGAGAAGGGCGGTATAGAAATAAAATAAAATAAAATAAATAAATAAATAAATAAATAAATAAAATAGTTTTGGCCGAATTTTAAAACCCAAAGTTAAAACCCAATTTAAAATCATTCAATTAGACAGCCCCGCCTGTCGGAACAGTAGAGTCTTGAGGGCACAGCGAAAGACCCGGAGATCAGAGATGTTACGAATATCCGGGGGCAATTCATTCCAAAGGGCAGGGGCTCCGACAGAGAAGGCTCTCCTCCTGGGTGTCGCCAGCCGGAATAACTTGGCCGACGGCACCCTGAGGAGTCCCTCTCTGTGGGAGCGAACTGGTCGGTGGGAGGCTGTTGGTGGCAGAAGGCGGTCCTGTAGATGAAGACTAGCTGTCTGGCATGCATGAAGACTAGCTGTCTGGCATGCATGTGCCAGCTCTGCCTGGCCTTTCAGAGGTCCTTGCACCTTCCTGCCTGCCACCCTGGTCCCCATCGGGGTGGAGAGACATCCCCACTGATGACCCGGTTCCTCAGCCTCAGACAGGGAGAGAAAGTTGGGTGGGGAATACTGCCTCCTGGAAAGCCGGAGCCCCTTCCCAGCCTTGAAGGTAAGAGGTATCAGCATTCCTGGGGCTCGGGTTGAGCAGCCAGAAGGTGGGAGAGATTTGTCCCACCCTGGATGGGATGAAGCACCCCCCCCCCAAGCCTGCCAACAAGAACAAGCCGATGTTCCCGGCTGGTGCACCTATTATCCCTCAGCAGCATCTCCATGCGTGAGAAGCTGCACTCTCCTCTGGCCCTCCTGGGGCAGCTCGCCTCCCTGACAGTGGCTCCTCCTTTTCCTCCTGGCTGCTGCTCCAGTGTCCCAGCTGGAAGCGGCAGCATGAGAACTGCTGCCCCCTCACCCCTCGCTGTGGCAGGAGTAGTGGGCAGGAGGCTGCCCAGCCAGCAAATGCTGCCATGTTGCCCCTTGCACCCGAGCTGACCAGGTGCTCTGGACCGTGGATATGCATCGGTGCCACTGGCTGGAGGGCTGGGGCCACGCAAGAAGCCCACTTGGGTGGTGAAGGAAGGTCTTCATGCATGCATGCGCACCAGAAACCAGAAGACCAAGTGGCCGGTGCGCAAGCACGCACTGGAAACTGGAAGATCATCTTTCCGGCATGCACATGTGCACCGGGCAACTGCTCTTTCAGTTTCTGCGCTCCTGCACACGTGAAGACCAGCTGTCCAGCGTGCAGGAACCCGGAAGAGCAACGGCCAATGGCTTGTATGCCCGGAGAGATGATTCTGCGTGCCACTTCCATCATGCATGCCATTGGTTTGCCATCACGGTTCTAGATAATCAGAAGAATAATATAGTAATTTGTTTATTTTCAAAGGAAAGCGCAACGCAGCAATGCCTCTCAGTTTTCTCACTGCTTTCTATCAAATCAAATCCTACTTTCTAGACCTCCCTCCTTTTTCCATTTTCATTCTTCATGCCATTTTTCTTCACATAATCAAAAATATCTGAGACTGGGCAAATGGCGCATTTTACCCCTGAAGCCAAAAAAGGCTGGATGTTGAAATCAATGTGAGTGTGACAGTTTAACACAGTTGAGTTTTTGCCATTATATTTTCTCCTAATGTCCTCTCTTCCATTCAATTGCACCTAATCTCTTCTTTTTAGTTATTTCAGTTTCTGTTCTTTCCATCTGTCATCTCATTTAACCACTTAGAAAATCAGAACAATTGTGCCAATGTCACTTTCAAATCCAAGGAATGTTTTTAATCCTAGAGATCAGCTGAACAGCAAAAGGTCACTTCTATCTATTGTAGGTCCTAAAAAGCTAGATTGAGATGCAGGTTGTCTGGTGATTAAGCAAGCAGGTAGCAACTTGTCAAACATTTAACTAAACATAACATGCTCTGAATTATTAACCCAGCTAGCTGAAGCCTTGATCTTGCTTTCACCTGGTCAGTCAATTAAATTGTTTCTTTGGTTCCTTAAAAGATAAGTGAAGAAGGTAAACCATTAAACTACAATTTGCAGCTTGAAGTCTCAGATCTGCAAAAACAGTCAATCAGAATAGATCTAGAAGAGATTTTGGAGGTCTTCTAGTCCAACCCCCTGCTCAAGAAGGAGACCCTATACCATTTCAGATAGGTGGCTATCCAGTCTTTTCTTAAAAACCTCCAATGATGAAGCCCCAACAACTTTTGAAGGCAAGCTGTTCCACTGGTTAATTGCCCTCACTGTTAAGAAGTTTCTCCTTAATTTCAGATTGCCTCTCTCCTTGATTAGTTTCCATCCATTGTTTCTTGTCTTGCCCTCTGGTGCTTTGGAAAATAAGTTGTTTATGGCAGCCCCTCAAATACTGGAATACTGCTATCATATCATCCCTAGTCCTTCTTTTCTTTAGACTGGCCATATCCAATTCCTGCAAATATCCTTCATAGGTTGTTAATCATCAAATTATTGTAATCACCTAAAATAAAATAAAAATAAACTTACTTTAATCAAAATGAGCAACCTCATTCCATACACAATATAATCTGCTCTAGGAGTTCTTCTCCATGTTCCATCCACTTATTTATTTGCATCTCCCTATTAAAATACAGGGCTAATATAGCTCTATGAGAGAGAGACAGAGAGAAAGACTTTAGGGGTCCTTACTCTTTATATTCCTCAGATCAGTTAGGGTGCCACTAACCAATGCTACTGGAAATTTTCCAAACTTGTTCAGAAAGCCATCACTTGTCTGGATTGGACCATTTTGATAGTCATTTACTTATGCAGTGAATGATATTTATATTGGCCATCAATCTAAAACTGACCAAGATTTGTCAGTAACAATGGAATCACAAAAGTTCCCACCATCTCCAGTATCTCAAATGTTTTGCTGTTAGATACTCTTTGGAACAGATCTATACTCATCTTAAGAAGACATTGAAGTCCTGAGCCACACTTGGTATGACAATCTCAAAATCTGGAATTCCTCAGGAAAAGTAAACTAGTGCACTTCAAGAGCCTCCCAACTAGCTCAGAAATAAAGGCTATGTAAAATGGGAAGGTGAATAGTTCATTAACAATGTCCTGCCCATGAAATACATTCAGAATTAGAGAACTTCTATATGGAATGGCTAGTCAATGAGATGGTATTCTTATTTTTTTTCCTATTCTATTTATCTAAATAGGATGGGACAAAAGGATATTCATAGAATCTTTGCATGCTTTATGTTGCCTGCTATATATTATGATATATACTACTCCCAGGTTTTGGTTTAAAATGAAACAAAATCAGCATCTTTCTAGATATCTCTCTCTGTTCTTCCTCTTGGAAATACATGTTCCTTCTTACTATTTGAAGAATTGGATTCCCTAGCCAGCAAGGGGCCTGAAAATTAAATGTATGTATATAGGTATGGATGTATGACAAACTGACCAAAGGAAAAGAAATTTTATTTATAAAATTTATTGGGATAAGGTCACTCTGGGGGGGTTGCAGTCATAAAAAAAAATCAACATTAAAACATAAATAAATAAAATAAATAAATAAATAAAAACTTAAATAAAACATAAATTAAAACCAAAGTTTAAAATCTAAGGAAATGTGGGGAGGTCGGATCTGTTATTATTTGATCAACTACTTCCACTATGCTATTCCCCCACTGAAGCACCAAATCAACTTGTAGAGCCAGGTCTTTAGGCCCTTATAAGAGGATAGGAGGATTGGGGCCAACCTCACATGGGGGAGCGGGTTAAGATGTTCCAGAGCCACAGAGGACAAGGACCTCCTCCTGGACCCTGCCAGCCAATAATTGGGCTGACAGGACCCGCAGCATACCTCCTCCGCCAGCAGAGGAGCCAATCCCAATGGGGTGATGAGCCAATCCCAATGGGGTGAGATGTTCCCTCAAATAACCTGGACCCATGCCATGAGGAGCTTTAATGGTGATCACAACACCTTGAATTGCACCTGAAGCAGACTGGCAACCAATGCAGATCATGGAGCAGTGGTATTATAGGGGCCATTCTTGGAGCCCCCGTGCTGCCACACTCTGCATCACCTGTGTCCTCCAAATGTTCTTCACAGATAGCCCCATGTAGAGCACATTACAATAGTCTGTGAGATGATTAGGGGCTAAATGACTGAGTGCAGGGAATCCTGATCCAAGAAAGGCTGCAACTGGTGCACAATACAAAATTATGCAAAATCTCTCTGGAAGAAGCTGCTGCAGTCTAGCAGAGACAATTTCAAGATATTGCTCACTCCAAAAGGATAGTATAGGGTATTCCAGGCTGAAAAAAAAGGCATAGTTTTAGGCCCGAAGACCAATAAAGACACACAGAGTTTTTTCTAAGCGGTTTTCTTTATTGTTCATCACCTACAGTACAGTATAATCAAAAAACCTTGCCAAACTAAAGGAAAAGTCTTGCATCATTAAAGATATACTCTGAAAACTTCCAGGGAAGAGCTGCCTTGGCCTTCTTGATCCCAACCAAACTTTGCTGTCTCTTGTTTCTCTGAAATGCACTAATTTGGACTACATTCGACCACACATGGTAACTTTGGGAATTTGGAGAGCCATGAATTAATAATTATTAGGGAAATTTACTGGGCAGTCTATGGTACACATTTTATAAAACACTTGTGTAATGATATTCTCATGAGCAGAGGACACCACTTGGCAGAATAGAATGAGAATGAGAATGAGAATGAGAAGAGAATGAGAAGAGAAGAGAAGAGAAGAGAAGAGAAGAGAAGAGAAGAGAAGAGAAGAGAAGAGAAGAGAAGAGAAGAGAAGAGAAGAGAAGAGAAGGAAGGGATCTTGGAGGTCTTCTAGTCCAACCCCCTGTTTAGGCAGAAAACCCTACACCACTTCAGACAAATAGTTATCCAACATCTTCTTAAAAACTTCCAGTGTTGGAGCATTCACAACTTCTGGAGGCAAGTTGTTCCACTGATTAATTGTTCTAACTATCAGGAAATTTCTCTTTAGTTCTAAGTTGCTTCTTTCTTTGATTAGTTTCCACCCATTGCTTCTATTAAATAAATGGACAAACATGCTATTTTCATGTGGACTAAATAATGCAGTGTTGCGTAGCATGTTTGCAATATTTATTCTGTAACCTGAGCATTCAGGCTACAGAAGAGAAATATATATTTAAATAATAATCAAGAAAGTGTATTAATTAAGTTGTCATGAAGCCCACTATCTACACCTGGCTTATTGGAGCAGCTGCAATGAAGTCTTCTCTGGCTGAGGTCCCTGGCAACCTGGTTGCTGACAGCTGCTTCCCCATCCCTACCCCTTTACATATTCCCATGAAGTGACAAAATGAGCTGGCATTAAATTTGTGCAGATATATTTTCCATCTTTTGACTAAATTGGAACCAGATTTTATCAATTATATGCAGACTACATTGTATCTTACTCTACCTTGAAGTTATCTTCAAAGGCTGCTGTTGATTGATCAAGTGAAGTAAGAAGGTATTTCCACAGATTTCAGCTACAGAATTTCAAGGAGTTCAGGCAATATTTTCACTTTCCTTAAATGCACTTGGATAATTCTAACAAGTATGGAACTGTGCATTTTAAAACCTGCCAGGCAAATGACCCAAATTAATTTTAATTTTGCATGGGGAACTCCATTCCTTTCCAAACAAGCATTTTATTTCAACAAAAGTTTAATTTTGCAGTTGTATTTGTGGATGCTAGCCCAGCTGTCAGTTTTTAGGAATGAGAGTCTGAGAATTCCAAAGATTAAACCATGTAATGGCTTATGAATTCTGCATGGAACTCAGGAAAGCTGATTTTGGATGATCTACAGAGTATATCTTAGCGCAAAATAAGTACCTGGATATTTGAGTGGTCTTTAGGAATCATGTATATTCTTAAATAATTCTCAAAGAATGGCAGATCAACCATAAATGTTGTGATCAAAAGTGTTAAATGAAAACCTCTATAATTGTCTCACATCTTTCTTCTTTAATAAAATGAAGCTTCTTCTTTAATTTTAAAGCCAAAACAATAACAATCCACCTATGGTCATTCTCTGTTTAGGTAAGAAAATATATCTGAAAGGATGACTCAATGGGCCAGGTTTGTCTAGTGAGATATATCAGTGAAAATAACCTTCAGATATGCATTTCAATACAAAGTTCTATTCAAATGTGTACAATAGGAAAAATGCTTACAACAAAACTGTTTGTATTGTGTAGATTTTAATAAAAGTCCATATTTATATGGAAATAAAATGAAGATGGGGAAAAGGAGACTCGGAGCAAACAAAAAGTGACAGATTCATTTACCCTTAGGCAAAATATTCACTTTATACCTAGTGAATATATTTACAGTCTAGTTTCAATACATTTAAGACTCACCTAAATGGGGAATAAGCTGTAACTGATATTTAAAATAAAACCATCTTCTAGCATATAAAAACATCTTTGTTTGGGCATATTTTATAATGCGGATAAATATTCCCCTGCCTTCCAACAAAATAATCCAATATGTAATCTTTATAACCTTCCTAATAAAGAGATGGATGACATGTTTTAAGAGCCATGAGGGGAACAACTCATAACATTTTAGTGGCCATAACGATTGATCCAAAGTGAGAAAGCCCAGTTCTTCTTGGGTGTTTGGGAATTTTATAGTTGACACTATTGTATATGAACTCAATTGTAGGATTTACATTGTAGTTTTTGTTGTTTCCTTCCTCAGTATGATGAGAGCTACTTCCACCAGCCATAGTAATTGAGAACTCTGAACCCCACCCCCCAAAAGCCCAACTCAGGACTGCAGATTGCCACCCATGAGTTTATAGTATTAATTCTGGGAGTTAAAGTTCACACATCTTAAATTTGCTGAGGTTGATACTTGCTGCTTTATACATTGTATTTTCAGCAGTTCATGATAATGCATACCAGAAATGAAAACCCATATTAAGTCAAAGTGTGATTTAATTCATTTTTTAATGCAAAGAATCAATTAAACTCAAGTTAAAAATTACCAAGAACCATTTTATTAATAAGTAAGAATAGTAAAGTGGGCCTTTTATGTGTCATTGAAATTAATCCCTATTGGAGGTGAAAATAGAGTAAAAGTTATGTTGTAAGATGATGCATATAGGATTACTTGCTAAATAAGAAAATAGCTATTTATCATATTCTCAAGTGCTAACTCTCTAGAGTTCTAATCTAGGAAAAAAAATATTTATTTTCTACACTTATATTGCACCATCAGCCTAAGAATGTTCTTGTTGCATTTGTTTATGAATAGGTGAGCAGGGATGTATTGATATGGTGCTCACATTGTACTAACTGTAGTATGTTTCCGTTGGGCTGCCACTGTGGGTTATAACCATTGTCCACAGTATAATTAAAACACAAAGCTGAAAATTCCTGTGGACTATTTCTGGATAGCAGTCCCAGCAGATGGCATTATGAACCTTGGCTAAGCTTAAAAAACACTTAATAAGATTGGATTTGATTAACAGGAAAGCGTATTAGGGAATTTCAGAGCTTTAGGTTTCACTTAGAAGCTAAAAAAAAATACAATGGCAAAAAGAAATGCAATCCCCTTCCATGATGTTGCCAGGAAAATATTATGGAAGCAACCAACATAGATTTAATTTGTGAATGTTAGTAGGCAGGTAATGGCTGGTATGTGGTATGTTGCGAGGATTGAATATTGGTTGAAAGAACTGAAAACAGTTGTGTATGCAAATATGAGTATGGCAGGACAAATATAAAAATAAGTTGAATATAGTAGGAACGGGGGACTTAAGAAATGTGTGTGATGAAACAAGAAGGCCAAGAATGAACGCGCAATGAATTAAGGTAAATTGGACAGAAAAATAAGTGATCAATCCATCCAGTGTCCATTCTGATAATTTTGTTTAGAAGTTCCATATGATGAGATGACTATCTATTTTGGGGACTATCTTTTCTACTGTGAAAGCTTGGCCATTTTATTTGAAAAATGTTCATCTAAATGTGGTGATCATACTTACTAAAATCAAAACCAGTTTCAAAATATAGTCCTTTGATGCACTGCATTTCTAACAGATAATTTAATCTTTGAAATACAACTCTGCTGTTTCAACTTGGCAAATACATTGTATGGACAAGTCACTGGGGTAGAATATGTCTTCCCCTTTCAGCAAGAAAGCTGCTCAAACCCATCCCAAATTAGCCCAGTTTCTGTCCAAATAAAAATGGTAGGTTTGGCATTCATTCAAATTTTCTGACTTCGATCTTCTGTCATTTTGACATCACGTCAAATTGAAAATAGTACTTCACCTTAGTGCAAGAAATTACGGAAGCTTTTCAAGCAGAGAGAAAGGAAGGAGAAACAATCGAGTCCTCTGTATCTTGTAGTCTTTATTTTTAGTTTGTGGGAAAACACAGGCACTGGGGCAATTCTCAGCACAAACTGAGTTAGCTCTCAAGTACTGCTAATACAAGAATTGAGATAGAGCATTAGCAAGATAACTATTAATAGCAGCGACTATGGCCTAGAGGGTGAATGTCCATAACTCTTTATGTTAGTCAGGGTTTGTACAACCTTTGGCTGCCTGTTCATTTGGTATAATGAACATATGTCTGTACGTACACATTCCCTGCTTGTGAGTTCTGATTCACATTTGAAAGTCACCGAGAGAGCACTTTGTGGAAAATAGGGCCATAGTTGGCAGTGTAACATGCTGTCAGCTCCCTTCCAGCATCATTAGAGATGATAACAGCTATATTTGTTATTACATCTGTTTTCGGTTTCCCTGCCCAAAAGCTTTTCATTGGTTGCCGTGCAATGGGCTGTAGCAACCACCAGCACAATTAAGGCATCCCCCTTCCATAAAGAAATCTTTTTTTTAATTTTGTTTTATATCAAAATCATTCTTCTTCAAAGGCAGTATCGTCTGCTTCTTTCTCTCTGCCCCCTCTCCCTTGCAAAAAGCTATTTAGGAAAGAATAAATAGTACAAATCAAAAGGAGTCATGATGGGAATCAAGTTGCACTTGCCTATTAGTAAAATATGAAAACATACGATATGCTGCTTTGTGGCTGAAACTGACCTCTTGCCATTGATGTCTGAAAGGGGCTGGTTGTGCGTTGAGAATTCTAGGGAGAAAAGAGATTCTAAAGTAAACAGCACAATAGATTTAGATGTTTGCCTCCTACATTTTTGTGGATTGTTGTACATAAGAGATACAGCATGTCAGCATTTTGACTACTTCAAAGGTAGAAACAAAGGTTCAACATGTCAGTGGCCTGGCAAAATCCATGTAGTCAAACCTTTGGGCCATTTATTGATCTGCCAATTGTTCCAGCAGTGAACTTTTTGGAGGTTCATAATGTATCTACTCTACTTTATATGGACATCTCGGTCATGGCTTCTATCCGTTTTAATATACAATAAAATGTTGGGGCTTTATCATCATCTTTAATTTTTTCTTCTCCTTCCTCTTGTTCCTTTACTTAATCCTCCTTCAGAAATGTTTTGGAGAACTTGCAACTTGACAACTATTTTGTTAATTTGCTTGCTAAGACTACAGATCTCGGACTCAAAAGCTAAAGTGAAGGGGTAGGAATAAAGAAAACCACTCTCAAAAGACAGTGTATATTTTATAAGCCTTTCCTGCTCAAATCACAGTCCAGGTGGAACAGGAATTATTTGCCTTGACAGTCCCCTGATCAATCATCAGCACCAACCACTGAATGAAGTGGGGTTCATTTCAAAGTAAACATGCATAGAGAAAGGAAAATATATTCCTTGCTATCCTTTAATCTGCATAAATGTTGAGCATACCAGTAAAAAATTTAAATTCATAAATAATTCTTATAAGTTAATCAGAAACCACTTAAGCCATTCTCACTTACATGGTTAATAATTCCTATATCCCTTATTATATATGCCTTAAATGCTTGTTATAGAGTTTACATTAGAATTTGTCAGCTAACTATGCCGCAAGGGCATTTGTTTATATATTTAGCTTTTATAATAGTACTGGAATAAACTGTTTCACCTCAAAAACAGTCATATGTGTTAATTGGTCAGAATACACTGTTGGCAAAGTAATGTAATATATATAATCTGAGCATTTTAAGTCTTTTTTAACATGACGTCTGTATTTTTATAAATAACTCAAGATAGTGACCATACTTGGTACTCCTCCTTATTCTATTTTCCCCACAACAATAATTGTGTTCTGCCCCAGCTCCGGATCCCGAGGAGTGTGACACACAAAAAGCTCCAAAAACTCTGTTTAATACAAACAGACCCCTTCCAAAATGCAGGCTTCCAGTGCAAATGTCCTTATCAGCCTGCTATGAATTACAGAGAATAAACAAAGTCTGACAAGAGTTGGCAACCAGCCCAGATAACAAGAAACTCACTCTCAAAATGCTCTGCGTAGTAATTAAAGGTTGCTTCCAGCAGCGTGTGCTATCTGTGAGTGAACTTAAATAGGCTAAGGGAGTGGCCAATTAGCCCCAAGCCTTACTCTCGAGGAGACCTCTTCCTGAGTAGCCACTCCTGCCTTTTGGCAGCCCTGCATGCTTGAGCATTGAGAAGAGGCTCCTCCACTTCACTCTCTTCACTTGAAGGAGCCTCTGGAGGTTCTGAAGGCCCTGCTGAGTTTCTGCCTCTAGCACCACATCCTCTTCAGTCTCCTCGCTGTCCGACTCGAGCGCCGGCTGCACAGGCTGCTGGCACGACACCACACCAGCCTCCTCGTCGTCAGGATCAGCCACAACCCGTGCAGGCTGCTGGCAGGCCACAACAAACTGTGAGGTTGATTGGGCTGAGAGAACGAGACTGGCCCAAGTCACCCAGCCAGCTTTCATGTTCTAGGACTAGAACTCACTGTCCCCTAGTTCTAGGCCAGCACCTTATTCACTATACCTAACTGCGCAAATTGAACATGTATTGTAATAACTGGATTCCCAGGATCCTTTTGTTTTGGAGGCTTGATCCTTTGATAATTGAAGAGTAAATATTTATTATCACTGGCTCTATTGTCTATTCCCAACTACAAAGTTTTACATGGATAAAAATAGAAAATCTCCTCCCCCCCCTTTTTTTTTTTATGAGACTGCCTGTTGCTGATGGAGGCAGCTGCAGTTCGGATTCTGAAGAAGGAATGGATAAGAGGCACTAGAATCCAATTAGCAACTAAATCCAATTAGTAAAACTTTGGTTTTTTTTTTGAGTCTCTATTTGTACATAAGAGAATTCCTTTCTCAATCAGCTGCAATGGGTGCAAACTACAGGAGAAGTCAGCCATGGCAAAACCACCCATAATGGGCTTCCTTTACTGGGCAACTTTTATAATCTTTCAATTTCTTCCAACCTCACCACCCCTTATCATCAGGAAATATTTAGATTATTTTGGGGAAAGTAAATCAGGAAATATCTGTGCAGTTTAGGCCACAGCCAAGAAAGATTGCATATTAGTGAAAATTAGATACACTGTTAACTGTCTAGCAGGGATCCGGCAGTTAGGTAAAAAAGCAAGAAAAAAACTAACCAGGATCACAGTAGGAAAATGCTTATCACTAGCCTGGCACAAAACAAAGAGTGTTTCAATGGGTTTGTGTAGAAAATAAGAAGAGACTAGGAAAGTCTTAGTGCACTAATTAAAGGTACGGTTTATTCACAGTATACTGCCACACTACTAAGTCTGTGATAACACAGTGTTGAACTCCTGATAAATGGAGAAATGAATAAATCTTCAAGGAGGTCTGGCAAGAGCACTGAAGAAGTTCAAACCTTTGCACTTTTCCTTAGGTAAATTAAAATTTATTCCTAATTATGCCCTGTTGCTCTTCACCATCTGGGTTCTAATCAAATCTATTGGATGCCAATAGAAATAAGTTTATAGATTTATAGACTAAATTTATAGAACCACTACATTGTCTACTCAACATAGACCTTATTAGATATCTATAACTTATTATAAGAAGAATGCTGTGTCAGTTCATGGAAGTAAAAACAAAACAAGTTTTGAAGCATCTTTTCCCACTAACAATTTTTACCAAAAAGCGTAAGTCATTAAGCTGCACCTCACTTCATCAGATGCCTAGAATGATTATGGTGATGTAAGATTTAAATTTGGGAAAGATGTGGTGGGGGACGACACAGTTACAGGGAAGCTGGTTGCCTGTGAGGTGGATTACAAGTAGCTTTTAAATGAACCATTGTAATGTACAAAAATATCATTGTTGTTAACCCAGGATTAGTAATTTATCAAAATACTATTTTATTATGAGAACTACTATAAAGGATTGGGAATGCCTATGTAATCATTTCTTTATGAGCTTCTTTCTACAACGTTCAAACTTTCTTATTTCAGACAATTTGCCATGGTTAGTCTTTCAGTTAAATTTTCAGATTTTACTTAAGTTCTATATTCATTCACTTCTCACTGTGTTTATGACATTTTATCTCATTTACAAATGGTTTTTTGATCCAAATTACAAATGCATACAAATATATATATATGTATGTATGTATATATATATATATATGTATATGTATATATATATATATATATATATATATGTATGTATATATATATATATATATATATATATATATATATATATATATATATATATACAGCGCATAAGATTTTTTTAAAAAAAATCTTATATAGTGGGAGTGCATCAAGTTTGCTATTTTCTGCTAGACTTCATTACTATGCAATTATTTTGTACTATATTACATTACTGTATTTGTATACACCTGCAAATCTGAAACCTATGCGTGATTGTATATCTTACTCCTAGAAAAAGATTAGAAATATTTACATTAAATCAGACTGTAGGCAGAATATAAAATCTCTGAACAATAAGGAAGTGGATGGTAGGCTTCTCTTCACATAATACCCACAGCCCTGCCCACAGCCTCCAAATGCTGTTCACCATCAAGCGTCATAAACAGATATTGCAATCTTAGACCCTGAGGATTCAAATTTGGGAGAGGCTTTTTTTTTTTTTTGGACAGCTTCTGTGTGGGTTCTATAATGTGTAAATAACCCCTAAATTGGGGCAAATTATATTAAACAATTTGTAGTTGCAAACTGTGTGTTCACTTCAGTGAGCTGCTCCGCTGTGGACACTTTAAAATGCACTGCTAATTTGAGAGCTGGAATATGCTGTTTCCAGAAATTCATTCATAAAATCCATACCTGGCTTTCATTTTGCCTGCCAATCTTCTTTCTGCAGCCATCTGAAAAGTAGCCAATTTCATCTCTGTATAAGTTCATGAACCTGTATAATGAGCTGAAATTTATAATGCAGTTCCACAGCCCAGATAAAACATTTTAAGAAATCATGCTGCTCTGAGAAGTTGCTTGAGTGACACCAAGCAATATCACAGGTTATGTATTCTTTTTGCTATAAATAACAGAATAACTGAATGAATAACTGAATGAACAACAGAATGAATAATAGAATAACAGAAGAGTTGGGAAGGGACTTTGGAGGTCTTCTAGTCCAATCCCCTGTTGAAACAGGAGACCCTATATCATTTCAGACAAATGGCTTTCTAATCTCTTCTGAAGGCACACTGTTCCACTGGTTAATTGTTCTCACTGTTAGGTTACTCTTTAGTTGCATTACAGCCAGAATTGGGCTTCAGGCAGTTCGCACCAGTTCAGGCAAACTGGTTGTTAACTTTATGCCAACTTCGGAGAACCGGCTAATCCTACCTCTGGCTGGCCCTGCCCACTTCACCCCTCCCCTCCCAGGAGTCCCCCGCAGCCTGTTTTGGCTTCCAGAGTGGTGCAGGAGGCCTTCCAGGCCCAAAACTGTGCATGGGTGGCATCGCGTGCCTCCCGCAGCCCATTTTGACTTCCAGGGTGGTACAGGAGGCCTTCCAGGCCCAAAACCCCTGCCTCTAGGGTGAGTTGGAAATGGGGATTTTGCATGATCATTACTGTGGGATGATTTTGAAATGGGGATTTTGCATTATGATTGCTCATAAGTAAGTAGGAACCAGTAAAAGAGGAATGGAAAAATCCCTATCTGTAGATCAGTGTTTTTCATTCTTGGCAAGTTTAAGATGGGCAAACTTCATGCTACCTGGGGAATTCTGGGAATTGAAGTCCATGCACTTTAAAGTTGCCAAAGTTGAGAAGAAAGAGTCTACACTAGAGTTTAGGATTTTCCATTCCTGTTTTATTTAGAATTTGGTGCAATTAAATAAATCAGTTGTGGTTTCGTTAACAAATAGTGATTAAAGTGATATGAACCATTACTGGATGTTTTGTGAGAAACTGAAATTAAAAGCTGATCTGGGCTTTAATGATTAAATAAGGGGTTATGGAAATAATGTAGACAAATGTTAATCTTAGAGTAAGAGTTTGATATATTTTTTTACTTATATCTGTTCCAAAGAAAGTTGGAAGTCATTCTTTTTCAGTTTTCCTTCTTTTTCTTGTTCTTTCTTATACTTTAACTCTTTTTCTTTCCTGAGCCTTTTCTTCTTTCAAATCTATTTTTATTCGTTTATCCCTTAGCTTTGTATTTTTTTGATGTATGAAGGATCAAATACTCAGCCGTTATACTATCAAGAGCCTTGGTAGTACAGTGGTCTAAGGCACCCTGTTATTAAGCTGGTTATTAAGACCAGCTGCCTGCAATTACTGCAGGTTCGAATCTCGCCAAGGCTCAAGGTTGACTCAGCCTTCCATCCTTTCTAAGGTAGGTAAATTGAGGACCCAGTTGTGGGGGCAATAAGCTGACTTTGTATAAATATACAAAAGGATGAAGGCTATTGCTGAGCACATTGTAAGCCGCCCTGAGTCTCTGGAGAAGGGCGGCATATAAATCAAATTAAAAAAAAATTATAATTCTATATTCCTTATTTACAGAAATCATATCAAAACTTAGAATGAAATCCACTGGGTGCCATCTCATATAACGGAGGTTCTGAGTCCCTCTAACCAAAAAGTGTTCATCCATAGAAGATAATATTTGTAGCTTATGGTTGAACTGTGGGTTCTTTGGTGCTCCCTGAGTTTGATGGTTTTCTTGCAGATGTTTCATTACCAAACTAGGTAACATCATCAGTACTAGAAGGGAGTAGAGTTTGCTCTTATTTTCATATACTAGTGACTTACTCTGTCAGTGTTGATCGGTTGCTTCACAAAAAGTGTTTTGATTGGTGCCGAGTCTCTACTGCCTCAGGCAGAGAAGGGCTATTCTGCACCCATCCCTCAAATGTTTCCCAGCATTCCTTTAGGAGCCTCCAACATCCAAACTGTGGTTACTCATCCTAAAATGAATCCTCTTTACCTGGAGTTTCAAAATTTGCTGTTTGCTAGGGAGGTGTGTAGCTAAATGTCTACATTTAGTATACATCTGACTTTGGGGATATTTCTTCATATCCAAACAAAAGTGTATTTTCTGTGCAGTTCACACCTCTTGCTTGCTGGATCTGGATGTCACAAAGCAAAGCCCACATTTTGTAATTAACCCCTGCATCCCCGTTTTGCCTGGCAGAGTGCTGCAGGAGACTGAGTGCTGTACCGCCCCTTGGCCATACCCACCTAGCCTATCATTAGGGCAGAGAACCAGTTGTTAAATTATTTGAATCCCACCACTGGTTACAGCCTTTCTACAGAACATCCCACTGTGTCTGAATATCAAAACCATAAGGATGCTTGTCACATGAACCTTTTTTTCTTCTCTGTGGAATGGTAAAAGCAGCAACCATGCCAATTGAACTTTATGTAACAGGTATAGCTTCTTTTTCAAACTGAATGGCCTTTGGTCTGTTTCAACTGTCCAACATGGTATTTTTATGACTACGCCTGAGACATTTGTGTCTACATGCAAAATGTCTACAGTTACAAGGTCAAATCACTCTTTATTTAAATGTCTTTATTACGCACAGGATCCGACATTTTTATTTTAAAATGTCACAAAGGAACACCAGCATTTAAGCGTGCGCACACACACACACACACACACACACACACACACACACACAATTTCAGTCCAAATCATTTCTCTGATTCTTGCTATTTATATGGCCATTCGTTAAAATACATTCATTTTTTTCCCCTTTCTCTCTAACAATGCAAATGGCAGGCATAAAGCCCCATTGCTCTCAAT
The DNA here is from genome assembly GCF_029215685.1 of Pituophis catenifer annectens. NCBI lineage: Eukaryota > Metazoa > Chordata > Lepidosauria > Squamata > Colubridae > Pituophis > Pituophis catenifer. The sequence goes on from NW_027256882.1 coordinate 103,868,770, forward strand.
TGAAATTGCTCCCATAGTTTCATGATGCAGTGCAAGCTGAAGACATATGCAGCTCCAGGTTCAAATATTTCAGATTGACTGAAACTATCTCAGAACATATTAAAAGAGACTACAAAAATCTTCTATGGATGTTCAGGACTAGATTGAACATCAGTCTGATTGCTAAATATGATCTCTGTAGTACTAGTTTCATTTGCAAGTAATTCTGGTTATTATGGGGGGGAGGAACTATGGATTCTTCAGGAATATAACACTTCAAATAAGTATAACCCATGTGAAATACAATTATGATTTTTACATGCACTCCACATACTGCTATTCAAGAAACTAATAACAAACATTTACAAAACAGAAGACTAACTAAATAACTATTACCGCTATTTAATATAAACTTGATAAAAAATGAATTTGAACTTGAAGACTTTGAATAAAATATGAATAGTAACTGTGAAACATTGAGAGCCTGTAAGCATTAGGTGTAAAATATCCTAGTCACTCGGAAGAAATTATGAAGTAGTATATTCTTTACAAGTTAAGAATGCTTAAATGTTAAAGTTATAGGAATACATCAGTGACTATTGCTGGCATAGATAACCAATCATTTCATTTCTGAACACTGATATCAATAACCTGATATATCTGTCTCTCAAAATATCTTTCCAAATTGGCTTTTAATTTTTAAATAAATAAATCCCTTGGTTTATTTAAGCTTGTGTTAACAAAGCAGGTGTGTGATTAAAGCATTAATTTATAATGAATAATAGAATAAATATGAGCTACATAAAACAATGAGAGTTGAATAAAAGCTTCCTTTAAATGCTTTCTATGTTCTATTTTTTTTCTTTTTCTTTCCCGCTCACTTATTACATTACAGTCTTGATGCATTATATTGTTTCAATGCAATGATGTTTTATTATTATTATTAATTAAAATTATTAACATTCTATTGTGTAGATAATTTGGAATATCAAGAACAGAGAAAGAGAATACATATAGCCTATGAATATGAATTACAGTTTGGAGTATTCATATAATTACAAGTATAAAATTATTTGCCTTTTTTCATACAAAATATGAAAGTAGAGTATAAATTTCTGGGGGGGGGGAACTGCTGCAGATTACCTCAAATTTTTTGTTATCCATCTACTACTAAAGCTTTTGTTGTCATGACCTCTAACTGGGTGAAACCATGGATCATAGTAAATAATTTTTGAAAGTATCTGAAATGGACTAACTCTAAAATCCAGAATCCATTTATTCCAAGGAAATAAAATTTGGAAAAGCTTGGCTGCTTCAGTGCTATTGGTTGCTGCTGCAGTGATGTGATTTTCATGTTCAATGCTCCATGGCAGTTTCCTAGCCAGTCTTCATAATCCCTTGCTCCCTCCCACAATCACCAGCAGCCCTATTGGTTTTTTAAGTTTCCCTTTTAATTTGCTATATTGTAAATATTTAAGCCCCCTTAAATATCTGATCAAATTTATCATGTTGCATGATGTGATTATTGTATGGGAACCATAGTTGCTTAAATTTGATTGGACTTATATATGTGGTGTATTTCTTCATGGGTATGTGTTCACCAAAGCTCCCAATCGAATATTGTCTGAACTGTATCTTCCAATGTGGAGCAAAATTTATTCTTGCTGCGGTAAGCATATATCTCATTTAACTATAATGTTTCTATTTGATTTATTTCTAAAATTATACCAAATAAAGAAATGTTGCGGTTTCATTTCAAATTTAAATTTCAAAATGTTCTACCTTGTACTAGGAATATCTTTTCAGGGTCCACCACATGTGATAAAACATTTCTTTTCTTTCACAGCATTTGCAGCGTTTATTACTGTATGATTTGTTTATCTTAGTTATTATTAATGGAATCAATTATTGTTTCTTGTTCCATCTATAGAACGTTTTGTACCAATTTTCTTTTAAGTTACATGTAACTTTTGCAGCTTTAGTTGATACTTCTTTCCATTGTTGTGTTGTAATAGTTTCTTTAAAGTTTTGACTCATTTTGACAAGTTTTTTTTTATTTCTTCTGCTCTGTATCACGTTCATACATGTACCCTAATGGGTGGTATTGGTTTTTTATGAGTATTTCATTTTTTAAAAATATTCCTCCTTTCTTAGTGAGATTTGATTTTCTCCTTCTACCAGTTTGTAAGTACTTCATCCCTGGTATCTTCCAGCCTTCAATGAGTAGTTCTTGCTGTGTTTTTAAACTATTTGTAGAGTCGGAGTGAACCATATCTGCATGTGTAATTGCATTTTTCTTGCTGTAATTGTCTCCAACATGAAAAGCATTTGAAGGGGAAGCTAAGGGTGGAATTGTTGAGATTAGTATGCCCTTTGCAGAATTCAATTTATCAAACTTTGTCTAATCATACGTTCTTTTACATTTTTTGTCCTTCTTTATGTCTCTATAGTACAAATAACTATGAACTCCATTAACTAAACTGGCTCTTTCCAAAATTGCCAAATACAAACATTTATCTTCCTATCACTTCCTATCCTATCACTAATAGCCAAACATATCTCCTAATTTATAATGTTCAATTTCATATGGACAAACCACAAATAGGTCTCAAAAATTATCAAATGTTAACATCGCAATGTGGCCTTTATGGGCTTGTTTCTCTCCAGCCATGTAAGTGTGTCATAAAGCAGAAAAGGGAATATCATATCGGCATTTGGATAACTCTAGTTCAGGTAGGGCAACCTGTGGCTATAGGTCAATTTTTAATCCAAAAATCTCAGAGTGACCCCTAACCATAATCACTGAAAACTGGTGATGCAGCTTCCTGTTATTTTGAACTAGGGAATGAATAAAAACTAAATAAAAATCTTAAAATACTTATTTACTTATAGCAATATAAACATTAATGAAGACTGCCTATCCCAACTCCAATTCTTTACAGAGTCCTTTTCATATTTACTTATGGCAATTTCTCTTTAAAGCAAAGACTACATTGATCATCTTTTGCTCACAATATAGATTCTTTTTGTATTCTACATCTCCTATGTGCAATTCAAATGTACAGCAGAGCCTGTATTCAGCCTCTGTTGACTTTCCAGAACCAGGTAATCTGAAGAAGGCATGGACACAACCATAAAAGATAATAAATTCAAACGGCATGCTTTCTCATTCCTGTGTCTCATCTTCATTCTGCTGTGATGAGATGAGGCGGCTCCAGAAAATGGTTTGTAGCAGTTCACCCAACTTTTAGAGAAATATTTCTTCCAATCACTTTTTTCTCTCATTCTTCTTTGCATCAAGAATGTCATTTTTCCACATTATTGTCATAAAATCATCACTTTGGTCATCTCTCTCACAAGAGATTCTTAAACAAAACTATGACAGTTAATGAATAAGTTATCCTATCCAAATACCCAATTGCTTTCCCATAATTGAAAACCACTTGTCATTAGAACTCTTCTTACCACAGCCAAAGACAGGTAAACAACTTATAACACCATGTTCATGAACTTGAAAATTGAGAAGCTATTTTCACATTTTGGAAGCTTCCTTAGCTCAAATAGGAGAACAAATTAATGACTGTGAAATTGCTTTTCTACTGTCATCAGCTCTTCCTTGTTGCAATGGACCAGTAACTTTAAGCTGAAGTTCTGTCGTCAAAGAAAGTGAAGTTGTCATTTATGAATCTGCTTGGTTCTTGAGTTATTTCATAATAAAATCCTGTCTTTCTTGCAACATATATGAGATGTCTTTCCTCAATTTATAGTTGGCATATAACAAGCAAGTGCAATTGGTTAGACTTGAAAGTATAAAGGAAGAACATTACTCTCCAGGGATCAGCGTATACAATTAGACTTCCACATGTAGAAAATTCAATTTAAGTAAACCAAAATAGCTTAAAAACAAACAATGATTGGAAAATTATGGCACACTATTTTAAAACCCCACTTGCTCATAAAAAAGCCTTTATGACTTTACATAGCTCCAGGGAATGGTCAGGTCCTGTGCATTGTCTGAAAATAGAGACAACTTGCTATTTAATCAAAGCTGTGGAAAGTGCTTGGATACAACAACAAACAAATCTCTGTTATTTTTTGGTTTGAATTTCATAATTTAGTGTGTGTGTTGAGCATCGATTGAGAGATCAACTGTTATAAGGTCCAGTGCAACTCGGGGATGTATTGGGTATATCGTTTATTTATATTCAATATTTTTTACAGAGCTGAAAGCATTGTATTCATTCTACTTGTTTGATCTTCACAAGATTACAGTCTGGTATTGTATGTTAGGCAAAGAGATTTGTCATTTGTCCAAGTTCACTCTGCAACTTTCTTTGACTGAATCAAGATTTGAACCACCATCTCTTCTAGCGAGGAATTGTTGCTGAGAAGCTTGCATTAAGCCACTTTTCTTTCTTCTCCTTCCCTGAGAAATTGAATGATATTGTAGGTTTTTATTGATGTGTTATAATCCTCATATTCAGGAAAATGAGTTGAAACATTTTAGCCGTCTACTAGTTGAAAGCAACTAGTATTTACCAAAACAGTAATGCCAATTATGTTAACAAACCAAATGTCGCCAGCTTCAAGCCTAAGAAGTACAAGGCAAATGTATTAGTGTATTAGGCAGGAAGAAAGAAAGAAGGGAGAGATTTAAATGGCAGTAGTTATAAAAGATTAGATGCTGATTAGAGGTCAATCATACTCTTAAAATGTCTGTCGGAGATTGTTAGGAGGCTGGGAAAGTAATGAAGGGAAACCTCCTCCTCCTCCTCCTCCTCCTCCTCCTCCTTCTCCTCCTCCTCCTCCTCTGTAATGCACAGATTAGGAGATTCCACAAATTATAGGGCCTGTTATGGAAAACTGACCTTCATAAAAACAAATGCAGAGACAAAGAACATTAAGAGGTACTGTGAGCTAATGCAACAAAGGTCTTCAAAGCAATCTTAAATCTTGTTCTCCAACTAGTTAACATAGCACAATTCCTTGAAAATACAATATCTTACCTACTTGCTTGCCATTGTGTGTTTTAGTGGCCCTATTCTATAAAAATGGTAGTGGTAAAGCCAGTTGCATAGACAGTGCTTCAGTTTCAAGAAAACACACATTTTTCTAAGGCTCCTGTAGCTATTCTCCAGAATCAGGATCCTTAGAGAATTTTGTTTTCCTGATCTCTTTATAGTAGGGATTAGGGACATTTTCTAAATTAGGCAATGGTTGCTTTTGACAGCAGTAACCTGTTTCACCCAGATTTGACCAGTATACTGGGCTCTTATTGTGGATCTTCTCCGATAAGGAGAAGCTGCTTTATTCATGAGCCACAGCAGTGCATGCACTAACAGGACTATGGATGCAGATGAAGCAGCCATATAGAGGATAAAGGGAATGCAACCAAAGAATAGATTGTAAGAGTGCAGGCTGCAGACATGAAGGGTGTGGAAACAGCCTGTGCCAGCTGCTGGAGATAGTGAGCTTTCTGCAGTTGGTCCCCTGTCTCTTATTCAGAGGAAGTGGAAGAACTTAAAAACCAATTTGCAAGAACCAGATGTAACTGGCTAGATAAGACCACTGGCTGAGATTTGAATGTAACACATAGGTGAAATAAGTACTTCTGGTACTGCTGCTTCAGTAGCAGCATTTGGAAGAAAGGAAGGGATGGAAGACAAATCATGTGAACTTGCTTGTAGGTAGTGGACCAAAATGGAATAAAGTCCAGTTTTAAAGCAAATTAGCTCAAGTCTTATTCTGAAGAGTTATATCTTTCTACTGAGGGATTTTGCAATTCAGGCCTATCATCACTGACTTTGCAATTTGGGTCTATCATGACTGATAATAATGTTTCTCCCGATTCCTAGCATATGTACCTAATAATGAGAAGATTATATGAACGCAGCTATTCTGTTTGTATGGGAACAATTTTCTATTGGCTTTACTTGCACTTTTATCCTGACATCTGTATATACACAGGGATATTAACACTTATGTGTGAACCAAGCAAATAATTTATTAGATCTGTGATTGCTTTCAGCAAAACCTAGCAATTTATTTCGCTTCACACCTTGCATTTCTGTAAAATACATTTTTTTTCTGAAGGCTATGCAAGAAATAGTTCATGATGATGTGTGCATTGAATATATTCCAAACTGAGCAGCAAAGGGGTAAAAATAGATCAAGGACTCATAGTAGCAGATTGGATTTTCTTTGCGGCGCAGCAGATGGATGACAAATGACATATGTTATCATATGCCTTTGGTGGCAGTTTACAGCATATATTAAGTACAAGATGGCATGAATTCAAATCACAGCTTAAAAATGACCCTGTAAAGCAATTCCAGGTCTTTCAAGGAATAGAAGTAGGAGAAACAATCTCCAAGCAGAGAACCCAAATGACAACATTATCTCTATGAGTGGCTTCTCATAATTAGTGATTCAGAGGAGGACCATTTCAAGACTATATATGGAATATAACTTCTGCTCCCCACCTAAGTTTGGAATATTTTATGGATCAAAATACCCATGTTCAGGTATGGACCATCTGAAACTACTCATTCCAAGCACAAAACGTTTCCTATATAGAACCATTTTCTCATCCTTCCTCTGAGGGCTTTTACCTGGTGGCTGCCTAAAACAAAATAGTTTGGCTGGCATCTTAGACCTACTATCTATTAAGTGGTTCTTTGTTTGCAGGGGTGGGCTCCTGGGGGTTCACAGGGGTTTGAGAGAACCTCTAGCTAAGATTCTGTGTAGTTCAGAAAACCCCCAAATCTCACTCCTGGCTGGCCCTCCCACCCCTCCCAGGAGTCCCCATATGGTCCATTTTGGATGCAGGTAAGTGCAGGGCATGTGCAGAGGCTCGGGGAGGGTGAAAAATGGGCCTGCCGAAAGTTTGGGCCCTCCAAAAGGGATGCAGGTTCCTCAGGACTCTGAGAAAGTAATATATAGTAAAAATATGCCTTTGTTTCATGTACATGAAATGTGTACTTTAAAAAGAATTACCAGCCATTTTTTTTCAAAGAGGGAATTGTTATTATTAAGAAAAATGATATCATATTATTACTCTCAAAAAGGTTTAGGTAATATTTTTCATCTCAGTTTTTTGACAAAATTCTATTTTGGACTCTTGCACTTTAATCATCAGAGTGCTAAAAGAACTGTATGATTTAGAATTTAAAAAACCTCATGTAATCCTATGTGTGGCATTGAGATGTGATCATGAACAATCTGCTTAGTACAGGAATCCAAATGAAAGCATCTGTGTAGTGCATCTCGTAAGGGAAGTTCTCTATTTCTTAGCTTCCACTATCAAACTGCTCCTATTGTGAAGAAGGGGATGATTAAAATATATTATTGTACAATCATTTGTTTGCTTATTTTAAACCTCTAACTTTTCCTGAATTTTTAAAACCCAAAGGAAAAAACTTTCTTGTTGTTTGGCCATGAAATTACTCTGTGATATATTCATAACGAAGCAGACTTGTGATAAAACTAAATGCAGTAACCATTTTTGAAAAGCGTTATGAGAACTTGTAGCAGGAGTCAATATTCCAAAATCCTACACTGATACAGGTACCACAGGTGGACAAAACGTGCTGCTTTTTAAGTAACACTTGATATGATTAATTACAGTAAGAACTCATCCAAACTGCACTTCATGTAGTGAGACAAGACCACAACTTAGTTATCCATCTGTTTGGGCACTTCTAACAGATTTTAACACAGAATAGCATTAAGAACCTATCTGACTGATGAGACCTGCAGCAGAGGCCCTCTGAAGATCCTTTTGCCCTCCAAAATTGAGTTATTTGACATGTACAAAACGGCCGTTTCAGGCTTTGCTTCCAATGTTTGCTTCTGTTATTTGCATTTTTAAAATCATCTTGGGTACTCAACATTATAAAAGGCAGGAGACAGATAAAATAAAATAAATATCATCCAAAAAGCTCTTTAACAAAATTTATTAAAGCAAAAATACTGTATATGGGCATATATTTTGATCCTGAGAGCTCAGGGGACTCTAGAGTCTCAAACACAGTCAGACATTTCCTAGTAGGGCAAAATCAGGGAAGAAGCATTGGTCATTCCTTATGTCTTTCTCAGCTATATTTTTAAAGGACTTTTATGTCTATTGAAAAGGAACAAATGAGAATACAGAAATTTATGCCAGTTCTGGGTCTGTTATGCATTGTACACTCTTCCCTCATTTCACTACTATGGGCTTTTCTTGCTTTCCAATGAAAATGTTCTTGAAAATAATTTCTTGGAAAAGCCATACAATTCTTTGTTTTATTGGCTCAAAGACAGGGAATTACCCAGAAATAAAGTGTAGATTTTTTTTTCTATGCCATCATTATAATTCAAGACTTGCTAATGGGCTTGTAACAGATGACAACCACACTGGCTATGCAGCTATGTTTTCCAAAGCTTTGTTGTGCAGCAGTTTTACCAGCATGAAAAGTAATCATTTTGGTTGTGTGTGTCACCTGTAGGGTAAACACTGTTATACCCATTCAGGTGTAGAATTGAATTATTATCGGCATTGTCTTTTGATAATAAAACTGTGTTATGAATATGCAAATTGCAACGTCTTCTATTATTGTGGAATATTATGAGGAAACTTTAATGAGGAATCTCTGAAGTTTAGCTGTTTGTAAATGATTTCAGGCCTAGAATCTTTCCCATTAATTCAAAATTTGCAGATTTTGGCACTTCCTTTAAGAACAATTTAACAAATTTATATTTCAGCACTTTAATTTTTTATAATAGACCATGTTTTCTGTATATAGCATGGTTGAAATCCCATTTTCCCCCCTTATGGCAATTGACGTTTATGTTTAAATATGAAACATTCAGGCAGTATCAGTAAATTAAACAAAGATTATTGACTGATTGACAGATCATTTGATGGATTATTTAACAGTCAAATTTATATAGTCACCCATATCACTGAAGACAACTCTGAATGGTGGACAACAAGTGGATAAAATCACATATAGAATTACATTTAAAATCCATAGAAATAAAAAATATAAAAATACCTGAACCAATATATTTTTGGGAATAGAATCCAGCACATTGCATAGTCTAATTAATTAATTAATTAATTATGGCTCTTGGTTTCAACCAACATGTATCCAAATAACTTCAGCTGTAATAAATTTGTATAAACATTATTTTCAATTTTTTTGGGGTCAGGTTGGTACTGACCTCCGAGATCCCACAGTGGATGGAATTTCTTTTTATATTCCAACAGGCAATCTATCTAACCAATAAAACACAAAGGTGATTTGTTTTTAATGTTATTGCTACTTTTGTGGTACATGGACATTATCAAGTTATTAAGTCATTTTTGAAGAAAGTTCCATAAGTGTGACAAAAATAAAATGTAGTTATAGCAAATTTCATATATGTTCGTTCTCCCTAATTTAGGTTTCTTTAGGTGGGAATTTAGAAAATGTCCTGTATTTAATTAGTATTATTTAAAGCAACTGATCCATGAAAATTACGTCAAGAAATTAATTAGCAGTTTTGCCCCTCATATTTTCCCACAAACTAGAATCTTTTGAGCAATGAAAACTATTTGATAGTTTAATTTCAAATTAAACTATCAATTAATTTTTAATTGATTTTCAAATTGAAAATTGAAATTAAAACTTTTATATGTTGCTCAATTTTTTCAGAAGCTCTACATTCATTCATTTTGTCTTTTACACTGATGTTTAAGCAATTTATATTATGCACATGACTGAATCTGATTTAACAGAGAGAATAAATCCTCATGTTCACTTAAATAAATTGGGATCCTATATTTTATGAGCTAAGCACAAAGTGTACAGTATCAGAGTTCAAAATTTTGGATCTGGTGTAGTTTCTCCTTTAATAGGCTTCACATTTTCTGGAGCTCATAGGCACAGAGATGCCGGAGTGTAAATTTGAGTTAAGGAGATTATAAGGAGGCAGCAATAAGGCTTTGGTCTTACTCACTAAAACTTTGGCCCTGACTTCCATTGGAATATGAACAATGGGGATCCGTATAAAAAATGGACAAAAAGTAGCAATTTTGTCATTCCTGTATTTTGGTTTCTGATTGTGCTGCTTTGTGTTTCTCATCAGTTGCCCTTATTCTTACTAAAAACAGACATATTAGATATGATAAGATGGGATACCTTATCCATCTCAAGTACAGAGAGAATACGAATCTCACTGCTTTTAAACTGAGAAGTTCTAATTACATTGTGAAAACACTATTTTCATGTTATTCAAAATATTGGTTTTTTTATGCTCCACTCTTACTTCAGATTGAACTCCAGCCCTTTACTCACATACAAATTTCATATATAAGTATCTATGTACTTAACTTGCTATGTACTGTAATTAAGCATCTATGTATTTCATTAAAGAAATAAATCTTTTATTAGGTAGGTTACCTAATAACCTAATAATGGTTATGGGCTCATTGTGCCCATGTGACACCCCTTCTGCTCGAACTGCACTGGCTCCCAGTGGTCTTCTGGGTGTGATTCAAGGTGCTGGTTACCACCTTTAAAGCGCTCCATGGCATAGGACCTGGGTACCTTCGAGACCGACTTCTGCCACCAATAGCCTCCCACTGGCCAGTCCGCTCCCACAGAGAGGGTCTCCTCAGGGTGCCATCGGCCAAGTTATGTCGGCTGGCAACACCCAGGGGGAAGGCCTTCTCTGTGGGAGCCCCTGCCCTGTGGAATGAACTGCCCCCGGAAATGGGTAAGACCTCCAACCTCCGTGTATTTCGCTGTGCCCTCAAGACCCTGCTGTTCCGCCAGGCCGGGCTATCAATGTAATGATTTTAAATTGGGTGTTTTAAATTTTTGGGGTTTTAAATCTGAGCCAAAATTATTTTATAATTTTAATTATTTTTAATTGATGTCTGTCTTTGTGCTTTTAATAGGCTGTACACCGCCCTGAGTCCTTCGGGAGAAGAGCGGTATAGAAATAAAATTATTATTATTATTATTATTATTATTATTATTATTATTATTATTATTATTATTATTATTATTATCTCATATGATTTCCTATGATTTCCTATTTAGTCTCAAGCTTGTTTTTGCATGCAATGAAGTTGAGGTTAAGACTGGATTCTCTCTGGATATCCAGAGATAGTAAAAGTACCCTAGCTCCCCCCACCCATATTTTTCCCCTTGCCATTGAAGTAGATCCCATCTGCAATTAGAGTCCATATTTAGGAATTACAGCTTGGGTGCAGTGTTCTTGGGGGGTGGGGGGAAATTAAACTACCAAAAGAATTATTCTGTCAGTTAGGGCAATGTGATTGTCATTCCAATAGAAAATAGTTCAGGGTTGAAATGTGGAGTTCTTGTTGCTCTCTGCACTTGGTTATTTGCACTGTCACACTGATGATTTTACCTAGTTGGGCAATGAAACATCTGCGACCAAACAACCAAATTCTGAGAGCACAGGGAATTCCACTGTGATTATCATTGTTAAGAGGATAGTGACAAGGAAAAGCTACTGCCTTTCTATTCCACCCAGCCACAGTACTTTGGATAATCACGCTGCTTTTCACCCTTGCTGTAGTTAAAAATTGCCTGAAGACAGCTCCCTGGCTAATCTGGAGCCCAAGGTTAATTGAAAGAGAAAGTGAAGAATTGGCTTATTGTCATGATGCTAAAAGGTAATTACATTTGTTAAACAATAAATTGTTGGCTTTCTCAGCTTTATATTAAGCAAGTTTGGATGGGGGGTTTTGGTGGTGGGACCATGAAGCTTCATTCTGAAAGTAATACTCAGTTCAAAGATCATGATCAATATGATTGATCATAGTCAAACAGCAATATTCAACTTCTTCCTTGAGGCTCCAGTATGGCAAGAAAAAAGTATAACACAAAGTTCTATGACAATGCCAACAAAACATCTACATATCTACATACGTTCTTGCCGAAATGGCGCCACCAACGGCAGCCTTGGTGAAATGCTTTCTGATAATTTTGCTGTTTTTTTATCATTCTCTGTAATTACCTACGCATTTCATACTCAGGAAACCAACTACTAAGCATCAGGCAATGTCTCTTTAATGGGCAGCTTTCTGTGACTTCACACGCCCTATCTTTACAAATGCAGAAAATATTGTAACACAGGAAGAAGAAACTTCCTCTGTACAATGGATAAACAAAAACAAATGGAGGAGACGCTGGAGGTGAAGAAGGGGTAAGTGAGCAGGATTTTTGAACAGACTAAGGAAAAGTGGGATAAAAAACCCTCTCCCTTCACTCTTTCTGACTAATTTACATTCACTCGCTAATAAGTTGGATGAAATCACATCATATACCTGTACAATTAGCACAGGAGCCACCCTGGGCTGTGTGCTCTCTCCACTTCTCTTCTATTTACCCTGTTTCCCTGAAAATAAGACATCCCCTGATAATAAGCCCAATCGAGCTTTTGAGCACATGCACTAAAATAAGCCTCCCCCAAAAAATAAACCCTCCCCAAAAACATTTAAACGCAGAGCTGGAAATCAGGTAAGACGGCAAGAGGAGCCCCATCTTGCTCCACATGCCCCAAAATAATAAGCCCTCCCCAAAAATAAGACCAAGTGGTTATTTCAGGGTTCAAAAAATATAAGACAGGGTCTTATTTTTGGGGAAACACAGTACTAATGACTGCATCTCAAAAGATCCCTCTGTTAAAGTACTGAAGTTTGCAGATGATACAACAGTGATTGGTCTCATTCGAGACAACGATGAATCTGCATACAGATGGGAAGTTGAATAACTAGTCTTGTGGTGCAACCAGAACAATCTTGAGCCAAACATACTCAAAACCATAGAAATGGTGGTAGATTTTAGGAGAAACCCTCCTATGCTACCACCTCTTGCAATAATAGACAACACAGTATCAACAGTAGAGACCTTCAAGTTTCTAGGTTCTACCATATCTCAAGACCTAAAATGGACACTTAACATCAAAAACGTCATCAAAAAGGCACAACAAAGAATATTCTTTCTGCACCAACTCAGAAAGCTCAAACTGCCCAAGGAGCTGCTGATACAGTTCTACAGAGGAATTACTGAGTCTATCATCTAAACCTCCATAACTGTCTGGTTTGACTCTGCAACCAAACAAGACAGACCCAGACTTCAATGGATAATTAGAACTGCAGAAAAAACAATTGCTACCAACTTGCTTTCCATTGAGGATCTGTATACTGCACAAGTCAAAAAGAGGGCTGTGAAAATATCTACAGACCCCTCACATCCTGGACATAAATTGTTTCAACTTCTACTCTCAAAATAACATTATAGGGCACTGTACACCAGAACTAAACACAAGGATGCCATCACTCTGCTAAACAACTAATTCCCACAACACAGACAAACTATTTACTAAGACTGTATTACTATTATTCTTCTCATCCTTCCTATTACCTATCTCCTCCCACTTATGACTATAACCATGTTGCTTGTATCTTTATGATTTATATTGTTTTATTTTTTTCCTAGTATGATTTGATTGCTTATTAGTAACCTATGACTATCACTAAGTGCTGTCTCTTATGATTCTTGATGAATGTATTTTTTTCTTTTATGTTCACTTGAGAGCATATGCACCAAAGACAAATTCCTTGTGTGTCCTATCACACTTGACCAATAAAGAATTCCTATTCTATTCTATTCTATTCTATTCTATTCTATTCTATTCTATTCTATTCTATTCTATTCTATTCTATTCTATTCATAAATAACCACCAGATATGAGGAACGGGATTTGTACACTGACTGGTTGTAATTGCATCTTGTTCAGAATAAACAAGTGGTTTTAATTGAAAAAGGACAGAATTTGTTATTCTGTACTGATAATATGGCTGTCAGTAGTGCAGGATAAGAAAAGGATGCAAAAAAAAATATGTAGCAGTAAAATATCTTCAGTCAATGACCAGCAGCATTTACAAAATATACAACACAAAAGTCAGACCAAATGGATGAGATTAGATACCAACATAACAAGGAGTCTCTATAATAAAAATGTCTCTAATAAAAATGTAACATGAGCTACTATAATCATATTCCTTCCTTGGAATCAGAAATTACATCCTTACTGTATTGATAGCAGATGAATACCAGGATCTTAATTTGGCTTTACTTACAAAGAAGGAATGTGCACGGAACATTGCCAAGGATTTTCCACCATATTTTTTCTTTCCTACTTTGTTGTGTGTATGTACATATTTCTGGCACACACATTGTCTGTTACTTCAAGAGTATGCAATTTTTATTCATGAAACAATTGCAGATATTACCATGTTTAGTGTGCAAGAATCATTTCTGTGTGTGCTTAATAGGCAAAATTTTTAGAACATTTTCTTTCTCAGATTAAAGTATTGGAAATCAGACAATATTGAGTTAATTTCAATACAGAGTCCACCTAACTTCTATTGACTTTGGGCAATTCACTCTATAAAAACAACTGTATACAACTCAAAGTATATAATTTTTACAAGATGGCAAGTCTGGTCAACAATGATGTCAGTTTGATCAGATTTCCCATCTTCACAAGGTGCTCCAATTATCCTAAAATAAAACCTGTGAGAACAGTCTTGATGGCGACCCCTGATGGCGAACCTATGGTACGCATGCCAGAGGTGGCATGCAGAGCCTTCTCTGTGGGCATGCGTGCCGTCGCCAGCTGCTCTTCTGGGGTTCTGTTGCGCGCATATGCACCGGCCAGCTGAGGACCAGCTGCCAGTGTACATACACGTGCCAGAATCCGGAAGTGAGCAGCTTGCTGGTGTGCATGCACACTGGGCCAGCTGTCCAGCACGCATGCATGCAATGGAACCCGGAATAGCAGCCGGCAGCCACATGCATGCACACCAGCCAGCTGCTCTCTTCCGGGTTCTGGCGTTCTGGCGCACGCTCCAGTTTCAGCACTTGGTGCCGAAAAGTTCAGCCGTCACTGGTCTAGACTCTCAGTTCCTTACATAGGATAAAATACAGTAAACTATCTACAATAAATAAAACCAGATGCAAAATATCAGAAAAGAAAAAAAACAATTAACTGTCATATATCAAAACCATAATGCAAGACATACATATATCGTAACAAAACCTACAGTAAAATTACCATTAAAAAAAGGATATCAAAAGGACATAACAGGACATTTAAAAATGTCCTCTGGAAGAAGTTCATCTTCAGGAATAATCCATTTTAGCTTCTGTGGTGATATTGGTACAGAGTTCTGTGCTTTCTGGGTTTAGCAAGTCTTCCTTCACGAAATTGGGGCATTTCTCTTAAACTGACAGATCGTACAAATGTTATTTTTTGCCTTCTATGAATTAACTGATTGGAGTTAATTCACTGTGGAATTAACCGATTGGAGTTAATTCACTGTGAAGTGTTTCAAAAAAATTTTGGAGAGTGGGTGGAAGCTTAAAGAGTGTTACATACATCATACTGATAGGCAACATAAAAAAGCTCTATCTTTTCCTGGGCTGCAACTCAAGCCATATGCAAACCAGACAAAAGATGTTTGATGTGCAAATAGCCCATTAAAATACATTAAGATAACTGCATTTAGGAGCCTTTCTATTAAGGAATTTTGTCTCTTTAACAACAACTGAATGTAATGTTGGACAGTTGTTATTAATCTGGGTTATGCATGCAATCACTTCTTAGATGCTCCAAACTAATTTGTGTTTGTTTGTTTATGGGTCATTTTCAAACTTTGACAAATTTAAATTAAGCTATCAACTGATGGCTGCTATGGTTTTAAAATTAATTATACATACACACACACACACACAACTTATAGCACAAAATAAATTTGTTTGATAGCCATAAAAATATTTCCTACTTGACTGAGTATAGCTCAAAATTATATGTAATATTATAGACTCTTGTCATATAAAGCATGACATTATATATGATCATTTTTTAAAATTTTCAAATGATTGAAGAGTATAATTTTGTTCAAAAGACATCTAGAGAATGTTTTACTTACCTGACTAAAGATTTATCTTCAACATTTTACGTGCCTTTTTGAGCATAGAAAATAAATAAATTACTATATTTATCTTGGAAATTGGTTATATCCAAAGAATTGGCTTGCCATTCTTCATCAGAGAGTAGATTTTATATTCAAGATGTAATAGTTGTTTTGCTCTTCCCCTGTGCTTATTTTTTCCCCTATCCATGCATTTTCTGCTGATCTATGGAAGCAACCTAGGTGACATTTATTTATTATTTATTTATCCCTCAATGAAAAATGCAGAAAATATTATTAGAATTCACATAAAACCTTTATCCCAATAGATTACAAAGAGTTCAGCCTGGATTGCAGGTTATAGTGTCCCATTGGACAATTTCTTTGCTGCCCTCCCACTTTTCTGTTCTAGGAAAGAAATAGCCAATTGCTTTCCTTATTTTGGGAAGGAAGGAAGGAAAACACATTCACACTTAAATATGGATATATGTACATAGAAATATGTTGAAACAAGTTTAAATTACATTTATACATGCAAAATTAAAACAATAAATGCACATATATGCAGACACAACCGCTGCTCTGTTTTAGCATACACCAACTTGATTTGCAAATAGTTTACTGGTGAGTAATTACTCATGGCAGGGGATGCAGTGGCTCAGTGGCTACGACACTGAGCTTGTCGATCAGAAAGGTCAGCAGTTCGATTGGTTCGAATCCCTAGCACTGCATAACAGAGTGAGCTCCCATTACTTGCCCCAGCTTCTGCCAACCTAGCAGTTCGAAAGCATGTAAAAATGCAAGTAGAAAAATAAGGACCACCTTGGTGGGAAGGTAACAGCGTTCCTTGCACTTTCAACATTTAGTCATGCTGGCCACATGACCATGGAATTGTCATCAGACAGCACTGGCTCTTCAGCTTACAAACAGATGACAAACGTCCCCTAGAGTCTGGAACAACTAGCACGTATGTCCGAGGGGAACCTTTACCTTTACCTTAATTATGCATGGACACTACAGAAATATATACAGAAGAATTAGGTTTGCCTGAGATCTAGGTAGTTTAACAGTTCAGTCCAGAGTCAAAACAGAGCATGGCTTTACATATATAAGCATAGTTTATAACAGTCCAAAAATCCATTCACCAAGGAGTTTAGCTAGCTTAGGTCAAAGAGCCAAGGTTCATGATGCAAGCAAGAATTAAAAACACAGGAACATAGATCCAAGATCAGCATGGTCAAAAGGCCAGGTGCTGGTGTTTTCTGTAAAATAGCCTAGTTGCAGACATAACTCAATTAAGGACATTTGCGCTTTGCTTCTTAAGGAGCCAAGCAGAGCACCTCTGCTCAGCACTCAGAGATCCTAATGCAACCAGTGCATCCAATAGGCTATTAGTCACCAAAGATCAAGACCCTTGGCACCTGCCTCTTCACTACCTGCTCCTGCTGATGCTACCTGAATCAGCCTCAGGTAGTTGTTTGCTCTATAAAATCTGAGGCTGATAATCTGTTAGACCAGATCACTTAACAGCTGACTCCTTTGAGTCAGAGGCCACCATAACACAATTTGCTTTAAAATATAAATTCCTCTTTCTTGCATTCTGCTTTTCCTGAATAATGTATCTCTGGCATAGTAATTGAAGACCTGAAAGACCAGGTCATCTCTGGAAAAAAATCTATGAGGTTGCTAAAAGTTAATATTGACTTGATGGCATGTAATCTCATAGTCCTAATAATACTTGCCTGATATGCAAATAATTCTTTTGAATTACTGTTTATTTTTTCCCTGAGCTACCTACTTTTCTGATGGGCTTTTTAATAAAAGAAAATAACTCCATCACTGCTATAAGTCCACCAGTTTTCCACCAGGGACTGATTCAGATATCAAAACTAGGTAAGTGCATGGAACTCAATAAATCTTTTCCGCATGCTCACCGCTCTGAATAATTATTTTAAACTATGTGGCTTGGCCAGATTGATTGATTTGTCATTGCCAAAAAATTAAATTGGTTGATTTTTTTTTTAAAAAAAGAAATAAATGTACAACATTTTAAAGTATAATTTCCATAGGAAACATAGTTTCTCTTAAGTTTAAAGAATTTAAATGTTCCTTAAATTCATGCTTGGACAGCAGATGTTGACTGCAGCAGCCAAATAGCGAATAGCTTTAAGAAACATTCCAATTATAAAATGTTTTGCTGATTTACATTTTCCTTTGATTTTGTTAGTCTTTGTCCTTCGTTATTAAAGATATTTGCAACAAATTGTAAAGGTTTTGTTTTTGACTGCATTCATCTTCTAATTACTCAGAGGCCTACATTTTCTAAGCCATTGTGCAGCAATCTATCAGCTAACTATATTATGAAAAGACCAATAATATTCTGTCATTGACAAAACTTTGTGATGGATTTTAATGCTTTGTGAATGTAATTATATCAACATTTTTTTCTTTTAACTCATTATATAATGCTATTTTTACATAGGCATCCATTTAGCTAGATCAGAAATATAAAGCAATGCAAACTTTTTCATGGGGGTCAAATTGATTTTTTAAATTTTCCCTGATGGATTTCTCTACAGAATTTGAAATTCTGCATGTCATGTCTAGTTTTGGAAATACATGGGGCACCCTCCATTTCCCTTTTGAAAAAGTTTTGAAGTTTGCATCAGGAATGACTCTCTAGAAGCTTTCAGTCATTTCTGTCTCCCTGCCCATTGACAATCTGAATCTGAAAGTATACTGATTAAGGCTTCATTTTTTTTTAAAAAAAAAATTTTTTTTCTTTTGTTTTCAAATTTGAAATAATACTCACTTTTATCCTTTCACTTACTCTGTACCTCTTTCTCCTCTCTCTCAAAGACAAAAGCTTCATTTTAGGGAAAGGGGGAGTAAAGTAATAAATTTTGGAGAACTTCAGAATATAATCCTTAAAAGAAAATTAAGGAGATAATAAATATGCATCATAAAAGATGTAACAAAAGCAAAGCATAATAAATGCACAATCATGTGCAACACAGAAAACACATAGGTCTAAACCCTATCCTAACATCTCTTGCATTCCAAATTATTCAATAATGAATAATTTTAGGTAAAATTATCTGAACTCTATTGAACTCTAAATCGTAATAGCAACATTTTAGATGGTATTACTAGAATTTGTATTTCAGCAAAATTTAAATAAATTATATTATATATTGGTTTCCTTTGAATAGTGCACATGTGCACACACAAAGAGACAAACTTTAAAAATCTCTTGTATTCTGTCATAACAAAGTACTCGTGAATAATTTAATATGTATTGTGTTTCTTCCTCCTTTGGGAGATAACAGACCAATACGATTAGATTCATTCTCTCTGAAGAAACAATACTAAGAACATAAGAGTAGTTTCCTACCAACAGAGAAACCCAATAAACCTCTTCCAACTTCAGTAGAATGTGTTCTCTCATGCTATCATATGAATTTTCCTAAGTGGAGGCATTTTTCCCAATAGAGGGATGAATATAAAGATGGGCAAGAAAAGTTGTTTAGCCATTTTCTTTAAATATAATATAATTTTTAGAGTAGCTCCTCTAATTTTTTTAAATCAGTAGTAATTATTTTAAACTGCAGCTCCCTTCCAAGCAGGTTCCCTTCCCTTCGCTGAGAAGGGAGGAAGAAAAGTTCGGCCAGGTCTTCTCCTCCTTCTTGGGCATACGCACAGAGCGGAAGGGGTGAGCGGCGAGTGGGCGGGTGTGGGCGGGGCCAACCAGGGATGGTTTTTACCAGTTCAGTGAACCACTTCAAATCACTGCTACCGGTATGCATGATCCGGACCGAACCAGTCGAATTCCACCTCCGTTATGGAGCCACAGTATGTCTTAATAATTGTAACCTTAATACAATTGTTGAATCTAATGGACTTTCCACTTGATTGCTAACCTTAGATAGACTTCAAAGCTCAACTGATGAGCATTGATGAATAGGTGCACTTTAGGTGAATTCAAAAAATCTAATCAAAGATATCCTGAACTTCAGCTGTCTAAGCCATCTATATTAACACTGGTGGTACAGGAAATTTTACGGACTTGTACTTTGGTACACTCTTAGACTGAGAGCATATTGCCTCTATATGGCAACACTGAAAGTTGAATTATATTGAATCATTTCATTGGTCCTTCTAGACAAGTAATAGTAGTATATTTGGGCAGTACCTTACCAGTCACCTGTCAGAAGACTCCGAGGCTAGAAGTTCCTCAAAGTTCCATTTTATTAAAGATGTCATATTGGCACATCTGGGAACTTTTAGCTAAATCTCAAAGCTCCCAGGTTTCCCCAACCCCCCCGCCAAAAAAAAAGAAAGTCCAAGTCCCTGTCCCAGCACCCACATGTCCATCACATGGTCCAATCAATGCACCATCCCAACTGGAGATGCCTCCCAGTTACACCAGTCCAGGTGCAAGGCAGGATGTCCTTGACTCTCAGAGAAAAGAATGTTATTATGGCTAAATATCTCCCCAACTCCAAACAATCCCCCCTCCCAGTTTCCCACAGTAGTAAATGTGGCAGCCCTGAAGATCCAAAATAAAAGATGGCTTCCATGACTGACATCACCAGAATTTTGAGGGGGAATTTTTGAAAACTGAATTGGAAGTACCTGGGAGTGAACTTTGGACTTTCTGCTTTCAAAGCATGTGATCAACCACCCATTCATCTGTTTCCTTCCCACTAATCCATTCTAATACCACAAAAGGCCATCTAGGGAATAAAGTGTCTTTTATAGGTCTTGATAAATATTCTAATTTTGAACAAGTAATTTGGTTTCTTTGCAAATAGGAGAGGATGAAGTGAACCAAACTAATCAACACTGGCTAATAAAATGTTAATGAATTCAACATAACCTATTTCTGAGTTCCATGTGGATAGAGACCATTCTGTACAAATAACATGATAAAGTTTTAAAAATAAATACAAGGTACAATCCACAAGAGCAACAGACATCTGGGATTGAAGATTAAATCACAGATAGAGAACATCGTGCTTAATAGAGATGTCAGTGTTGCACAGTAGGGCTTCCTTAAACTAATTACATGTGATTTGCTGAAGCAAGGAGATAGAATCCCAAAACTCAGTTTATACAAAATAACTCACTTGCAGCTTTCAGGAGCTAAGGAAACATTTTCCTCTTGGTAAACAATCTGCTTTGTATGGGAGATATATTAAGAAATATTTACGAAAGAATATTCCTGGGTCAATAATTAGCATCCACATAAACAACATTGTGAAATGTCTGAGATGTTCTTTCTTCTGTTACTGAAAAGTCCACAGTTTTGAAATCAGAGTTTGTCATTTTTTTAAAGAGAATAGCTAACCACAATGAGATTTTGCTGGGCTCCCAACTTCCTTTCTGCAAAATTTATAATGGGTTCTGTAACAAATAATTCTATGAAAAAAGGACATTCCACAAGATAACATCTGACTATATATGTAAAAAGTCTTTCTGCCATTATACATGACTCTTAATGACATGAAGCCCAGTATGAAAAACTGATATGTACTGAATACTGTCTAATTTGTTCACTCCTCAAGTAGTATTGTATTTCATAAATGTGGCATACAGTTTTCTTGTTATGAAGAACTTGAGACATCTGGGAAATTCATGTAGTCTAATAAAAATCCATATTTAAATTAAGATTATATAAATACACGTGTAGAACCTTGAGCTAATTCCAAGGTGCATGTGGATTATTTGGAGTAGATTCATTCATTCATTCATTCATTCATTCATTCATTCATCATTCATTCATTCATTCATTCATTCATTCATTCATTCATTCATTCATTCATTCAAAACATTTATGTGATCATCCATTTTATACCAAACTGTGATAAATGTTCACTCTATGAAGCAGAATGAATGGCTCTAACATGCATGTCCCCATTGAAGACTTTCCATAAAATGTCAGTTTGCTGTGACATTGCAGAGCACTGCTATGTTACCCAAAAGGGGAAAAAAGAAATCACGATACAGTAGTACTTGGTACTCGTCATTAATTGATTCTGGGAAGCACGCTGAATATCACAAATGATGAGTACCAAACAAATTTTTCCCATAAGGAATAATGTAAATATCGCGTTCCCAAACCACAGACAATGCACATTTTAAGGCAATATGTAAAAAGATAGGGTTGTATTTCATCACTTTATAGGAGAAATAAATGTAAAAATTAATACTTAGATTAAATAAAATAAAAACTTCAGTTACATGTACTGATGAGAAAAAAGTGAAAAATACACAAAATGTCCACAGAAACTAAAATAAGACTGCAAGGGGCTGTCCACAGGGCAAAAACTACCACATAACTAACGTGTCATCCTTTGTTTTGGCTATAAGGCATAGTGAGTCATAAGGCAACCGACAGCAACAAGTTCTAGCTTACATGTAGATACCAAACAAATGACAAGTAGCAGGACAAAATTTTCTCATCAAAATGCAGAGTACCAAATTTGATGAGTTTCAAAGCAGATAAATACCAAGGTACCACTGTATGAGTAAAAAGTCACACAGGTTGGAAAGAAAGAACACTTTCTAAAGTGTTTCTTGCAATAAGAGAACCATCAATCAACCTAATCAAAGTATATTGGAGTATGATAAGTTTTATGGGGAAAGAGAGCATCGCTTATCTTAGACTTATTATAGAATTTTATTTTAATCATGATTCTGGACTTCTCCTGTACCTTTTTATGTTTAATTTAAACATGGACTTCTAGTAAAGGATATCTTCTCCAAGACCTTTAGAAAAAAAACTCTGTTCTTTGATAAAACAGGACTGATTTCTATTCTATGCTCACATGACCAGATTTGGAATCTGAGAATGATGGTAGTCCTTTCTTTTTGGAATGACTTTTCTGTGTGAATGTTAGTATCATGCTAAATTTCCCACTATCATTTGGTTTATCTTATTTTTCTTCTAAAATAATAATTAAATGCCTTTTGAGTTGACATTTAGTTTTTGTAGGTTATAAATTTCTACTTTTAATATTATTTTAATAATTTCTATTTCACTAATTTATTCTGTCTCTCCTGTTTGATATGGCAAGTGAAATATTTTTTCACTTAAGTGAAATATTTTTTCACTTAAGTGAAATATTTTTTCACTTAGGTGAAATATTTCACCTAAGTGAAATATTTTTAAGCAAAGCAACTTCATTTTGGCATTTATTGTTAATTGAAATTTGCTATTAAGTATCAGTTATATGTCTTTTAATGCTCATGAATTTACATTATGTTAAGCATCTGCTGCTGTTCAGCACAATTTTGATAAACTTACAGCATGCTCATAAATTTAAAGCTGGAGTACAAGAGGTTTCAAATTCATACGAGTTTAATGTTCTGAAAAATGGGATGGAAGATGACATGCTCCACTGAGAGAATCTGAAGTCAGCTGCATTTTGCCTAAATTTCAGGAACAGACAATTTCATTATAAAGTTCAGAGTGGCTTTTCCTGACTGTGGAAGCAATGTATTAAGTTATTTCCCACACACTTCTAAAAAGAAAAAGAAAAATCAGAAATATGCCCTGCTCATTTATGCAGAATATCTTGTATGGGTATGGTAAAGTATGAGTCTTTTTGCATAGTGAATAGTTAAATGATTTGACATTCCTTATCATTTTTTAATTTGAGATCTTTTAAATTTCACTGGTTTTCTATGATTAAGTAGTTCAGACTTTTCACTGTAGGACCTCCAACTGTAAAAAGAAGTATCATATGCAAGAAAGTAGATCAACATTTATAAAATGGCAGGTGTGACATCACAATCAAAGCCTCTTTTGACATGCATCTGATGTCAACACAAGTACAAAATGGCCAGGGCTTGCAGAATTTTACCCCTCTTCTCTCCCTCACTCCTGCTGATTTTGTTGATATTGTGATCATTTAATAAAATATTAACCCTTTTTTTTTTAAAAAAAAAAAGGATCTCAATTTAAAATGTGTGCATAAGCTAAGTACTTAACACAATAACACAAAGAGACATTTGCAGTGCATATCATCTGGTATACAGCCTCTTTATCAGATATATACTAAGTATCAGTGGTGGATTTCAAAAAAAATTACTACCGGTTCTGTGGGTGTGGCTTGATGGGTGCGGCATGGCTTGGTTGGCATGTCAGGGGAAGGATACTGTAAAATTTCCACTCCAACCCCACTCCAGGGGAAGGATACTTTAAAATCTCCATTCCCTCCCCAATCCAGGGGAAGGTTACTGCAAAAACCCCATTTCCTCCCGGTCAGCTGGGACTCG
Organism: Pituophis catenifer annectens; assembly: GCF_029215685.1. Lineage (NCBI taxonomy): Eukaryota > Metazoa > Chordata > Lepidosauria > Squamata > Colubridae > Pituophis > Pituophis catenifer. Next base: position 103,893,011 of record NW_027256882.1, read on the forward strand.
GGAGTCAGAGAATAGATGATGGGGCCAGTTAGAATTTTTACTAGCGGTTCTCCGAACTACTCAAAATTTACTCTACCGGTTCTCCAGAACTGGTCAGAACCTGCTGAAGCCCACCTCAGTATGAACAGATGCCATCATACGTCTTGGACTTGGTTGTGACTAGAGATACAAGAGAAATTAATTCTGTTTACATATTAATGCTGATTCACCTAATTTGCACTTGCCAAGCAATATCTACACAGGCATTTAATTATCCTTTGCTATTTGCTCTTTGGTCAAATTTGGCAATGTGATTTAGAGTTTAAACATGGATATAAAATTACACTAGGAAATAGTATGCAGAAATTGTATGCATTGGCAAAACAATGCTCACTGGCTTATAACTTCAAAAATGATTATGGAAATATATATATAGAAGAGTATAAAGAAATGCATACACTAGGAGAAATGCATGCAAAATGCATATGAATTCTCATACATATATCTTTTTAAAAGAATGTTTCAAAGAAAAATATGGAAAGATGAGAAACTGAACTTGACTGAGTCATCTGCTTATCTGTTTAACTGCCCTGGTAGTAAGAAGAGGGTCAGGCCACTAGTGCTGGATTTGTTGTGATTGTTTTCACTTGGTTACAAAGTGATGCCATACTTCCATCCTTTTACTGTGGTGGAACAAAAATAAAATAAGTATGTCCAGCCAGTCAGACTCAATTGTCACTCAAGTCAGCACTGATGTTGAGCCATCTGCTTTTGCAACATCTGCTAAGCCCAACTGGTCAGTCCGGTACAGGGATTTAGTCTAGAGATTCCTCAAATCTCGCAGATCTGCCTCCTTTCTTCCTCAACATATTGTACAAGTGTGCTGTGGTCCACTAGCAGCCTGCAGAGCTGACAGTGGAGTCGGACAGTGAGGAGGCTGGGAAGGAACATGGGCCAGTCCTGGAGTCTGGGGAAGACCTGGACAAGGGCTCTGCATCAGAGGCATAGATGGGGCCAGGGCCATCTGGGAGTGATGCTCAGACTCCGGAGCCTCCAGAGTCGGACAGAGCTGCCAGAAGGCAAGAGCAGCTAAAGCAAAAGGGACAACTCAGGAGTAAGGCCAGGAGATGATTGGCCCCTCCCATAAGGCTTAAAAGAGAAACAAAGGCACTCCGGCCTTTTGCAGGAAAGCAATGTTGCTAACTCTTTTTCCAGTCGGCGTGTCTGGCTTGTTTCTGAACTTCATGGGGCTTTGCCAAGTAAGGCCTTTGCCAGGGTGTCAAAGAAGATAAAGGTTGGTGATTATCCCTGAAGTACTTCTTCCGAAGGACTTGTTTTGCAACTAATTGGGATTCAGCTGGGAATTAATGTAATTCTCAGCTGTTACAATAAAATAGGTTTATTTGGGACTAATTGTGTCTTGTATTGACTCAGTAAGCCTAGGTCACAACAAAGTGAGACTTTACCATCTCAGCAGGCAGATAGAGATTTTCTCCCACACCAAACATCTAATTCTGCAGATGGCATTGTGTATCAGATATTAACAGAAAGAGAGGCAGACAATATGTAAATATGGTATGAGCAGATAGGAAACTAAGAATCAAGTGAAGACTTTAGCTATCACCTATTCTATCATGCAGTGAAAAGACAAACATTTATCTTTTCAGAAACCTGTGTTAGTAAATAAAACAGATTTTATATTTGCAGAATGTGTATTTTTGGCTGCTGCTCCACAGTAATTCCAGTATCCATCCTGTGAGCTAATTATAAAACCTGTTTTCAGTCTAAATAAGACTTTGTACCAAATACTGTAAGATATGAAGAAGAAAAAATAACATTAAAATGCTTTGATGTTATGTTTCTGAAATCATTTTAAAACTCCATGCTGACTTATGCAATTCAAGATGTCCATTAAAACCAGGGTCCTCAACCCCCAGGCACTACCAGGCCTCAGCCTTATCAAAACCAGACCGTAGGTGGGAAGTAAGCATGTGCACACCTGTGAAGCAACAAGCAGCAGCCATCTTGTGCTTGCACGAAGCTTGCCCTATGCGAGTGGAAGCCACTTGCACTCATGAGTAAAGCTCCCTTTACCTGCCTACCACTCACAAGCAACTATCCCATCTCCCCCCACCCCCCACCGGGACTCCAAACCAGAAAGGGTGGGGACCACTGAATAGAGATATTGAGAACCTTTAGCCTGCAGAAGCAAAACCTACAAGGGGGTTTGATGGCTTGTCTTCACATTTCTGGAGGGCTGTTATGTAGAACATAGGCAAGATTCATTGAGTTGTACCAGAAGATAGGACAAGAAGCAATGGGTTTAAATTACAAGGATGTAAATTTTGGTTGAACATCAGGAACAATGGTAATGGGAAGAGCTACTCAACAGTGAAACAGACTGCTTCAGGAGATAGTTGACTTTCATTCACTGGAAGTGTTTTTGCAAAGACTGGATGGCTATTTGTTCTAGATTCTGTAGTTGTGGATTTCGATACTAGATGATATCAATGGTCCCTTCAAGCCATATATAAGGAACCTCAACATTTTAGCTGCCTCTCCACTCAGTTAAATAACTGCCATATTGAAGGAAACTTGTGGGCCAACAAATATAGCAAGTAAAAATAGTTACAGTATAGTACTGTGATCTGACAAAGAAATGACACTTAAATTAAAGGCAACACTTTTCATGCTGTTGAAAATATTCATCTTTAATGTCATTTGATATGGCCAGGGATTGTAACTCAAACTCAGCATTAGAGGAGAGTCCAAGTATTACAGTAAAGCTGATGTTACAATGACATCTCTCAATAGGATAGCCTCCCCACAATGAAGCCATGCAGAGCCCTCCCAATTCCTTTACAGCTGAGTATGCAGGCAGATAATCCTGGGTATTTTAGCAAGCAGGCTGGAGGTTGACAGCTCCTAATGTAATTCCCAATCATGACATTCTAACTTATCAGTTTCAGAATTCAGTAAAAAAAATGTGCTGAATTACCAAACTACAAATAGGTAGAGATCGCAGTGAAACTTAAAGATGTATGTTTGTAAATGCCATTTAAAGGCATGCAGTATTCACATCCCACTAAAGTAGGTTATCCTTATGTAAGTCTTTTAAAATGGGTAATCATATAGAATATTTCCAAATGAAAATGAATTATTTTATGTAGAATTTTGAATTGGTTTATACTTTTGTGTCTATATGGGGGGGTGTTACATTTAATTTCTTCCATGGTTTTATTATACAAATTCATCCAAAATAATATGATAATGTATGTGTGGTGTCTGTGCAGATTTTTGAAATTGCCAAAGCATTTGGGGAAGTTCCTACAACCATTGGAAATGTTGCATTAGGATTGCATTTCCTTTTTGCTCCATACAACCCTGCTAATAGAGAGAGAATTCCTTTGAATAATTAGCATGAAACGCCTCCCCATACAGTCATCTAATTCAATTACCAGTTGTTGGATAACAGTAAAGTAGTTATTCAAAATGCCAAAGGTCCCACATGAAGGATAATTCAGTAATGATTTAGTAGTAATGTTTTGATCACAACATCCTTCCTCCCCTGTCTAAATCAGATTGGAAAGGTTTTATAATTGATACACCTGAGAACTAACTATGACTATGTTTAGTGAGGCAAGGTGCTGATCAGCACTGAGTAAATAAGCAGAGGAGAAACTAAGAGGAATTTGCTAGGAGTTCAACAGGAGGAAAAGAAGAGAGTGGCCACAATAGTTCTGAAAAATTGTGTACTGAGCTGTACACAATAAAGCATAAAAAGATCATATTCTGAATAGCTGCTGATTATAGGGAGTGAGTCTTATGGAAGTGATCAGAGACATTCAGCAGGACAGGAAGAGTTTCTCATAATTTTTAAGGCTTCATACTTGGAAAATTTGAGAATAGACTGAGAGAAAGGGGGATAAAAGACTTTTTTTTTTTTATTGGTGATGTCCTAAGAAGCAAAAGGGAAGCTGAATAACCAGAACTCTCCAATTAGGACTTGAAAAGTTTGTGAAATGTATGTTTCCTATCTGAAAGCAACCTGATATATATTTGCCACAAATGGAAAATTACAAAAGTCCTTGAGGAGGAAAAACAAAAAGAATGAAAGGATTGGAAAAGCAAATGGCTATCTTTCACCTGATGAGAAAAAACAAAGATTTTATCAGTTCAAGAAACCAGCAACCATCAGAAATAAGAGAAGTGGAAGATTTTCTGCATGACTGGAAACTGGAAATGGTTTTCAGCCCCTTGCAGATGAAATAGATTTTGAATGTTTAGATACTGCTGAACAAGAGATAGAACACTAGATTCCTAAAGGGTGGAGATGATGCAACTATTCCCCATAAGAAAAGCAAAGAAAAAAGCTCTCAGTCAAGAAAGTAACTGATTATTACAAGGGCTGAAACAAATATACACGCCGACCAGACCTATCAGTATGTGAGTTATGGTGATTGCTAGAACAATGATCAGGAAAGTGACAAATTAACTTCCACTGACAATAATTCCTTCTTGCTAATACATGTGGAGACAAATAATACTTCAAAGAACAATTATAATAATACTGTAATGGAACTTGAAAATCTTAAGAAGAAACTTAAGAACTTCAGTCTGGTAGTTTTCCCCTTCCCTAGGACATGGAAGAAGACTGGGAAGACAAACACTGAAAATCAGTGACTCACAAATAAATGGGTAAATGTCTGGGACAATTCATTTTTATCAATCCTGGTAACATGCCTGGAAAACTCCACAGCCAACCTGGCCACAGTGTCAAATAACCTAGGTAAGGAAGCTCCCAGGCAGCAGAGAGGTTGGTATAATAGCAGAAATTACATCTGATTCCTGGTACCCTACCTAATCAACAGAGTCTCATTTCTGATTTTCTTAGATGACAATTCCCTTGGGTCATGGCTGGTGCCACACTTGAAATCTGGGAGTGGACATTTTTAACTCCTGAACTACCTCAGATTCCAGAGAAGCAGGTTGAAATCCCAGGCCATAAGTCTGTGGAACTCCACTGGCAATCAGCCAGAGAGTCAAGAACCCCAGGTATAAATACTATTACACTGTACTGAGGAAGATAAGCAAGCAGCAATCCCAATTGATCACTACAGCCCAGATTCACAAAGAGGGTCTCATATCTGGTTATATCTGGAGCAGAACCCTGAAAGACAACTAGATGCCTAAGTTACAATAGCTACTGTATATCTCTAACCCAGACTCGTGGCTTGGACCATGCTTGATACATGGTCCAAGTCACATCTTGGAAAGGACAACAATGTCTTCCCTTCCCAACCAAATTTCAGTGCTGAATTCAAGAAAAATACCTTCCACTTTCAAGAAGTACTTCTTTGCTGTTATAGAAATAAAAACTTGATGTTGTAGTTTGGCAGTTAAATCTATTGAGTAGTGGCTATGCTGTAAGGCTAGAATATAAATTTATTAACATCTGGGCAATTAATCTTTGCAAGATGCTTTAAAATTATTCTGAATTCAAGAATATTTTTCACAGATTTCTGAATCCAAGAATGTAATAGAGACTAAGAAAAAGAATATGTACAGTTAAACAAAAATCTTGTAAATGTCATGTCAAGCACAGGAGACAGCTCAACAAACAAAACACCAAACTGGCAGGAGGTGGGGGGGGGAGTGAAAAGAGGCATGCCACATATTGAGAAGGTGCTGAATTCTTTCCTCTCTCCATTCCATTATAATGCTTTCGTGGAAGGAAACTGTCATGAGCATTATGTAGACAGGTTGTTGTCATGTTGTGATGATATTTAAATAATTGTGACTGTAACCCTTCATCCTGCTACTGAGAAGAAGCCTGCTGAATTCAGAGAGACTTACTCCTGGCTCAGTTTGTTAAATCTGCCAGGATTGCCATGTCCTGAAATTGATACTCATATACCTTTGAATGTTGAGATTAAAAAGAAAATCCCACCAGTTTTGGCTTTTCCACTCTTGGCATTCTGTTTGGGGGAGGGACCTCAGTAGGTAAATTATTTTTGTATTGTGATGGAATTTACCTGTGACTTCTGCAAATACAGAATCCTTAGCACCTACTGATTGATATTTGAACACGGTCAAAAGGTTGGTGTGGCTCAATTACAAAAAAAAAAAAAAAAGCATCCCAAACATAGGAAAAGCCTGAAAAATACATGAATACAAGAAAATGTAGGTTCTGTAGGAACATATTTGTTTAGCTTATTTCACATGAATCTTTTGGGGAAGAGGAAAATGTAACACATAGGAAGTTTCCACTCCAAGTTAGATCATTGGCCAGAATGTTCAAGTTGAGATTTTTCCCCATTTTTCCCTTTTAGGTTACTCTCATATTCTGGACACCAAATAATCAGGCATTTTGCTAAATGGAATTTTGTAGAAAAGACTGTTGATGAAAAACATGAAAAACACATTTTGTGAATCCTGATTATTTGAGACAAGATCAGGAAGTTCTGTGTACTTGTAAAAATGTCGCATTAAAGGCTTTAGTTTTTAAAATTGAATTACAGAGAGAACTGAGGAAAAGGGCTGTAAAAATAATGAAACTAAGCTTAATCCTGGCTTTAGCTATCAATAATAGCAAAGGATAGGGCAGATGAATATGAAACATGCAACAGGCTTTGTAAATAAGCAGCAAACCTCAAGTTCATCAGCCATTCAATAATTACCATATTTTTCAGAGTATAAGACGCACCTTTTCACCCCCAAAAAGGGGATGAAAATCTGGGTGCGTCTTATACTCCGAATGTAGCCCCGCCCACCCGCCGGCCCCCACCCTTTGGACATTTTCAGGCAGTTCCAGGCAGTGGGGATCTGGGTCGGGGCACAGCCTGTGGAACAACCCTCTTTGGAATGGTCTGGGGGGGGGGGAATCTTCCTGGCAGCTTTGGGGAACAAAGCGGGCCCCACGGTTTGCAGCTGGTCACCCCTCTGGCTGCCCAGCGGGCAGCTTAAGGCAGACAATGGTCTCAATGACTTCACTTCCCAGCAATGTGAGAGGCTGCTGCCTAAGCTCTCTCCATGCGCAGGAGCCGAGCAAGCCGAATGGGAGCTCCTAAAGTGAAATGTCCTCCTTTCCAGTCACTGTTGCCTGGATTCCTCTATGCAATTCTCAGATTCTCAGGCATCAGGATTCCAAAGGAAAGCGTTTTCAGGTGGCAGACCTGCGATCCCCTTCCCGATTCCAAACATGGGGTGTGCAGAGGCAAAAAAAATGGCATTTCAGGCGGCGGAAAGAGAAAGTGACTCTGCTGAGAAGGAGGGCACGCGGCTCTGCAATGTGCAATGGGAAGAAAAGCATTTTCAAGCGGCAGCGCTACAATCCCCTCCCCGAATCCAAAACGGTTCCCAGTTCCCTGCTGCACATTGCAGGAGAACTGGCCGCCTGCCGCCTGAAACACGGCTCTGGGAATTGCATTGGAGAATCAGGGCAGTGGTGGCTGGAAAGGAGGGACGTTTCACTTTAGGAGCTCCCGTTCATCTCGCTCGGCTCCTGGGCAAGGAGAGGGCTTAGGCGGCAGCTCACATTGCTGGGGAGTGAAGTCATTGTCTGCACTGAGCTGCCCACTGGGCGGCCAGAGGGGTGACCAGCTGCAAATCGTGGTGCCTACCTAGTTCCCTGAAGCTGCTGGGCAGATTTCCCCCCCAGACCATCCCAAAGAGGTTTGTTCCTCAGACTGTCCTCTGTCCCTCCCCCCAGAGCATGCGAGGGGTCTCTTTGGGGGAAAGTGAGTAGTCCCTACAGATCACAGGAGCACCTGATAAGTTTTCTGGAAAAGAACTTATCAGTAATCGACACCCTCTTTCCCAGCCAAGTCTCTGAGACACCTCTCACTTGCAGGAGGAGGAGGAGGGCGACGTAAAGCAGCACCACCTTAAATGCTGGTAGGCAGAGGTAGAATTCTTGTTTTCCTCCCCCAAGGGGAGTATCCTCTTATACTCCGGTGTGTCTTATACTCCAAAAAATACGGTAGATGTTTCTCACTTTTCTAATGGCATTGACTATACCTGCCCTTGATATTATCACACATTTGGGCCATGATTTGGTTTTATGAGAAATGCATAAACGGTGCTCAGAAAAGATATTTTAATATTTTGCACAGATAAATAACTGCTCCTAGATTCTTCCTATTTTAATATGCTTTCAAATGTCCATCAGGCATCAGAAAATAAAAAAGCCCATAGGTGGGTCTCCCTTGTCAACCTTAATGTCCACCTACATTCTTATTGATATAGAAGATGTTTCAGATGATGGGCTTCAGCTGAGCATCTCATTTAGTTGGTTCCACAGACTGCTGAAAACTATCATCCCATAGAAGCCACGGCTGAAAATAAAGCTTCCTTTGAAAGTTTAACTCTTCTACAAATGGATTAAGATTAGCAGGTTAGAGTGGTTTTTTTATTACTTCTCCCACAAATGAGATTAATGTTAAAACACAAAGAAAAATGATTTTAGCCTTGACTGTACCAACTATATGATTACACTATAGCAAAATTTCAACAAGTACATTTTTATTGTTACCACTAATCAATATTCTTGTGGAATAAACTCTATAATAAGAACAATCAAGTGGAGAGCAGTACGTGCAAGTAAGTAAAATTTAAAACATCAGCAGAATTTCTAAATCATCTCAAGCATAATAAGGAGAGAAAAATACTTTATTTTGGACAATGACCAGCCTGTAGAAAGAGAAAATATAGTCGTCTTGTTCTTTGCGTTATTCCTGCCATAACGCAGGGTCTGCAGTTTAGCTTCTTGCTGGCCTCTTTGTCCAGTCTGCACCATCTCGCATGTCTACATCTCAAACATTGTGTCAGGTTTGGTGCACAATGATGTGACATTGAAATCTCAACCGACTTGTCACAAATTCTGATGCCTCCTTTCTCATCTGGGCTTGGGATCAGCAATGGCAGAGTTGGGACCACTGGTAGCAGGGTTCATCTAGTAAAATATAATAAAGCATTTTTACAAATATGAACAAAGTGAACAAAACATGCAATTCCAAATATTAAATACTGAAAATTTATAAAATAAATCTAAATAACAAAAAATAATCAGTTAACTTGGTATATTAAAGTTAACATTCATACTTAGGTGCTATAAAATATGCTGTGTGCGTTATAATACCTAATAAAACAGTATCTAACAGATACGAAATTCTGTACAGATTCTATACTCTGAAAGATAAATAAATGTTTCCTTTTCATATCTGCAGGCAACATAACAATATTTAGAGAGATTTGGAGAGACCATATTGCTTCTACTAGACAGTAGATAACAAAGGTAAAATAAATTTGAATGCATGTTATTTGAGACACATCATGGTACTTGGAAGATATTTCTCAGAAATTTAGACTGAAGGAGATATATTTATAGGATCCTGTTGCTACAACATATTGAAGTTGCCCTTGGATTTTAGAAATAAATAGTTAATTTATTATATACACTGAGAACTTATGCACCAGAGACAAATTCCTTGTGTGTTCCAATCACACTTGGCCAATAATGAATTCTATTCTGTTCTGTTAGAAATCAATAGCTTAATTTATTGTGCGGTATATGTTGCTCCCCAGGATCTAGCAGATATTTGAATATGCAAAGTTTATCTTGATGTATACTGTAGAACATACTCCAGATGTGCATTCCAGCTTCCTATAGCATGGAAGACACTTCACAAGTGTTTGAATAATCGCATCTCATGTCCATTGAACTTTTATCTATGAACTTAAAGCACTTAGCAAAAACTGCAATTTTGGTTTTATAATAATTAATCCATGTGCATTATTCTATAAGGGAACATAACTTCTCAGGCCAATCTGGGTCAGTGCCATTACAATTACATGGTGCATAGAAAGAAGGATTAAAACGTATTTGAATGCCATTTTAGGAGGGGTGATATGCCAAATTATTCAAAGCTGAAATCAGACATATAAATGTTTAACAATTTAGGAGCCAGGATATAGCTCTGTGAAGCTCCTCTAGTGATCAGGCTTTACTTAATATAATGGGCCTGCATAGATTATCAAACTTTTATCTTATATTTATCTTTAGAGTTATAATGGTTTTTTTTTTTTCTTCAATAATAGAAGCTAACATCTACTAATGGAGGATGCTTTCATTTGTGGCTATTACAAATTAAGTTAAAGGATGTTTAACATCTACAAAGGCAGTATATACTGTAACACTGAATTAGGATTAACTATTTTTCAATCAAGTATCAAGACTTGGTTTATATGGGAGAAACCTTCCCCCACACCAGCATGCTCATCTGCCAATATGTGTTCTACCTCAACCTAGTTTCTCTCTTACTTGGATAGCATACATCTTGCTAGTAACATTGAGCAAGGTAATAGATCAATAATTAGAAGGAACATTCTTTTTACCTTTTTTATAAACTGAAACTATTATTGCAAAACCACATTCCCAAGAGAATCTTGCAGTGCTATCTTAATATGTAAAAAAGGAAAGGTAATACAGGACTCCACCAATCTAATTTCCTATGTATAATTTCTGTAGAAATAAAATCATTTGTCTGGTGCTTGTGTTTATCCTGAGATGCACTTCTTGCCCTTGGAAGAGCCATTGTACTCTACAGATATCATATGCTGAAATATTGAATAATTAAATAACGAGGTTGGCTTCCAGCTACTGGGGTACAAGAAGCCATGTTTTACACACAGCTATTATACATGGGTATATATTGATATGTGTAGTGTTATGTAAATAGGTTTGTTTGGCGGGAAGTTTGAATTAACTGACCCTCAGCTGATTGGCTGACCACCACAGCTGCAAGGTATATAAAGGGAGCTGGCTCCCCTGGTCAGTTGCTGGAGTCTCACCATATAATAAAGAGCTGTTGTCACCAACTACTCTGGCTTGCTGCGTCCTCATTCACCCCACTTAACATTGGCGACGAAGGTGGGATCTTGAGGCCAGAAGCAGAGGAGAGCTGAAGCCACACTCGAGAGAAAGAGCTGAAGCCACGTTCAGAGAAGGGACCAGAGACCGCAACCGAATCCAGCCAGGCGAGCGAGCGGAGCACAGGAGAATCCCCGAAACGATGTCTGCCTACACCCCGCCAGCGCCTTTCGACCCCAAGGAAGAGAAGTGGGGATCCTACATGTCTCGGTTCGAGTGCTTCATGGTGGCAAACAACATGCAAGGGCTACCGGACGTTCGGAAGAAAGCCCTGTTCCTGAGCCACTGTGGGCCAAGGGTCTTCGACACAGCCGAAGCATTGTCAGAGCCGAATTCGGTCCACAACATCTCCTGGTCGACGCTACAGACCCTGCTGAAAGACCACTATGCACCAACGCCATCGAAGTACGTCCAACGCTATGAATTCCGGCAACGGCTACAGCAGGAGGGCGAATCGATCAGCGAGTACGTCGCTGCCCTGCGTAAGGCCGCAACCCAATGTGAGTACCGAGACCTCGATGAGATGCTCCTAGAGCAACTAATTTGCGGAGTGAGAGATGGCCGGCTCCAGAGAAGGCTGCTTGCGAGGTCAAACCTGACCCTACTCATCGCGCTAGACGAAGCCAGAGCACAAGAGTCGTCAGTAAAGGCCGCCGAGAGATTAAAGAGCTCCCACCTAACCAAGGCAACGCAGAAAACGGCGCCAGTGCATCGGGAGGCCGTGAGCACCGCGAGCGAGGGGGAGTCTGAGGAGGAGGTCTACCGCACCGAGCAGTCCCGCACAGCCCGGAGGGAGCCCAGAGACGGATGCGCCAGCTGCGGAGGGTCCCACTCACGACAAAACTGTAAGTTCAGGGACGCCGTTTGCCGTGCCTGCGAAAAGAGGGGCCACATCGCGAGGGTCTGCAGATCGAAGGCACACCAGAGCTACAGACCACGTGGCCAATCTGCCCAATCCGAGACGGCGCCACACCGAAGGCCCAACAGGGATGGCGGAAACCGGAAGGGCGCGAAATTCGAAGACGTTGGGGCCTACACCATACGCATCGCACAGACCTGCACCTCGCCCGGAGAAAAGACCTACACCACGGTCGAGATCGAGGGACGGGAGTGCCAGATGGAGATAGACACGGGATCACCAATATCCATCATGTCTTGGGAGAACCTGAAGAAAGTCATCTCCAGCGTACACAAGCGACAGCTCCAGCTGCAGCAACGCAGACTGAAGGACTACCAAGGGAACCGCATACCCGTCGAAGGCAGAGGCGAGTTCCAAGTCCAGTACGGGGAGTTTACCGAGAAACTGCCCCTCACCATCGTCAGCGACAACCTCCCCAGCCTCCTGGGCATGGACTGGTTCAGGGCCCTAGGCATGGGATTCACCGGAGTAAGGAACGTTCGAAGCACCCTGAAGGAAGACCTGATGCAGGAATTCCAGGACGTGTTCGACGAAAGGCTTGGCAAGTATGTGGGGACCCCGATTTCGTTTAATCTAGACCCCAATATTGCACCCATCCGTTTAAAGCCGAGGCGGGTACCATTTGCCCTGAAGCCCAAAATAGACATTGAACTGGACAAATTAATCAAACAAGGGGTGCTCGTTCCAGTCGACCACGCCAAATGGGAGACCCCAATTGTTACACCGGTCAAGCCGGACGGGTCAGTGCGCATATGCGCCGATTATAAATGCACAATTAATAAGGCCCTGCAGCAGAGCGCCTATCCAGTGCCCGTCGTTCACCACCTATTGCATTCCCTGGGCCCCGGCAAGATTTTCGCGAAACTCGATCTTGCGCAGGCGTACCAGCAGCTGCCAGTAGATGGCGCTACCGCGGAAGCACAGACTATCGTAACCCACAGAGGGGCCTTCAAGTGCACCCGCCTGCAATTCGGAGTAAGCGTGGCCCCCGGACTGTTCCAAAGTACCATGGAGCGGCTACTACAGGGGATCCCCGGGGTGGTGCCCTATTTCGATGACGTGCTCATTACCGCCGACAATGAGCACCAACTAAGAGAAAGGCTGAGGGAGGTGTTAAGGAAATTCAGGGACGCAGGACTCAGAGTAAAACGCAATAAATGCATGATTGCAGTCCCCTCAGTCGAATTCCTTGGGTACAGGGTTGATGGCACCGGCATCCACCCCACAGAAAGCAAGATCAGGGCAATCCAAGAAGCACCCACCCCCAAAGACAAGGCAGAGCTACAAGCCTTCCTGGGACTATTAAACTTTTACGCCATCTTCCTAAAAGACAAGGCAACAGTGGCAGAACCCCTACATAAACTGTTAACCAAAAAAGCCACCTGGAATTGGGGGAAGGCTGAAGACAGGGCATTCGCCGGCATTAAAAAACTGCTGTCAGCCGAGAGTTTTTTAATTCAGTACAACGCAACGCTTCCCCTTGTTCTAGCATGTGACGCGTCCCCGTTCGGGGTGGGAGCCGTCCTGAGCCACAGACTCCCGAATGGCCTAGAGGCGCCCATCGCATACTACTCCCGAACCCTATCAAGTGCCGAGCGAAATTACAGCCAGCTCGACAAAGAGGCCCTAGCCGCCGTTTCGGGAGTAAAGAAATTCCACGAGTACTTGTTCGGGAGAGACTTTGAATTGATCACAGATCATCGACCGCTCCTGGGTCTCCTCGCGGGAGATCGACCAACCCCGGCAGCACTTTCGCCCAGGATGACACGCTGGGCCATTTTCCTCGCAGCATACTCTTATCGCCTGGTACACCGACCAGGGGCGGACATGGGCAACGCGGACGCACTCAGCCGATGCCCACTACCCGACAGTTTAGAAGACCCCACACCCGGCATCCCCATCCTGCTGATAGACGTTTTGGACTCTGGGCCCATCACATCAGCCGAGGTTGCGAGAGCCTCAACCAAAGACCACGTGATCCGGACAGTCGCAAGTTGGGTTATGAGGGGGTGGCCGGAAAGGATTGGGAGCGGGGAATTTAAACCATTCGCGGGAAAACGGGACGAGTTGACAATGCAAGGGGGTTGTTTACTATGGGGCGATCGGGTTGTTATTCCTTCACGCTTAAAGGAAAAGGTTCTAACGTTGTTGCATGAGGGGCACCCCGGGATTGTAAGAATGAAGGGGCTAGCCAGGAGCTACGTCTGGTGGCCCAGCATGGATGCAGACATTACCGAGTGGGTGGGGAAATGCCAGCCCTGCCAAGAGTCCAGATCAGACCCGCCAACGGCACCCGTGAGAGAGTGGGAAAGACCCCAGGGACCCTGGTCCAGAATACATATTGATTTTGCAGGCCCCTTCCATGGACAGACCTTCATGGTCATCGTAGACGCGTTCTCCAAATGGTTGGAGATCAAGCTAATGAAGGCCACTACCACCGACGCAACCATTAGAGAGCTAAGACAATTATTCGCCACACATGGGTTACCGGACATCCTAGTGTCAGATAACGGGCCACAGTTCACCGCAACACAGTTCGAGGGCTACTTAGCGGGACTTGGGATCAGACACGTCCTTTCTGCCCCGTTTCATCCGGCTAATAACGGACAGGCTGAGAGATTTGTTAGATCAGCAAAGGAGGCCCTTTCACGCTTAAGCCCCGGGGACTGGCAGGAAAGGGTAGACAAGTTCCTACTAGCCCAGCACTCCACACCCTGCACAGCCACAGGCCGAAGTCCGGCCGAACTATTAATGGGGCGGAAATTCCGGGGAATACTAGATAGACTCAACCCCAACTACTCCCCAGAGGTATTCAAGGGGGGGGAGAGGAAACTTAGAGAGTTCACCATAGGAACACCGGTACACGCCAGAAACTATGGACAGGGCCCACTCTGGGAGGCAGGAACAATCACAGAAATCACAGGCCCCAAGTCATACCGGGTAGACATGGGGGACGGGAGAGTTTGGCGCAGACACATTGACCAATTAAGAAAACGGGTAACCACAAACACAGACGAGACATTAGACGACCCCATCTCCGACCACGACTACCAACCAGAGGCACAAACCACTAGCCCGAATAGAGCGGAGGACTTAGCTGAGGATTCTGGTATCCAGCGCCGCCCCATCGAGGTAGTCCCAGCAGCCGAAGAAGTCGCCGCCCACGAGGAGGTTCCGGAGGCCTCATTGGCGGAGCAGGGAGAAACAGAAAGTCCCTCCGACCTGCTCGACGCCGCCCCTCCGACTGAACTGCGCAGGTCAACTAGGGCTCGTACACGCCCTAGTCACCTGAGAGACTTTGTATGCAAATAACACCCCAAGTGACTTCTGGGAGGGGAGGAGTGTTATGTAAATAGGTTTGTTTGGCGGGAAGTTTGAATTAACTGACCCTCAGCTGATTGGCTGACCACCACAGCTGCAAGGTATATAAAGGGAGCTGGCTCCCCTGGTCAGTTGCTGGAGTCTCACCATATAATAAAGAGCTGTTGTCACCAACTACTCTGGCTTGCTGCGTCCTCATTCACCCCACTTAACATGTAGCATTATCTGATTCCTCACTAAAATGTGGATTGGATCCAGAACTTTATTCATTCCTGGAAATGACCCTGAGTATAATGGCTCAAAGAATACCTCCATTTGGTTGTCTTCACTATCACATCCCTAAGTTTTGCCTAAACCTCCCCAAAGGACTTTTGGGTTCAAATATTACTACAGAGAATACAGGGAAGGTTGCCTGTTTTTACATTTAGCTGTAAAAACATTCGAATTATGAGAAAGGCTGTCTTTCTCATTATTGTCTCATAAAGACAAAGCTCTAGGTAGGAAAGGAGAAAAAAGTTGCAATTCTGTCTCTGTTTTGGACACCAAGTGGCAAACCTCAAAGATATACCCTAAAGATACAAAATGAGTTAATGTGTAACTTCCTGGAGGGGCTCAATTATGAAATAATCTGGAGTCTCCAGGAGCTGTTAACAAGGTAAGCCAGCTGTGAGCTATCTATTAATAAGATCTACCAATGAGGATTTTTATTTTTCTGAAATGAAATAAATTGTTAATAATGGGTTTCTGTTCTACAGGAAAGAAAAAAAAAAGCTTGAGAGTATTTAACAAAGCAGCTCCACAATGGAAACAAATGAGAGTTCATGCAGATGGTGCTCCATTGTTTCCTTTATTTTAGCCATCACAAGTGTGCTAGAAAAATGTTCATGTGTTTAAACATGCTCCTACTAAATAAGGCCTGGAAACCAGAATCTTTAGCAGATAAGATTTATGGGCTCCAACAGATTAAGAGGATTGCAAGTGCCTCTGGTAATGGTAGTGGCAAAGGGTCAAGGCAAATGATATAGCAAGGACAGTTTGCTAAACCCTGTACAAGCTCTTCAAATAGGATATTAGGAAGATTCATGTGAGGAAAGAGAAAGTTTAAAAAAATCAAAGGAATCCATCTGACTGAATAATGGAAAGAGACATTATTTTAATTTTAGAAATTAGGATAATGCTTTTGATGAAATTGAAGTTGGTTGATAAAATTGATACTAGGGCTATGCACACTTTGCAAATGATTTAGAAGTCATTTTAGGGGGAAAATGTTTTTATTCTCATGTGAACTTGTTCTGAAAACCATGAATGTGTTAAAAATGTGAATATGATAAATGAATCTTATTGCTTCTTTTTTGACAAAGTGACTAGATTAGGAGACCAAGTATAATCAGAATTCCTGAGGTTTTCAGTAAAATTCACCATAGCTTCTTTCTTTATACAATAGAAAGATATGGGATGAATGGACCCACTACCAGATTGAGAGTTGGCTGAATAACCATATCCAACATGTGGCCCTTAATAAATTTGTCCCTCCAGGGAAAGAAGTTTGCAAGGGGGGTACCTCAAAGTTTTGGGGGGATTCAGCAGTCTTCTGCATATTTATACATGAATTAAATAAGGGGACAGAAGGGATGCTGAGCAAATTTGCATATGACACAAATCCTGAAGGGTTGTTACTAATAGCATAGAAGATTGAGTCAGAATTCAAAAGGCTCTTATCCGTTTGAACACTGGGCTTTTCCCAACAAAATGCAGTTTAACCTCAAGAAATGTTGGGTTATATATTTATATACGAATAATCAGAAATATATATACAAGGTAGATTATGTCTGGCTCAGCAATAGTATATCTGAGAAGGATATGGGTCTTCTGGTAGTCTACAGATTAAATATGAGCCATCAGTATGTTGTAGCTCCAAAAGAGACAATGCAATCTTGGGCAGATCAACATAGGTTATGCAATAGTGGTGAATATCTGTGGTTCAAGTGTAGAATGAGGGTGAAGTTCATTCTTCAAGCTTGTGGGTTGGTTTCCGAATGTATGTGTGTGTGTGTATATATATATATAATTTTTATAATATATATAGAAAAACATTTAATGTGGGATGTCAACCATCAAACATATATCTATATATCTATATCTATATCTATATCTATATCTATATCTATCTATTTTCTATCGAAGCAACCTGGTCTACCCAAATATGGGAAGGAGCATACTGCTTCCTTTTCGCCTTTCAGCCCCAATCCAGGAGCTCTCACGACAAACTATTTTGTGTTAAATTTATATTATTGACAAAGAAACAAAGGGAGACTGATATAGATCTATTTCAAGCTATTTAGCTCTCATCAGCTAGCCATAATCTTCTGGGATTCGAACTTGGGCTTGCTTGCATATTAGGCAGAGGTATTAACCTCTAAGCCACAGGTTCTCCTCGCTTTGTCAACTTGTACCAGGGAAGATTAAATGGGTTTTCTATCGAAGCAACCTGGTCGACCCAAATATGGGAAGGAGTACACTGCTTCCTTTTCGCTTTATATATATAAAGTGTTCAGTAAAGGAAAGATCTATCATTGCACTCAGTAAGGTTAAAATATTATAATGTTTATCTGGAATCCCTCCCTCAAGTAAAAAAAAAAATTGAAGGTGAAAAATGATAGAACTCCAAATTAGGTTTGTGATGGATGCTGAAGCACTATGGGGCCAGAATAGTTGACTTGTTCTGTTCCAAAAATATCTCTTGTAAGTATATTTGTCATAGAGTAATCTACTAATTCATGATGCTTCTCATGAATTAGGTACTGATATATCTAATGTTCTTGCTGAAATATTCATAGGGCTGACTGCTATTAATCTCCAAATGTCTTATTCTCTCAGTTTGTGACTTTCAGGTAAATCAGTGGTCTGTGATCTGTGACTGCCACAGTAAATGAATAAAAACTGTTGACATCCCTGGATCATAGGTTTGCATCATTTATTAAAAACAACCAAGCCAAATTCAACCAACCAGTTATAGTGTACTGATTGTCCTGACCCTGCATTCTTTGGCATGCAGCAAAAATGGGACACTGTATTAGATTTGTATGCAGGAGCAAAATGAGCCCCTGGTTGATTTCTCTCTGCTTTTAAAATATTGGTTGATATTCCATATTCTATCATCATTGCTAGTCAATTGAAAAGATTTTGAGCAGAACTGCTGGCCTCACCCAGCATCAGCAGAATCATCAGAAATGCCATAAAGGCAACAGAGATAACCAGAGTTAGAAGTGGCAGTGATATTAACATCTAATGTGGGGAAATCTTGGGTTACCACATTTGAGCTGCAAAAATTCAAATGATTACTAAGTGGCAATAAGAAGTTAGACTTTTGTTCACCACTTTGTTCCAAGATAGTAGTTGTCTGGCAGTCATAGAAAGTACCATGAAGTCTAAAAATTGCCTAAATTCACTGAAGATTTAGGTAAGAATGAGGCTGTGGTTTCTAGGCTAAAAACACAACTCTATGAGTTGGTGGTACAACATGATAGAAATATCATAATGTGTGTGCTTTCTTCTGTGTTGGTTGTTTCTTAGACACCAGGAGAAAACATTATTCTCTGTTATATTTACCATGGTGCCTTGGAATACCATGAAAATGTTTCTACTGATTTTGACTTCTTTTCTATTGGTGCTATTCTTATTGTTGTTTTTTGTTGGATTTTTAATTGCCTTCTTATAAGGCAGGTTGGATAAATATATTTCCACCTCTGTCTAAATAACACATAAGTATTTTTTTCAAATCTATAACTTTTGGGGACATCACTTTCAAATTATTCTTGTAGCAGGACTGGAGACAATTGAGATCCTAGATCATCTTTCCTGGACATTCCCAGTAATGGACACACTAGTTGACAGACAGACAGACAGACAGACAGACAGACAGACAGACAGACAGACAGACAGACAGACAGATGGACCGAACGAACGAATGAACAAACTGAGAATTGAATCCCAGTCATCTGGATAGTACCCAGTTGGGGAAGCTGTTCTAGACAAATTTAGTTTAAGGCAGCGGTGTGTGTGTGTGTGTTCTACCATGCCTAAGGTTCTATTACTTATTGCTATTTAGCTGAACAGTGAAGGGGCAATTTCCCTCTTTCATTATCCCCTATGCTAATAATCATATTTTTTTTACCAAGGCCACACAAACACTTTGTGGCTGAGGTTTGACTGCCCTCAAATCCCAAAGCTAATTTGACCACTTTGTCTAAAAGACCACATATTGATAATTCTCACAGCACTTCCAGGTTTATGTCATTTCTCATTACCAGCACTCTCACTGGATTGAGGTATAATCCACTGCATATTTAATCAGAAATGAGCCTTGCTGTATTCAGCACAGGATTCAGTGAGTACAGTGTTTACTCCTTAGTAAGTATGTTTAGGAAGATAGCCTAAATGGTAATATGGCTGTCATTAGTCATGTGACTTGCAACCAATTAATCAAATTGTTAAGCAATTAGATTTAAATGGCTTAAATTATAGTTGCAAATTGCAACCATCTCAATAAATTTTGAGGTACTGTATATTGAAGGGTATAGCAATTTACAGCCTGATAAATCAATGCATATTTTAAATGATGGTTAAAGTAGAAAGGGCGCCTTTTAATATTTTCTTTTTTTTTTATTCCTATCACAGTGACAAACTAGAGCTAAAATGGCATAAGTGTGCTGTTAATTCATGTTCACGCTGATGAAAATTGGAACTTACTGATTAGAAGTGGTGTCCTTTGATTAATCGCCTAAAGCTTTAGCTGATTAAGAAGCCAATTATAGCTTATAGCTCTACTTATTGTTGGAGTAGAGTTTATAAAGGAAGTGCTTTAGCTCACTTGGTATTCTTAGGTACTCATGAATGGAATTTTACCAAGTGCAACCTGGAGGAGAATTCTGTAACCTATATATCCCCCACAATGGAGAACCTACAGCTATAAGCTTTAGCTATAAGAAAAGAAATGGGAGTAGCACTCACTGATGCTTACAAAGAATCTTATGCTGAATTTTTTGTTCAGTTCAGAAGCTCCTTTTCCTCTTGTAGTGAAATATATGGCTTATCTCTTACACATGCAGATTATGTGTTCTTATTTTTTTTTCCTTTTTCCCTAAATCTCTGTGAAATTATACTTACAGATCTTATATATGGTAATAAGGCCATGTTTCTCATACTGAAGCTCACAGTATCAGTGATAGATCTTACATCTATTACTGCAAAGAATGCAATGGAATTACATTCTCAAGACCAAGTATCTTAAAACAGAATAAGTTACTCTCCAAACCCTTATAACAGATATTCACTAGAGAGGTTTTCAGATGAGCCATATAATTTTCATATTTCTACTTTGGAAATATAACCTTTATTATATTTCCATTGCTGAAAATTCTCCTGTAGGAATATTTCATAGGGGATCTAAATGACTATGGAGATTCTCAGTCATCCAGGTCATAGTTGTCCCAAAGGTGCTTTTTCAAGAGGCAAATGGACCTTCTCCAGAAAGTCCAGCTGCCTCTTGAAAAAAACCTTTGGGATATAGTGGATCTAGTTTTAACTTCATTCAGGCCCCTTCCCTGATATTTGCTCTGTTTCGCTTCTTTTTGTTTATACCTGCTCCAGTGGCCATTTCTCCAATCTCCATTGATAGCAGAAAGACAAAAGATCAGCAATAGTCTAATATGAATTTTCTAGGTAATAAAGAGCCGTGGTGGTGCAGTGGTTAAAATGCAGTGCTGCAGGCTGATTCTGGTCACTGCCAGGAGTTTAATCCCGACCAGCTCAAGGTTGACTCAATCTTCCATCCTTCCAAGGTCGATAAAATGAGGATCCAGATTGTTGGGGGCAATATGCTGACTCTGTAAACTGCTTAGAGAGGGCTGCAAAACATTATGAAGGGGTATATAGGTCTAAGTGCTATTGCTAATAAATAATACATAAGACTGGTCATACAATTTTAATGCTGTGTTCTTGTATTCGAATCCTGAATTCATTCAAGAAATATCTAAATAAAATAAAGTGAGATCCTGTGATTGATGCATTGTGTTAACAGCTTTTTATAGGAGGAAGTTACTTTTGAAGCAACTACAATGTTCATCATCCAAAAAAGCCATTGGAACTTGTACTATACTGAATAGTCAAATTATACATCTTAACCCATCAGATATGGAATTTATGCTATGTCTTACAAAACAAGTCAGTGGAGATTTAAGTGGATGGTGGGTTCATCCAAATTATGACAACACCTTTCTCGCAAAATCCAGCAGGTTCCCACCTTTTTAGCTTTCAGAAAATCATAACAAACTGGTTGTTTCTCCTGTTGCTGGGATAGGATGAGACTGGAGTCCAACAATTGTCTGGTTTGATAATTTGGATATTGTAAGCTACTTATCTGGTTTTCTAGGTTTCTTGTCTTTGGTCTTATTATTTGATTTTTATTTATTATTTATTACATTTTAATGCCACCCATCCCCACCATAAGGTGACTCTGGGTGGCTATTATTGCTGTGAGCCCTTCAGGAATGGATTTTACAAGATATGCAGCCAATAAAATCTTTTCAATAATAAAGAAAAAAGCACAGGCACCATAAAAAGTTGCAATGTATTGAAAGCATTCCTGTATTTTAAAATAAATTATTATTCCATAATAGCACATGTCTGAAAATTAAGGATTTTTCATTTGGAAATCTGAAGCCCAGCATGCAAATTGCATTTTCAAAGGCGAACATAGAACTTGATAACTCAATATTTACTTTTGATAATCACTGCTTCCTACCTGAAGACTTAGAGCTCATTTTACTGATGTAAAAAAAAAAAAAAAAAAAAAAAAAAAAACACCTCATTCAGTAAGTCAGGAAGAACAGGGATGCAGTGGCTCAGTGGCTAAGATGCTGAGCTTGTTGATTGAAAGGTCAGCAGTTCAGCGGTTCAAATCCCTAGTGCCGCATAACGGGGTGAGCTCCCATTACTTGTCCCAGCTTCTGTCAACCTAGCAGTTCAAAAGCACATAAAAAATGCAAGTAGAAAAATAGGGACCACCTTTGGTGGGAAGGTAACAGCATTCTGTGCATCTTTGGCGTTTAGTCATGCCAGCCACATGACCATGGAGATTCTTCGGACAGCACTGGCTCTTCAGCTTTGAAACAGAAATGAACACCATCTCTAGAGTCAGGAACAACTAGCGCATATAAGGGGTGTGAGGGGAACCTACCTTTACCTAAGTCAGGAAGATGAGTTTAAAGCCATTCTAATTTTTTTTGCAATACAGGGAAAAAAAAGTTGTATTGTCCCAAGGTAATGCAGAAGTTCATTAAAACTGAATTTATTTAGGGGAATAAGGACAATGTTTCTGAATCATATAATTTTGTTTTTGTCCTTCGGTCACGCAACTTGTGCCTTTATTTTTAAGAAATATCTACAGCAAATGTAATGCAATTGGCAGATTATTATGTTTTAAATATGCCTGCTGAAGTCAGTTCTATAATCAGAAAAAGCAAAATGTTGATGAACTTCCTTGGAAGAAGGGTTGAGAAGGGGGATAAAAAAAAATCCATCTTTAAAGAAATGGACAATCTTGAAAACTGATATCAGCTTGTTTTTATTTCTTGGGATCATAGCCTTGAAATTTGTTACACAGAAGCACATAGACAGGTAATGATGTCTTGTCTTTTAGGTGATGCTTGTACAATGGCAGACTACAGTCAACTAAAGGGGATCCTCCTGGATCTTCAGTCACATCGCCTGAGGCAGCAAAACCAGCCAGGAGAAGACAGAACCCAAAAGCGCTTCTTAGTCGAAGATATGTTTAATTACTTGGATATAAATGGTGATGGGCACCTCAGCAGCTCTGAATTGGCTCAGGTTAGTTGCTGTTTGATGAAAACTGAATTAGGAAAGTGGATTGCCTTTTCCATCCAGGGTGTAAACTGAATGCAACCACAACAAAGGTAGCAGCCTTTTGTTAAACGCTATTCAAAACTTAGCAATAAAACTCTCTCAGTATTGCTGAAAGCTTTTTCTTGATTTTGTAGTTGTTGTTTTTAATTTGATATTCATAGTTACAGGTAGTCCTCAACTTACAACCATAACTGGGACTGGAATTTTCAACGTAAGTCATTGTGATCATGAGTCAAATCGGATCAGATTTTATGACAATTTTTACAGTGACATTAAGCAAATCACTGCAGTTGTTAATTGAATCACCTGGTCTTCAAGCAAATCCAGCTTCCCCCGGTGGGTGGGATTTACCATTTTTTTGCCAGAACTCGGCAAAAAAGTGGCAACTAACTATTGTGTGACTGCAGGATGATGCAACCGGTTGTAAATGTGAGCCAGTTGTCAAACACCATTGTGCTTATGTGACCATGAAGGTGTGTGACACAGCTGTAAGTGAAAGTACAGGTCTTAAGTCACTTTTTCCAAGACTGACCTAATTTTGAGCCATCATTAAACACATGGTCATAACTCGAGGGCTATATGTATACTATAAAATATGAAGTAGAATGTGACATTTTTCCTCTCCAGCAACAATTGATCAGTACTGGATTTTTTTTTCAAACACGGCTTTCTTCTTGAGATGTCTTTGTGGGTGTGGGTGTGGGTGTGCATGTGTCCTTACATGAAAATATATTAAAACTAGAACATAAGCTAATGTCAGAATTATTTTAGAACAGAATTTCATCCTGTTCTAAAATAATTTAATATATAAACTTTACAACACTATTATTTATCACTATATATACAATATCATTTTATAGTTGGAAAAGTATTAATTAGCTATAAAAAAGAAAACAATGTTTCCAGAAATATTGTTTTTATAATGATCATGATTATGCTGTACCTCTAGAACCCTGAGCAATATCTGGTTATAATCAGAAAGAGCATGATGATTGGCTGGACCACTTATTTCAACCATGTATTTATATACTATAATGAGATGACATCACAAACAAACTTTCACTAGTACATGTATGTCACATAGCAGATAATCCTGTTTCCTCCTAATTTTCCTTCTTATGCCATTACTTATTATAATTATTGCTTCCTTTTTTTAATTAATTAACATATGGGGAAGCATATCTGTTAAAAGGTATTAGACCATCAAAATGTATGCAGAATTTGAAGTTTCACCTAGCATTCCTTGATTTGAAGTTCAAACTTTGTTGAATTATAATAATTAATGACAAAATAAAGTCCTTTCCTGTTCCATAAGTCAGATCCACCCACTTGCTTCCCATGCTCCTCCCTCCAATGATCTATGGCTCTTCAATCATGCAACTTCTCACTTTGCTGCTACAAATCCAAAGATAATATGTATGTGCTGAAAAAAATCATTCCATTTCATTCCTCCCTAATCTGGAGCAGAAAAGCTTTAAAAAATAATTAGTAGATTTAGTGTTGAACAATAGGTGGGGGACAGCGAGAAAGATTAGAAATTCATAAGGGGGGAGGATTGAATTATTTTGCAATCCTGACTGACAGAAAAAGGCGGTCCAATTTTCTTGTCTCCTTGAAAATTTTTTTTTATAATTTTAAAATTTTTAATTCTAAAATTTTACCTTTAACGTTTTAATTTGTATTGTTTTATATTTTGATGCTGTAATGTATACCACCCAGAATCCTTCTTTGAGGGAGATGGGCAGTTCAGAAATAGTTGACAAGTTGACAAGTGGAAATGATGTTGACATATGCAATAGAAATAAATAATGTACTCATGATTTAAATAAACCAATATATATCTCAGCTGGGGGAGATGAATTGGTTTCCTTCAGTTCAAGAGAAATGAAAGGAGGGCCTATCATAATGAAATCCTTAATGTAGGTGCAGAGTCTTGGCAGAAAAAATGAAAAGCAGAATATTATCAAACAGTAAATTGGATATTACAGTGTCTAAAGCAACACATTTTTATTAACGACTCATTCTAGGTCACAAAAGTATCAGTAGTAGTAGTAGTGTAGTAGTAGTAGTAGTACCCTGTTTCCCACAAAATAAGACATCCCCTGATAATAAGCCTAATCGGGCTTTTGAGTGCATGCGCTAAAATACCCCCTGCCAAAATAACCCCTCCCCGAAAATATTTAACTGCATGCGCAGCCGGTCCCCGCCATTTCCTCTGGTTAGGGTTAGGGAAACAGAGCTGGAAATCAGGTACGACGGCAAGAGGGGCCCCGTCTTGCTCTACATGCCCCCAAAAAATAAGACGTCCCCTAAAATAAGGCCAAGCACTTATTTCGGGGTTCAAAAAAATATAAGACAGGGTCTTATTTTTGGGGAAACACGGTAGTAGTAGTATGAGCTGTAGTGGCGCACTGGTTAGAATACAGTACTGCAGGCCACTTCTGCTGACTGACTGCAATTTGGCAGTTTGAATCTCGCCAAACTCAAGGTTGACTCAGCCTTCCATCCTTCCGAGGTCGGTAAAATGATTACCCAGATTGTTGGGGGCAATAGGCTGACTCTGTAAACCGCTTAGAGAAGGCTGTAAATCACTGTGAAGTGGTATATAAGTCTAAGTACTAATTGCTATTGCTACTAGTAGTAGAAGTAGCAGCAACAGCAGCAACGTATATCATTTTATATCAAGATTTCATTACTAGTATTATTTTTAGCATTATTACGTATGAAAAAGAATAAAGCCCCAGGCAGGCATCCAAGAGTACAATCACAATGGAAAGTAAAGCAAAGATTTTCAGATCATCCCAATCTCAGGCTGCCACAGCCAAGTCATGATTGTATCTACATATTGAGGAAATGTGATTATATTTGTTCTTTCTGAGCAGTAAAAATTCTAGAAGTTGCACTACAGTGTTCATTTCCATTAGAATAAGGGAGTTTTAGGAGCATCATGGTAATATTTGTTCTGTTTATAAATATTCAAGCAGATCTATTGGAAACAAATGTGTACCATTAGAAAAGGAGATCAGTAAATTTGTCTTATAATCATAACTAATTGATAATATGTCGCTTGGTTATCTAATGTGTATTAGCACATTTACCAGGACTATACAAATTCTGGAAAAGGAGTTTTATAGCCCAAGCAAGTCTCTCTTGCTTGTGTCTCTCAGCTACTCATTACAAGAGCCTTGTATATATGAGTCCATATAAAATATGCCACTGCCTTAAGAGTTAAAGTCCCAAAAGTGCTTTTTCAGGAGGCAACTGCACTTTCTTGTTTTTTCTTTGAAGACGTTTCATTTCTGATCCAAGAAGTTTCTTCGGCTCTGACAGGATAGTGGGGAATGGAAGGATTTATATTCTTTGCAGACAGCTGGTCATTTGCATCCTTTTAAAGGGTCGTTGACACACTTGGAGGTTTATCTGTGTCCTCAGGGTCATTTGAGTAATGCTCCTAGTTCCTGTAGTCTATATTTTTTTTCTCTGAAAATCCATTCCTACTCCCACATCATTCCAAGGGGGTTCATCCCAAATTGTAAAGGATGCAAATATCAAGCTGTCTGCAAGGAATATAAATCCTTCCACTATCCTGTTAGATCTGAAGAAGCTTCTTGGATGAGAAGTGAAACATCTTCAAAGAAAAAACAAGAAAGTCCGGTTGCCTCCTTTCCCAAAGTTGCCTTCACCTCCCAAAGATGAAAAAGCACCTTTGGGACAACCATGGATGACTGAGAATCTCTACAGACTTTTAATAGTCACAGGTTTCCTTAAAACAATGGCATCTTTTTTTCAGGTTCATGTGGAAGCCTGAAGGAAGTCAGGTTACTAGAATGGTTATTAAGGACCAAAGTGGGGGATAAATCCCACAAAGCAAACATACATACAAGCAAGCCAGACTTGGACTTTCTTCAAAGCTTTCTTCTGAGCCAGCCCTGGCTCAGAAGAATTTTCAACAGCCCTGATATTTTGTTCTGTGAGACCCAAGATCATCACCAGAAGCTCTGAAAACTCTCTAACAGTCAGAGGTTGACTTTGACAAAGTTCTCCTCAGGTCTGACCTTCTAATTATGGAATGATCTCCTGGAAAAAATTGTCTTGCATTTACATTAATGACTTTGCCGGTCATGTGAGGCAATAGGCTCATCACCCCTCATAATACCAAGTTAGTGTTATTTTAGCAACATTTTAATATATTTTAGAATCATTTAAAATGTAATACTTTCAGTATTAAACCCTGCTTTGTGGTATTAGTGCTTTTACGTTTAGTTAGTTTTCTCTACTGTGTTATTGTTTTAATCTTTACAAAATGTTGAAAAAATACTCTGTAAAAAGAATTAGGATTTGGTTTGTCTGTCTATCTATCTATCTGTGCATCAGCAGGAAAAAGTATCTGAAAACAGAACAGATTGGGGCCAAATTTGGTATGGAAAGATAGAGTTCAAAATGGTCAACACTGAGTACTTTTAAGTGCTCTACAGAATATCAGAAGCAATCAGTTTTTTGCTTCCTTTTCTATTCTTGCACTTTTTGCTTTCTCTTTATTTTTCTCATTTTTCTTTTCATTTACTGTTAGTTTCTAATAAAAATTATACTTAAAACGATTAAAACTGAGATGGGGAACTTCAGAATATTTTTCCAAAATTCACCCTTGGTGGAAGGTATTTGGACAATGGGTTGGAATCTTTCCAGCTGCTCCAGAAGTCCTGCTTCTTCCTTCAATCTAATCATTTTCTTCCAGAACAAAGTTACTATTGAAGGCTTGGGGAAAAAATTGCATGTTATGCTATGCAGGATGTCCTACCTGGATTTATTATTATGGCTCATCACACAGTCAGCCAGATTATTAGACTGGATTTGGCATTTTATCCACCTATCGAATCTTTCCCAAGAAGCTGGGATAGGCAGATGTTGTTTGATGGTATATTAAAAGTATATTACTAATATTATCTATAATAGTTCTAGATTGTTTTGTGGTTCTGGGTATGTGTTATTTATTTTGTATGTTGATTTCACTCCTATTTAAACAATTTATCATACAAAACTACCATGCTAAAGTCAGAAATCTAAGACTGAGAATAAGTTTTATTATAAAGATGACCATAGAGAGCTTTATTATTATGACTCATCACACAGTCAGCCAGATAATTAGACTGGATTTGGCATTTTGGCTTTGCAACTTGTACGCAAATGTTTGCAGCTTTATGTTAAATCTTTGAGCTGAGAATGACGGACACCAAATAATTCTGTGTATTTCTAGCATCAATATTGGAAGATCAAAAGAAAACTGTGCTGGAAAACAGTAAAAATGAGCTTTCATGATTGCCATTATATTTTTTGCAAGAAATAGCAGCTGACTATTATGATGCCTCTCGGAAGCAGTATATTTCTGTCTGCTATCTTTGGAATGGATGGAATGTAATCATTAGGAATTAAACTCTGATTAGGTCTGTTCTGTTTAAGTTTCCTATTTAATTTTTCAATCCAGTGAATATACTTCCAAATTTAATCATACATCCAGAGGATGATTTGTCAGTTTGAGCCATGAACATTATTGTTACAAACTTTGAGAAGAGGATAAGAGTCTTATTTTATTTTTAGAAGTTAAAAAGGCCAGCATATTTACAATAATGCTGAGATCTTTGAAAACAAGGGATTTCTTTTCTTGGGCTTTCAGGCTGGTGTTGTGACCGCTTAGAAGTCATATAAACATTTTAAATCTGTAAGTCAACACAGACAGACTATCTCATGAAAATATTCTCATCAAAGTTAATCCTGCATCCTATGATCACAATGAATGTTATTGGTCACAATGAGTACTGCAAATATCATAATAAAACAGCAGCTCAGAGAATAAAGAATATGGATACTCCATAAGCCATATGTAAAATGATAATTGGCTCTAATAGATAGATAAATATCTGGATATCAGCTGCTTTATGGTCTGAAAGCACTGGTTTCAATGCTATCTAACTAGCCTTGGAAAGACAAGCTGCCCATCTTAATTATTATAGTAGCATGGCATATATTGAGATGTTTTTAATGGGTTGTTTAGCAAAATCAGCTCCTTGGCTGAATCACTGTGATAGATCAAAGCAGGGCAAACTAACAGCCAATATGCCTTTAACTCTTGACTGAACACTAATTGGTTGAACATATATGTGATAATATTTGTCTGGCTTAGAATACCATAAAATGACCTTGTACCGTGTGGTTGAATTATAAAGCAAAGTGTAAATGTATTCTTACATTACGACCAACTACTATATGTCATAACTATACTAATAGAAGAATTGATCTTCATTATTTTATTGGCAAAATGCCCATCATTATAGTTAGTGTGTGCTAGTGGGTACATTTGGAGAAATGTTTATATATTGCTAGGCTGTTCTTTCATTCAGATTCTCTTGTGCTGGAGAGTGAGACAATCAGTGTCTTGACTACTAAGCTACAAAATTTTACTCCCCCCCCCGACATATGAGCCATTAATTGGAACTGAGGAAAGTAAAGTGACACTAGTGAAATATGAGCTAAATATAGTCCCCTGGAGCTTCTGATTTCTGCTTTTGAGAATTCAACCTCCTTATATTTTGAGGTCTTTAACTCCAGGTCTTTTCTTTCTCATCATTCTAGAGTAGTCTTCTCCAACTTGCCGTTCTTCAGATTTGTGCCCTAGGGATTCATGGTTTCTTGTTCCAAATTATCTAGGATCACCAGGCTAATGAATATCAGACAATCTAATTTGAATCACAAATTATTGATGAGAGATGAGAAGAGAGAGGAGGGAGGGAAGGAGGGAAATGGATTCATAGCTGTGAGAAGAGGGCAAAGTATGAACATGGGTGAATATTCTATGACCGTATAGATCTAAAACTATAGATCTAAAGCAGATATCATTAAGGCAACAATATCAGGTACATTGACCGTGTGTAGTATAAAGAAAGTCCACTCTGATAATTGAGCCCTCAAAAAGTCTGCTATGGGTCTCTTCTCTGTAAAGTTGCCAGGCTGTTACAAAGGAATCCACAAGATACAAATCTTTCATCAAAATGATATCGGCAAAATCACATGATCACGAAGGCTGCCCCTTTCATACATGCATGTGATATTATGCCACATGTACAAAAGGGCATGGTCATCAACTGTGCAATCAGACTTTGCTGTATTAATTGTGTAGCTCTACATAAGTTCTGATTCTGGGCCTCAGTTGCCAAACTTGATTATTTGCCATCAGTTGCAAAAATACATTATAGGGGATAGGGAAACCTATCTACATTTAGCTAACAACATATTACTGGGGAAAGTGTTCCGGAATGTCTGGACTAAATGTTTGCAGCTGGTAAAAAAGACATAAGGAAGTGACCTAAGATCAGCAGATAAGCAGGAAAAAAACAAAGAAAGGACCCAAAGTAACTATCCCTCTATTTTCCAGAGATTCTGCTCAGTAAATCATGAGATACTAAAGAATCACATGACCAACAAGCTTATATAACTTCTTGGCTCATCTCTCAGTGGCCTATTTTGAATTCCAATGTTTAATTTTTCATGCATTTTCCATTCAGAGTTTTCCTTCCTTCCTTCCTTCCTTCCTTCCTTCCTTCCTTCCTTCCTTCCTTCCTTCCTTCCTTCCTTCCTTCCTTCCTTCTTTCCTTCCTCTTCTTCCTGATTCCAGAAAAGTTCTGCAAGGATTAAAATACTTAAAATAACAATAAATAAATATTTAAATAATTTTAAGGAACATGACCCCTGCAATAATTCTATTGCTATGTTTTTTTATTGATAGTTGAAAAAAAAGGAAGATCTGGAAGATGATTTCTTGAATTGTACTCCAGAAGATCTTCTTCGTTTTGATGATTACAACCATGATGGTTACCTAACTCTGCAGGAACTTTACACTGCATTCCGTAAGTTATAACTTATCTCTGTGTGTATCTTTCTCTTTCGCTGTTGCAGGATGAAGGGAGGATGGAAAATGGTCTTCTTTTCTCACAGGGAGCCAGTAATATTTGTCTTCCTTGAACTTTCCCAGACTTCCTAGGCAATGGTTAATGCATGTTTTATGTGCCATCATTTTCAGTAGCAAATGACTCCCAGCAGTGAAGATCTGAGAGAGGGGGGGGGATATTTGATTAGTGGTGGGAGATTAATACAATCAGTTCAAGGAGCTGTATGCTCACTTCCTGCCTTTGCTTTAGGGGCAAAGGGATGTTAAGAGATCATGCAGAAGAAAGGAAATCTGAGCATCACTTTTTATTAATCGGTGAAGGCAAGCCAAGTGTTCACTGTGGTTCATAATTTCTTCTATAATTTTACTTAGTTCATATTCTTGTTCTAAACCTATTTATTTGTTTTTAGTAACATATTTGGTGAGGTATACATTCTTCTTAAAGAATTATGGTGTCATATTTCCATTGGAAATACAATTTGGCTTCTTTATGAATAGATAGCTATTTAAACTTAGAGATATAGGAATGATTTCAGTGTAAGCAGTAAAGAAAATATAGGGCTCCTTTTTTGTCAGCAGATCTATTGTTAATAATAATTTATGGAAACAGATGCCCATGGAAAATTGCTTTAGGAATAGCTTTGATCATTGTTGTTTACTGTTATTTGCAATGTTGGCAATGTTATGTAGGAAGTTATTTCTTGTTATAGACATGGAAGAAACAGTTTGCTGATGTTAATGTTCAATTCCTCTTTGTCTACTAATATAAAGAATCTTTGTGACACTTGATTTGTTTTAGCACTGAGAAATATGAGAGTTTGTCAGGGAGGTTTATGGGTTTTCTTTTAATATCTATCAGAGAATTGTGTCAATATAATTCTTTACACGTCTATATTGTGAATAGGTAACAGTATTTCAAGAGCTTCTAAACATGACTCTTTAACAATTTTTTATCCAATAAAAAAGCCATATTATTTTTATGTCAAAGGATCATTTTAATGTGATATTTAATGCTACAATGATGATGATTGAATCACTCTCCAGGGTTCCCGTCAGTTTCAACTCTCATAAAATCCAAGTGTATTTCATAATGGACTTGTCCCTTTCCTAGCTACTGTGATCTGCACTCAATTAATTTCACTCTTGAACTCTGATATTTTTGAATGATAGCTTCTATGGCCTCCTGGTTCACTTAATCTAGATCTCATAATTACACTGGAAAGTGCATTTAGACCTCACAGATAACATCTAGCAAGAGTCTATTGTTGTCACCCTTCCTCTATTCTGGATCCCTGGCATTATTGTATAA
The DNA here is from genome assembly GCF_029215685.1 of Pituophis catenifer annectens. Taxonomy (NCBI): domain Eukaryota; kingdom Metazoa; phylum Chordata; class Lepidosauria; order Squamata; family Colubridae; genus Pituophis; species Pituophis catenifer. Next base: position 103,925,331 of record NW_027256882.1, read on the forward strand.
GTTTGTTTTAGAAGTAGAATGTAGCATGGAAGATTTAGAGGAACTTCCTCCCTTTGACTCTTCTTGGCAAAGTCCCAGAAATATCACAACATTTCTGATAGTTCTTTAAGGAAGCAGAGAAACAAAACAAGATGAGTTCAGTCAGGCACAGTTATTTATCACTAGTTCAGATATTGCTTTGTAGAAGTTAGGTCCCTAGAGGACATAGTCAACTGTACCCAGAAGTATTTTCTGTAGGATTCTGATGTTAAGAATGAATATCTCAGGAAGACAATATTAATTTGTTTGAGATGTTTCTGCTTTTAGGAGTTACAAAGACATACATTGATTTAGTCTCCCTTTGATGTTTGGAATTTGAAAATGAAAGTTCTACTTTTACCCTGGGAGTTACGTAGCTAGTGGTATTTTATATCATGAATACCTTGCTGTTCCAGATTTACCACGTGAACATGGAAAAGACATTGTGAAGCAGATTTTAATCTTTTTTCCAATGCTTTGTGTTTTGTTCAAAATTAATCTCAGACAAAAAGAGAAGAGAAGTCTCTTGTTTTTATAAAGCCATTTAGAGGAATTGTTTAAGGATCTGGAAAACTGTCATGTTTCATTATCATACTGGATTTGTTTCATGTTTTTACATGTTTTTATTAATGGAAGTATACACTGCCAAGTTTCTAGAATAAAAACTATGACACAAAAAAAGAAGGTTTTGTGATAAGGTGATATAAGAAAACATTTTGAATTGGAAACATTTTTAAAGTGCTCTAAGTATGAATCAAAACACATCCATTGAAAGTTTCATTTCAGGGTGCAAGAAAAAACCCACAGGGTGAGTAAAATAATTGTCTGTTTTCAATCTTCTGGCTACTCTGAAGACTGTAGTTGGGGTGTAGTTTTATGGCTTGCAAGAGGGCAGCTCTTTTTCCATCCCAAACTAACCTAGGTCTTACTACGACAGCACTTGTCACATCCCTGCTGCTATTGGTCTAGACTGGATAGGATGATGGGTTGGTGGGCCACTTGGAGCAAAAAATACAACCAGACCAAAGAAAGCTGTTTAGAGCTGCACGATTGCCAGCTTTTCTTGCAAGTTGTTGGATTTCTTTTTAATGCTGCAGGAAAGTTAAAATTCATATGAGTATATATGTGTGTGTGTGTGTGTGTGTGTGTGTGTGTGTGTGTGTGTGTGTGTGCGCCTCAGGTTAGTCTTGACTTCTGGCAACTGCCTGAATGTATCTCAGGCAGTTTTCTTGGCAAAATTTCATACAGGCTTCTTCTTCCTAGGGCTGAGAGGGATTGACTGGCCCAAGGTCACCCAGCTAGCTTTGTGCCTCAGGCAGGAATAAAACTCATGTAAAACTAGCTTTGTGCCTTAACCAGGCTACACCAAACTGGCTGTCTTGTTGCTTATATGACTATTGTTCTGTGTTGTGTTTTATTTTGCAGATAATGCAAATATCTCCCTACATTCTATTTTATTTCACATAGAAAGCTTGCTAATAACTGCAGTGGTTTTGTAAAGATGATGTATTTTGGTTTGGTTGGTTTATGTACCCTTTTCCATATTCTTGCCATATATGTGCACTTAGGAAGCACCAGCAGTGTCTCCCACCGTCACTTTTTTATTATTATTTTGTTTAGAGCCAGCAGTCACCCCATGTTAAAAAAAAAAACAATCAGGAAAAACAACACAACTGTTTTTTCTGGGCTTGTACATGGCAGGCAAGCAGCAAAGCAAAACAATCCGCACCTACAGAAAATTGGCTAGAGTTGGATTTTTTAAAAAGACATAAAAAGCATATATAAAAGATTTGTCCATTAAAAAGGAATGTTATAAAAAAAATTATCTGTTCCCTGTTATGGATTCCTTTCATTCTATCTTCAAGGGGGAAAACTAGTGGATTTTCAGCATTAGGATGGGAATGAACAGTTGTTAGTCTGCTGGGAGTTAAATCAAACCCAGAACAAATGACTGCTGATTCTGACAGGGAAGAGTTAAATTCTGGTCTTGGGAAAATCACAATGGAGTTCCGAACAACTTCTGTAGAGAAGATGGCATCAAATTTCCTAACTAAGCATTGACTATATAAAAACATCCTCCAGATACTCTCCCATTGTTGGAAATGTCTCTTTTACTTCCTCATTTGTGTTCCAGTGTTCTCACTTTCCAAGTTGGTCCAGTTCTTTGTCCTGTGAATGGACCTGTGGTTTAATATTGACGTGGCTTCTGTGGCTTTCTCTAGCATTAGAGACAAAGCTTGCTTCTCAGTTCCCTTTTCACTGCCCCCAAACCGTTTCCAGTCCATATTCATTGTTATCTCAGTAAGGATTTTGTTGTGCTCTGAACAGATCTCTGCCTCAATTATGATTCTTTGAAATAGATTATCTCTTCTCTCAGCTACTCTGGGTAATTTATGATAACCCAATTAAAGCTGACAGAATTGTAAAGCACCTTTCTCTTTACCTGCTTTTAGGCAAAGCTTTGCATAGGACACTGTCCTTGTCCTGTAATCTGTTGAATTAATGATTAAGAGGATTTATTTAAAGAAATTTATTTAAAGAAATTGAAATTATTTTTCTCTGTTCCTTCTGTTTGGCGGTGGAGCTTTTCTAATATCAGATTCTAAACCAAACACATTTTTCAGGTAGATATGAGATAATTGTCTTGCCATTGTTTTCTATAGGGATTTATTTTTTGTTTTCAAAAATATTTTAAAACTCATGCCCTCAGCCAGTTTTATGCAATTTTGATGTTAGATAGCTATACTATCTATGCTTGTGGTATTGGTTTGAAAAAAAACAAAGGATAACAGCTGCTTTGAAATTCTGTTTCCTAGGTCTAGAAACTCAAAACATGTTGAGATTTGTTTAGATGGACCCAGAATAATGAAGCTTTTTTTTTTTTTTGTTATCACAAGAGAAAAAAGTCAGTGAAAAGTTAAAATGGCCCTAGTTCATTCTAAGCTTGAAATAAAACATTATGTTGCACTCAATCCTCTCCCATAAATTGAATTAAGCTCACCTGAGAGATACTTAATAAGAGTATATTTATATCACTAGTTCTCAAATGTAGAATGAGTTAAATTGCAACATTTTCAGCTTACCTAGAAATAGGCAATGATATCTGAGAAAAAGTTCAAGAAGTACCGTAATATAGAGCTGAAGTCTTAACATTATAAGTTAAACATAAAATAAACTGCAGTACCCTATCATGAACCACGGTGGTGCAGTGGTTAGAGTGCAGTACTGCAGGCTACTTCTGCTGACTGCCGGCTGACTGAAATTTGGTAGTTCGAGTCTCACTGGCTCAAGGTTGACTCAGCCTTCCATCCTTCTAAGGTCAGTAAAATGAGGACCCAGACTGTTGGGGGCAATTTGCTGACTCTGTAAACTGCTTAGAGAGGCCTGTAAAGCACTATGAAGCAGTATATAAGTCTAAGTGCTATTGCTATAGTCCTATGTTAGTTTTCAGTGCAGTCTTTCCACATAAAGGCTGTGGCTTTATACTACTATGTGTACTTCTGAGCTGACGGGATTACGGATGTTCACAGTGTACTGATTTGCAAAACAAGTCTCTAGGTTAGAGTCTTCACTTGCTTACACTTGTGTGATAATTATTACAGGAAGCATAATTAAATTTGATTAATTATGGAGACATAATTAACTTTGGTTGTTTGTATGGCATACTAGCCAAAATATGTTAAAGCTGACTACTTCTGCCCTGAACTCTAGCAGTTGGTGAATACATGGAACAAAGCAAAGGCATAGGTTTAATAGTTAATGAAATGCCTAAAGTATATGTGAAGAATGAATTTATATCGCCAGGTAGAAGCTCATAAGACAGAAGGATTGTCAAATCTTTATTTCCCAAATCTCTCTGTTTCTTTTATAATCTGACTCCACCCTTGAGATATGTTGTGGCCCGCCGGCAGCCAGCAGAGCTGGCAGCAGATTTGGACATTGAGGAAGTTGGGGAGGAACATGGACCAGTCCTGGGGGCTGGGGAGAGCTTGGACGAAGGCTCTGCATTAAAGGCAGAGAGGGAGCTAGATAGCAGTGATGCAGAGGAACAGCTGGAGCCTGTTCCCAGTGTGCACATGTGCAGAGCTGCCAGAAGACAAGAACAACTAAGAAAGCAGGGTTGACTTGGGAGTAAAGCCACACCTTGGAGGTGATTGGCCCCTCCCATAGGAAACAAAAGAGGAGTGAACGGGGAGGGGGCTTTTGCAAGAAATAATTCGGTTGGTCGGTTGGTTCAAGAGTGGAAAGTTCTGCTCATGACTCTAAGAAACTCTGTGCCAAGTTTTGCCTTACACTGTGTTTGCAAATTAGTTATCTGGCAGCTTTTCAAGCAAGATAAGGTTCATGTTGCTAAATATTCCTCTGAAAGACTGTTTGCCAAGCCTTGCTGACTGTGAATGAAAGGAATTCACAGTCGTGTAAATAAAAGGGGTTTTGCTGTGACCAGAACTCTGCTTCATGCTTTTTAAGGTAGCCTAGGTCAGAACAAGATATAAACTAGATATTTTTTATTTCCATCATCTATCTTCAGGGTAGGTGGGTCACTCCATCTGGCATCTACCAAACCTATTTTTTAAAATTCTCATCACCTTTGTCTAAGGAGATTCTCAATCTTTCCCCATCATTCAGTGAGAACTGAAGAAGCTTCTTCGATGAGAATCTAAACATTTTCAAGAAAGGAAAACAAGAAAGTCCAGTTGCCTCTCATAACCTTTGTTACATTTTTGACAGTTTAAAAAATTCAGATGTTGAACTATGCTCTATATTTCATTCCACATGTTACACTATGTAACTTAAGAGTTATATGATTCAAGGTTTCAGGATGTCTGCCCCTATCCTTCAAGAGGTAGATTACACAGCCAGAAATAACTTTATATTTTTGAAAAAGAAAAACAAAGACTATAAAAATCCTTTTAAATATTAAATATCCAAAATGTTAACATTCAGCAGTGAAGTAGATACAGTAAATTAAAGTTCTATTCAAATTATGAGGGAAAACATGATTAAAAAAGAAAATTTTATTAGAGAAGATTTAATGCTCCAAGGAGATCATACGATACCACTGCTCTGCCAATAAATGAGCATTCTCACAGGATCTATATAAAGATACCAGAGAAAGTTTTAAATTAATTAAATATCAGAAAAGATTATAAAGAGAATTTACTTTTTCATGCACATCTTGTGGCGTTACATAAAAGCCTGAAATAAATCCAATTACTGAACTTGTTCAGAGAAATAAAAACAACAGGAAATGTTGGCATAGCACAGTCAAAGAAATTATTATTAGCACAAATTTCTGCCTAAACCTATTATCTATTTCATAGAACTAGCATATCCCTGAAACAGATGTCCTTTCTGTCTTTATTTACTGGGTATTCTCCAATTCCCTAGCAAGTTCAAACTTTAACCAGAAACTGTATCTTTTCTCCGCTCACAGCTTCTTTTTTCATTCCCTTCTCTAGTTCTGTTTTTGTCTCTCTGTGTCTTTTTTTTTTTAAAGGATTTAAATGTTCTATGTCCATCAGGAGCTGGGTAGTATCTCTCTCTGGCTACAAGACCATAAAAGAAAAAGGCAGAAACAACAGGTCTCTTCAAGGCACTGCGGATTTTAAGTCTGTGGTCTGTGCTGCAGGAGATGTTGATTAGGGTTGTCTCAGTTCTGGAATTGAACTAATGTATATTCACAATGTGCATGTTATGGTCCAGTGAATAGTAATAGCGAAACATAATTTGGAAATCAAAGGAGGAATCTTCTCTAGCTATAAAATCCTTCCCATTGGCAGGCAAATTCTGTTGGATTTTATCCTGTTTTCCTTGCCCCATCACTCCACCAATTTTTCTTCCAGCAATACCCCCTCCCATCTTTCCAACTAACCCTTTCTCTTCTACTCAGTCATCTTTTCATTCCCAATTAACTTAGTGGTGGCAATTCAAAAATAGCAGGTGGAATTTATCTCTACTTCCTCTCCTGGTTCTTTGTCTTTTGGAGTGGAATACAGTGCGGGTGACTGCCAACAGACTAGTAACAATGAGTTGTTCCTAAGAGTATGACGGTATTGGTGCAGAATAGAGAGAAGATAATATTCAAAAAAAAAAATGTGTCGAGTTTGCTAGCTGTCAAATAAAGGAAGAAGCCTTCTATCTTTTATGAAAACATCTATACTGGAAAAGTATTTAGAAATCAATGTCATATTTGAGGCAAGAATTACAGCCTTAAGGCTCAGACATTCAAGTTCAAAAATGAAGTCTTGGAGACATCACAAAAATATGTTTCAGAAACAATTAACAGAAGACTATTGTGTAGTAAGTATCAGTGTTTAGCTCTATAATCTGTTTAATTCACTTGGAACAGAAATACAGTTTTCCAAATGCCATTTTTTTCTTATTGTTTAGTTAACATTATTTATGCTGTCTTCCAGTTTTTATATAGGATAGCAAAGGTGCATTTTTTTCCCCATCACATTTCCATGGCAGGCATAGACCAGTTCAGCACTATCATTGTTCAGATGCATAAAGAGAAGTTGGTTTTGCTTTTTTAAACATTGGCAAGTGCATTAAAAATAGTTGCTCAGCAGTCTTTGCAATCTATTTAGTAAACTTTGCTCAGTGACTTCGCCAATTTGAAGTATAATCTATTGTTTCTCAAAGTAGTAGTCTTAGACTTCTTTCAGCCTATTAGCCTTTGCTCCACTGCTATTCTTTGAAGGAAAAATGCAGCTGGCCTTGTGGATTTAATGAGCAATATTATTCTTTTCCCCTCCACTACATTTGGTTTCTGAAATTTCTATTTTTCTGTATTTGCAGATGAAATTGTGAGAGTATACCTTAAAATGCCCTTTTGTTGTTTCCATTTTGGTATGAATTATTGCAGAAACTTTAAACAAAAAACGTGGCTTTGAAACACATCCACACTTGTTCCTAAACTGAGATACCAATTATCAATTTTAATGCCATAATGCCACTAATAGCAGCTACCAAAGAAGATATTCTAAAGCATATTTGTACTTTAGTTGCCATCTCATGAGCTAATAGTCTGTGGAGATTCTCAGTCATCCACGCCATGATTGTCCCAAAGGTGCTTTTTCAAGAGGCAACTGGATTTTCTTGTTTTTTCTTTGAAGACGTTTCGCTTCTCATCCAAGAACCTTCTTCAGCTCTGACTGAAGACCAACATCAGCTAAGAACTGGGAGCTGTGATTTCACAATTTTATGTATATAATAATAATACATTTTTATACCACTAGACTCCCAGAAACTCTCATGGTTAGCATGACTATAAGTGTTCTGCCTAGAAACTATGCAAATTATAATTAGTATATCTGGAAATCATCAGGTTGGTTCCCTGTTTATTACACGATTTGCAAAGCAGCATGAAGTTAGGGAATCCCTAAGTAGATAACTGCCCAGCCACCAAAAGGGAATCTATTACTCTCTGAAACAATCTGTCCAACTTCTGAATAATCCACCATTATTCTGCTTCCCTTACTAGGTACCTTAGATGTATTTCCTGGACATAGATTGTATTATTTTATTTTTATTTCAAATATAACATAAAATGTTTGTGCTGATGGTTTTCAGATATGCAAACCATTACTTTAGCTTGCAATCTCAATATGACTGTGCATACATCAAACAACCTTTGTAGGTAGGCTAGTGAGTTATAAAGCTGCCTTTTTCCACATTGGACCTAACAATGAAAAACAGCTAATAATAAATTAGAACAGGGAATAATCATAATTAACTGGCTTGGAAGCAATGCAGTTATTTGGAAAGCTCATGGCCCAGCTGAGATAGACTTTAAATATGCTCAAATGATTGCTTTTGAATAACGCTATTCCGATTAAATTTGACTGAAGGTCATTAAAATTAACCAACTCACTTTTGACTTTAATTTTATATCAATCTCTGATGAAATGAAGAGGGAAATTTTTTGACAGATGGGATGTTCTGGCTGAAGAAATAATAATGCTGTCTTCCAATGCTAATCAATGTGGGCAGGTCAATTAGCAATACAAATGTGTCAGAAAGAAGGAAAACATGTATTCAGTCAAAATGATTCCATCTTGTCAACATAGTGTGAATTAATAACATATCATTAACTTGAAGTTAAAGTCTGTGTAAATTGTAACTCACTGCTCATCAGAATTCTCAAAAATGGCATTCTCTTCTGACAGCTTGGGCCAGGCAACAGAATATTTATAGGAACTCTAAAGCTCATCGGAGTATGTGATGATCTCCAATACATTTTAAAAGAAAACATTTTTCTTAATTGTGGCCACTAGTAATACAGTGAAGTAATCTATAGTTACAGTATATTCCCGTTTACTTTAAAAAAAAACCAATGAATGTGAACACATTCAAATATATAGTAGTGGCCAAAATTGTGGAATTTTTGAGTGCATTTTTGAGGTTATATGGCTAAGTGATAACACCACTTGAAACTTTTTTTGGAGTTTCAAGATAATCATATTCCACTGCTGGAATGGCATGGGAATAGCCCAGACCTTAACCTAATTGAAAATCTATGGAGCCGACTAAAGAAACTTGTTAGTCAGAAGCGACCCAGCAATAAAACCCAGTTAATAGAAGCAATCTGTCACAAGTAAATGCCTTATTCTTCATTATGTAAATAGTACATGACCAGGATATCAGGGGTTAACTTATTCTTCACTACTTAATATATTCATATTTCACCACTCCCATATCTAGCTCCACCCATTGTATATATAAGGAGCTGTATGCTTTCCTTCTGTGCTTCTATCTGTGATTATTCAGTGAATATAGAATGCCTTCTGTAAATAAACAGTGCTTTATTTGAACTTTTAATTCTCAACTTATTTATTGAGTCTGATCCTGAAAATATCGTAACAATCTGGTAGCAGAGGATGGTTGAATTGACTCAATAAAAATAAACATGTCTAAGAAAGAAAACTTCAAGAACGATAAAGAAATAGAAAGCAACAATCTCAGATCAGAGATACTGAGGATACTAAAAAAACAAAAGGATGACTACGATCTCATCGTGGACCTCCAAAACATCTTGAAAGAAAGCGGAGCAGCGAGAGAGAATGGCATCGAGACAGCTGAATTCAAAGAACCAAAAACGGTGAGCGAGCCATCTATAAAAGAAAAAATGACAAGAAGAAAGAACAGAGGTCCCGCTCAAAATTTTGAATGGCAGCCATCTTGTTTTCAACCGACCACTGAGACAAGCAAAGCAGAGCCAATCATGATACACCATTCAAAATCTCTGGCGCAAAAAACACCACACAATACAAAAAATAGTAAAGAAAATCTTTATTCTTCAGAAGAATCAGATACGGACGCAGAAGAAACATCTATTAAACTGAAAGTCGAAACAACCATGAGACAACTATTTAAAACATTTGGTCCAAATTTAAAAATAGCAAAAAAATCGACGGAAGCCGATGATTCAAAAACAAAAAGAAGACAAGCAAGCAAACAGACAACTCAGAACATATCCAACTCAATTCGTACAGAAAGGATGACAACACCTGAACCCAGAGGACCCTGCAGGTTTTCTCCCACGCCGCAGACGGTTCCAGGGGTGGAGAGCTTCGAGCGGAGCGACTCTGGCGAAAGAAGGCGATCATCAGCTATCGGCAGAGCGATCAAGGTAAAGACGGAGACCGAATCGTCGGAGGAGGAACATTGCGAGGGAACTGCGGCGACGGAGGCTTCTCCTGGCAGCTTCGACAGAGAAATGAACAACGCGCATGCGCAGATGAACACAGAGAACTACGGAGGACATTATGAAAAGGAAGGACCACTCAGGCTAAGTCACAGAATACCCACACCATTCTGTGACTTTCAACACTTACGAGACCATGGACTACCCCCAGTTGTAAGTAGTGGGGATAACAATATTGGGGACTTACCTAACGATTTCCCAAAACTTAGAATTGATGGCACTAATTTACAAGAATGGTATCAGCATCTTCAGATTGCTTTTATAAAAGAGAACTTACTATCCTTTATTACTAACCCCCCCAAAAGACCCTGGACTCTAAAATTGGACTGTCTACACCACAGGGCATTTTTCTTATTAATTTCCAGTATATCTCCTGCCATATATCACAGTATTAAGCAAAATCTGACTGTCTCAGAAATTATTCAATGCATGTTTAAATTGTTTCACAGTGAAAGTGTAGCCACTACAACAAGAATGTCTAAAGATTTCTTCTCATCTAGGATAAAGCCAGGGGTTACCATAAGTGAACATTTAATATCTTTAAACAAAATTAGAGCAGAACTGCATTTAAGGGGGGGAGATAATTTCAGACCAAACAATGAAAAGTGTTATCATTAATTCACTAGACCCATCGTGGGATAACTATATATCACATTTAGACACAATCAATTTAGGATATTTATCCATAGAAAATTTATCAAATAAGCTGATAGATGAAGATAATTCAAGAAGGAGTCGCTATAACAATTACATAGAACACAGGCAAAATAAGAGAATAGCATTCCAAGAAAAATATCGAGAATCAATTGAAAATCACAACTATAGATCCAAGGAACATTGTAGAAGAGATTGTCCTAAATTCATTAGAGATAGGCAAAAACATGACTATAGAAATAGATATAGAAGTCCACCCAACTATAGAGAACATAGAGGGGGCAGGGACAATTCAAAAGATAAAAGATCTGGTTCACTAAATGGATTAAACAAACATAACACAACTGGTACACAACACTCAGAGGATAACGATTGGCTTATCGATTCTGGAGCAACTAATCACACTACACATAACAAAAGCATATTGTCTTCATTTATAGAAGATAAATTTGTAATCAAAGTAGCTAATCAGAAAAAAGTACAAGTCATTGGTAGAGGTAATATAAACTTACCCGGTCTAGGAAAAATAGAGGGGGTATTGTTAATACCTGAAATACCTCATAACATACTTAGTGCAATAAAACTAAGCAGAGATTCTGACATAAATATTGTGTTTTCAAAAGGAAGAGCAACATTAGAGAAAAACAGAATAAGCATAGGTACTGTGGTTACCAAAGGAGGTCTACCTTATTTAATGACAAAAGAGAGGTGGTTACACAACATTGATTCCAACATGGAAGATAACAATAACATAGATAATGGAGACAATAGTAATAGTGACAATGAGGAACATGAGATAATTCATAATCACAAAGACACACCCAATGAAAAAAAAACCTAAAATAGGTAAACCAATTCGTGATGAGTGTGCTCATGTCTTACATAGGAAATTAGGACATGCCAGTTTTCCTGTAGTACAAAAGATGACTGAACATGCTGAAGGTGTTAAAATAAAAAATTGTGAAAACTATTTGGAATGCTCAGTATGTAAATCTACAAAACTCAAAACTAGTCCCAAACCCAGAAAGTCAACAAGATCAACCAACAAAATTTTTGATTTGGTACACATGGATCTAGTTGGTCCATTAACACCATCAATCACATATAAAAAACGTTATTTTCTAACCATTGTGGATGACTATAGTCGTTATGGGTTTGTTTATACATTAAAACACAAAGATGAAACTTTTCAGAAATTTAAGGAATTTTACAAACGTGTAGAAACACAACATAATATTAAAATAAAACAAATCATGACAGATAGGGGATGTGAATTCATGTCAAAGGAATTCTCCCAATGGCTAAAAGACAAAGGAATGTTACATTACACATCTAGCCCTTTCTCTGCATTCCAAAATGGAGTGGTTGAGAGAAAGAACTCAACATTACAAACCATGATTAGATGCACATTAGAAGATGCTGGCTTAGGTAAACAATTCTGGTCAGAAGCTTTACAATATTCCAATTATACACAAAATAGAACTTGGTCCAGCATCGTAAACAAGACACCATATGAAGTAATGTATAATAGGAAACCAAAAATAGCACACATGCACATATTTGGAGTCACTGCAGACGTACACATACCTAAGCAATTGAGACGCAAAGGTGAGAACGTATCCAGAAGACTTAGGTTCATGGGATACGAAACAGGCACAAAAGGATACAGATTTATCGATAATAATAACAAATTTATAGTTTCCAGGACGGCTATGTTCCATGAACAGGCCAACTGGTCTAAAATACATCTTAATGAAATATTCCCAAACACCAATCCAGACACTAAACCTCAAGAAAAAAGGACTAGAGAAGAATACAATCACAACGCACATAAAAATAAAATCAAAACATGGACAAACAGTCAACACAAAATAAAGACAGATTCATTAACTAAAAAGGAAGCAAGGTATTTACATGACAATGATAGTAAACCAGAAAGAATGATCAGAAGTAACAGAAATCAAGTGCCAAACAAATACAAAGATTATGTAATGTATATGAATGGAGAAACATCAACACCTAACACATATGAGGAAGTGTTAAAGCTTCCCCCTGAAGAAAAGAAAAAGTGGGAATCAGCCATGACTAAAGAGATGGATAGTTTACGAGAACTAAACGTATTCACACCTACACCTGCACCGAAGGACAAAACTATTATTGGCACTAGGTGGATATATAAAATTAAAAACTTAGAGGGAGGCAACACCTTATACAAAGCTAGACTAGTTGCACAAGGTTATGCACAAAAATATCCCGAGGATTATACAGACACATACTCTCCCACAGTAAGAACCGAGAGTGTTAAGACAGCTCTGGTTATAGCATCAGCACTCAATCTTGATGTATTCCAATACGACATACAGACTGCATATCTACACGCAAAATTAGATAAAGAAATATATGTAAGAGCACCTCATAGTCAATACACAAACAAAAATGAAACTTGGTTGCTAAACAAAAGTTTATACGGGTTGAAACAATCTGGTAAACGATGGTATGAATGTTTAGTAAAAGTACTCAAAACTATGAATTTCAGTGCTACTACTGCTGATAACTGTTTCTTTGTCAAAAAAGAGGGTGATTCTCTAGAATTTGTATTAATTTATGTGGATGATATTTTGTATATAGGTAAACACAAAGGGAGGAGAGAGACATTTGTAACAAAACTAAATGAACATTTCTCTTTGAAATCATTAGGTAAGGTAAATAAGTATCTTGGAGTTCAAATCAGTAAAACAAAAAGGGGATTCAAGCTTTCTCAAAGAGACAAAATCATAGAACTTCTGAATAAATGTAATTTAAATAATGCTAAGCCCTGTGACACTCCCATGCAAACTGATTTTTTGAAGAACACAGACGAGTCATCCCCTGAATTCAAAGATAATACGCTTTACAGATCAGTCATAGGTTCCCTTCTATATATTTCCAATTGGACTAGACCTGATATTGCTTTGCCTCTCAACTTATTGTCTAGACACGTCAGCAAACCGTTACTATATCATTGGGAAGCTGTCAAAAGAATATTAAGATATTTAAAGAATAGTTTAGACTTCTGTTTGCTATTGGAACCTAATAATGTCAAAGAGCCCATCCTCACATGTTACGCCAATGCGGATTGGGCTGGCGATACCACATGTAGAAAAAGCACATCTGGTTATATATTTTTCCTTAACGATTGTCCAGTTTACTGGTATACTGGTAAACAAGATTTAGTAGCCACCTCAACGACTGAGGCAGAATATGTTTGTCTGTCTAAGGCCTCAAATAACCTTATATGGTTTAATGACTTACTATCAGACACTTGGAAAAAACCCACTTTACCATTTATCATGCATGAAGATAACAAGGCTGCTATTGAAATATCTAGATCTGATGCTATTGGACAAAGGTCCAGACATATAGATATAAAATTCAAACATGTGAGACAGTTATCTCAGGATGGATTTGTTAAAGCAGTTATTGCGAAACATCAGAGCAAATAGCTGACATATTAACAAAGCCTTTGCCTTCTAAACAGCATAAATACTTGACTTCTAAGTTACAAGTTTTATATTGTTCTGAATCTGAATGTAATTGTTGTAATATATCGAATCGGCATTTAGAGGGGGATTTGTCACAAGTAAATGCCTTATTCTTCATTATGTAAATAGTACATGACCAGGATATCAGGGGTTAACTTATTCTTCACTACTTAATATATTCATATTTCACCACTCCCATATCTAGCTCCACCCATTGTATATATAAGGAGCTGTATGCTTTCCTTCTGTGCTTCTATCTGTGATTATTCAGTGAATATAGAATGCCTTCTGTAAATAAACAGTGCTTTATTTGAACTTTTAATTCTCAACTTATTTATTGAGTCTGATCCTGAAAATATCGTAACACAATCATTCAATCTTGGTTTCACATTATAACAGCTGCAGAACTAAAAGACTTGGTTCACTCCATGGGAAGACATTGTAAAGCCATAATTCATGCTAAAGGTTACCCAACTAAGTATTAACTGACTGATAATTTTTGTATATCTCGTTTTTTTCTATGGTGATAATTTTTGTATATCTCGTTTTTTCTATGTGTTTTATTTTTCTTCTTTATACTATAACTGCTATTCTAATAGCAAATCCTTCATAAAAGTTATTGCATTACATTCTTGATTAAATTATCTTTCCATTGATATATAATTTTATGGTACTATTCAAAAAGAAAGTGGTGTTATTAGCTAGTTTTAGAAAATACACTTTTCCCAAAAGCTTTTCACAATTTTGGCCACTACTGTAGTATTGAATATATAGTTCCTACAGAACACTTTACAGCTACTTACTTGCTTGCTTGCTTGCTTGCTTACTTATTTACTTTTGCAATTCCCTTCCCCAACTAGTAATACTTACTGTCAATTGATCATTTACCATCAGGTTGTTATCTACTCTTAGCGACCACATGGGTAGATTTTCTCCATGATGTTCCGCCCCTAACTTGCTCCTTTAGATTTTTCAATGGTGCACTCATCAACATTGTAATCCATCCAAGTAATCCTCTTCATCCCTTCCTTCTACCTTTCCCAACACTTTTCTGTAATGTATTCTAAAGTAGCATAATTTGAACCTGGTCACTTGTGCCTCAAATAAGATTTCTGAGTTAATTTGTTTGATGATCCATCTGTTAGTTTTTATGGCTCTCTGTGGTATTCTCAAGAGTTTTCTGTAAGTAAATGTTGAAATATTTTAAATGATGATACAACTGATATATTTTATATAAGAATAAGTTTTGGATATGTAGTGATATTGTAGAGAGGAGAGGGCACTAGGGATGTAAACCGACCGATGTACTGTCTGTACTTGATTGAATGAATGATGTTTGTATGTTTTATTTTTATTTTTTTCTTTTAAAATAAAAAATGATTTGACTTTTTTGTAATACTAAAATTTTCAATACTTTCCCCACCTCTGATGATCTTGGAAAAGGATGTGTGAGGTCTTATTTCATAAACAAAAGATCAGAAATAATAGGCCCTGACTGAGTAACTTCTTTCTTAAAAGCCTGTGCTGAGTGCCTGGCCCCCATCTTCACCTGGATCTTTAATAAATCACTGGAGGTGTGTTATGTCCCCTCTTACTTCAAACACTCTACCATCATCCTAAGAAACCCCCCATCAGGGAGCTGAATGATTTCAGGCCCATTGCACTGACATCTGTCGTTACAAAGACCTTTGAGAGGTCATTGCTGGCCCACTGAAAGTCATCACAGAAACCCCTTGCAGTTTGCCTAACGAGCAAATAGGTTGGCAGATGATGCTGTCAATATGGCCTTGCGCTGCATCTTACAATATTTTGAAACCCTGGGGACCTATGCATGTGTTCTTTTTGTAGACTTCAGCTCTGTATTTAATACCATCGTACCAAAACTTCTTCACTCTAAACTTATTCAGCTATGTGTCTGTCCATACTTGTAGGTGAATTATTAGGAAGCAACAGATGAAGCTAGGAAAAATTACCCAGCCAATTAGCATAAGTGCCACTCAGGGCTGTGTGCTCTCTCCATTGCCCTTCCCTCTATATACCAATGACTTCATCTGTGGGGATCCCTCTGTTAAAGTACTGAAGTTTGCATAAGGCCTCTTTCAAGAATGATGGCCTCATTCGAGACAGTGATAAGTCTGCATATAGATGTGAGGTTGAATAAGTGGCTCTGTGGTGCAGCCAGAACAGTGTAGAGCTGAACATGCTTAAAACTGTAGAGATGAGAGTGGATTTTAGAAGTAGCCCTTCTATTCTACCACTTCTTACTATATTCAACAGCACAGTATCAGCAGTAGAAGATCTTCCTTCAATGAGATCTTCTGGGATTCCAATTTTTCTAAGCATTTCCCATGGTTTGACATAATCAACACCATAAAAAGGCCTTTCTCTAATCAATGAAGCACATGCTACCTTCTTTTTGGTATTCTTGGCAGTGGTGGGTTCCTCCCAATTCCACCTGTTTCTGCCGAGCCGGTAGCGGTGATGATATGATGTCACCGAACCAGTTCTGCCCCGCCCTCCCAACCCCCCACCCTGCATTATTCTTACCTTTTATTTGGCCCCACCCCCAATCTATTGCTGCCTCCTGAGTCCCAGCTGATCGGCTAGAAGGAAAAAGGTGTTTAAACTCTTGCCGCGGGGCTTCAAAGGGCCGCTCTACAGCTGATCAGTGTTAAAAGGCAGTGTGCTGGTAGACCGGTGCCTCCAAAAACAAATGAGTAGACCGATGCCTGCAAAAATAAACGGGTAGACCAGTGCCTCCAAAACAAATGAGTAGACCAGTGTCTGCAAAAATAAATCGATAGACCAGTGCCTCCAAAAATAAATGAGTAGACCGGTGCCTGCAAAAATAAATCGATAGACCAGTGCCTCCAAAAACAAATGAGTAGACCGGTGCCTTCAAAAATAAATTTATTTATTTATTTATTTATTATTCATATTTCTATGCCGCCCACTCTCCGAGGACTCTGGGCGGCTTACACCAAAGATAGTATACTAAATAGCATATTGCCCCAAACAATCAGGGTCCTCATTTTACCCACCTCGGAAGGATGGAAGGCTGAGTCAACCTTGAGCCAGTGAGATTTGATCCACTGATCTGCTGAACTAGCAGTCAGCTGAAATAGCTGCAGTACTACACTCTAACCACTGCGCCACCTCGGCTCTTATGGGTAGACCGGTACAGCTCTGCAAGCAGTTAAAAGTCTGGTAGACCAGTACCTCTGCTAAATCCTAAAGAATTGTCACATGACCATCAAGCCACACCCACAAAATAAGCCACGCCCACAGAACCGGTAGTAAAAAAATTTAGAACCCACCCCTGAGTCTTGGGCTTTCTCAATTATGCAGTATTCATCAGTAATGTCTTCTGTTCCTTGTGTCATCTTGAACATCTGGAATCTCATTTTCTTTATAGAGTTCTAATCTGTGTTAGATTATTTTAAACATTAGAAATGGTGCAAAATATTTATAGCTCAGGTGATAGATGTTAGTAGTGTTTTGTTCTCTGAGCTTTTTGTTTAGCTTCCAAACATTTTGTTACAAGGCCTGGTGATAAAATATTTGGAAACTAAACAAGGATCTTAAAAAGTTATTTGCTACCATGTGAAATTAGGATATTGTATGATTGTTTTGCACATTCTAAAATTCTCCTTTTTGGTACTGGAATGACTTATTACCTGCCATGAATTTATGCGACATTGTTTTACACGTGGCTACTTTGAAGTTATATTCATTAACTTAAATGGTCTTCTTCCCAAGTAGATGCTTAACAGCTCCAACAGTTTCTCACAGCTGCAATTTTTGGTTCCAGAGAAGAAAGTAATTATTATTTATTATTATTGGTTTCTCCCCCCCCTCCCCCCATGCAATTGCTATAGCTAAGCATCTTAGAAATCAAGGGTACATCAGTCCCCCAACTCAGATTGGGACAATGTTGAAAAATGATACTCAAGACTCCTGAGGGGAGAAAAAAATGAAGTTTTCTTCAAAATTATTGAAGCAATGATCTCTGAGCCATATTTGCCTCAAAATATAGTATAATAATTTTAGCGGTGTTAACCCTATTCTCCGTTGACAAGATCAGGGAGAAGAACTTTCTCTGAAACTTGAATGTACGAGTGCTACAAATTGCTTCAGAAGTGCTTGGCTTTAGTGGTGTTTGAAACTCATACACTGGAATGTCATTAACTCTCATCTATAACACTTAATGTTGATTGAAGGCATAAAAACAGGGGCAAACATACCTACTACCAGTATTCAGTAAAAATATAAATAAGGCAGAGCCAAGCAAAATAATTGCTGAGAATTCATTGATTTTTCAAGTCCTGTGAGTTATTTCCTTCCTATCTCCGTACTCAGAATTCAGTATTACTGTTTAGTGCCATTTTGACTGATCTTCAAAATATTTTATTTTCCAAATTATTCTGATCAAAGAATAAAAGGAGAACAATTTATGCTATGTACTAATTCTTAATAGCATTTGCAGCAAAATCTGGTTGAAATTCTGACTGGGAAGATTTAGTTTCAGTGCTTCTACCTGGCCAGAGGACTGGATTTGTTAACCCAGTTGGTTTCATGCTCCATAATTTTACAACTTTGATGCATGAATAGAAAATTCTGACTTTCCTCTAGCAACCATAAAGTCACAGACACTACCATTCATCATCCAGATACAATATTAATGAACGCCTAGGAAATATTTATGAAACTGTGGATTTGTGTGAAACACATTTGTCATTGCTGGTTACTGTGTTGTCTTTTTGTCCTTAAAAAAGGCTGATTCTTTTATTTATCTTTTAGCACATAGTAGAGAGGATATGTATTCCAATTCTAATAAAGATCCAGGTGTTATAGCTAATGAAAACTGTAGGTACTGTTTTTCTTAGAAAAAAAACTAAGGGGTTTATTAAAATGATTTGGGAAAACATAAAACTCCTTCCTGGTATTGGCTACCTAAATATTACTATTTTGTTTTTATAAACTCTAGATTGAAGTGAATAAAAGAGCTCATGACTAGTAGAATGAATTGTGTTTGCAAGCTAATCACTGTTACGTGCATTTTATTATTGTTATGATTATTTGATATTATCGTACCAAAATACACTGAAACATTATGTAAATGTTTCCAACACATGATTATTTGAATCAGGCCATTACATCCAAGAAATTAAGTTGGAATAAACTTTAAACTGCACCTTAAACATAAAATATTGTCACAGTTTACAGTGATTACATCTAACCTGTAGTAAGGAAAGTAAAAGTGTTTCATTAAATGATTTTTAAAGTAGATTGGTCTATTTTAAACAGAGTTACAAGGCTTTTCATTTTCTTCACATGATTTTTTATTAAGAGAAATGGATCAAAAGATCTTTTTCCCCATCATTTTGGTTACTGACAAAACTGTTTCTTGTTATGGCATGAGTCACAGTATTTTGTTAAACACAATATTGTGATATGTGACACCACTTAGATTAATTGCTGCCAAATGAATTAGACCAAAAATGGCAAATGGCTTTAACTACTTTTAACACAGTAGGATTTTTTTTTCACTTTCCATTCAAATCAGGAATAAAACAAGCCATGCTTGACGGATCACTTGTTTATCCCACAACCTACTAACATTGAAAAGTAAAACACTGAAAACTGAAGGAACAGTTTTCCAGTTTTTCAAAAAGAGAAAGAGTTGTGTCAGTCTTCTGATGGACTGAAGACAACTCTATTATTTATTTATTTATTTATTTATTTATTTATTTATTTATTTATTTATTTATTTATTGGTTCGATTTATATGCCGCCCTTCTCCAGAGACTCAGGGCGGCTTACAATACGTTAAGCAATAGCCTTCATACTTTTGTATATACCTGCTTAGTAGGGCTTTCGGACACCGAAAAGAACACCCCCCAAGTGGTGTTCTTTTTTATACAAAGTCAGCTATTGCTCCCACAAACCGGGTCCTCATTTTACCTACCTCAGAAGGATGGAAGGCTGAGTCAACCTTGAGCCTGATGAGATTTGAACTTGCAGTAATTGAAGGCAGCTGGTGCTACTTAACAGCACTTTAGTCTGCTGCGCCACCAAGGCCCTTGTCTTTTTATCTTAAAGCCAATACACTAAAAATTAAATTAATGATTAATAATAAAAATCTAACCCATATTTTACTCTTGAAGAGTAAAAAGAGAGAGAGAGCTTCTCCTTTGGGAATTAAAAGTGATGTGCACATAGCTCACACTGTACAGATTAAGCCACCCCCCCCCCCCTCAGCAACAACACTGTGGTGGAAGTGCGGGAAGTTAGGCAGACTGACTGCTCCAAATCATCCAGTCAGCTTCCATTGCTAACAGCAGATTTAAGCCTGAGACTTCATGATCCTAGTTCACTTTAACACTATGCTGACCATCTCTGCTGTGGGCAATCATAATTGTTTCAGCTGCAAACTACATTCATAAAAATAGGAAGTAGTTTAGAGTTTTATGATTGTATCTAAGTAGCATTTACCTATTGGTGGAAAAAGTCTGTGGAGATTCTCAGTCATCCAGGTCATGGTTGTCCCAAAGGTGCTTTTTCTGGAGGCAACTGGACTTTCTTGTTTTTTTCTTTGAAGACATTTCACTTCTCATCCAGAAAGCTTCTTTAGCTCTGACAGGATAGTGGTGAATAGAAGGATTTATATTCCTTGCGGACAGCTGGTCATTTGCATCCTTTTAAAGGGTCATTGAAACACAACTCTGCAAGGAATATAAATCCTTCCATTCCCCACTATTCTGTCGGAACTGAAGAAGCTTCTTGGATGAGAAGCAAAACGTTTTCAAAAGAAAAAACAAAGTCCAGTTGCCTCCTGAAAAAAGCATCTTTGGGACTATTGATGAAAAGGCTTCTTTTTAAATCTGTTCCAAAAGTCTAGGAAAGTAAAAGAGAAAGTCATGCTTTATTTCATAAGCAACAATCTTTTTTTAAAAAAAAATCAGTGTATCTCATCATCAAGGTATAGTGGAAAGCAACTGCTTTGCCATATCCAAAATCTACCTATGAGCTCATCCAAGCAACATCTTTAACCTGCTTCTCTCCCATCCTTGAGTTGGGAGAACACTGTGTCATAAACCGCACTGTTGTAACAGCTTTTTACCACACCTCACCAATGAGATTGTTACTGCCTTCACCTAATGTAATGTAGAGAATTCAGGGCAGCAATGATGGATTCTCTACCAACCTTTCACATTCTACTTGTTAACCACTTCTGATAGAAAACCAGTCACCAATCGCTGTCCTCATTGATTGTGGCAGGGCAAAATTGAAGTGCCTGGAATAATTCCATGCCCCTCTTATGGCCTATCATACAGTTTGCCAGAATATTTTTTTTAGAAACTGGTGGGTTGATTAGAGTGTAGATCTCACAGTGATATGGAATGGATGATATGGAAGATAAAGAGGATGAGAGTGGTGGCAGACAGGCTGATGACATCAGCAGTATGATGCCACAGGAAATCATTTCCCAGACACCTAAAATTAATATTGCTGCTAGAACTCCTTAAAAACAGGTCAAATCAAATCAAACCTGAAAAGTATCTTCATGTCTTCCAACCAGCACTTATGAAAGAAGAGCAATATCAACCTCCTACAAGACTGATATTCCACTATGAAAAGAAAGGAGAAAAAAGAAGAAAGACCACTCATTCTTGGGAAAACCTCTTTGTCCTATTTACCATCCAAAATTGGTGGATGATCTGTTCACCTTTCTAGAACTGTAGCTAGGGATGAGTATTATTTGATGCTCCTGTTCTTCCTTGGAAAGAGGAAATGCCTCATCCAATCTGATTCAAATCTGCTGAATGATAGTGCCAATCACTATCAAGAAACTTGAATGAGATAGGATAGTGTTTGGTCTTCCCAGTTTAAAACCAAAGTTTGAATGATCAATTTTCAATCTTTTAACAATAAGATGGAATTTCAATTATGGAAGTTAGGGGAAGAATGCATGCTATGGGAAGCCTTTCCCAGCCTACCCCCCTACCCCAGAGCAAAAGTTCTGCTTCATGCAAGTATAAAATATGAGCCAAATATTCCCTCCGCCAAGAAAGAAATAGGCTGCGCAAGCCAGGAATCTGGTCTTTCTTACAGATAAAGCCAAAAAGGCCAAGGAGGACAGTGTACAAGGACAGTATCTTTTTCCAAACTGAGCAAACTGGTCTTGCTGAAAAAGATGCTTGAAGGTCACTTCCCTATATTAACATAAATTGTCCAAATGAAAAATAAACTGTGTTATCTACTCTGAATTTCTTCAGTTTTATAAACCAAAGAGTTGGATTTGCTCAGATGTCTTTAATTCACCATCTTCCTTTGAAGAGAGGAAAAACCTGTTATTGGTTAGCCATGAAATAGGAAAGAAAAAGCTGTGGAAAAGAATGATCATCTGCCAATCTGTTCTAGCATATGATTCTCCATTTCCAAAGCCAATTCTTCAATTTGAGCCAGCACATTTTCTATTTGAATGCATGAATTGTGTATCTCTTATGTTCAGGCAGCCTGACAAATGCCATAATAAAGAGACTGATATTTCAAATCAAGTCCAATTTTGTACCCTTTGCTGCGGTGAAAAGGACCAGCACATGTTCTTGCCATTTGAAGAATAGATACTGTATTTCTTTGGGGGGGGGGGGGGAATAGTAAAACAATTTGTAGGATTGAGGTCAATTGAAGAACACTTGGGGGAATGTTGTCATTCACATTGCTCACTAGCTCATGTAATCATTTGTTGGATAGGAACTTAGTCTACTCTACTTCATAATGATGATAATAAGCATGAGATCAGCTGCCAAATGAGTTACAGGTATTACAAAATTCATTAATCAAATAGCACAAAGAAACTTAAAGGAAAAACAAAAAGCTGCTAAAAAGAACATAAGAAAACATCCAAATATTGCTATTGTTGATGATAATGCTAAATTTAACAATGAGAGAAAAGGTGCAAAATATATTCAGATGCATGCAAACTATAAGGAAGAGAAAGAACAAAGCAAAAACAAAATAATTGAGATTTAATCTTTCTATATTTCATTTAGTTATATTATCTTACCACCTTTCTTTTGTCTCTGAATCATATAAACTGTAAACTTCTTTAACATATCTTGCTTATGTTAATTGGAACCCAAGCTTAGAGTTCAGATGCTTCAGAACAGAAGGATTCTGATAGCTTGAAAAACAGCCTCGCAGATCTAAATGTGATTCCCCCCTCCCCTTTTAGCTCAAATTCCACAAAATAATATCTCATTCGAAACATTACTCAAGCTGAATTTTCAATTCATAGGATTGCCTGACTTGGAGTCATCTATGGCAGCAGCTGTATTTCTAGCTGGCAGTTGTGGCTTTCCACTGGTGAAGTATTGGTGGTTGAGCTCATCATATGATTACCATTTATTTATTTTATTATATTTCTGCAATTTATACAGCTGTCCAAATTGCAAGGATTCCCAGTGGCTTATAACAAATTAAAATGAATAATAAAACAATGAAGAAATTCAAATGAATAATAAAACAATGTGTATCAAAATAAAGAACAGCAATGCCATCCTGATTATTAATTTTAGAGTGGAAGAGGGGCAGAGCTTGTAAGCTAGTATCCCAGAAGCCACAGCCCACTATAAAACCTGAAATGGGAGAAAGTTTTGCCCTGCTAGCTGTTGCTCTAGTATCTGCTATCAGTGCTACAGGAGTGCAAGGGTGAGAAGGAGGGAGGCAGGGGAGAAATCCAGAATGTGTCTAATAATACAATACTTTCTGTGGATTATCTCGATGTGACCTTGACTTTGAATCAGTTGTAGCTTCTCTTTGGACTTCAAAGACCACCCAGACTGCACTAATGCAGTAATCCAAGCAGTAGGTGACTATGGCATAAGTGACTCTGAGCAGGGAGTTCCAGAGCAAGAATGGACATAATCAACATACATGATGAAGTTGTTCAAAGGCTCTCCTGGCCATGGATGCCATCTGCATTTTGCTCAGCTGCCACCTGCTCTTCCATACTCCAAATTCTTCACTAGTTCTGCCTGGAGGAGAAGCTCCAGAACTAACAATTGAAAATTCCTGGTGTCAAATGGACTTAATACCCAGAGAACATACTAGGGTTGAGCCAGATATATTCTTCTCCACAGCCTCCTGATTCAGAGAGAAACTGGTTCACATCACTTGATCAACCAAGACTATAGATGCATTACTGACTGTGATCAGCATGTTGATGACACTGTTGTTCAGCCAGGAAAACATGTGGAGCCCATATCACCTTTTCCCACTTAACCAAAAGAGGAGGTTGTGGAAGAGTAAAATAAGTTATCATTAAAATTTAATAGTAAAGTAGGCTCCCACAGGAAAACTGAAAAAAAGCAGCAGTTTTTTAACAAATATTATTTTTAGGTTACTATATGATGTACGTGTGTATGTGAAAAAAGAGGAGGGAGGTTGTGTGTACTATCCCCCACAGTCATGTTGGGGGAGGAGAAAAAGTAAGAATGTGATAATACCAGCTCACATTTTTCATTTCCACCAAAAGCATATTTTTGGGTAAATTAATGGGTTCTAGTTGCCCATTAAAACCGAAGCTATCACAAAATACTTTATATTTCAACAAGGATAGCGCAGAACAACAAATTGCTGATGAAAGAATTTATGTTTCCCAAGCATTGTGAGGGAATAGGGAAACATGAGGAGACATATGGATAATAAATAATATAATTGTCCTTGTTAATTAAATGGCCTGGGATCCTGTCAATATGAATCCTGATTCTAATACAGTGGAAACAGTGCTAGTACTTAATCATTATATGACTAAAGACCTAGCTTGTTCAAAATATATGGCTTCCTAGAATGAATGTTCTCTGGAAATAGTAGGGCAATAATGAATTCCATTCTATTTTGTGGAATAAATCAGTTAGGCAGAGTTGGCAGTACAATTGGGGGCCCTTTTTGAATAGTTGCCAGGCCTTACCCAGCATCAACCATTACCAACTAAAATTTAAGATGTTCACTAATTGAATTGGCCTGTTAATGCATAGTCACTAGCACCTAATGGGGTCCAAAGTCACTGGGTGCTGTTGCACCCCAGTAGCTGCCAATCTACTTTCTATTGAGAAGGCTTATTAAATTTGAATGTGGCAGTTGTACAGTGTTCCCTGGCATACATTTTCTTTTGTTTTTATTATTTTTAATTTTAATATTTGAATCTATATGGCTATCCATCTTAAATTCATGACTCTGGGTGACTAACAGCAACTAAAACCTATGTGAAAAACAAGAAACAATATAAATATCATACAAATATAATTAACAGCTGAAGTACAAAAACCACCAAGAACACAGCCACTGCCACACCTCCAGATTACCACCACGCTCAATGACACAACCACGTATTTAAGGCCTTATGAAAAGCCAGTAGGATCTCTTCCTTTCTTTACAGAAAACCTCTGGATTCCTAGCCAAACTGTTTAAGCAGAACCTGGGAGCAGCAGAAAGGAATACACTGACTTCTCTTCCGGGCTTTTATTTTCTACACCTCTTGCCTGGTTTCTCATTCATTCATTCATTCATTCATTCATTCATTCATTTTGTCAAGCATGTATTTGAGAACAGATACAAGTGTAAACATAATTATGAATACATGAATGGATATGAATAAAAGGAAACATTAGGACAGGGATGGTAGGTACACTGGTGCGCTTATGCATGCCCCTTAAAGACCTCTAAGGAATGGGGTGAGGTGTACAGTAGACAGTCTAAGGTTGAAGGGGGTTTGGGGGTTTGGGGAAGAAACCACAGAGTCAGGTAGTGCCTTTCAGGCATTGACAACTCTGTTACTGAAGTCGTATTTTCTGCAGTCTAGTTTGGATCGGTTTACCATGAGTTTGTATCTATTGTGTGCTCCTGTATTGTTTTGGTTGAAGCTGAAGTATTCATTGACTGGTAGAACATTGTAGCAGATAATTTTATGAGCTATGCTTAGGTCAGACCGAAGGCAGTGAAGTTCTAAATTGTCTAAGCCCAAAATTTCAAGTCTGGTGGCATAAGGTATTTTGTTGTAAGCAGAGGAATGGAGGACTCTTCTCGTGAAATATCTCTGGATTCATTCAATTGTATTAATGTCCGATATGCAGTGCAGGTCCCAGACAGAGGGGCTGTATTCAAGAATTGGTCTGGCAAAAGTTTTGTATGCCCTAGTTTGCAGTTCAATATTACCGGAGAAGAAGCTACACAAGATTAGGTTAACAACTCTTAATGCTTTTTTTAGCAATGCTGTTACAGTGAGCTCTGGCACTTAGATCATTTGAGATGAGTACTCCAAGGTCTTTGACAGAGTGAGAGTCGTCTGCTAGGTCATATCCACCTTGTATTTTGTGCTCTGATTTATTTTTTTTTTTGCCAATGTGTAAGACAGAGCATTTGTTGGTTGAGATTTAGAGTTGCCAATTGCTTGACCATTCTGACACATGTAATTTTCTTAATATAAGGCTTTTCTTAATGTAAGGCTTCTCTTAATGTTAACATTGACCAAACTGCAGAGAAACACACAGAAACAGACTGACCACACTGTATTTGTGTAAATAGCATTTTTGAAGTGGTTTTTAACTGATATTTAAACTAATTCCCTGAGACTATGTGTCTAAAAGGCCTATAACAAAAGAAACAAATGTACAGCCTATGTTTTGCCATTTCATAAACACCTGAATTCTGCCTTAAACTAAATCCTAGCCAAATCCCAATATATTTAATGGTTCTTGTAGGTTTTGTTATCAATTTTATTCCCCCACCCCATTGTCTCAGAAAACTGGTTCTGCCCGGTGTTCAATGCCCAATAAACCACACACCGAGGTGGAGATTTATAAAAGCTTTACTCTGTGCAGAAGAAAGGCACGAGGGGAGTATTCCCAATAGGCCTGTGCAAAGGCCAGTCCTGCAATAGTACAGTTTTTTATTATTATTATTTATTTGATTTATATGCCGCCTTTCTCCGGAGTCTCAGGGCAGCTTACAATGCGTTAAGCAATAGCCTTCATACTTTTGTATATTTATACAAAGTCAGCTTATTGCCCCCACAAACTGGGTCCTCAATTCACCTACCTTAGAAAGGATGGAAGGCTGAGTCAACCTTGAGCCTTGGAGAGATTGGAACTTACTAATTGCAGACAGCTGGAGTTAAATTACAATGCATTAGTCTGCTGAGCTATCCAGGCTCCTAGTTTTTATAGATACTTTTCCATAAATCCACCTTAAGCCAATCTCTCTATGACCTTACCAAGGTCTGTTGATATTTCTCTGTTTGCATTTGCAATATTTAGCAGTCATCAGCACGGTTGCCCCTAATTTCCAACAAGTGGTACATTATGCCATAATTAGTACATTAGCCCCCCCCCCAAGTTCCTCTTTTCTTAAACCATTGCCTTTGACATATCTGTATATATATTTCAGCATAATCATCTGTTCCCTGTTCTAGTGACACTCACATTTCCTGTTCATGCAATTGCCTTGTTCCACACCGAGCAAGCATGCTCTGAGTATTTTACTAGCTAAGCTAATTCTGTTACTTCTCATCCACTAGCAAATATCTGCAAATACCAATTCTCTATAAGAGACAATAGTTTTAGGGGAGTGGGTCTTGCCTTTCCCCCCCACCACCACTCCTGGCTGAAGGGAAAGTGTTGATGTAATACAAAAAGTAGGAGAACATTTCCATTCCACTTCTTGGACCCCATGGCTTTTAATAAGGCTAACATTCTGGGGGGGGGGAGGAGGAGGAAAATAAGGTCAATTCCTTAGAAATTTATAAGCTCATTTGTGACTATTGTTCTGGATGCAAGCAGAGTGTAATTGCCCATAGAGCCTGGGTAATTGAACATTCATCTGAGCAGCTAGTTGTTTAGCTGGGCAGTGGCAAATTGATAATGGTTTTTGCCTGTGGGAACACCTGCAGTTCTTTCTTTTCCAGGATGATGATATGTCCGTACTTATTCTGATTTACAAATAACAATCTACTCTCTATGTAATGTCCCATTATTTCTTTCAGATACACAAGCACACGTACACCCAGAGAGCAGCAAATTGCTCTCTTTCTGTTTATAATGCTGTGATTTTTTTGGGGGGGGGGAGTCCTTTAAGGATATGTTCTTAACTATAAGGAAGCGTTACAATAAAAGAGCAATCTAGCCAGTATTAATGAAAAGATAAAGCAGGAGATAAGCCATTAAAAAGAGGGTAGGTTTGGTTGAGATAGTGTGAGCATGGTACATATTTCCTCACTGCATTAGCAGAAGAGGGACAATATATTGTCCCTTTTATTAAAGGAAGATTCAAAGAATTCTCATTTCTTTTCTTTGTCCAAGTCCCTAGATGTCATTTCAAGCAGAGCTATGGCCTAAGTAAGCTGCCTCAAGGTATAAATCCATTTTTCTTGTACTTGCATAGTTCAATAAGACCGTGGGCCTTTCAGATTTCATTGTTTTCAGAATACGTTAATCCTTATTGAGGTAGAAGTATAGTTTTTCCTTCCGTTGCCATGATCTTCAGGGGCAATCTTGTTCAAACATTGAAACTCTGTTTTGAGTTTTGTGCCTGAAAAGCTCAGAACAGTCAATACACTATGCTGCTTTATTTCCTTGCTGAAAGTCCACATTGGTAAGACAATTCCATTTTAAAACTTCTTTTTGAAATGCCACTCACAGTAATAAGTATTTGTTCTCATAACCACCCTTGTGTGAATGGAAGGAGATGACTTCACAGCTGTATATAAATCAATGGATATG